>NC_141350.1:23525795-24180795 GCF_057382095.1 Aulonocara sp. 'chitande type north' Nkhata Bay | reverse complement strand
TGATTTATTGTGATACATATAAACAGAAGAATGATTAAAAAAAATAACATAACAGCTCACTGTGGATACAAGTTAAAAACCTGAGGCTACTGTTATAACCAATTACTTGATCTTGCATCTTCAGAACTAAATATTACTGCCTCACAGTTATGTGTGTTCACCAGCAAACATGCAGGTCCAGACTCGCACACAGTGATATCTTCTTTGAAAACTAGAGCAATTTAAAAAAGGAAGTACCACAGATGAATACAACTGGACAACTGATACAAACTCAATATCTCAACAAAACAAACATTTTATCTCCTCCTCTGCTCCTAAGCTTTAGTGTTGAATAACTGCAGAAATTGTTTTTTTCCAGAACATTATGATGTTACAATAAAGTTTAAATTTGAACTCTTGGATACAAAATGCTATCACTTTCTAATTTTATCCAATAAAACATTTGACGGAAATTGTGTGCGTGTTTACCAAATTCAACTGAATTCCAAATTTTAAGAGATTTCTTCCACGTGGTCTAGAGAAATTTGTTTTGGGAGACTGGTGAATACATACAGCTGCATCATCTAGAGCAGTAGTTCCCAAACTACCGTACGCGTACCCTCGGGGGTACGCAAGTGGCTGTAGGGGGTACGCGTGGGTTGGGGTTGGAGTGGGGATCAAAAGTTTTAAAAGCCGAAATTTGCGCTAATGCAGTTTTTTTTGCCTGTCAAATACATGACTATATACCACCCTCTGGTGTTCAGCAAAAAAATAGCTCTGACAAAATACATGGGCGTGATTTGCCCAAATGACTGACACCTAACAGTTGAAGTTGCCTCCAAGCATTCAGTGCAGCGCGAAAATGGACAAGTGGTTAACAAGAAAAAAAGGCCCTACCACAGAGACACCGGCCACAACAACCAATAAGCTCATATCTAAAGATGCATTTTCCAGTGACCGCACAGGTGATTGTTCAACAACAATGTGTTCGTCAGATTTGGATGCTAGCAGTGCTAGCAGGGATGTATCTGTGGTTACTAGCCAAGTGGCTAGCATAGCTGGAGCCAGCCATGTGGAAAGTGATGAAGTGTCTGATGCGGAGCGTCAAAGTGGGAGAAAGCATGACAGCACGGACTGTAACACAACCTCATCAAAGAAGCGCAAATATGATGACAATTATATTTCGCTGGGGTTTACGTGTATAAATATTGGTGGATTTCCCCGGCCACAGTGTGTTATTTGTGCAAAAGTATTGTCTCAGAACTCAATGAAACCTTCACTTTTGCGCAGACATTTAGAGACAAATCATCCCCATTTGAAAAATAAACCAAGGGAATATTTTGAGCGACAGCTAAAATCACTTTCAACAAGTAAAACCTGCATTCAGGTGCCAGATCTTATGAATAAAAACAGACTACAAGCATCTTACATGGTCAGTTACAGAGTGGCTAAAAACAACAAACCCCACACTATTGTGGAGGACCTCATTCTCCCTGCTGCTTTAGATATGGTAGGGACAATGTTGGGGGAAAAGGCAAAAAAGACGATACAGTCCATTCCATCATCAAACAATACTGTCTTACGGCGCATCAATGCAATGTCAGAAAATGTTTTACAGCAGCTACTTCTGCGCATACGCCACAGTGAATGTTATGCAATACAGCTAGATGAGTCCACGGATGTGGCTGGCCTGGCGCATCTTCTCGTATATGTGCGCTACATTCATGAAGGAACCATCAAGGAGGACATGCTGTTCTGTAAACCGCTGGAACAAAGGACAACTGCCGCAGATATTTTTCAAAAGCTGGACACATTCATGAACACACATGGACTCGTGTGGGACAGATGTGTTGGCATCTGTACTGATGGCGCACGGGCCATGACTGGGAGACACGGAGGTGTGGTTTCGCGTGTGCAAGCAGTCGCGCCAGATGCCTCCTGGGTACACTGCAGCATCCACCGAGAGGCTCTTGCTGCAAAGGGAATACCTGTCCGTTTGAAACATGTTTTGGACACGAGTGTAAAAATGGTTAACTTTGTGAAAGCCAGGCCGCTGAACTCCCGCTTATTTGCTGCGTTGTGCAATGAGATGGGCAGCGAGCATGAGACATTATTACTCCACACAGAGGTTCGCTGGCTATCTAGAGGGAAAGTGCTGACCCGTTTCTTTGAGTTGAGGGATGAACTTAAAGTTTTCTTCAGTAACCATCCCTTTGAGCTGTCTGAACATTTGCATGATGAAGAGTACCTTACCTGCCTGGCTTATCTGTGTGATATATTTTCTCGTCTGAACGAGCTCAATCTCGGATTACAAGGCGTTTCTGCAACTATATTCAATGTTCAAGATAAAGTTGAGGCCATGATAAAGAAGTTAAACCTTTGGAAGAACTGCTTGGATACAAACAACACTGAAGTCTTTCCTGTGCTGCATGATTTTCTGTGCTCTAATGATCTCACACTATCTAAAAGTGTAAAGCGCGAATGTAACGTGCACCTTGAGGAGCTGGCGGTGCAGTTACGCCGATACTTCCCAGAGACGGACGGCTCAAATGATTGGATACGTCACCCGTTCACCGCCGTGCCTACTTCGTTATCACCGTCTGACCAGGAGAGCCTAATTGAAATCGCCACAGATGGATCTCTAAAAGTTGAACACGCTCAAAAGAACCTGGCGGATTTCTGGATAGGGCTGCGCACTGAACAGCCCGCGCTGGCTAAGCGCGCTGTCAAGACTCTGATGCCTTTCGCCACCACATACTTATGCGAAAAGGGATTTTCTGCTTTAACAAACATGAAAACAAAATACAGAGCAAGACTTTGTGTGGAAAACGATTTAAGACTCAGCCTTTCCCAAATTGAGCCAAACATTGAAGAGCTGTGTGCCTCTGCTCAAGCACATCCATCACATTAAATAAAGTTCTGTTTAATGAAAGTTCATGGCCTTTATGCTCTCGACAAAAAAGTGAATTCTAATAAATCCTTTGATACACTGCTAGTATTAAGTAGTAAAGTTTGTTATTAAAACTCTGTCATTACTAAAAAATATTGATAAATTCATTTGGTGGTGAGAAATAATCGACTGTGCAGTATTTATCTTTATGCATGCGATATTGCAATGTATTTATAGACACTAATTAAGAGTCGTTCGTAGTAGGGGGTATGCGGCTGAGGGTGACATGTCTCAAGGGGTACGTGGCTGGAAAAAGTTTGGGAAGCACTGATCTAGAGGCATCTAGATGAGCATGGTAGGTGTAGCCATACTAAAAAGAAAGTACCCTCTGTTAGGGCTGGGCCATATCATGCCGTTCGCGGTATAATGTTGGGCAACGATAAGAAAATAAAATATCGCGATATAATATGGGTAAAATGCGCATGCGCAGTGCCTTTGTTTTCATATGCACATGGTGAAAAAAAGCATGAATGAGAAGAGCGAAAGCAGATCGGTGAATGAAACAGATGAACCAGAACTGGTTTGTAAAAATGGTTCAACTTCAGTGGTGTGGAACTGGTTTAGCTTTCGTCCATCAGGCACACAACAAAGCACTATTTTTAGTAGAGCATGCTAGCGGGCCGTCGTTATTACCGTGTTTTTTGGAAAACAATGGCACACTTAAAATCAATCCTTTGATTTTTCTGAAAATCGACGGTGCCCCTTATAATCCCGTGTGCCTTATGTATGAATTCTGGTTGTGTTTACTGACCTCAAAACGATTTTATGTGGTACACGGCGCTCGAAAATCTGTCAAATGTTTTAGTAGGACTTTGCTAAGCTACGAAGCCGCACCGCTTGATGGATTGTCGGAGCATTACGTCTATCATAGGCAGGAGCCTCGCGGAGTGATACGTACTGTGCTTCAACATAATATTACCGTATTGTGTGTGTATAACCTCTTTTTAAGTTTTGTGGATATTATACATGGTTATGCTGAGGATATGTCGGCCAATTTCCACTGGAAATGCCTTTTGGTTAAACTGTCAGCAAGGAATTTGCATTTGCATCGTTACATTTTTATATAACTTTAATGCACATAAAAAACAACTGCTTAATAATAAAGTTGTAGAGTTGTAAAGTATTTTGTCTAGTGTCAATTATATCATTATCGCAAATTCTCAAATGTATATCGTGATAAATATTTTTGGTAATATCGCCCTGCTCTACCCTCTGTCATTTCCAAGGTTTTACATATCAGGACATCATAAAAACTGACCTAGTCTTAAAAATACAACCTGAGATGAATATTATACAGCGTCATTATTATTTAACAAAAACTTTCCAAAACATATGCAGAAGCTGTGTGTGAGAATCCAGACGCATCCCATAATTCAGCAGCTTTAGAGCTACCTTTAGCAGCAGCAAGTTAAAGTCATACAGAAAGCAATTACTTAATCAGTCTTTTACATAAGATAATTGAAGATTGCAAACACTCATTTATGCATAGCTCTTACCACAACATTTCAATCAGATTGAGGTCTGGACTTTGACTAGAGCATTGCAAAAGCTGGATTCATTTCTTTTTCAGCCATTCTGTTGTGAATTTGCTGCTGTACCTCAGCTCAATGTCCTGCGGTGTGACCCAATTTTGATTAAGCTTTAGCTGTCAGACAGAGGGCCTTTGACTCTTGAATACTTTGGCATATAGAGGAGTTCAATGACTGGAGAGTACCCAGGTCTGTGGCTGCAAAACAATCTTAAATTGTCACACACCCATCGCTGTGCTTGACAGGCAGTATGGGGTATGTTTGCTGATTTGCTGTGGTTTTCTATATACAGCACTATGCATCATAACCAAACATCTGCACTTTGGATTTTTCCATCTAAAGGACATTGTTCCAGAAATCTTGCGGTTTGATGCCACTTTGCAAACCTATGCTGTGCTGCCTGGGCTTTCTTCTAGAAACCATTCCAAACAAGCCACACTTGCTTCATCTTTTTCTAATTGTATTGTCATGGATTTGAACATCTAACTGACATGAGCTGGAGCGCTACAGTTTTTTGATGATGATCTTGGGGTAAATTTCCTGAGACATCGACTCCTGGGAAGATTGCATGTACATGAATCATCTTTCTTACTATAGAACTGTAGACTTCAAATTGCTTGGGAATAAAAAAAATCTTTGCCAGATAGATTACAACAACAATTGCTTGCTTAAAGATCATTGCAGATACATTTTCTACTTGGCAATGACAGGCATGTATTCTACTCTAATACATGCCCGAGTGCTCAAGATCAGCAGACTACCAAAGGTACTGCTTTTACACAGGTGGTAAAAACCTGCTGATGATCATTTAATCAACTGCATTTAATTATTACTCCCTTAGTTCGAATATAAGCAGCGAGAGTGCACTTTCACACACCACTTCCATATTTTGGCTTAATTTTGGATACATAAATAATGAAATATATCACAAGTTGTAGTATAGCTAAAGTTTTATTTACCTAATTTTAAGACCTGTTAACAATCAGGTCTGGATACATAAAACCTTATACTTGACAGATTTATTACCATGACTATAAGTAATAAGTAACACTGAACATTCCATATTAATTACCCTCAAAGGGAAGTGTTTATTTATATCAAAACATTGGTGGAAAAAAATTGGAAGTTAACACCCGAATAGCCAGGTGTTTGATCTTATCCGATCTGTTGCCACAACACTTCCACTGCCTCCATCTTGATTTTTTTGTATTTGCTTATTTTGGCAATTAAAATAATGAAATAATGTTAACAGACAACAGCATGTTGAAAATAAGTTCATACTTAACGACCCAGTAGATTTTGCACATGAGACAGAAATAAATAAAGGCCAGGGAAGAACATTATACTTACCAATGGAATGGTCTGGTCCAGTTGACTTTGTATACGCCAGGAAAGCAGCCAGAAGAAAGATTGATGAAAGAAGTTCAGCTCTGCCAACCACACCAGTGACCTGATGATAACAGTCGATCAACACAAGCGACCCAACCATAAAGATTTGGAAAGATGATTTCTTAAAATATACTTAAATGTTCATTGTTTGGTAATTCAAGTTGAAATGTAGATAAAAATTTCTGAAATAAGTTTGTAAAATAATACAGAAAAGTTTACTTTTCCTATTAGGAGATGCTATTCTATACCCATGCTACTTTGCCTCGACTCTGAAGCCACCACCACATGACCTCCATGTCTCAGACAACATATCTAATAACTCTGAGAACATTACACATGTGTCTTCGACTGGCACGAACCAGAGCTCATGGTCTAAGGCTCTAAAAATAAAAATAAAAAGTTCTGTTCAACCCAAATCAACTGATGGGGAAGCAATTATATGTAACATAGTCTCTCTGACAGCAACGTCTGTCATTTAAGTACATGATGACTGCCCTCATGCGGAAGAAATATCATTATTAAGTTCTTGGAAAGAGACATACTCTAAGAACATAAAGGTCCCACAAATAGTTCTACAAAGCACTCACTAAAAGAAGAGGGGATTGTTTACACTTTAAGAATTCAACTGGCATCATGAGAGGGCTGCAGCTTCCAATAAATAGGGCTTGCCATGAAGATTCAAAACAAGCACAGGCACTGTGCTCTGACTGACCTATTTGTCAACTGGTGGGAGAAGGAAAAAATGTTGGCAGCATTCAAGAGCCCCCTAAAATGTCTGATCAGTGCAATGTTACTTCAACAGAATCTTAGAAAGACTGATTACAGTTGGCTCAATTTCTTGAAAATATTCAAACTACAAATTTAACTTTCCATCTATACAGAGTTGGCAACTCCATCCATCCAGATGGATGGAGTTACAAATTAGATACAAATTATTTAGTGTCATTTGTATCTAAAGATGTTTGAAGATATATATATAAAAAAAACTGAAGTCTTCATTCAAAAAGACAGATCACCCCCCCCCCCCAAAAAAAAAAAAAAAAAAAAAAAAAAACCTACTGAAAAAGACATGGGACACACAGGCACTCTTTGTATAAGCTTATAATGTAGGGACCTTCAGTGCTTGAAGCATAATTCAAAAAACAAATGATCCGTTCAGTGAGAGATTCCAGACGGTGATAACATGAAGGGCATTTGCTGGACTAACACTAAAGGCTCATTTGTGAGGCAAATTGTTTCCATTCAAGAAGTCTGAAAGACTGTGCATAGATTAGAGAACATGATGAGGAAGATAGGAACAGTGATGCATGCTGTGTAACAGTAGCACTCCACACCCAAGAAGCAGAATGTTTCCTTTGTTTTTTTACTCTGGTCAAGGCCTGTCTGGTCATCAGTTCAGCTATGTTCAAAAGGATGAAATACAAGTCCTAATTGGGGAAGAGGCTTTTCAGACAGTAGAATGAGATAAAGTTCAAATAAACAATAAGCTAAAGGGTTTTGATTTCCTATTAAGTTCAATAAGCTTTGTGTTACAGACAACATCCATGATAAGCTATAATAACTATCTTTATATTTCAAGAAGGAAAAAAAATGGAAGCAAAAATTTTAAAGCATTTAAAGAATGTTAATGCAGCCTTAAATGACAACAGTAAAAACAGAGGTTTAATGTAACGTGTAGCACAAGTAAGTTAATGTCATGAGCATGAACAAAAGGGTTTACTTGAATAAGGTGGAGTTCCTTTTTGAGCAAGCCATAACAGGCAAGATGTGACAATTCAATTGCTGTTTATTGTCTGGTTCACTCTGACGCAATTTTAACAATCACTGAAATGCATTCAGATTGTATGCCACAGTGGACATGTTGGTGCAAAGCTAAGTTTCTGATTACTCTTAATGTCCTACAACGCTCCATAAAGACACAAAGTCTTTACATGTAAAAACTGTTTCTATATTGAAGTCTCTTTAACACCTTATTGCACATGTAGATTTTCAAACTTCAAATGATCTCTGACCCGTTCCTAATTTCTTTTAATGCTTTTGACTTAATTCATATTTGTATTAGATGACCTAAATAAATAAAACATTCCACTATTAAATTACAAACTCATTTATTAAGGGAAAAATTTATCTAAACCTATCTGTCTCTATGTGGAAAAAAAAAAATTCCCCCCCAAAACCGAATAATTTGTTGTACCACCATTGTAGCAACTGTTTGCAAGAACTGGTTTTTTCCATCTAAAGGAATTTTGGCCCATTCTTCTATGCAGAATTCTTTTAATTCAGCCACATTTACAGTGCAGTGAAAATACTTCTACAGCACTATCAAGTGAATTGCTCAGCTTAAGTTGGAATATTACAGGGCTACTCAACGCATTTCACAAAACCAACTTTCTTGTTTTAAAGGAAGAGTGAAGGTGCGGCTAACATTACTGCTTATTTGGTTTGCGGTACTAGAGATCAAGTGAGACATCCAGTGGTTATAATTTCTGTGGAAAACCCAGTGCTTAGCTAGGGCAGCTTAGCTGGCTATGTTACCTCATAGCGAGAAGGACCTAGCTTCCAGTTCAGTGTTAGCACATTGCATGCTTGTATGAGTTCTCTCCAGAGACCCTGGCTGGATCCCACTGTCCAAAGTTTTGAAACTTTGTACCAAAGACAAGCATATGTAAGTTTAACTGGCAATTCTAAATTGGCCAGAAGTGTTTATTTAAACTAGAACGGTTGTGTATCTGTGTTATCCCTGCAACAGATTTGTGAACCATCCATGACAGGTCGTCCATGATAGCCAAGTGGAATGCTTAGTTATACAAACCCAGACAGATGTTCCTAAAGTTTAAAAAAAAGTTAAAAAGTGACCTTGTATTCTATCTCATTTTTCCTAAAACTTTGCCTAACAAATGCTCATGAAAATGGTTAAAATAGCACATGAGAATGTTGAGGAAGTCAAGAGTTGGATTGCAGATGGGACTCAAGGACCACCTAACCAATGCCAATCATTTGCCTATAATTCCCAGTGGGTCTGTCCCATCCGGTGGAGCATAACTTGATGAGATTACTTTAATTTAGAAAGTGAAAGATAAATTAGGAGTATTTCCAGTTACTTCTCTCACTAATTTACACTTTTTCCATGGACTTGTACGTGAACATAATTCTCAATTAGGCCAAATTAAATTTAATAAAACACATTTTTTAACATTTGCTCACAAAGCAATTGTACACTTACAGCTTCAGTGTGAATGGGATGCACAGCAAACAGTAATGCTGCCACTAAGCTGGAAGTCTTGTCCAGGAACAATCGGCACACTCGCAGGAAAAGCACACATACAACAGCATGTAAAATGACATTGAGCAGGTGGTAGGAAGCTGCGCTGAGTTCACTGAAGAGGTAGTTCAGTCGAAAGGTGAGTACTGTCAGGGGTCTGTAAGATTTATGACTCCGTTCCTGTAGTGGGACACATGTTGAAGGTTTATTTCTTTCTAAATTACTTTGAGTAACGACAAATGACAATGAGACAAATTTGATCCATAATATAAAATTCTAAAGAGAAATTACATAATCCCGTATTGAGTTTGAGTCTTCTTAAAGCTTACCTCAGCCATGGGTGTTCCCCAGAAATCATTGAGAAAAAGGTTGTGGATTGGGGTTGATGGGCGCAGATCCTTGTTGTCAAGGATTGCTGAGACATCATCAAACACAAACCCGCATGACAAGCTGTTCCAGTAACACCCCACCACCAGTCCACTCAAAAGTAAAATCTCCTTCCATGACACAACAGCCATTGCTGACCAAAGCCTTCATTGATCACTGTGCAGGACAACAAAAAATTTAGTATTATTACAATTTTGATGGCATGACGATTTGTGAAATAGACACGTATGAGTTCAAACTTATTTCATCATTGGACACATATTTTCACTTATAGTGCAACTTTGTGATGTACGGTGTATGTAAACAAGTCTTCTTAGCCCGATTCCTTATCACAGCACCCAGTAAATTAAATAGCATGCAAGCATTACTTCTTAGAGTGTGCCTCCCTGGTTTGTAGATAAAGCTACAGAGTCAGATGTAACTGGAAATATAACAGCTAAATTATAGAACGAATAAAAGTACAAGTGAGTAAATTTGTGCTTATTTGTTGAAAAAACGAATAGTTACAGCTGGCAGCAAAAGCAAAGGAGGGCGTACTCCAACGCGCTGTCGTGGCCAGCTAATATTACTTGAGAGAATTAGCTACGAGAAATCGAACACCAGGTGTTTGATAAATGAAATTCAGTCGGCATTGTGACCAATCATTAATGGTTACATAATGGCACAAAAAGCCCAAAACAGCATGTAATGACAATTTCAGAGCCACCGTAGCTGCAACATAACATTAGCTAACGATGAAGCTAAATTAGCGGCTACAGCTAACTACCTTGTCGCCTGTGTTTAGGCTGGATACGGTGGGAAGAGAAGTAGCTTAGGTCTTTCTCACCGTGTCTATAACAGGGCTGGCAGTTGAGCTCATAAAACACACTTTAGCTGACAAAACGTAGACGGAATACACAGTTCATCAAGCGGCGTTCCATATGTGCTAAGTAGCTTTGGCGAATACCCACTATAACTTCCGGTGCAGAGGTGACCGCGCAAGTTGAACCTAGCCAAATTTGATGCTTTTTGTGGACTAACTGACGTAAATATGGACAGTACCGAGTTGCAAAACTGCGACGATACACTTTAATAACTTTATATTCACCGTCTCGCTACGGTTTAGTTAAGTTTCCGGGAACTTTACCGATTTTTTTGTAGTTTTCTTCTGGAGTAGCTTCATTAGCTAACTGTTGTTGTCAGCCGTAACCTAGCAGCCAATGCGTCTCTATTCTATAACCGTAAATTTAAGTGCCACATCGATGTTATATCAGTTCCTATTTAGCTAAGTCTTTTAAAAACACATCATGGCCAAGATGCCTGCAGCTCTTAATTGGGATAAAATGTTGAGAATTGACCCAGAAACCCTCAATGAACGCGACAAAGACGAAGTGGATAAGGTCTTCGATCTGTTAGTTTTGGTAATGGCCCGTCGATGACATTATGCTATTTACTTCTGGACAAGAAGCAATGTTTTATATTTTTTAATTTGCAAATTCCATCAGCTCACTGAATGTCTGTCTTTGATGGTCGATGGAATAAAGACAGACTATAGTCCTGCTCATATTATTTTGAGTATAGCAATCACTTGATGATTGGTCAACAATTATGTACTTATGTATGCTAAATTTTTCATGCCTTCGGTGACCATTGGATACAACACATAACAATCTAACTTATGCTGAAAGCTCTTGATGAATTTGCCGCATAAGCCTGAGTACTGCGATTGAACCTTGATCAGTCTTTGTACACCTCGTCATATTACACGTATAAATATAGATTGTTTTGGTCTAGGCAGTTGTGTCGTACAAGCATTGGTATTATGAGGTTGAATGACTCTACATTTGACTTTTCCCATGCAGACAGAAGAATGGGGTGTGAAGGATAAAGCTCCAGAGAACATTATTCAAGTCCTCAGGGTGTTTCAATCCCTCCTGAAGGTGTTCAGTTTTATTGTTTTTATATTCTGATCTCTCCCACGCACATCTGTGAACCACCCTACCAACATCTGTAATGTATTTTTAGGAAAGAAGAATATTCATAAAGGAGTCACACTACTGACC
This sequence comes from Aulonocara sp. 'chitande type north' Nkhata Bay, assembly GCF_057382095.1. Lineage (NCBI taxonomy): Eukaryota > Metazoa > Chordata > Actinopteri > Cichliformes > Cichlidae > Aulonocara > Aulonocara sp. 'chitande type north' Nkhata Bay. The sequence goes on along the minus strand of NC_141350.1, from coordinate 24,169,257 downwards.
TTGGTGCTTTTACGTGTTTATGCATGAAATATTTCCTTTGAAATAATATTTGTTTCTCAACGTCTTCTCTACGTTTCTGTGTTAGATTAGAGATCGAGAACTTTCTGTTGCCTTCGACTTTATCGATGACATTGGTGTAAAACATGCTAGAAAAGGTTAGTATCATATAAAGTTTGTTAGACATTTTTCTTTTTTTGTCTGTGAGGTTAAAAAACAACATCTGCATTATTTTTCTGTGTTTTAGAAAAAGAACTCTTGGCTAAAGTGTCACAGTTGGAACAAGAACAGAAGGTAAAACAAATCTAGTTTTTATATATATATATATATTTAAAAACTGTATATGTTATTGCTTACACATTATATATTGGGCATTTTTGTTGATCTGCTGAACTGTTATTTCTTCACATGGTTGAACTCAACCATCATTATGAATGTTTATGTTGTTGATATCACTTTCTATGCTTATTTACTTCCTTTCAGCAGTGCCAACTCTTTCAGCCAATCATTGAACGTAACCCTCCTTATGAAGGGATTTGCTGTAGTGACCCCTAAGAAGATTACAGCTAATTCCTTGCGCACTCACAGAAATTGCTTATCGTTTGGAATTGTTAACCATTTTCAATTTTCCCAGGGTTGTGGATTGTCACTACTTATATTCTGGTTGTTTTTATGCCTTAAAACGTGAACAGAATGTTGTTTAACAACCTGGTCATGGAAATGAACACATATGAACAGATGGAGGTAATAAGACACTAAGAGATTTCTTTGTGGGGGTTGTTTGGGTGTGCATCTTGTCTCCTGTTTATACTACTCAGCTCCACAGCACTGTGCAGAACACCGGCTTTATTAGAGATCAGATTTGGCACCTTGAGACCCAGTTGGAGCAAAGGGAGAATGAGGTGACCCAGTTAAAGAAAGAAATGGGGAAGGAAAAGAAAACCAATGAGGAGGTATGAGCACTTTACTTGCCGTAGGTAGACTTGCAAATGTTAGCTTATTAGTTTGCACATGTTATGTTGACAAAGCGCTGGTAAAAAAAAATATATATATGCTGGTGAAAAGATTGAATGTTACGTTAAACTGAAAATATTTATGTATGGACAAATTTATATACAAAAACAACCAATACAAGAATACGATACAAATGGTTTGACTCATCTGTTGCTTTGCTAATCTTGTTTGACATTGTTTGCTTCCACCTTTCTATCGTTTTCTGATGGTTACAAGGCAACAACAGAACGCTTTCGATGTTTCTACATTGTAAAGTTGGTTTTGTCTTTCTAGTTGGTTGTGCAAGTAGAGAAGGCTGAGGAAGTCATCAAGAAGCTGAAAAGAGAGGTATTTGATAGTTGACATTACACTCGTCATTTCATTTCATCCCTTGTTTAGTTATGATCCATTCGCACTTCATTTAAAACTTTTGTGTATTCATGCTTTACCTTCATTTTTTACTCATTATCTCCTTTTAATCTAGTCTTTTTTTCTGTCTCCATCTGTTCCGTGGTGTAGTTAGAAAAGCTTAAGAGGAAGGTAAGAAACAAAGGTAGTGTAGTTAAGTAAAATGAGGAATAGTTTGTAGGTTTTGTAGCAATATAAAGGTGTACATGAGGCTTTTTTGCATCACAGCTTTTTATAAATGTACATACAAAAAGTGAATAGGATGATGATAAGAAGTATATCATATGCAATATGAGATCCTTAACATAATGGAATTTTAGCAGAATTTAGGGTTTTTTAAAGGGTTTAAGTTTTGATTTTTGTGCACAAAGTGAACTTGACTAACCTGATAGATTATAAATTATAACACATTTTATATTTAATATAGCATAAGGTGACACCTTCTAGACTGTGTGTTTTCTTATAAACTATCATAGTAAAATCCATCGCTGTTCAAAGTATACTGAAAAGCAGGACAGGCTTGTATTTCAGGGGCTTCGAAAGTCAATTTAGTGTTTCCATATTTGTGAGTGAGCAGAGGAAATTTTATTTGGTTCATTTTCTGAACTGACGTGTGTGTTGCCGCATCACATCAGAATGAGCAGCTCCAGCAGGATGTGGACTTTTATCGCGGAGAGCTGGACCAGAAAGAGCCTATGTCTTCAAAAGATGAGAATGCTGAGACTCAGAGGAAGCTCAACCTTGCCAACCGCCAGCTTTACCAATGTTTAGAAGACCTGCAGGTACTGAAAATCTGTTTGTTTACTATAAAATCTGGTCAACTAGGCAACAGACTATTTTGTGCCAAGCTTGGCAATGGTGCCATGTATCGGATGCCCAAGGCCATCTTACGCTGCCTCATACATGCAAGATTAGTGCTGTTTGTAATTGTTAATTAAGACCTTTACTGCATATATTTATGGCTTTCATTTTTTTTATTACATACTCTTTGTACTGCTGATTGATGTGTCTTAGACTACGCCCCCTAAAATTATGTTTATTGAATTATATTGTGTTTATTAGCGAGCAGAAGATGAAAACACACATCTGAAGACTGAGAATATGCAGATGCAGAGAAGCCTGGAGGAATCTGTGAAGGAGATGGAGAAGATGACGGATGAGTACAATAAGTTGAAGATTGTGGTGCAGCAGACTGACTCCATTATGGACCAGCTTAGGAAGGAGCGAGATCATACAAAGCTTCAAGTAAGATCCTTCTCTTCCCATATGGAAAAGATATATATAAATCTTATAAAGTTTTTATCTGTCTTGTATGAAACTTGTATGAAAAGCATACAAGAGTGAAAACACATATAAGATCCATTGAAACATTATATAATGAAACTTGTATGTTTGGTATACTTACTAAAAAAATATATGAAAGTAATGAGAAAGTGGCCACTTTCATGAGTAAATCATATATGTTTTTACTATTTCTTTTCCATATGGGTTCACATACTGTTTTTTTAATGGAGATAAGTTACCTGAATCCATTTATTATGTCACACTCTGCAATTTTTTAAGCTGATAAAATAATGTTTGCGTGCAAGGTACAGAATCATGGCTCCACTTTTTATGTGCAGGTCAGAGAGTTAACAGATAAGATTCATAGCATGACTGAAGAGAACGACCCTATTATGGCAGCTGTCAATGCCAAAGTGGAGGAGTGGAAGGTAAGCATTTAAACTTACTCTCCAAAGGGCAAGTTTTATTTGTTTAGTTTATTTCCTTTAAGCAGGTGCATTCAAGGAAAAACCTGCAACCTTAACCCTTACACCAAGGGGCTTCTGGTGCCTCTGTTAATCTTCACTTCTCCGCTTAAAACAAAGGATCACTGAACATTAATACTAATATTGATTAATACAACATTTACCTATGGGACTAGTCTCTTCACTGCCTCTTCACATAGTTTAAAACTACAACCCAAATTGTAGAAAAGACTTACAAATCTCATTGATCAATGTTTTACTCACAGTAGAACACAGAAAACATATCAAATGGTTAAACTGAGAAAATGTAACACTCGGAAATAAGGCAATTTTGAACATGTTGCAAAATATTAGACAGGCCTATATTTACCACTGTGTAACAGTCATTTTCATAAACATCTGATAATTGAGAAGACCAGTTCCTGGACTCTGGGAAAGTAATATTGTCTCATTTTTCTCTGATAGAGGATTCTAGCTGTTTCACAGTTAACAGCAGTTTATTTTCTCATTTCATAATGAGCCAAATGTTTTTGGCTGGTAAAAAATCGTTCACTCTTTGGAGTCTTCAACTTCAAAGTTATAACAGATGAAGTATGGGGCTTAGCATTGTCTTGCTGAAATGTGCAAGCCCTGTGTTGCTCTATATTTTTTTTAATGCGGTGCTGTCTGTGGGGCTGAAGATCAGAGGCACCCAGTACTGGTATTCAGCCGTCTCTTCTGGATTTCTCCAAATTTTCTGAATCTTTTGATGATGGTATGTGCTGTAGATATTTAAAGTATTTAAACATTTTTCTGACTTCCACAATTTTTTAGACAGACTGGTGAAGATCTTGCCCATCTTTATTTCTGAGAAACTTTGCCTCTATAAGATGCTCTTATAATAGTCTGGTGTCTCACTGACCTGTGGCCAGTTAACCTAGTTAGCTGCAAAATGTCCCTCCAGATGTATCTTTTTGGTACCATTTCAAGTTTTTTGTTGCACTCATCCCACCTTTTTAAACATGTGTGCTGCAATTGAATTCAAAGTGAGTTTCTATTTTTCGGGAAATACTAAAATGTCTAACTTTAAACATTTGATATGTTTTCTGGTGAATGAGATATGGGTATGTGAGCTTTGCAGATTCTGTTTTCATTTAAAGTTTGAACAGCATCCTAGCCTTTTTGAAATTGTGATTGTGAATAAATACTTTAGCTATGAATCTTTCATCTGTTTTATCTGGTTCTTACAGCTGGTACAGTGTTCTCAGGTTTCAAAGTCTCACCTTTACTTTTCCAAGAACACTGCTTGTCAATGTGGCCAGATTGCTCAGTCTTTCTCTTCTCGCACCATTGAACCTTCTTCTTGAAGGCATTGTCCATGTGGGCACCTGCAAATTTCAGTCACTGAGTTCATCACTGAGTTTTGTTAAACTATTCTACAGGACTAACATGAGTTTACTTTTGTTGTTCCTGATAGCTAGTGCTGTCTGGGAAGGACGATGAAATTTTGGTGTACCAGCAGATGATTCGTGACTTGAGGGAAAAGCTGCGTTCAGCACAGCTGGACTTGGACAAAAGCAACATTCTGGCCTTGCAGCAGGTCTGTTCAAAAATAGGGATGAAATAATCTCATTTGTGTATAAACATTTCTGACTTTCATCTCCTGCCATTGTGGTGCACTGAATGTAGGTGATTGTGTAATCATGGCGACAGTTTTGTTTACGTGAACACAAAAACCCGAGCTCAGCATAGGAATGCAACTTTTACCTTATCTTAAAAGTGATTTGGGGACGTTTTATAACACATTTCACCACAGACTTTATTATTAATGGATCTGAGTGTTGTGCTTGGATATACATCTATGTTATTTTATGTCACCTTATCATAGAAAAGATTTTTATTTTACCCACATTTTTTTCTGAGGACGTTTGCTTAAATAGAAAGAAAAGCATACTTTTACTTCACTGTTGCCAAAAAAGTAAAACTAAAACAAAACAGTTTGTTACAGATATAATTCTTATCAACCTTATATGCATAAATAAAATACTGTGATAAAATAACCCTATGTACATCTTAAATGCTTGGGGGTGGGGGGGGTCATTGTTTATACGTTTATTTTTATTCTTTGGAACAGGGGCATCCTAATTTGGAGGTTATAGTCATATCTTGTTTTCCACCTATCTGTATCTATGTGTATGTCATGTTTCTTCTTTTGGTTCTCTCTCTTTGCCCTGTCTTTACATATAAATCTATCCTTCCTTCCATGTCTCTTGCTGCCCTGGGTCAGGTCATATATGAGCTCTGCGCTGTAAGTTTCATCCATCGTGGGCCTCTTATCTTGTAACCTCCCGTTGTTTTCGGTCCATAACGTTCTCCAACAATGAATGTGTAAATATTTATGTGTGCCACAGCTGTGTAAAATGTGTCTAACATTGAAATCCTGATAATTCTGTGTTTTGTGTTGTGTTGTGTTTTGATTTTGTGGTGAATATCCTAAAGGTTGTCCAAGAGCGTGATAATCAGATCAAGATGCTGAGTGAGCAGGTGGAGCAGTATACAGGGGAAATGGAGAGGCACACCCTACTTATTGAGGAGCTAAAGACATCTACGAAGAAAGACAGAGGTTTATACATCCCTGTTTAATTTATCAAATGTTGTTCATTAGCCTCTCTTCTGACAGTTGTTGATTGCAGACATTTGTAGTTACGGGGGAATGCCCAAAAAGAGCAAACTGTAGACCAACAGGCTAAGTTAACCTTAAAAAAATACCAAACATCAAAATATAATCATCATAAAAGATATATGTTCTGAATATATCTGAATTTTTGAGATAGATGTTTTGGTTTTATGTTGTTTTTTTTTGTTTGTTTGTTTGTTTGTTTTTTACATTTTTGAGATTCATGATTAAACTAAAATTTAAACTGTTTAAATTAGAACTGATAAAACATGGTTGCATGCCTAAGAAGGTAAATGGCTCAGAACTTGCAGGTGCCACTGAGCAGTTTGTATTTTAATGTGAGTCAGATTTTTCCCAAGTGTTTTTTTTTTCTTTAAACAGAGCAAGGGATTTTGGACATAACATTTCTTAGCATATTTTGGATTTTTTTTTTTGTTACCAGTGTCAGTGTTATTAGCCCCCAAAAAACTGACCTTTTAATGAGACATAGGAGAAACCACAAACCACTGATGTGCAATGAAGAGCTTAAAGCTTATGCTCAAAGCTTGTAACATCGAGTTAAAACTGAGTGTCATCATCAGTGTTTCCAAGTATCAAGAACTGGAGTAATCATCAAGAATTCCAAGGAGTTGCCACAAAGCCTGGAAGTGAAAAATTTCAAAGAAAGAAAACTAGTGAGAAATGTGCTCAGACATACAGTGGGGCAAAAAAGTATTTAGTCAGCCACCGATTGTGCAAGTTCCCCCACCTAAAATGATGACAGAGGTCAGTAATTTGCACCAGAGGTACACTTCAACTGTGAGAGACAGAATGTGAAAAAAAAATCCATGAATCCACATGGTAGGATTTGTAAAGAATTTATTCGTAAATCAGGGTGGAAAATAAGTATTTGGTCAATAACAAAAATACAACTCAATACTTTGTAACATAACCTTTGTTGGCAATAACAGAGGTCAAACGTTTACTATAGGTCTTTACCAGGTTTGCACACACAGTAGCTGGTATTTTGGCCCATTCCTCCATGCAGATCTTCTCGAGAGCAGTGATGTTTTGGGGCTGTCGCCGAGCAACACGGACTTTCAACTCCCGCCACAGATTTTCTATGGGGTTGAGGTCTGGAGACTGGCTAGGCCACTCCAGGACTTTCAAATGCTTCTTACGGAGCCACTCCTTTGTTGCCCGGGCGGTGTGTTTTGGATCATTGTCATGTTGGAAGACCCAGCCTCGTTTCATCTTCAAAGTTCTCACTGATGGAAGGAGGTTTTGGCTCAAAATCTCACGATACATGGCCCCATTCATTCTGTCCTTAACACGGATCAGTCGTCCTGTCCCCTTGGCAGAAAAACAGCCCCATAGCATGATGTTTCCACCCCCATGCTTCACAGTAGGTATGGTGTTCTTGGGATGCAACTCAGTATTCTTCTTCCTCCAAACACGACGAGTTGAGTTTATACCAAAAAGTTCTACTTTGGTTTCATCTGACCACATGACATTCTCCCAATCCTCTGCTGTATCATCCATGTGCTCTCTGGCAAACTTCAGACGGGCCTGGACATGCACTGGCTTCAGCAGCGGAACACGTCTGGCACTGCGGGATTTGATTCCCTGCCGTTGTAGTGTGTTACTGATGGTGACCTTTGTTACTTTGGTCCCAGCTCTCTGCAGGTCATTCACCAGGTCCCCCCGTGTGGTTCTGGGATCTTTGCTCACCGTTCTCATGATCATTTTGACCCCACGGGATGAGATCTTGCGTGGAGCCCCAGATCGAGGGAGATTATCAGTGGTCTTGTATGTCTTCCATTTTCTGATGATTGCTCCCACAGTTGATTTTTTTCACACCAAGCTGCTTGCCTATTGTAGATTCACTCTTCCCAGTCTGGTGCAGGTCTACAATACTTTTCCTGGTGTCCTTCGAAAGCTCTTTGGTCTTGGCCATGGCGGAGTTTGGAGTCTGACTGTTTGAGGCTGTGGACAGGTGTCTTTTATACAGATGATGAGCTCAAACAGGTGCCATTCATACAGGTAACGAGTGGGGGACAGAAAAGCTTCTTACAGAAGACGTTACAGGTCTGTGAGAGCCAGAGATTTTCCTTGTTTGAGGTGACCAAATACTTATTTTCCACCCTAATTTACGAATAAATTCTTTACAAATCCTACCATGTGGATTCATGGATTTTTTTTTTCACATTCTGTCTCTCACAGTTGAAGTGTACCTCTGGTGCAAATTACTGACCTCTGTCATCATTTTAAGTGGGGGAACTTGCACAATCGGTGGCTGACTAAATGTAAAAATGTGTATACACACACACACACACACACACACACACACACACACACACACACACACACACACACACACACAGGAAAATATTTAGTATACACATCCAGAAATGCATACACTATTATATATTGTACATATATTTATTAGTTTCAGGTTGGCCATTCTTGTATTTTGCTCGTTTGTGTTGTTGTGTTTGCACATCTCTGTTGCTTGTGGGGCTCGCACACAAGAATTTCACTCGCATGTGCTGTGCCAGTGTGCCTGCACATGTGATGTGACAATAAAAGTGATTTGATTTGATTTGATTTGACGTAGTAGCATCCAGAAATCCAAAGTGAACTTTACTGTATGGCTTCCAGAAAGCCCTGACTTGAATCCCTTTGAAAATGTGCATTGTAAACTGAAGACAAAATTTCTGCCAGAAAACCATCAAATCTGGAGGAACTTGAAAGATTTGCCAAAGAACAATGGGCTGAAATTGCTCAGGAAACATGTGCGAGACTGTTGTTAAAAGGCTGTTTATTCAGCAAAAAAAAACCTGGTGATTGGGTTCATCATTTTGACCCTGGTAGTTTTAGCTTTTTGTAAAAGAATTTTGCCTCATATATCTGTCTGTCTATCTATCCACACACACACACACACACACACACACACACACACACACACACACACACACACACATATATATGCATAATTACAATTACATTTGTCATTTGTTCTTGAAGGCCTCCCACCTACCTTACAGCAGAAGAAAATGGAGGGGCTGAAGTTAAGGCTAGAAGCTGCAGAGACAAGAGCAACGGAAGCAGAGCATGCGGTAAAACTAGCAGAAGCTCATGCTGAGGAAAAAGACAAAGCACTTATTGAGGCTTCAAACCGCTTGAGCCAATATGAGTCTGTAAGTCTGCAAACATATTTTTTGTTCCTCATTTTTTTCTGTTTTATTTTGGCTTTCAGTAAAATGTTTGCAGCCAAATTAAATTATTTGTGACTTAATTTCCAGGAATTGATGCATGTGATTTTTTTTTTCCTTTCCCCATCCATCCTCACTTTTAATAGAGACATTGAAATGACAATGTGACTATGGTGTGATCCACGTGCTTTTTTTGGTCTACAAACATGGTGTTTGTTTTTCACCATGCCAAATCACATCCTGATTTCCACAAAAAGCATATGAGTTAAAAACAAGGAAAAAAGACATTTAGACAAGACTTGCTTTTTGGTGAATGAAACACTTTGAACAACAACTTGGTTTCTGTTTTACAGGGCACTTATGGCCTGGAAGCAGCCATTGCAGAGATCAAAGAGTGTAAAAATCTAATTAGAGAGAGAGAATGTGAGGCAGAGGCCATGACCAAAGAGATCAACCAGCTTGAGATGAGAATCAATGACCTCATGGACGAAAACGAAGGTTTTAGAGAAAAACTAGGTCAGATGTTTTTTTTTTTTGTTTTTTTTTTTTAACTTGAATGGTCACATTGCTCAGTATATTTAGACAACACTCACTGACGTGGAACTATAAAATTAATTTAGCTTTTGTTTATACTGATCTTGACTCCGAAGGTCTGGAACCAAAGCAGGAAGTGGATCTGACAGAGTTTAGGCGTGCCACAGATCTCAGACAGCGCCGGTACAAAGCAGAAAACCAAGTGCTCACCAAAGAGGTATAGTGGGAATTATACTGGTTAAAGCCAATATTTTTATATGTAATTTTGCTCATGAGCGTCTTCTACTAACACCCTGATTATTTTCTAGATTGAACGACTTGAAGAGGAAAGACTGGAATTAAAGAAACAAATCAGACGCATGGTGAAGGAAAGAGGTGACATTAAAATCACTCGGTTTAATTCCACAGATTGTTCCTTTAAAAAGTATATTTGTATATCAGCAACTCTTTTCACCCATTCTGAAAAGCTCATGTGTAGTTGGTTCACCACATCTATCGTGTAAGGCAGGGGTCGGCAACCTTTCTGATGATGAGTGCCATCTAAAATTTTATCAGAAGTCAGTGTGCCATATGATTGCATTAGCAATAAATGTAATAATGCTCTATATGAACAGTTACACACTATATAGAACCACTTTATAGAATTATATTTGTTCGCAGATGTTGGCAGCTATCAGTGAATAGTTATCAGCTATTTTGAAACAAAAAAAAGACACTTTTTATCCATAATAAGAACTCCATAACAGCAAATGAACTGTACAACAGAAAATGTGTGTTTGTTAATACAGGGATACACATGTTAATGTGATCTCTCGTCTCCCACTCAGAGACACAGGTCTCTGTGTGTCCAGCATTCAGACGGCTACCTGAGGACACTCATGTGAGAGAAAATCTGTTCACACAGATATGTAGAGCCAAGTACTCTCAATAAGGCCTCTGCAATGTTCTGAAGACAGTTAAACTTGTCAGGTAGTGATGTCCAGCAGGTGAAAATGCAGCTCCATGAACACGCACAGTTGTGGATTCCAGCTGCGTTTGTAGTTCTGCAAACTTTGACCCCACAGAGTCGAGCTTTTCAGTTCAATCAGCTGTATTTCTATGTCCTCTGTCCAGCCAGTTAATGCGAGACAAATCTAGCTGCTCATTAAAGCTTTCTGGTTTGATCAGAAAAGAAAACATTGGTCCATACACCTGAAAGTCCTGAAAACGCATTGTGAATTCTGTCTTGAGTCTACGGCTGTATTGGTGTATTTCTGCGGTGCTGATGCTGCGCTGAGCGGACAGCTCCTGAAGCATTTCAGAATCAGAATCAGAATACTTTATTAATCCCGAAGGAAATTTGAAGTGTTGGAATGTGGAAATTTCAACATCGCTTGAAAAACTGCCAGCTAGCCACATCCCTGTTATTTTTAGCCAACTGTAAGTTGAATCTGGTAGTTGGGGTTGTTAGCTAAAATACCGTCATTAAGAATTGGCACAACTATGCGAGCTCATTTGCGATGTGCACCACTGGCCTGGCCAATAATTTTTTAATGCACCTTCTCAGATTAATTCACTGTGCGTTGTGCGCCGTGCCATCAGTTAACCCAGCTGGCGCACGTGCCCAGGGTTGCCGACTCCTGGTGTAATGTCTCCACAAACAGGCACATAGGCCTCAGTAAGGAGCCTTGTCCACTATGTTAATGTGAAATTTATGTCTCTCAAATCCAGTTGTCCCCTATTATATACACAGACATGAAACCTACAACACTCCTTTAAGGTTCCCGGTCAGACCAAACTCATTTTCATCCTTTTGTGACACTTGCTGTCAGTTTTAATGGAAGGGACATATGAACACATTGGCCCGATGATATCTTTTCCTTGCAGGGTTTTTCCACCTAAAATGTATTTGTTTGAACCAAATCTATTGGTTTAGCTTGTACAAAAGGAAGACATTTAGCTATTTTTCTCCTGACTTCTCTTGAATTTTGAGTTTTGTTTCAGACATACATTTTAAAAAATGTTGCTCTTAATCAGCTGTGTCTACAGGGATTCCACAGTCAAGCTTACTGCTGGAGGAAGATGTTAGACCGAGCAGGGCGGCACAGCTGTCGCTCAATCAGAGTGGCATGTACACAGATGAAGAAACCAGGCGCAAAGTAAGACTCTCAGTAGTGACATCACCTCTTGCCACCTGACTTAGTGCCCTATATTAAAAAAGAAACATTCTCATCAAACAACTAAGTGAGAATTATAATTTTATTTCATATTATTCAGTGAAGAATGCACCCTTTGTTGCATATTGCTTCCCATGGAATACCATGGTATACCATGGGAAAGGGTTATGTCAAAGTTTTCAGGGTTTTTAATTTGAAACGTTACGTTAACACTGCATTTCAGAATGAGTACCTTGAAAAAGAGTTAAGCAAAAAGGAGCGAGAGCTGGAACTTCACCGGACCCAGTTTCAGGTCAAATGTAAGTGTAGTCCTGCTCTGACTTCCACTTAAAGTTCACACAGATGTTTTTACACTTGAGTCACTGTAGCATCTGTACATTATGTAATGAGACGATGATCAATGCAATATATACTGTATTGCCAAAAGTATTCACTCACCCATCCAAAAGATTGAATTCAGGTGTTCCAATCACTCTTAGGCATAAAGACTGCTTTTACATATGTTCATGAAAGAATGGCTCGCTCTCTGGAGCTCAGTGAATTTTAGTGTGGGACCGTGATACAATTGGCAGATTGTGATTGGCAATCCATAATCTGATGTATGAGTCTAGGTTTGGCGGTTGCCAGGAGAACAGTACTTGTCTGACTGCATTGTGTCAAATGTCAAGTTTCAAATCTGGTGGAGAGGGGATTATGGTGTGGGGTTGTTTTTCAGGAGTTGGGCTCAGCCCCTTTGCTCCAGTGAAAAAAAAACTCTCAATGCTTCAGCAAGACATTTTGGACAATTTCATGCACCCATGCAGTCTTGTGGGAAGAGTCTGGGGACGGGCCCTTCCTGTTCCAACTTGACTGTGTACCAGTGTACAAAGCAAGGTCTGTAAAGACATAGAAGAACAAGTTTGGTGTGGAAGAACTTGACTGGCCTGCACAGAGTCCTGACATTAACCTGACAGAACATCTTTGGGATGAATTAAAGGGGAAGCTTCTGAAAGAATGGTAAAAAAATTCCCATACACACTCCTAAACCTTACGGAAAGCCTTCCCAGACGAGTTGAAGCTCTTACAGCTGCAAAGACATCACATTAAACCCTTTGGATTAAGAATGAGATCCCACTCAAGTTCATTTGTGTGTGTGTGTGTGTGTGTGTGTGTGTGTGTGTGTGTGTGTGTGTGTGTGTGTGTGTGTGTGTGTGTGTGTGTGTGTGTGTGAAGGCAGACAAGCGATTACTTTTGGCAATATAGTGTATTTAAAACATTTTTATCTGAATGATTTATCTCTGGGGTACTGCTTCCCCATTGTTATTCATTCCTGTGCATGAACTCTTAGTGGAAGAACTTTCAAAGGTGAAAAAAGATCTGGAGGCTGCTCTGAAAGATGTCCTTCAAGCAATGAGGATTAATCAAGAGGCTGTTTCTGTTCCTAATCTGGAAAGGTTGGCCAATGTAAGTATGCATGAAAACTGATGTGAAACAGTGCTTAGTTTAAGACGACATTTGATTAATAGATAGTGTTTTTCAACGTGTTTCACACGGGCTCACTTTACATCATGCCTTTACACGTAGATAAGCTGAAAACTATGGACTTTGTCACTCGTCTGCATTTTACCGTTGACCTTGTCATTTGATGAAACACAGGGTTTGCCTCATAGCAACCTGATAAACAAATGTGGTTAGCTTCAAAGAAAAAGGCAAGAAAGCCATGCAACATACCAATCAGCAAGGAAGTAGCAGATGCTAGCACACACCAAACACATGAAAATCAATCTTGGATAGTGGCATAAATTTATTTTTATCCTCTACAACTGTTGCATCGAGGATTTGAGAATAGCTGGGGTTTTTTGGGGGTGGCAGTAAACTTTACTCATTCTCCTACAGGCTTTAGATGTCAGTGGCATGGGTGGCCAGTCTGAGTCAGCCCCACACTTCAAGTCCCAAATACACCAGCTGGTGGGGAGAAATGAAGAACTGAGGCAGGAGCTAAAATCAGCTCGTGAGGAGGCAACCGACAGCTTGAGTCAGCTTGCCAGAGCCAAAGAAAAGGTAGATTAATATGATTTAAGTTAATTACACAAATTAATAATGTGGTGGACTGGCAGCTTTATTTGGCCATATTTCTGTCTTTGGCAAGAAAACAAAGCGGTATGATTTCTCAACTTTCTCAAAGCCAAGCATGTATTAAACTCTAGTTATGGAAGCCCAAATCCCAGTGGTAATGGTTGCGTGTTTCTTCTCCAAATCAAAAAAAATTATTTTCTTATGTAAAAGTTTGTAACCACTGAAATATAAAGATTTATGAAGATAGCTGCATGCCTGGCATGGGCTCCATGGCGGAGAGTCATTAACATGTCTAGAAGATATTTTTTTCCTTTTTTTTTGGCCTGATCAGTCGCCTGTTTTTGATATCTGCTACTTCTGTTTCATATAATGAGAGAAACGAGGTAAACAAACTTCTGTCTCAACTGTTCAGCATGCATTCAGTTTCAATTTTCAAAATGATAAAACTTTCTTACAAATAACACTTAACAAAAGCCACATTATCCAGAACACAGACAGTAACAATTTTGTTTAAAATGGGGAAGCCTCCTTTACAGAACTCCTCTGCCATTTCTCCAGTTTTATTTTCAAATAAGATTTTCTCTTTTTGTTGATTATTCTTTTTCATTATTTATTCCTTTGTCTGATAATTTTTTTCACAAGTAGTGTAGTGTTATTTTAATCATCTATGTATTACTGCCTTTAGTCTCAATAATGTTTTGTTACCTTATGTTTGTGGTACATTACAATGGCCTCCTCACATTCAGTAATCAAGCAATCCATGCCGTATTGTCCCAAACTGTGCTAAATAATACTTTGAATCTAGAGACAAATGCAGGAACTTTTTGATAAACAACACAACGTTTAATAGCCAGGTTTTGCTTGTGATTTTTTTTAAATTATCTGTGCCTGTTAGATATGCCAACTTGAAAGTGAGTTGGAGTTGCTCAGGAAGTCTGGCAGTAATGGAGTCGTCCTCAGACCTCTGACCCTTCCCGAGGGCCTGGAGCCCAGCAGCACTGAAGTCATCAGTTCCCTGAATGAGTACGCCGTTCGACTCCTTCAGGTTAGTGTCGCTGTCTTCCAATAATAAGGTTGGGAAGAACTATAAACTAATTGTTTCAAGTAAAATCTAAATAAATTGATCATAATTATTTAGGAGCTCAAAAACAAGGAGGAAAAAATGCAGAAACTTGCAGGTGCTCTGGAAGAATACAAGGAGAAATTTTCTGTTATTAGCCATCAACAGGGACTTCTCTACAAAGAGTACCTGAGGTGGGTTATCATGAAAGGTTTTGCGCATTGTGGGTGATTTATTTACATGTAAGAATCTCAAATATTTTCCTGTGTTTTTCTCAGTGAGAAGGCAAAGTGGCAGAAGGAGAAGGAGACATTCACAGAGATGAAGAACAGGCTGGACAAACAAAAGCAGGTGGATGACGTTAAAATCAAAGAGTTCAGTGTAAGTCAGCTTTAAAAAGTTAATAATACTTAAATGCTACAAGATGCACTGTGTTTATTTTGCAAACACTTTCAATGTGGCTCTCATTCACTCACATAGACATATGGTTTACGATGATTCACTGTTAAAGGCTGATAACATGGAACTAAATGTGTCTCAGACAAATTACTGGAATATTTTCCTTTAACTCAATAAACATAAAATGCACATTAGGGGAACAGACAACTTGTTCTGGTGTGTAGTGTGCAATATCAGCAAGTCGACCAGCAGCTCTTAAGTGATTAAATAACTATGTTTTGACATTTTTACAAATTTGAGATGTACAAATATAAAATATCAGGGTAGGATTTTGCTGTGCTTCTTTTTCCTTCTGGTGTCAGTTTTATTAAGAGCAATTATTCACCTTATCTATCAGGATCTGCTGGACACACTTCAGAAGGATCCAGAGGACATCAGAAGACAGCTGAGTGAAGCAATTCGTAAGCTGACAGTGCTCAAAGTTAATGAGAAGAAACTGGCGCGACGCTACACAACCCTGCTGGAACAAGAACAGCACCTCCGCAAGGAAAACGGCAAGCTGAGAGATGAGAGCAGCCAGATGCAGGTTTCGGTCACTCAGAGGATAGGTTACCTTCAGAGATACAAGGTACCAAGAAGCTAAATCCCACCAAAAGCCTTGGGGGGGAAACCGATTCTTATCTATTGTCTTTTATCGCAACTAGGTGAGACTATATAAAACATTTTACATAAAAGTTTCTCACTCAAAGTTTTCTTTAAATAACAGAAAATAATTTATGAAATATTGTGAACATTTCTATCAGAGAGAGTGTAGCAAAAAGTTGTGTTTTTAGCACTACTGTATGTTCATTCAGCACCTTTCTAACGTCATTGCCTTTTATTTGGTCTTTAGGAAATGGCTGCATATAAAATAGCAGCACTACAGAAAGCTTTGGATGATAGTGTGCCCTCATCAGACCTGGAGAAGGCTAACAAACAGTACACAGAGCTAACAGTCAAATACAGAAACATGCTACAGAGAGACAGCCACCTCATACAAAGAACCACCAACTTAGAACATTTGGAGGTATTAAAAAAAACATTTCCTGACCAGGTTTGTCCCACATCTCATGTTGTGTTCTTGACTAATGATAACACTTTATTAATCTTTTTTTCTTTTCCTCTCAGAGTGAGAATGAGTCTCTCCGAGAACAAATCTCTGCCATGAATAAAGAACTGGAGATCACGAAGGAGAAACTTAATACTTTAGAGCAAAGATGGGAGAACATCCCTTCAACAGGTAAACTAAGGATATTGATCATTACAAACAGTTTTGTTTGTAACAAAATTCATCATATAATGATGTGAGTGTTGGCCACAAGTACAACATTAAAAACTGATTCCCACCTTCAACAAAAACAATGGTGGGTGGGGTGGGTAGAAGAATCAAGAATCACATCTGAACTGCATATCTGAAATAAATTGGTCTGAAAGAATTTTGGTTCAACCTCAGTTTTTATAAATTTGATCCTATTTTTGTCCATAAAGAGGTTTAAGGGAACATCTTGTAGTTCAATATAAATATTTTGAAGTTAGAATAAAAGATGTTCCAGCATTCTTGGATTCACAACAAGGTATCACAGTCTATGAAGGCTTTTACAAGCTGAAGTTTCCGCCATGAAAACATTCACTGGGCTGTGGTAAAACCGCTGGAATAAACCAAGGGCACAGGCTTCCCACAGGGCCAAAAATTACAGTTATTTATGTCTACTGCTTTCTTCCTGAGCTTTTATCTACTGTATTGTCCTGCATGCAGTGTTGTAAGACAGCTTGAATACATTTAGTGCTCATTGGATCTGAGCCATAGCTAGTGGGGTCATTGCATTCCTGTCTCAACAATGAGGAGGTTGGGTAAAATTCATCATATAATGATGTGAGTGTTGGCCCGGCTGCAACATTAAAAACTGACTCCCACCTTCAACATAAACAGTGTAGGGGTGGGTAAATTGTATAACAATCACATTTTTGAATTTCATATCTGAAAGCAAATTGGTATGAAACAATGCTCGTAGACAGTTGTGTATCATTTTTGCTGGATAACTGCTTGAAGTTTTGCAAATCCTCAGTTCACCCCACAGTTTGTCAAAGAGATTTATGTCAGGGCTTTGTGCAGGCCATTCAATAACATTCACTTTGGTCTTCTGGACATAGTTCTTGACCATGTTTTGGGTGTTTGTCATGCTAGAAGACAAAACGATGACCTAGACCCAGTTTTGCTGCTGCTTAAAGTTTTTCTCCAGATTCTTCACGTATCCTTCCTTCTTCCTGATTCCTTCCACCTTGACGAGATTCCCAGTTCCAGGCGTACTGAAACATCTTAACAGCATAATACTCTCACCACCATGTTTTACTGTGGTATTCTTTAGGTTGTATGCTTCTCCATTCTTTTTCCAAACTATGTTTTAACGGTCTGTTTTTAATCTCATCTGATGAGCGTCAAGTACACAGAATCTTTCTCCAGGTTGCCTATAGCATGCTTCAACATTCAATTCATTCCTGTGCATGGTTCTAGTGATTGTCTTCTTTGACACTACAATTCCTAACTCTTTCTAACTCATTCACTAGTGTCTTGGCAGTTCTTTTGAATCTTCAGGCACATTTCTCATTAGTTTTCTTTCCAGAGTCTTTGAAATCTTTCACTTTGTACCTCTGCCAGGGTCACTCTGCACCGTGTGGCTCTTCCTTGAATTTCAGTTTCAATTTTCAGTTTTATTTGTCATATGCAAGTTAGCACAGGGTCAACATTGCAATGAAATGTGTTTGACGAGCAGCAGTCACTCAGCAGCATGAATTTCTTGATAATAGTTATCGTTCCAGTTCTTAACACTCGTAAACGCTCAAGTTTAAAGTGGTTGTTTTTGTTTTGGGAGTGTTGTTTTTTGCACGTGCCTAGTCAAAACCTTCCTGAGGTTTTTCTGCCTGGAAGATAACCCTCAGTTTTAACGTGGTTTTACATGCTTTGAGCACTACAAAGTCACAGCAGTCAGTTTTTCAAATAACTAATAATATTTGACCTTGGTCATTTTTGTTTGTTCTGAAATCATTCTGTTATCGTGTGCCAACAGAAGTAACTTGTGCTTTCTAAATAAAATTAGTATGATAAGAATTTCTATGTCGAAGATTGATTGCTCTGTTAAAAAACGCACTCAGGAAATTTTTGGCTAATAATTTTGTCCTTATCTGTATACAATGCCACAGTTTAACGTCATTTAAGTAAATTTTGCATATAATCTTTATATTTGTATTTAATATATTGTGTGTGTTAAATTATCATTCCACACTGTTTATTGTTTTATTATCAGGAGAAGAAAATGAGATGGATAAGGCAGAAAAGGCATCACTCAACAATGAGATGATATCTGCTGCAAGACGAATCACCACTTTAGAGATGAAGGAGCTGAATGAGAGGCAGAGAGCTGAGCATGCCCACAAAATGTATGAGCACGTGAAGAACTCACTTAAGCAGGTGGAGGAGCGCAATGTGGAACTGGAATCCAAGTTTGTGGAAGTATGAGACCAAGGAAATAGACAGATATGTTTTTCTGTGGCACATGAAATGTGTTGTTTTCCCAGCCATCACCATGACCATCTTTTAACATATCTAAAAGGCTATTTGGTTCACCTGACACATAATGTTACAGTGAGAGAAGTGAATTCATTTTGATTGGACTGGATTTGCATTTTTATGCTATCCAGAACCTGCTCAAAAAGAATTTTTTATTTCATTATCTTAACATTTTAGTTCACAACCTTTGCGATATATCTCGCTTGTCAGTCTCTATCAGGTTGTGGGTGTTCAAAAAAGAATTTATATGACTCTTATCAAGAAGTGTTACTTCTGTTTCTCTTTAGTTGACTAAGATGAATGTGGAGGCCCAAAGGCTTGAGCGGGAGCTGAGAGATGAGCTGGCAAGCAGCGTGAGCAAAGCTGCGAGCGATGCAGACAGAGCCAAGATTGCAGAGCTGGAGAAGGCAGAGGCTGAGCTTCGCAATGAGGTTTCTAAGTGCGTCTGACAGCGACTATGCCTTAGATTGATTTTTGTTTTTGTTTTGTTTTTTGCTCTCTATTGTGTGCTCTAAGTTTTGATAAGCACTGCAATCACAATCATCCCGTGTGTGTGTGGAGGGGGAGGGGGGTGGATTTATAGAAGCATAGGTTTTGAGGTCACAGCATTGTATTCAAGATCAAGCATCAGGATCCTATCAAAGATAAGCTTGTCCTTGTCAGGGGGGGTTCAAAATATTACAAGCAAGTTTGATTTTTATGATTGTTTAGTATTGATTGATACCACTACCACCATTTATCCATTCATCAATAATTAAAGACAATGATCACAGTGTTTCACTATACAATACCAGATCATTAACAAAAATTAAAAAACACCTAAACTAATACGCAGCTGTAATGTTGGTATTTAAAGGGATTCATTATTTTATTTTAAAAACAAAACATAAAACATGTTATGTTGCAATTTCTATGCTTTTTTCCCTTTGGCAGGCTTCAGGAGGTCTCTGATGTGGCTGTGACACAGGTGTCTGCTCTACAGGCCAAACAAAAAAGCAACGAAAAAGAAGTGGAAACTTTGAGGAGGCAAATATTGGACTACCAGGTAACTTGGTTTTGCTTTCAGCTTCTTTACTTGAGTTTATGTTGTTTAACCTGATGACTGTGTTGATAAAAGAACTTTCTCAAGCAGGTCCTTTACTGCACTTTCTGTTTGTTGCCATTTGACAGTGAGAGATACTTTGAAATCAATCATTGCAACTTTTTATGGTGATTTGTATAGATTTTCAGATCTTTGCTTTCAACAAAAAAGTGGAACAAATGTCAGTGGTTTGTTAAATTCTCACATGTCTGCGAGACAAAAATCAAAGAGAAATCATGCTTTGTTTTTCACTCAGTCGCAGTCAGACGAGAAGGCCCTCATTGCAAAGCTTCACCAGCACATTGTGGCTCTGCAGCTCAGTGAGTCAGATGCTTTGGGAAAACTTGAGGCTGCCACCAATCACATCCAGCAGTTGGAGGCCTACAAGCTGCGAGCTGAACAGCGGCTCGATGCAAGTGAGCGTACTCTGTTTCTCGCTCGCCAAGAGGGCAGAAACCGCTCGAAGCACCTACGGCAGACTATCCAGTCGCTCCGTAGGCAGTTTGCAGGTGCGTTGCCACTTCCTCAGCAGGAAAAGTTCTCTTTGACCATGCTGAGCCTCCAGGAGGACCGAGCAAAAGCTCAAGAGGAGAAAAAGAGGGCAGAGCAGGAGAGCAAGAGAGTGGAGGGAAGGGCAGAGGAGCTGGAATTAAAGCTGCAAGGGCTGGAAGAGCTCGTCTCAACCCTAAAGGATGTGAAAGGGGCCCAGAAGGTTAGTGGGGGAGTAATATTCTTGAGATCACATCTTGTCTTGTTTTGACAGTTGCCAAAAACCACACTGTCTATGACTTAAACCAGGTCACTGAGTGGCACAAAAAGATGGAGGAAACTCGCCTGCAGGAGCTCAGGAAAGGCAGGGAGCTGGTGGTCCAGAAGGAGGAGATAAAATATCTCTGGAACCTTGTAAAGGAACAGGAACAAACCATCCACTCACTGGAAGAGGATATTGTTCAGCAAAAGACTGTGAGCGAAAAATTTATTCTTACACACACCCAAATTTGCTCATTTCTCAATCACTATAAAATTCAAATTTTATTTGTCACATACACAGTCATACACAGTATGATATGCAGTGAAATGCTTACACAACTGCTCGTGACATAAAGAAAAAAAAAAAGGCTATGAATAAGATAAATATGAAAATTAAAAAGGGTAAATTTAACTAGGAAGGAATAAAATATATAAATTAAAGTTGAAAATAAAATAACTGTACAACAAAATACACAATACACAAATACACAGTATAGAAATATATAAGAATGTATGAAGAAATATATATATATATATATATATATATATATATATATATATATATACACAATAACAGCAGCTGTACAGTATTAAGTGGAAATGAAGAAATATAATGTCCAGTGTTGTGCAATCCACACATGAGAGTTACACAGAAATTGAAATGATTGTGGGCTGATTAAACTGCAATGAGTGGAGATTTTTTGTGAATACATATTTAGGAAACTTATTAATGAGGTTTTAGGTGCATAAGCGCTTCGGGGTAATGCAGTAATATCTTCTCATTACTGTATAAAGCTTCACGAAGAATGCCAGCTTGCATGGGATCAGCGAGAGGTGGAGATGGAGCGTCAGCTGGACTATTATGAGAAGCATCAGGATGAAATTCTGAGCAATGCAGAAAAGGTAAACCATTGTTTAACTAATTTAAAAAAAAAAGAAAACACTGAAAACAAAACCAGCTGGATTACCAGCTTTTTCCATTTTTAATCCTCAACTGTAAAAGGCTGATGGACCGGGCATGGTGGACATCCATCATGCGAGAATGAGGCAAAGTGATATAGAACAAGTTCATGCGTTTCCTTAAAGTCTCAGATGAATATTGGTGATCTTGACCTCATGGTGAGAGGTCAAGTTATCTTAAAATCTTGTGTACATGATAACTTGAAAGATGTCACCTAAGATTTTCGAATTGATACCATAAGTGTATCTACTAGGAGGCTGAGGGGCAGCACTGGCAGTCCAGTTTTTGATTATTTAATGTGCAATTTTACATGTAATTAGTTTCTTTAACATGCTATTGCAAAGGTAATTACTCTATTTTTGTCTGTTGTAAGCTTGATGAAGGTAAAGGATGGCTACCAGACCCAAGTCTACCTCTTGCTCGTCAGTTAGAGTTTACCTTGGGAAAAATCAGAGAGCATGTCCGCACCATTTTGGAGACACAGGCCACGTGCAGAAGTTTGGACAAGGCACAGTATTTTGTCCCTGTTCACATACTCAGCAGTCCCTATAAGTATATAGCAATATTATTTTTTATTTATTATTGTTTTAATTTGTTCATTTGTACATATGCAGAAATTGAAAGAGAGGGAAGCAGCTCTGTGGAAGGCAGAACAGAACATCGTGTCAAGGGATAAAGTAATCAACGAGCTGCGTCTGCGGCTCCCAGCTGCTGCCGACAGAGAACGGCTGCTAGCCGACCTTGCCAAACATGAAGAGGGGCAGTCAGACAGACAGTCTGCCCTCAAGCTGGCTCACCAGACCATCAAAGACCTGCAGGATCGACTTGACAAAAAAGAGGATATAATAAAGAAATACCAGAACCAGCTGGCTCAAGCTAGACAGGTACAGTGATATAAGATGAAATATTGGCTGTGCAGTGATTTTAAGCACAGCAAGTCTCTGATGTTGATTTCTTTTCTATGGGCTGAGGAGAATCATTAGCAAGTCAGTAAGATTTTATTAGTGATTAATTGCAGTGTTATAGAATCTTCAACAGGTGAAAAAATTAAAATCGCAGATCTTAAACAGGGTAAATATCACTGGTTAACTCTATACATGAAGTATTTCAGTTATTTACTTCATTTAAGGCACCATCACAACAGTTTAAACATGTTTTCTTTTTTAACCATTTATTTGTTTAATTGTCCTCAATGGTGTTGATACCAGGACCAAGAGGAACTGATAAAGAGACATCAGGAGGAGATGAAGATGTTGCACGAGAAGCTGGACTTGCACACAGACACCTCGCTGGATCGCTTCAGACAGACAGCGATGGTACTGGTGCCCTTGTTTCAGAACTTTTTTGTTCTGTTTTTGTAGATTTTGATCTTTGATGTAAAGCTCACAAGAACGTTAGACCACTGCAGACCAGATAAGGCATTCAGATTCATTTCTTGAAGTGTATTTCCATAAATAACTGGATGTATTTCACACCAATTTTCCCAACGTAACAAAAGATAATCAACAAAGGATGTGCTGTATTTGTATAAAGAAAGACCAGCAGAGAAAAACATGTCTCTAAGAGTCTTTGAGCTTATAAGGCTTCTGTTTAATTCTCTCTCTGTCCAGGAGTTGATGAAAAAGCCCACCTTAAGGGTACCAACCTCCAAACACGTGGAGCGTCTGGCTGAGCTAGAGCAAACAGTGGCCGAGCAAGACATTTCACTTTGCTCTCTCACTGAGAAGCTGAAAGTGACCACTGCTGAGCTGGAGCGACTGAAAGCTACCATGGAAACAGAGGCTAAGAGACATGCTGGCGAGACGTCAAAGTGATTATCACTTTTAGTTGGTTTTTTTGTTTTTTTTAAATGTGTGTTTATTTCAGTTTTTTAACCCAGTGTTTGCGACTAAAAGTTATATTAAAGCAGCATCGGAATGCTTAATGTTTCCTTAATGTAGTCCGTAAAGTAAATATTTAAGTACTTCATGGATGTAGCTACTCATATTGGTTGCCCATTTGTTAGGGAAGTCCCACGTGAAGGCACAAGATGTACATTTTTGCTTTTATTATCTTGGTTCACTGCACATTCAAATAATAGCACCTTGTGCAAGCAGAGCCTGTTTTATCCTTCTTAATTACTTTAATGAGAAACATAATTTATAAAATAAATATCCTACTGTATTCAGTATGGCTTAAATCTATCAATCAAGACCATAAATGCAACAGGAAAGAGTTTACTGGAGTCATTTATCCAGGAAGTTGAAGGATGTTTTAGACTTCTGTGCAATCAGACTTTTTCTGCAGCCAGAAGAACCACTTGCTGGTGGCCCTTCCAAAGAAACAGCTGTAAGACAATTTCTACATTAGCTTCACTATACAGGCATAACATTACAAGCACAGATTAATTCTTCTACATGGCACCTTTTAGTGGGTGATATATATTAGGAAGGAAGTGAACATTTTGTCTGTAAAGTTGATCTGTTAGAAGCAGGAAAAATTGGCAAGCATAAGGATTTGAGTTGTGATGGCTAGACGACTGGGTCAGAGTAAAACTGCAGCACTTGTAGGGTGTTCCCAGACTGCAGTGGTCTTGTATTTGCTTTGTATCTATAAAGGAAGTGGTCCAAAAAAAGAACAGCGGTGAACTAGCAACAGGGTCATGGACGCTAAGGTTCACTGATGCACGTGGGGAGTGAAGGCTGGCCCGTGTGGTCCAACAGACCAGCTACTGTAGCTCACAAGGAGCACAACAACAAGTTTGAGGTGTTGACATGGCCTCTAAATTCCCCAGTTCTCATCTGTGGGATGTGCTGGACAAACAAGTCAGATCCATGGAGGCCTAATAGGACTTAAATGATCTGTTGCTAACATCCCAGTGCTAGATACAACAGCACACCTTCAGGGCTCTAGCGGAGTCCATGCCTCAAAAGGGTCAGGGCTGTTTAAGCAGCAAAAAGGGTGACCACCAGTGCTGTGGACATGGGTTCATTTTAATGGATTCATTCATAACTATCCAAGAAAATGAGCATTGCCAGAAGTGTGTACCCATACTTAACCAAAACATTCAATTTACTGAAGAAGGACAGCATCAGTGTTGTGACTGAAAGGGTTTGGCTGGCTTAGTGCATATGTAAGAGTTTCTCTTTCAGAGAGCAACATGTTGGAAGGAGGGTGCTTGAATTAATGATGTAAATTTGATTTGCACTACACAGTTTAATGGAAATTGCAACAAATTTAATGCTAAAAAAACATGTTATACTGTGTCTGATGTGGTTGTGATAGATGCGTCTACACTCTATCAGAGTGATGGCTCAAAGCAGTGACCATGCCAGTGTCTTGTAACACATTGAGTCCTCATTCTGCCTGTTTAAAACTGAGCCTCACATATTTCTGCCCCTCAGTCATGCTGGTATTTTGATGGAAGAGTGCAGAACTTAATTCTGTTACTGAGTTACTTTTTATAGTGAGCTGTTGTGTCTGCAGTGCTTTAGATGTTCAGTCACATTTTGACACAATAAAAATGTCTCGTGCTGAGTGTGTCTCGTGCACGCACATGATAAAGTAGTTTGAAACACTGCTCTCCTCTGGGTACATCGAGTCAAATTAATACAGTGGACAGCTGTCCACACAAGAACTTCTAACAAAAGAGTAGTAAGAGCAGGTTTCCTGAATGTATGTGCTGTGTGGAATTGGAAGCCAAAAAATACATTAACGATAGTCTAAGGGGCTTTTGGGAAAAAAGCATCTGGGCTTCTTTAAGTTAACGTTTCCAAGTTAAGTTTAAGTTTAAACTTAAAGATGTCCAGACGCTTTTCTTTCCAAGCTCCTTAGACTATGATGACCTGACTGACTGAGAACCTTCACAGACACACATTAACAATACATTTCTTAAACAGAGGTGGTGAGATGCACAAATTATTGCGTAAATGATATCACTACGGCATTCTTCAAAGCAGTCATATGCTTTAGTGAAATGAGTAACTCACAGTTGTGAACAGATATAAGCACAGCCTTAATCTTGCGTGGGCCTCTTCAATAATGCAGCTGCAGTTAAGACTCGTGAGGTGATGATGCAAATATCTGGAGGCTGTGGTGGTATTGAATAGTACCGTGTTATATTTTATAAGTATTTAAGCTATGGGTGCGTCCACACAAAGATGCAACTTTTCTAGACTTTTGTTCTCAAAAGGCCTTTAACACTACAAGCTTTAGCCATTTGCTCACATGTTCATACAGCTCTTATTGTAGACATATGACATTTTCCTTATCACACTCACATACCAATAGAAGCTTTGTTTTGGGATTCAGAATATTGCCCAAGGACACTTTGAAAATGCACACTGGATTAGCCAAGGATCGAACAACAGACCTTCTGATTAATGGGCAACCCAGTTTGTGACATTTGATTCGACATGCTATCTGTAGAAATTAAAAAGAATATCTATGCTTGTGTCAAACTCTGACTTATCAACATTAGGTATTTCAATATTATTTAAACTCACTGAGTTAGAAGATTTAAAAGAGTAGAGATTTTTTTCAGGTTTAAGGATATCAAGTGTGAGACTACGCCCTAGAACTGGCATTAGACCCTGTTAACCCTTGATATGCTGCTATGTTGCTTTTCACACAGTTGATGCAATGGCTGAGATCATTATAAGCCTGGGATCAGAGCTGCATTAGTGCCTGACAGATTCTTTCCTTAGTTTACAAAGCATCATTCCACAGCTCCTTTGTCCTGATCTTGCAGACTAAAATACTAACGCCTACACAGTTATATCACTGGCGTTACTTCATATCAAAATGGCAAGTTTTACTGACCACCTTAAAGTACTTTAGAGTAGAAGCCACATTTAACAACAAAGTCTGTAACTGTGGGCACTTTGTCTGTCTCTTATACATGGGAAATTTAGAATCACCAGTTAATCTAACATGCATGTGTTTGAAGTGTGGAAGGAAGCTGGATTACTCAGAGGAAATCCAAACCAGTCACCAGGAGAACATCCAAAAACAGAGAGGCCCCACTTGTGGTTCAAACCAGTAATTTTCTAACTTTATGGCTGTAAAGTAACAATGCTAACTACTGCCCAGAGGGGAAAAAAATGTTGCTTTCAATAGTCCAATACTTTTTTTTTTTAAACTCATAACTAAATCCCTTTTAATGCCACAGACACATGTTGATCACATTTTTTTTAAGTCATTATTCTCAAACTGAGGCAAAGTAATCCCAAAGGTATCCAAAGCTAACAGATTTCTTGTCTTAAAACTGATATGGGGGATTTGTTGCAGGTTGGAGGAATACCATGTCAGCCAGGTGAAAGCTCTGACTGCGGAGAATGAGGATCAGAGGAGCCAGATGGCCCAGATGGAGAAGGAGATGAATGATCTTCGAGCTGAACTGGAGGCCCAGAAGGAGGCTAATGTCCGCTCCCCCAGTAACACCATGAAAAATCTAATGGAACAACAGAAGGCACAGCTCACCCAGAAAGAGAAACAGCTAAAGGTTGTTGTTTTTTTCCCCCCCCAGTTTTTCTTTGAAAGTTGTGCACACATGTAAAGTGGTTGGCACTCAGTTTCAGCGTACTGAGAAAATGCTTTCCACTCATAGTTGGTATTTTCCCTGCGTACCGTAATTCCTGCCTACTCCAAATTTGTGAAATAAATCTTGACTGTCTTCTCTCTGCACTGGCGGTGTGATGGAGTGGAAGCCTCACCTGAATATTTAGAGTTCACCCAGCATAATGTTTTTGTGACTAAATGATTTGGATATCTGTTACGGCTGCAGAAAGTCTTTTAAATGATACATTTATAATTACACCACACACATTGTAAAGTCAGATGTTTTTGTTTGTGTCAATTTTGCAGTTTGCTTACCAAAATGATGTGTATGGTAGAGGGCAAATAATCTGTTAATGGATGATGATGCATTGCGTATGCTTTAAAGGCTCTCAGTAAGGTTCTGTTGAACCTGCGTGCGGAGATGACGTCTGCTGCAGAACAGCAAGTTATAGCAAGTGCTGCACAGAAAGAGGAAAGTCTGAATGTCCAGATGCTGATTGACAGACAAACCAAAGACCTTAAGGTAAGAGCCCACAGTCATCAGAATGTAATCATTTCTGTTTTGGTTTGTTTTCTGTTTTGTGTGGGGTGTCCGTGTGTTTGTGTATGTTGTATTTCATCAGCTGTTGAGCTAGTTATTCAACACCACAAAATATGATTTATTGTTGGTTCTATACTTGCCAAAAACCTGCTTCTAGTTTGTAATGTTTTACAATGTTGTTCTGAGAAGAGTTGGTACGCTGTTTAAAAGTGAAAAACAAAAACCCAGAATGCAGGGATATGTAATTTATTTCAACACCATATTAAAATGAAAATAGTACAAAGACCATAAATCAAGTACTACTAAGACTTTTTTATTGTTCCTAGAAAATTAAATGCTCACTTTGAATATGAGTCCAGAAAGTTACAAAAGGAAGAAGTTAAATTGGCCACAACAGATGGTAAAACAAACAATGAAATGAGCTTTCTGGAGATGTTGTTTGAGGCTGTGTTTCAGAAGTAAAAAAGGAAAGATTTTTTGTCAAGCATGGTAAATAATATTAGAAAAGTTTGAGAATCTGGAGAAATCTTAAGAAACTGGTTATTAAAAGAGTTTCTGCAATCTTCTGGCCTCTCAGGTGGAAACAAGAAACAATTAGAGAATGCAAACGTCTGCCAAGACAGCTCACTCTCTGGGCAGAATTTACTTTTGAGGGAATAATTTTTAAAAGTAAGTTTAGTAGTGTAGTATAGATCAGACAGGGCAGCATGACAGATGTTTACTTTGATTATTTAGAATCTCCATATATCGTTCTTATATGCCTTTATGTTGTCAATGCAGATAATGGAACCAAGAAACATAGTTTTAAATAGCTCTATATAACATTTTCAGTTTGACTTACAGATAATTTGGTTGACGTTGACGGAGAGGTCAAATGTGCCATATTTTAAATATTTATATGATGCTTTTATTTATTGACAATAAACACCACATTTGTAAGATTCACAGTTTTATTGTGTTATAAGGCTTTTTTGTCAATATTTGACCAATAAATCATTAAGTTGACCTTGAACACTTTGGTGGGTGTAAGGCAAATTTTAATGGATTGTTAACATTACCCCACTCTACACCCCTACATAGCCATTGTGTTTACCAACAAACAGAATAACATGCTACCAAAAATATATCCTCCTAGATGGAAGTAATCACAGCATGGCTCATGAACACTTTTGAAAACCAGTGTTAATGATCAAAGTTTGTTTCTGCATCCGCAAATTAGACTCAAAGCAATACTATGCAAAGAAAGATATACTATATTACCAAAAGTATTCACTCACCCATCCAGATCATTGAATTTAGGTGTTCCAATCACTTTCACGGCCACAGGTGTATAACATCAAGCATCTAGGCATGCAAACTTGTGGCCTTCAGATTAGCAAAGAGCAGCATGCACCTTCATGGAACTTGTTTCATCAGATGCAGCGATGTAACGCATGCTGCAACTGGACTCTAGAGCAGTGGAGACGTGTTATCTGGACTGATAAATCACATTTCTCCTTCTGGCAATCTGATGGACAATGATCATTTCTGTATTTTTTTATTTACCTTAACCAAAAATGTATTACTAGTTTATATTGGTGAAGAGAAAGAGTATCACTTTAATACTTTTAATATTCTAAAGGTTCATAAGATTAGATTTTAAAAAAAAGGAAAAGATATTTATAAATTATGTTTATAAACAACATCCTAGACTGCCTTCATGTTCTCTGAGCCTGAGCTCATTGAAGATGGACTGGGAAAGAGAGGAAACTGTCCCGTACTGTCACGGTTCTGGGTCAGTTTTGACCCAGCATTTTGAGTTTCTCATGTTTTGGTTTAATTTTGTATTTTGTATTGACTCTTGTGCATTGTTGATTATTATTAGTATTCTATGTTTTAGTTTATGTTTGTTAGGGGATTAGTTCTTAGGTTCTGCGTCTAGTCTCCGTCTTTGTGTGGTGGTTTCTTGTTTCCTGTTTTATTGTGAAGGTTTGTCTCATGTCAGTGTGTCTAGTTTTGCTCCCCCTGTCTCGTTAGCTCTAATCTCTCCCAGCTGTGCTCCCCTTCTGTGTCTCATGCCCTCGATATCCCAGTGTGTATTTAAGCCCTGCGTTTTCCCTGCTCTGTGTCGGGTCATTGACGTCCACTTCCTCCCTGTGCTGTGTTTGAAATTCATTCATGTTCTTGGTTCTGTTCCTGTGTGTTATCTTGTTTTAGGTTCCAGTCTAGTGTCTAGTTTCGTGTTCACCATTTATTGGTCGTGTTTGAGTAATGTTTATTTCTCTGATGAGTCACCCCAGTGAATAAACTGCACTTTAAGTTAACTTCTTGGTTTTGAGTCCTGCATTTGGGCCCTCTATCCTACCTGCATCACAGCACACTGCTCCGTGACATGTACCCTGACCAATCAAACGGATTCTGGAAATAATTGGATGCCAAGTATTCTGGCCATTTTAGGGAAACAAAGCCAAAGAGATTCTGCGTGTATTACAACAGCATCTCTTTCCGGTCTTTACTTTCCAGACCTGTAACCCATCACCAACATTTAGTATCGTATGACACATTATCAAGCAAATATGGAAAAACAATTTGCTTTTAGAACTACAATAACCAGATACCAGACAGTGGAAACTATGTCCCTGCTCCAACCTTTTTTAAACATGTTGGTCTTAAAAAAACCAAAAAAAACTGTCAATTTCATATTTAATATTTGGTCCTGGTTGTATTTTTATATGGTATAGATTTGTAGATGATCTCAAAATCATTGCATTCTGATTTGATTGCATTTTTTATCATTCACTCAGTTTTAGGAGCCAGGCTTATACAGTCACAACCTGATGCTTTTGAATAGGAACTAACCAAAGATCAAATTGGTGAACAAGCTGCTTGCACTGGGCTTATTGCATAAACAGCATGTTTGACATCTGGCTAGCCTCAACCAACCCTTCCTCCCATCATTAATTACCATTAACGTCCTCATGGGAGGCTCAGTGTGATTTATAAAGGTAGTAGATAGAAAAAAGTTATCATGATTTAGTTCAACTGATTAAGGGGGAAAAAATTTAGATGACCTAAACGTTATTCATAATCGTATTTGTTTAGGGAAGTGCAGCCGTTTTTCCATACTGGTCGTTATTTACACTTAAAGAACATTGTGTGTGATTGACACAGTATTTGTGGTATTAAAGTAAACTTCACCCAGCACAACACTATGAAACCTTTATGTGTTTTAATTGATTTGAGGAAAAATGTTGCTCTATAGAACAAAACAAAATGCTGATTTTGGCCACAAAATCAAGAGAATGGAAATAATATCAGACTTTTTGAATCGGAAAAGATTTAAAATTTATTTTTCTTTCCCCAAAGGTGCGAATGCAAGAACTCAGTGAAGAACTTCAAGCTGCAAAGGAGTCTGCCAAATCAGCCAGAGGCCGCGAGAGCTCCTTGAAAGAGGAAGTGGACAGGCTGAACCAAGACATCCAGAAAGCTCAGAAAACCCAAAGGCGTCTGCAAGCTGAGAAGGAGGCGCAAGAACAAGAAATCGAGGAACTCAAGCAGCAAATCAAAAGGCTCACCAGCGCTCTTCAAGTTAGTGCCTCCAGAAAGTGCGAAATCACAAACCACATCAGGTTGCTTTGAGCCGCTACTTGTTGTTGTTAGAATCTAAGCTATGTGTTACATTGAAACCTCATGCTGATGTGCGACCACATGCTTTCGTTTAGGCGTCATATTCAGACCTTGCAGGTGATAAAACACGAGATAAGAGACATCCAAACCCTGTCGTGCTTATCTGTGGCAAAAACTGAAGCATTCATCAAGAATGGAATCTCACATGTCACAAAGCTCGTATGTCAGAACTGATTTAATTCTTTAGATATTCTCGTGGATCAGTACCATGTAGGAGTTTTTTGTAAGTTAAGTTTCAGGTTTATCTCAGGACTTGGGCTATAATTTATATTAACCAAAACTCCCCACCGTGACCCTAACCTAAACAGAAACTTTTCCATCTCCATTTATGTACCTGTCTGAGAAAAGGTGCTTTCGTGTTTGTTTTTAGAGCCAACGAGAAGCAGATGGAAAGCGACCAACTATTGAGAATCTGCAGAAGAAGATCTGGAGACTGGAGTCTGACTTGGAGAAAAGAGCTGAAATAAAACATGTCAAAGACGATCACGGAAAGGTATGAACATCAATTCAGTCGGCATCAAATATTTTGGGCCCTGTTTTCAAGGTGGTGCAGTGACCGGTGCCAAATAGTACAGCGATATTTTGCTCTTTTCCTGGCTATACACATCCTGAAAAAGAGGCACATATTAGAGAAGAGTCACTTGAAACTGAGTCAGTATAGTCGTTGTGGTTTTTCTTTCTTTTTTAGTGCAAAATAACATCAGTTTGCAACCAGCCCTGTTATTTTATCAATAAGCAGAACAAGATATTTGGAAGAAAGCATTTGTTTGTAAGGGTTGCACTGATCTCTGAAGGAACTTCGACCAAATCTGCTGCCCAAAGTTGCCGTTTGTCATTTGAAAACCTTCCCTTGCGAATGTGTTTAATCTCAGTGGCTCCCCGATGGCCTTTTGGGACACGACTGAAAAGGACTGTTGTTTTCTGCAGCCTTTTAATATATTATTAATATTAATATGGTGTACATGTAGTGATTTAATGCATGTTGGACAGACTAAAGAAGAAATTGTGCGATGGGAGGAGGGCAAGAAATGGCAGGCCAAGATGGAGAAGGTCAAAAATTCACTGAAGGAGAAGGAACGAGAGAATGAATCCCTCTCAAAACAGCTCAGCACTCTTAAAGACCTCTATGCCAGGTTAGTTTGGACATCACACACAAACAGGCTTTGCTGACCTACTTCTCTTCGTGTTTTCTGTCTAAAACCCAGAGGCACTTGTGTGGATGTAGAAGACGTTAATGTGTCAGTGGAACTGTCACTTAATTCATTTTATTTGCTTCTTGTGTCTTTTTGCGTTTATAGGCTGGAACAAGAGAAGAGTGCACTGCAGAAAAAGCTGAAGGCTCGAGGGGTCACTGCTGATCAGGTGGTGGGCGTGCGATCCACTGAGATGGAGAAGGAGATGGAGGAGCTGAAGAAGAGGAATTCAGACCTGGAGACAGAGATTCTCACTATAAAGTATCTGTCAGGCTGTTCAAATGTCCTAACGTGTAGATTGCATTAATGCGGGCATGTTTATAGTTTTCTAGGCTTCGTCTTCGTCTCTTTCTCTTCTTGATGGAGAGGAGGCCGTTCTTGGAACATGATAAATTTACGAAACAATAAAAGAATCTGAATCACATACACAAAATTCAATATTATCTGTAGTGTGCCGTTAAATTACATTTACACAAAAGAGGCAGTACACATGAACTAATTGGAGAATTAAAACACACAATGAATTCTTTTAGTAATAAATACGCAGTAATAAACATAATAATATAATAAAACTAATTACAAACATACACTGTAAAGATTGACCAAAACACCAGTGGATTAGTTATGAAAAAACATGCTTACACTAATCATATTCAGGATTAATATGGCAAACCTAAATCAAGTTCATGTGTGCATGGATACATAAAGATGATGCCACTCGAGCACTGATGTCCTTGCTTTTGCCTGTACAACTATACGTTTCAGTGCTTGTAAACTGTTGGTAATTGTAGATTCTGTCTGATAGAGCAGCTTTACATAGTCCAAACCGAGGCTTTTGTTTTCTTACTCGATGTACAGACAGCAACAGGCTTTACCGCGTGACGGTGCCATTGAGGATATGATGCTGAGAAACCGCTTCCTGGAGGAGAGACTCCGTTCCTTAGAGAGCCAGGTTATCAAAGAATCTCCATCAAGACCTTCTGTAAGTATTTATTTGACTCTGAGATCAACAAATAAGATAATGTAAGAATTTCATCAAGCGAAAGGGCAGCTTCCAACTTTGAAATATGGAAATTTGTTGGTTTTACTCATTTTATGTCATTTTAAATTCATTATTCTTAACTTTGCGTTTGTTGGCCACACAGAACATGGGATTTAATGTTAAGGCCATTATTTTGTCAATTAATTTCTTTGGTTGCTATTCATAAGGGCATGGGTGTACAAGTAAACATCTGTTTATATGTTATTGTCATTGGCAGCTCTAATTGGAAGATTTTTTTACTCTTATTTATGAGTATGGACCTTAAGCAGAAGCCGAGGTTTGCCTGTTACTTTTCAGAAATAACATAATGAAAGGGGGTTTGTTAAAATTAATTTAATTTCTGCATTCACCCTTTTTTACGTCCAGTTTTCTTAATACACGTCTTTCATTTAACTGTGTTTGTCCACGAAGGGAAAAAGCATCTCTTCTCAGACTCTAAGAGAGATTCGTTCTGCTACTTTTGATGTGGACAATGGGTCATGTGAAGAGCATGTAGGTTCCTGTCCTGTCGAATCCTGCAGAAGCCTTCTTAGCACTGAAACTGCTGAAGATACCTTTGACCAACAGAGGGAGCCAAAGCAGCATTGGGTGAACAGAGAAACCCAGACCAGCTGTGCAGAAGCAGATGATGTTCACAGTAAACAAGCGCAACCAAGCTCTGAAGCTCCAGGCTATCTCGAACCAGATGTGACCAGAGAAGTAGATCTTAGAACTGATAATGCTGAAGATGATGAGAAACAAAGCGAAGGTGACAATTTAGAAGGCACAGAAGAAATTCATTGTGGCTCTAAAGTTCATACACCTGAAGACAAGGAAGAAGAACAGGCCACAAAGGCAAGCGAGCCTGATGAACTGTCAGGAAGACCGGGATCGGTTATATCACCTCCTCCAGCAGAGGCAGTTACAGATGATGAAATGAGTGAAGCGCCAAATAAAGAGGCTGTTGGCGACCAAGACTATCAAAATACAGATGATAATGATTATGATGTGGGAATCGCATCAGAGAAGTCACAGCAGGTGGACGAATGGGTTACACAGAAACATGAAACAACAAAGAATGCAACTGTGGAAAATCCATTACATGAAGATGAGGACCCCAGCTCTATTCATACCAAACACTTCATCAGGAACAAGATGGATCATGAAGTACAAAAACGTGAAGGCAAATCTGTGAGCTGTCGAAAGGTATCTGAAGGCTTCTGTAGTCACCCTGCTAGAGTGGTAATGCTGTGATAGCATTAGACATGGAAGAGCAAAGATTAGGCCATGGCTTGCTTTTTAGTGTGCAGTTGTTTCTTTCCCTCACACCGTCGATCATGGACTCGATGTTCCCAGTGGTTTCTGCACTCCCTTTGCAATATTTTGTTTCAGTTTAATTTGATAACCTTTATTTCCACCTGGCTCACTCTGTGCCCTTGCTGTCCTCTAGACTTCAGGACGAGGCACCAATACTCCATCAGAGAGAGAGCAGGACCGCCAAAAAGAAAACCTCAAGCTGGCCTCTGAGAACCTGGAGCTGCGCTTTCAGCTGGAGCAGACCAACAAAGACCTGCCGAGGCTCAAGGTAGACATTACCCAATTAGACTGAGGTAGCTGATCAGTTCAACACGAGCGCTATGGATATATGAAAACATACATACATCCATAATATATATATATTTTTTAATAAATGTTACAAGCTGCAGATCTGGGAGAGCCAGTTTGGCAGAAAGCTCTCACTGGAAACATTTCCTGTGTGAGAACTATAATTTTAAAATATAAAGAATGGTAAATGGCCTGTATTTATATAGCACTTTACTAGTCCCTAAGGACCCCAAAGCGCTTTACATATCCAGTCATCCACCCATTCACACACACATTCACACACTGGTGATGGCAGCTACATTGTAGTCACAGCCACCCTGGGGCGCACTGACAGAGGCGAGGCTGCTGGACACTGGCGCCACCGGGCCCTCTGACCACCACCAGTAGGCAACGGGTGAAGTGTCTTGCCCAAGGACACAACGACCGAGACTGTCCGAGCCGGGGCTCGAACCGGCAACCTTCCGATTACAAGGCAAACTCCCAACTCTTGAGCCACGATCGCCCCGTGGAAGAAGACTATTGATGGCACCTGGAGAGTTTACCTCTTCATTAAACGCATTTGCCTTAATTGCTTTAATAATAGACCATTTACAAAAATACATAAAAAGTATGAAAGTTTGCTTTAATAAAAAGTGATTTCATCTGTAGCATAATTTTTTCTTTCAGCACCACATTAAGAGGTTTAAAAGAATGGAGCAAATCTATTGAATTAATACTTTGATTTGGAAACACTGGAAGTAGTTTTTTGGGTTTTTTTTGCCAAAGGTATTTTGTTTTTTTGCTCCCTACAGAATCAAGTTGCGGACCTTAAGGAGATATGCAACGCACTGAAAAAGGAAAAGACAGAGGCAGAAAAAAAGCTGGCTCATATACGTGGAGTATGTTTTTTTTCTTTGCCTACACAATCTTTAAAACAACTGAAAATAAATCTGTACATAGGAATTAAAACAGAATCACCTTGAAACACAGTTTACAAAAAAATGAACTAGTTCTGATCTAATACGTTATTTATTCTGTGATCCTCATCAGGGTGGTCACAGTGGTAAAACGGTGCCTGAGCTCGAGAAGACGATTGGATTGATGAAGAAGGTAGTGGAGAGGGTGCAGCGGGAAAATGAAGCACTGAAGAAATCCAGCGCCACTGTGAATCAAGACAAAGTCACTGCCCTGGAGAAAGAAAATATTAAGCTAAAGGTTGCCAACGCCTGTGTCACCTTACACATCACAAACGTTATTTTGGGAAGGTTTATTTAGCATCTCTGTTCCGTGACTGCAGCTTACAGTAAGCGCTGTTTTCCAGGCCGACTTTGAAACACTGAAGCGTGAGGCTGAAACTGAGCTGAATTCCAAACTTGAATCCAAAACCAAAGGACTGGAGAAAATAGTGATTGAAAATGAACGTCTTCGAAAGGAGATTAAAAGGGTAACGTCTTCTATGACTTATTATAAGTTCGTTTTAATGAAGTTGGGTCGGGGCAGAATTAATTATTCCAAAAAAAAAAAAAAAAAAAAACAATCAAAAAAGTCTAAATGCTTGTTTTTGTCTCTTGGCTATGCTTGAAAATGTGTGTCACTGTAAAAGGAAATGGAGGCTGCAGAGAGGCTGAGAGTGACCAAGATGACACTAGAAGTGACAAATGAGAAGCTTGAGGCAGAGCTGGAAGACATCAAGCAAAGACTGAGGGAAGCTCTGTCCAGGCCCATCACAGAGGGGGTGGACACTAAGACCATGAGGTCATCTGTGGTAACCAGGTCAACAAAACCAATAGTCTTCCAGAAAAGGGCACTTAAAAGTAATCTGTAAGCTTTAGGGTTGTGCAGCAGGTTAAATCAGCAGCATGTGACTTAAATGCACAATCATT
Source organism: Aulonocara sp. 'chitande type north' Nkhata Bay (assembly GCF_057382095.1). Lineage (NCBI taxonomy): Eukaryota > Metazoa > Chordata > Actinopteri > Cichliformes > Cichlidae > Aulonocara > Aulonocara sp. 'chitande type north' Nkhata Bay. The sequence continues at coordinate 24,132,235 of NC_141350.1, read as the reverse complement.
ATCATGCCCATGGGATTCAAACTCTGGTATGCTGCGAAATAGACTGTCGCTAACAGGCTTAGTCAACATTATGCAAACTCTTTGGTAATAAAGGCTGCTCATTTACGTCAGTCTCATGCTCAAGCTTTAATAAGACAATATTAACAAACAGCATGTTTATTTACTTTGGACACAATTTGAGATCTGATGGTCATTTGACTTCTATTTGTGCAGGATGTTTGAGAACAAGATGAAGGAGCTGGAGAAGGAACTCTCCCAAAAGAACATCCGACTGTCTGAACTCAAACAACATCTGAAAGAGATGACAGAGCGGGAGGAGAGAGCTCAGATAACAATACGACAACTCGAGGATCAGGTGGCAAAAACTTTAAAATGTGTTCCTGTTATTTAAGATAGTGCTGAATCTAGAAGTCATGACAATCTTTGGTAAGCAGATACTGACCAAAAATGTCCATTTTTCAAACTTCTTGTTGTTACCCAGGCTGTTTTTAATCCAGCATCTTATCCCTCTACTGCATGACTTTTTAATTTTTGGGGAGCTTTAGGGTCCCTAATAATATATCAATCATAAAATTTGACACCTTGCCCCCCCCCCCAAACAGATATTGGTTTGTTGCTTCAAGGCAACACTGTGCGACAAGGGTAGTAAAACGCCAAGTTATTCTATAATAAGTTGCATTAGTACAACAAGGATGAACAAATAAATAAACAACAAATAAACTATGTAAACATTTCACAGAACAATAAAACACCAAAATACATCCAACATTTGACCCTAACCCCATGCACGCACGTGCGCACACACACACGTTGTTTCTCCATCATTTTTGGGGACCTTAAATTAACTTACATTAATTTCCTGGAGACTTATCCTGACTCTACCCATCACAAGTCCCTGCCTGAACTTTACCCTAACCCTGACTCAAGTCTTCACCCTAAAATATAATGATTTACCTTGCAATTTGTCCCCATAAAGTAGGCGAGACCTCACAATGTGAGTGTGTAAACAAATTTGTGTCCCCACAACAATAAATAATACACGACCACACACACTAACACACACACACAGACACAGTTACTTTACCAACTGACCCCTGAGCTCCTAAGTGTCCCTTAAACCTCATTCAGGCATCCACTCTACTTCACTGTCACTCCCTGAAAGCTCACTGTCCTCACTTTCTGAGGACAGAAAGTGCACATTCCCTTGGTTTCCTTCCATAAAAGGTATTTACATCCATGTCCTGTAATTATGAGTAGATTGTGAAGTAAAAACATTGACTATGATCATATAAATGCACACAAACACATCTCTACACACATATGCAAATGCATTATATTGCCTGAAAAAAATTGGGCTAACTGTGCAGTGTTGCCTTGAGGCAATGAATGAAAATTAACAGTTTTACTGTATAAATGAAATTTAAAAAGTAGAACAATCAAATATTCTTCTTCACATATTCATGCACATACAAGTATTTTTAATATACATGTATTTCACTATAAACATGTAAAATAGTGATCTTTATCTTGCCTCCTAATGAGATGTCTCATGTAGTGCACCTTGCAGAAAGCCCCCCCCCCCATGAAAGTCACACCACCTTCAACTCATTTTATTGGAAAGAGATGTGCCTGGTAGCATTATTTGAAGGGCCAGTGTAAAGGATGAAAATGTGGTTTGTTGCCTCAGGGCAACGCTATGCAGTAGAGGGTTAAGTTAATTTGGACAGCAAATTTTTTTTGTAGTTTTAATCATATTTTGACAAAAGCATCATTTAGTTTTAATATCATAAGATTATAGTACATGAAATCTAAAGTTGCTTCAGTGAAATAAAATATAAAGTGTAAAAGTTTGTGTTTTTAGAGTTGCTCCACAGTTCATAACACGTCTTATTTTCCTTGACATTTTGTCGTGTTTTCAAGGGAAGCTTTAGTTTTTAGTAGTTATCGTTCTTTTTTCTGTGGAAAAAAGAGATGACAAAATCTATGATGTAACACGGTTATGTCTGTGACAAAATGTTTTGTCTTTTTAGGTGCTGTATTTGATTGATACTATCAGTTTGTCATTCTTAGGCTGACGTGTTAAAAACCTTTCCTGCTGCTGGAAAAGGTGATGCAGGAAGCAGCAAGGCCTTCCAGGAAATCCGGTACGTTAAACTTCGCATGAAAATTTTTTTTTTTCCTTTGTCTGAAACATTCAACTTTACATTTTGCTTTTGACTAAACTCTACATGTCATGTATGTGAAGACTGGCCAGCACTCAGCTGGGAAAAGAGAATGAAGAAATGAAACGAAGGATGCAAGAATACAGTGAACGATACGGCGAGACAACATCTAAACTAGGCGAGTCTTCCAGCTACACTGTTTTGTCAGCGTGAATCTGAGGGAGGTTGGGACTTTTTTTTTTATATATATATATATATATATATATATATATGCGCCGTCTTAACAAACACCTTGATAGGTATGAGGTACAGTACTGTCTAAGGAAGAATCATGATGGTTTCTCTTCTTGTGTCCATAGATTATGGGAAACTCAAAAAGCTTCTGCAGGCAGCTGAAACTGAAAAAACCAAACTTCAAGCTGAGGTCACGAAGCTGAAAAAAGAACTGGAGAACTTTGACCCAGCATTTTTTGATGAAATCGAAGACCTGAAATATAACTACAACTTAGAGGTGAAGAAGAATGTTCTGTTGGAGGAGCAGCTGAAAAAAGTGTGTCAACAATTTGGGGTAAAGGCAGAAGTGCCCAGTGTGTCTATCACTTAATGTGTGGTATGTAAGTCATGCTTTTACAGTCACATTCCTTGGAAATTTTGAGGAAGGAGTTTCCTTTTAACAATGAAATGACACAATATTTTTGTGTTAATATGTGAATACTAACTTATTGTTGTGAGAATGTAAATTTGTACGTAACATGAAAGTTTTTTTCTGTGTACTGTAAGTCACTTTTGTATTCTGTCAAATAAAAAATTGTTGAATAAAATGTTAATATTTATTCATTCATTCTTCACTTAGCAACAGATGAGTTTTGGGATACAGTATATATATATAAAGTGGTCATTTTTAAAGGGAACCCCGGCTATTAAGACATGTTTGTGCTAAAATATGCACTGTGCTTTCAATAACATATGTGGTATTAAAATATGCCAAATGTTTTCCTTTTAAGCACATTTTATATAAAACCGATTTACCAGTAGGCCGCCATTGTTATTTACTTCTCAATGTACTCTGGGTAGTGACATCATATGGTTGCACCGCATCGAGTTCAGTTAGCAGCGCACTGGAACTGGCTTCAGTTCAACGTTTCCAGTTTGAACCAGAACAATCCGAGAGAGAGAGAATGAAAATAGTCAACCAGTACTTATTTTAGATGAAGATGAAAACAATCCGTCACACGAGGACGCGAGAGTGAGGGAAAACTACTGGTGTCTGTGCGGCTACTGAGAGCGTTTGTTGTAAAGAGCTCAGTTTTATGGCAGCAGCTATCCATGGCATCGCATAACCGCGTGATAAAAACATTAATAGAATTCTAATTTTTATTATACAGTGAAATTACGATTGGCACGGGCAAGCAGTAACCGCACAGACACCAGTAGTTTTCCCTCACTCTCGCGTCCTCGTGTGACGGATTGTTTTCATCTTCATCTAAAATAAGTACTGGTTGACTATTTTCATTCTCTCGCTCTCGGATTGTTCTGGTTCAAACTGGAAACGTTGAACTGAAGCCAGTTCCAGTGCGCTGCTAACTGAACTCAATGCGGTGCAACCATATGATGTCACTACCCAGAGTGCATTGAGAAGTAAATAACAATGGCGGCCTACTGGTAAATCAGTTTTATATAAAATGTGCTTAAAAGGAAAACATTTGGCGTATTTTAATACCACATGTTATTGAAAGCACAGTGCATATTTTAGCACAAACATGTCTTAATAGCTGGGGTTCCCTTTAATAACTTAACTTGCTAAAAAAAAAGCCAAGTTGGTCAGTTATTTTTACATTAAAGCAGTACACATCTCTGCAAAAACCATCTTAAGTTTTGATTCACTCCACCGTTTCTTTTGGGTGCCAAACGTTAAACTTTGGCAGTCAGTTTTCTCCTTATTTCTTCCACTAACAGCTCACTCACTGTAAGCTACTCTTAAGACTTTCATGAATTCAAAAAGCAGCAGTTCTTAACTGGTTTCTGTGGAATAAATTAATCTATATGAGTATAGGATTGTAAATCACTCGCAAGGAATTACAGATGAAATATCAGGGATCTATCAGCGAAGCGGCAGAGCCTCACAAGACCGCATGGACTTATAGCTCAAAGTGAATGTCCTGAAGCCGGCTGAAGCAGTGTCCATTTAGTGCTACAAACGATGTAAACAACTCCGTGCTGCCATAAGCGTCAACACGGATGGCCGTCGGCTTGTTACCAAGGCAAGTGTTCGCTTCTGGCCACTTCAGTCCCAGGTGATGACGATGGACCTAACAACACACACAGAAGAGCTTAGTGCCTGATTTCACACTATTTAGAACACTGAAGCATGAAAGCATTGCTCCCTGTAAACTGCTTATGGCAGCTCAATCTTTTAATACAGATACTTAAATCTATTTTATGTACTGAATAATATATATATATTATCCCACCTTGATGAGAGTGCCGTCACTGCAGTGCCAGACTATGCCCTCAACTCGACCGTCTGGATTCTCATGAAACCAGGAGCACAGCTGCTGGAAGTCCACAGGTGGTGGGTTTCTGATTGGGACACTCCCATGTGTAACCAGGCAGTGGACAGGCTGTTTTTTGCTGCCCAGCCCTGTTTGTACAATATTAATGAACCTTGGTTTACTTCAGTTCTTCTTTTAAATCAATCACCCAATGAAGTTAATTAATCTTAATCATTTATTAACATAACAACATAATTAATTCCTAATTCCTAACCACAGCTTATATATAAAAAAAAAAAAATGAATGTAGTTTCTATTACCATAGGGGTTTCCATTGACATTGGTTCCAATAAGCTCCAGTGTTTGTTCCTGGAGCTCAGCTAATGGGACTGATGTGATTTCTAACATGTCTTCGTTGTCACGTCGAGGCCTGAGAACAAGAGCAAGCCCAACGTTGTAATCCACCACAGAGGAGTGCCAGCAGTACTGCTTGTTGTCTCTCTCCACTGGAACCCAGCCTACATATTTATAACAACAAAGAAAAGTACTCGTCATGCTGATGGTTTCCATGTGAAGGACGATACTTGCTGCTTATCATCACTTTGACACTTACCCCCATTTTTCTACATAAACTCTTTTACATAGACATAGGTGAATTCACTGCACACAAACTAAAATGAGAACTAAGAACCTGGAATATGTCCATGTTCATCGGGCACTGGACGGCCGCTGTGATGTTTGACTCCATGAGCTGGGATCCATGTTTCTGGCACCGGTTTAAAATCTTCCTCTATGTTCCACGTGAAACCTGAAAGAAAGCCCGGAAAAATAAAACCCTTCCCCACTGCTAAATGTGTTATGTATTAACATTTTCCAGGCCTTTTCTTTTTTGGTCCACACTCAATATTATCACAATTAGCCCCATAGGTTTCTGGTAATTATGCTTGTGTATACCAATACAGTGGATTTTTAAGTAATACTGTTATTAAACCCTTTGAATTGAGGCTCAGAATCTGCTTCAGTCACTAAAAACCCACTGTGGTGATGTGTAGAAGCAATATTACCAAAAAGAAAACGTGTTCAAAAATCTTGGGGGAACTGTTTTTGACAAAGTTAATCTACCTTTACAACTTTTGTGAGAATGTTGGTACTTTTTAAACCTCTTCTCTGTTTGTTTGTTTGGTCTTCTGTCAAGTCGAGCCCACAGGTAAGGCTGCCCTAAAGAAAACAGATCAATTCCACTTAGAAAACTACAAAGTAGTAGCAGTTTGTAGATGCTGACTAGGAAATGATCAGTGTTATTCTGAGATCTTCTCACCTTTATAAACTGTAACATAGCAACAGGTGCCATCAAGTTTTTCAGTGGCAAGCGCACTATGTATGTTAGCCTGCAGAGCAACAGGGTTCACATTTTCTGTGGCAACAACCTGAAATTGCTAAAGAGAAGCAAAACCATGTTTGATCAGTGCAAGATATAAATGAAAGTGACTATACCCAACATTAGTAACGGTACCATGAATGCATAAATCAGTTATCTACATATTATATAGCATCAAACAGAAGCCCCACATTATAAACCACCACTTTTCAATTATAAGTTTGGGCTTGATTAAAGAACCAACAACAGACTACATGACTGTGCTGACACTGAATCAGCTGCACAATTCATCTAATGCAATTTGAGAATAATTTCATGACTGCAAAGTTTTAGCAACCAGAGAATCAATTACATGAAATATAAGTGAATCCCATGAAAAGCGATTCTCTTAAAGTATATCTCCTATATATCTATTAACAGGTGCTGATTCAAACAAATGACGTTTCAGTTTCTGGCTATTTTCAAAAAACACACATGACTACAAGACTACATTTATCACAACATAAAAACATAACATTAAGGAGATACAAATGAGGTGCCAGTGATATGAGGCCCATGATCATCAGTATAAAGTGTCATCATTATGCCAAGATTAAAGCGTTCTCTACAGCTCTAGATGGATGGATGAAGTATATCAGTTTGGCAAATGATTCAAAAACACTTATTTGAAATCTATCACTCCACTGAAAGCGAAATTATCTTCAAGTGGTGTAGAGTTTGAACGAATGCCAATGTGCTCACGCCACATATGACATGAATTAGCTGGTTGCTCCAGCTAATTCAGAGAAAACCTATGCAAAGGAAACAGGCCTCCAAGAGCCACAAACTTTAATCCCAGGCTCTGCAGGGAACTCTTGCACCTGGTGGTTTTAAGGCACATGCATTTAAAAATCAGAGAGGGGAAAAAATTTGAAAAACATTACAGTTTGCCAGTTAGCCTTATATCAAGTGGATAAGTGGATATGGCATGTTGAGGCTTGGGTGTGAAATTTATGGTTTTCTGGGGTTTTATCGTTAACTCGGTTATCCTGGGTCTTTTCCCGTGTTGTAGTTGTGTGTCTTATTTTGAAAGAAATATTTACGCGTTACCATAGTGACCAGAGAGCATTAAGGGGCAGAGAGGAGGATGTTACTCTCAATGTTGTTGCCGTATTTCACGAGGACGCTGCTAATAAAGTTACACAATTACACAATGAATTTGCGTTTATTATTATAATTACAAAATATCATTGTTTTTGTCTTGGTTGTTTCATTTTATTTTGCTGTGTTTATCTGAGACACCTTAAAGGCCGGTCCATGAAAATATTGTCTGACATTAAACCGGTCCGTGGAGCAAAAAAGGTTGAGGACCGGCGTGAGTAACGGGCAGAACAATTACAATCTCTTCCACTAGAGAGCAGTACAGCTACCTGCTCTACTTAAATAGGTTGCCAACTGCCGGGAAAACAGAAGATGATGAAGAAGAAATTAAAAAGTCATGCTGTGAGACGACGCAGCACATCATAGCAATAGATAAATATCTGAAAAGAAAAAGTAGTCAATCTGACCCAGATGAAGGCCCTAGCATGAGTAGTGGTTCTGCTGTACCTGGTGCACAGGAAAAATGATCAATATGCTTTTTGTGACATTTTTGTTTGGTGGTGTGCCATGTGATTTTTCTAATGTGAAATATGTGCCGTAGCTCCAAAAGGATGGTAAACACAGCCATAAAGTAATATGGTGGTAATTATATTTCTGTTCCATCAATAGGGTAACCATTCTGAACAAATCAAGTCATTTCTATGTTGTTTGGGCCTTGGACAGGCTGGAGACCTATGGATGGATGTTGTTTGATGTATCGCTGTGGAGAAAAATCTGGGGGGCCAGCTAGCATCCTAAAAGACACTAACAACACTTTTTCATCTTCTGCCTCCATTTCAAGCATCCTCCTCTGCCACAAATAGCCTCTGCATGGCCTTGTTCACTCTGGCCGTCCCCTTTTCTTCCCTGGCTCCATCCTTCTCTCTGTCTTCGAACATGCCTTCCAACTTTCCTCTTTGGCCAGCAGCAGCACAACTTCCATCCACACCCTGTTGGCCAACAGCACCGTAGGCGGTCGTTCTTAACCCAGGCCTCAACTGATCTGCTATGGAAATCTCATTCTTGATGATTCACATGGTTGATTTACACCAGATGCCCTTCCTGACACAACCCTCCCCATTTCTGCTGGGTTGAGAACGGCACTAGCACTACATCGGCTTGTGGCCCCCCTGTGGTAGGGTTCTAAAAGAAAAACTAAACAACCGCTAAAAAATGAATAAAGAAAATGATAGTATTAAGTTACTGATTATCTAGGGAAATGACTGAAATAATTCTTTGCAACGATTTAACTTAAGGGTAAACAGCTAATGTGTGAAAACAGACTTTTCCTGTTATATGTAGTCCTATCCTGACACCTGCAGATCTCTCCTTTGAGCTGTGTATATTAACATCAGATAGTAATACCTCTACAAGATCCCTCAGAGCTCAGTGAGTGAATAGTAACAGTGTCTAAAGTCTTTCGGTAATGAGCATCAGTAATTAATATCAATTCTCAGAAACAACTTTATTCATTGATTTTTTTCCTGTAGGGTTTTAATGTTCTACAAGTCTCACTGACTACAATCCTGAAACAGGCCATCTATTTGCACTTCCTTATATCAAACTTGCAGTTAGGTTTAGCCTACATTTGAATTATGTAAAGATGCTCTCAGTCTTACACGTTATGAAACATTAATTTAATGTCAGGTTCTTCCATGCCCTTAACGATAGAGCTGAAATGTCCATAAGTCTTTTAACTGGCACGTTCTTCCTCTCTTCTTCTGCTTTCAAGTAGCCCGGCCAAAATTTTCTTCATTCCAGAGTTTGTTTGTTTGTTTTTTCCAGACTTGCAGTGACTAAGCCTGCAAGAGTGGTCTGCATATGTCTGTGTGTTACCTGACAAAGAAGATTTTGGTGCTTTGGTAAAGCTTGAGTAAGTAGGAAAAACCCTTCATTCAGCCATGCAGGTATTTGCTCTACTCTATTCATCACACAGCACTGGCTCTACTCGACTCACTGTTAAAAACTGGAAAGTTGGCACAGCAAATAACTGTTTGATGCCAGATTGCACCACATTTACAATAAATAAATAAATAAATCAGACAGAAATTTCTCTGCTGTTGAAACCAGCTGCACAACTATTTGTCACGACGACCATGTGTCAGTTAATTTGTTCAACCTGTTGTCTACATTATGCAAATCAGTGTGGTCCTCTGCCGAGGAAGACCTGAGGTGTGTCCTCGTGCTACAGGCGAAAGGACAACAGTTAGCCACCTCCCCCTGCTCTGGCTCAGACATTTACTCTGCTTACATTTCATTTCCAGTAAAAGATAAAAAAGACACGACTAAGAACTTGTTCACGACGGGTGCTTCTCCGTGCTAACAACTGTAGCAGCAAGAGATACCCATAATAAACCTACTGCGCCTGATAATGTGTCTGCAGATGCATTCACCTGACAGTCGCGTTTTCTGGACTGTTCTTCCATCACGTCTGTCAGAAACACACACGGTATCTTCTGCTGTACGGAACCCAGGCGTCTCATTTCGTGTGCTTTCTACCAAAGCTGTAACTTAACGTTTACAAACATGGATGAGCAAAGCAAAAAAAAAAATCAACAACGGTTTGGCTCTGGAGTTGTCGTCTTCTTCGCTGGTTTTATGTCGGTGAGTAAATACCGAAACGATTCATTACCGCCGCCATGTTGCTGCGTTGGTAACAACATGTACCCATGTGTATTTGGAAGTATATATTTTTTGCTATTTTACGTGAAATAAATGCAAATAAATGTACTTTTACTGGATTGGCAGAGAAGATTTGGTAAGTTTTTCATACTCGTCTCTGCTGCACAATCCACACATGCATTTCTTTGGGAATTAAATGGCGCCCTTTAAGAGGAAATAAACAGGCTTTGCAACAGTATTTATTGCCAAGATGCAAAGTTACAAAGAAATATTTGCCCAAACACAAATTACCCGACTTTTTGTGCTAAATCTAGATATGCATATGTCTATGTGTGTGTATATGTGTGTGTGGGGGGGGGGGGGGGGGGGGGGGGGTAGAAGACACTTGTAAATAACATTAACACAATTTATTTTCATAATAAAAGTAATAATAGTATTACTTTGAAAGCTTGTTTGTTAGTATCGGTTGTCTGTAATACAGAAATACAGGTCACACAATTATTATTGTATATTTTCAATATTATTTTACAATATGGTCTGTGTCAGTTACATATTTGTATTGTTTTTTTCTCCACCACCAGGAGCGAAGCATATGTTGGCTTCCACCTTCATTCATGTGTATATGACAGCAAGTCTAAACATAGAGCCAGAGTCAGTTGTCTGTAGCCAGAAGAGTCCTGCATCAGGCTGTATAAAGGATTTTTCTGAGTACAACAATCAACCGAAGAGTTTATGACGTAAATGATCTTCTAATCTTGTTTTTATCAGACAACACAGCTGTGTCTACAAAAACTTGCACAAAATGGTCATATTACTCTGAAGAGTTTGCTTTGATGTCTGATTTCACACACAGAGTGATATCACTGGAGTACTTGTGGTCTGATTCTTCTTCATCGTCATCATCATCATCTCCTTGCGGTCCATACTGGCCGAGTTGGTTCATATCATTATCAGTAAAATTCCACATCTCTGTCTCGATGTTATCCATCTGCTGCCAGTGAGACAAGCACCTGAAAACATTCCTTTTCCAAAAAGACAGAGAAAAGTGTTTTTAATAAAAGACAACATATGTGGATTACACCACATTATTGCAAACAAAGAAACAAAAGTTGTTCCTTAAGTGCTGAAAACATTACTCACACTTGAAAGTACCACATAGCGCTTGCTGCAGTCAGGAGCAGAAGAATGATGCCAAGAACAATAACTGTTACATGTAAAGCTGATAAAAAAAAATAACAACAAAAGAAAACAAGTAAATAAGTTAATTTGATTAAAATCATTTATCCAAATGTTTGGGTTTCTTTTTGCTGAAATGATGTTAGCAAAATCAAACAATGAAAAAAGAAGATATTGCAGAACATACCTCCTAGAGATGGTTTTGTGGGGCTCTCAGTCTGTGGCAGCACCGACTCAGAGGAAGCTGGGAAATTGAAGGCATGAGTGGAAGCAGAAAAGGTAAAAGTGGTACCAGGGGGGTTCAGAGTGGTAATCAGAGGCAAGGAAACAGGAATATGGGTTGAGAACGTTTTAAAAGAAGGGGTGGCAGAGGAAGAAATCCTTGCTGACTGCGATGTCTTGACAAGCACATCAGAAGCTGAAGTTGAGGGTGTGGGCTGAAGTGTCGGCTGAGATTTTCCTGTTATTGACTTTTTTGTTGAGGACATGGACTTTGTTGTTGATGTGACCAAATGTGTGGTTTGAGTTGTCAGTGGAGTTGCAGATGTGGGGGATTGTGGGCTGGCTGTTGTCTCCAAATCTGTTAATGCTGAGAAAATCAATGGTTCAGTTCTATTTAAGTGATCAGATGCTGTAATTACAGGCAGTAATTAGGCACAACATGAAAACCACTTGCGGGTCACAATCACACTGATCATGTCATTACATTGTTATGTGCCACTCAGACACTTTGGTCTTGGCATTAGACATTTGACATCTGTGATGGATGAATTGACGTTTATGGCGTATATTAGTCTCATAAACTAAGAAAATAAGTAATACCGGATGCATTGAAGCAGAAGACGCCAAACTTTTTATCTGCTGATGTCTTCCATGACACTACCCCGATATTGCCTTGGCCACAGTTTTGTTTAGGGGAAATTCGTGGGATGACGGCAATCTGTTCAGCTATCCAGCCATATCTGTTAAAATAGTAACAGTAATATAGTAATGGTTTTTATCCACATATTAAACAACAATCATTATGGTTAAAATTAGGTCAGTCTGTCCAATTAGTTTTGAGCCACAGAAAATCAGGGATTGTGTGTAATTTATAAACAGGGAATGCAAATGTTAAACTCCTTGATTTAAATAATCTTTGGTTTAATTTAAAGTGTGATGGTGTAAGAAGGCAAAATTACCCCAAAAAAAGTGCCACTAACCAAATATATATGGACCCAAGTGCTTATGCAATACATCGATCTTGTGTATTTGGGACAGTTAGTTGTGTTTTCTAAAATATTTTTATGTTATTACTGGGAAACGCATTCGAGTTAGTCGCCTGTTTTTGTGCATGATTTATTAATATGAAAAATGCATATGGGTCAACATGTATTAAACCCTAGTTAAATGCTTTCTGCTTACTTGCACGTTTCCAGTCCATGTGTGATTGCTTTTGATATCTGATATTCCGTCGCCATGGTGACATTTAGTGAAAGACAGGCATCTCTGGCAGCTGTGAAGTTCAAGGTGTAGTAGGTTCCTCCTTCAATAAGCAGGAAGACTCCAGTGGCTCTGTAACTCTCAGAAATTACTAACAAAAAAATTTTAAAGCGAATTTTCTTTGTAAATAAATTACATTGAAAAGATGGATGGATGTAAAAGAAGAACTGACTGTCCTGTGAAAAGCCTTATGATCTGTTACTTATGATGTAAAGTATACATATCAATATACAGGTAACCACAGTGTGTACATCTACTTTACAAAGAAATAAACCATAATATGAGCGCGCACACACACACACACACACACTCCGTGTGCGACAAAGAATACTCAGAAAAACATTTTAAAAAATCATTTTTTTAATCTTTTGCTAATATATTAAAGTTTAATATCACAGAAGGAGCCACACATCTTCGTCTTCTTAACAATAAAATCTGATGGCAGTCTTAAAAGACATTTCAAAAACACAAGTTAAACTTCTTAACAACTATGAAATTTTAGAATTTGAAACGCTAAACTTGTGGGATATCCCAGGATTAAATCTAAAAGTGAATGAAGAAATAAACATACAAAAACCTTACCTCTATTTAAAGTGGATTCGCAGGTTTGTAAAAACAGGGCAAACATCACAGGTAATACTGATGGCAAACAACAAAGTCTTGCCATGTCTTGTATGACAAAGTATACCCAACGTGGATGACGGTGGAGGATCAAATAAACTGAAGCAGAGGGAGAAGCCCAAGAACAAATGTGACAGGGAAGAGAAGAGGAAACAGGAAAAACAAGGTCAAATCTGCTTTATGGCCTGTTAGGAGATAGGACACGCATCCTCATGAGAAAGACCTTCACAGTAACTCTCTAAACGTTATTGTTTGGGTGATCAAATTGCAGATGCATGACATATATGACATTTAAAGCACTAATCTTGTACTAGTGATAACATATTAATGATTTCCAAAGCAGAGATATAGGAATATGGGTTTCATAAAAGAATCAAATAAAAGGATGTAATAATCTAAACTGTCAATTGGGTGAAGAGTTTATTCATTTTTAAAAAATCAAACTTTACAAGTGGATATGGTTAAAGAAGCCTTCTTAAATGTTGTTTTGTACTATTTGTATGAGTTTGAGCTTTTCTGCTTCGTAAGCATCTCTGATGAAGGTATTTTTTCACTCCATAAGCTGTAGGAAAAGGAATTTCCTCCCAACTTTTCCTCTGCTGTCCTCACTCTTGCTGTCTGCTATTGGAACCAATTTTATACGTATAACCAAGTTTCCTCTGTGTTTATATTATGTTTCAAATCATCACATTCACGGCACCTATCAAAGATCAAAAAAGGAAAAAAAATCACGACTCATGGCACGTAATCTTTGAACTACTTGTATATTTAAGTCTGTCTTTCACAGTAATGGTGCAAATGTATTTAGAATTGTTTAAACTGCTGTGTGCTTGTTTACTTTTTAATTGTTTTAAGTCCTACATCGATTATGCATTGATCAATCATTTGTTTGATCTTTTCATTTCCTAAAGCGACTCAACATGTAGCACTATATCAGCCCCAGCCCCTTTCCATTAACAGAGCTTACAAAATACATACATAATGTTGATATTATACAATTTTTTCAAAATAAAATGATCAATCAATGGACTAAAAAGTGTTGTATACAAAAATATAGTGTTGTATATTTTAAAAAGTATAGAAAAAATAAACCAGTTTTAATCTATTCATACAGCACCAACCCACGACAACAGTTAACACAGGGCTTTTATATTAGAGAGACAAACTGCAGGAGTCCCTTTATGAGGACTGTATATACACTTGCAAACACTGAGAAGAAAAAGATGCTTAAAAAAATGTTCAACTTCAGGAAGGGTGCACAGCTGGAAAGAAAAGCGACAAAAAACATGTGTAGAAGCACATGTTATTTATGATTTGTGACCAGTAAGTTTTTTCCCTGGTGGTTAATGCATAGTAACATAAACAAGAGAGCTTCATGGTATTCTGCAAGGTAATTTATATAGTATATTCCACATGGACAAAAAAAATACATAACAGAATTTTGGGATCAAATCTTTTGGGATAATAAAAATAAGAAGTGGCACACTAAATGCTTAAGCCTGGAGCATCATGTGAAACGCCTCACTGCAGTTTAGTTTCTATCTTAGTAAATACCAAAAAACCCCAAGAAAAACATTTACACGGGTTTTTATCATGAACACTTGAATAATGCACTTTCATGATTAGATGAGAACATCTAATCATGAAAGTAAAGTTGAATGATTTTCAGTGAAAGGACTCATGAATATTTTTGCATTAATTTTTTTTATGATTAAAGTTCAGTTCAATTCCATTTTATTTATAGAGCGTCAAATCACAACAACAGTCACCTCAAGGAACTTTATATTGTAAGGTAGACCCAACAAAACCCAACAATCAAAGTGTGGCATTTTCAGTTAAGTATTAAGTATTGAGTATTAAGGTTATTTATTAATTACGTATTGATTGCATATGGATTATCAACTCAGCTGACGCATTTAACTTTTTGCACTATTAAAACTAGCCTTTCAATAAAAACGATGCATGCTTTCTCATGTAATCTCTAATCATGTGATCAGACCTGGCATTTGGTACCCTGAACACATCATAATCACGAGTTAAAGGCAGGTTAGAATGGCGAGTACTTTCCCCTGTTGTGTTAAAACTTGCAGTATCACCACTTTCATTCTACTGCAGGAAGCAAAACAGTCCAGTGTGTCCTACTGCAATGACTCAGTGACTGTTGTGTAAATAATGGTGCTTCCTGCCTTCTTCAGGCTGAAGCAGTAATGACTGAGGATAGCGATAGACTGCTGGTCCACTGATAGGCCCAGGAAAGATGTTAAGTGGTCACACTTCCTCGGTTGGGTGTGTCTATCTTCTTCTACAGACTGTCAGAAAATCACGAACCAGTAAAAAAAAAGTGTGAAAACATGAAAATGAAATCTGACATCAAAAGAATAGGTCTCAGTGACCTTTCAAGTATAGATATAGAGGTGTGTGTGTGTGTGTGTGTGTGTGTGTGTGTGTGTGTGTGTGTGTGTGTGTGTGTGTGTGTGTGTGTGTGTGTGTGTGCTTCTGTTGTTCTGATATGCTACCCATGGTTACTGGTCCTTAGTTAACTGAAAAAACTTTAAATACATAAAAATAAATTGACACCACTGACTTTTTCAATTTCACATATAAAAATTATTAATAATTTTAAGGCTTTTTAAGGAATAGAAAGTGTCCTCTTACCAAAACACAGAGACTGTTTGCCTCAGTGCGTTTTCTGCTATCGTGTTGCCCAATAAATGTTGAATGAAGCTGGGCTGGTGATAGGATCCACCCAGTGAACCAAACATGAAACTGAGAACTTTATTCAGGTTGCTGGCCTATGTTCTAACAACAAACCGGGAGCCCTTGTTTTCCTTTGGTGACAGTGACATTTTGGCAAAACTGCATCAGTCGTTTTGTTTTTTTCTCTTTTTCTTTGAAATGTCAATCAGGGCCAGATCGCACACAGATCTGCAGATGTCCTCGCTAGATGACAGCCTGTACAAATCTTTCTCCATGAGCAGCAGTAACGTTAACAGAGGCAGCCGGTTCAAGGATGGGGTAACGGAAGAAGTTAAAGTCCTCTCCAGGCCGTCCAGGAGGCCTGTGCGGGCGGTCAGGCCAGTCAGCGCCGTCAGCTCCAATGGCTCCTTCCTCCAGCTCAATCATCTGCAGGGGGAGCTGGTCAGAAAGAGGAAGGTAAGAAGGTAGAAAAGGACAATGAATGTTTTCTTTACAAAATGTAACGTTAAGATTAAATAATTCGTATTAACTCTGATTCAGCATTCAAATATTCAGGCAATTGTAAAATCAGTTACAGAGCTAACACACACTTTTTTCACTTTTAGAAACATTTTTATTTGTATTTATTTATTTTGTAGATTTTACTGCTGAGTTCTCATATGATTCATAACAGCAGGTGTAACATTTAACATCCTCCAGCTTCACTGTAAGAGCATCCTTACAGGAAATGTATGATAAATATTAATAATTCATGTTGTGTAAGCCAGTGCACTCGTGACCTCTCAGATATCTAAGACCTTGGTTCAGAAGCTGAATCCTTCTGGGAAAACCTGAAGGAAAAGAGTTTCCCAGACGAGCGTAAAAAATTATCACACTCGTATTATTATTTCCAAGGCCAGTTAAATGATCTTAAAAAGACGACATGAACCATAAACCATAAAACGTAAAACAAAAAGCATGATGAATGTGAAAAAAATGCTGTAAATATAATGAGAACTTGTAAAGGTCATAATTTCTCATGATGACATAATTCATTATTTTATGAGTTTGTATATTTCGGGGTGGGTGGTGGTGCTGGGGGGCGGCTCCGTAGCTTCTAGTTCACACTGTGTGTCACTAATAAATTCTCTCAGGAATGTGAGGACCTGAAGAAAGAAAACAAGTATTTATCAAACGAGATCCACATGGAACGGATTATGATGCGCACAGAGAGTGAGCTAACCATGAGGAACCTCAGAAACTTGAACCAGGAGCTACAGGCTCAAGTTAAGGAGGTACAGCCAAACAGTGTTATTAAATGGCACTAATAACCAAGAGATGAAACAGTAGGCCACTTATGAGCACAAAAACGAAAGTATAACCACACGCCTATATGGTAGTCAATCAGACTTTTTGGAAGGAATCAAGACATGTTCTTCTTTCAAACCTTGTCTTTACATCTGTTGGAAAACTTTAATTCAGTTACATCAAGTTACAATTGGCTTATAGCAGCTTCCTGTTCTCCAGGACATTAATGTTAGATTCATATGTTAAAACAGCAGCAAAACAGCATGTGCTTCTATCAAACAGTGTTTACATGCCAGCTTTAAATGTCAGACTAAATTTACAGCTTTAATAAAATATGTGACCTTTTTATATTTTGAAATTTATGTGTAAAGAAAACCTGCTATGGTCAGTTAGCCATTCCTCACCATGTTTTTGACAAATGGGCAACTGAATGTGTAGCATAAACCAGGAGAACCGTACTGCTTGACCCTACACAGAGAGGATTATGTGGCTGTGGTATGCTGGGGGAGATCTTTGTGGCAGGAAATGTGACTGCCTTTTCAGAACTGCCATTGTGTCAATGAGGGAACATGAGGGATCTTTACAGTAGGCATTCTTTAAATAAAAGTAAGTGTTATAAATGAATTTTTTATGTCCAGAAAAGCTTGTTAAGGTGTTTGAAGTCTTAGATCTAGTTTTATATAAGACATCTTATATGAATGTATGAAGGAGATGCATATTATTCCGCTAACCTATATAACCTAACCCATTCATGCCAGCTAAAGCAGACCCTTGTCACTCCAAAGGGTTAGAATCACGTTACGTTGGTAAAACAAAGCAGGCGTCTACTGTTTCTCGATCATGTCACTGCAGCACGCATTCACCTCTCTCTGTGTGACCCAAATCAGCTGAAGCAGAAGCTGTACCAGAGCCAGCAAAGGTCGATGTTATGTTCGCGAGCTGCAGATGAAGCAGAGGAGTCCAGGGCGGAGGCAGAGAAGGGCAGGGCTGTGGCTGAGGCTCGGTCCCTGGGCTTTCAGCGGGACAAGGATGCAGCTGAGGCTGACAGGGGACGTCTGAGTGAAGAGCTGCAGAAGCTTAAAAAGGAGGTAAACACATGACAGAGAACGCTGATCTATTAAGCTGAATACAATTCCATCCATCCATTCACTTCGCTTGTCCTTTTCAGGGTTGCGGGGGGCGCTGAAGCCTATCCCAGCTGTCTTAGGGCGAGAGCTAAATAAAAAATTCCTTTGATTGTTTCTTTATCTTATTAAATAAATAAATAACACTGCAGATGGGCAAGAATAGGATAGAATATATACTCTTCTAGCTAAATGAAGTAAAAGTGTATATTTTTTCCAGTATTTTATGTTTTCCTTTTCTTACCTTGTGAAAAGGTTATCACATGGCATTTTCTGTTACTGTTATAAGACTAGAAACAGTACTTACAGTATTCACATAGTGGAACCTGATTAGGTAGCTATTTGCCAATCTGTAAGTAACGGGAATTATAATGACAGATAAATGAAAATGAAAAAGTAAGGAAGAAATTGGAGAAACACCCTTCAACCATGTTATGAGTGTTGATGTTGCATAGTCGTACCACCAGAGGGCACTCTGCAAAGCGTTTGGAGCACCAAAAACGCAACAGCCAGCGGATCTGAGCAAAGACGGGCAAAACAACTGTTAGACAAATCTGTTTTGTAAATTTAAAAGAAAAAAAAACTATTGGATGATATATGAGAATATCAGATTTTTAAATAACTAAATATTATCAGTCCTAAAAATCTTGTGTTGGTTGGGATGTATCACTTAGCTTGTTTGTTGACGTGATATAATATCGGACATGATGAGTTAGGAATCCTAAATAGATTGAAAATGACTTTTGATCATTAAAAACAAGCATTCTAAAGTTAGCTATTTTGGGAACATGGGAATATTTGACATGACTACACCATCGATTTTCCTTGATGTCACTTTGGGGCTTAATGAGTTAAAGTGAAGGATAAAGCCTTAAGAGGAGCTTTCCAGGATATGTACATGGTTTGTGACGCCCGTGTCATCATGGCAATCCATCGTCCAAACTGCAGATGCAATCTCTGTGGGCAGAAATAACTCAAAGTGCTTTTAGACGCAGTTTTCCAGCTCAGTTCCTTTTTTTGTTTAACCTCAGTTAATGAACTTCCTGAATCAAGCGGGAAGATTAGTTCATTCAATCAAAGCCCGTAACACTTAATTTGACATCTGCTTTTTCTTTCTGCAGCACGCGAACATGCAGCTTTTACTGGCACAAACAGAGAAGAACTACTTTGAAAGTAAGCTGAAGTTGGATCGGGTGTCTGGAGAGAAACAGGCCCTCCTGCAGGAGAGCAGGAGCCTGGAGGCAGACAGAGATGACCTCCGACACAAGCTGAGGAAGCTCACCCAAGAAAATGTCCAAATTAAAGAGAGGTAGATACATTTTAGTGACACCTGGCAACTGTGATTGATTTTCTTACATCCCACTAAATCATCTTTAAGTACTTCTCTTTTCTGATTTTTGCTTTCAGGGTTTTGTTTTGTTTTTATCATTAATGAAAAATAGGAGTTGTGCTTTAGTCCTAGCTTCTTCTACATAAATAAGAAGTTGTACTGCCTTAACAAGAGTAGATGAGGGAAGCAATAATCCATCCATTCACTTCCACTTATCTTTTTTCACGGTCGCGGGGGGCACTGTGGGGCCTATCCCAGCTGTCATAGGGCGAGAGGCGGGGTACGCCCTGGACAGGTCACCAGTCTGTCGCAGGGCCAACACACAGGGACAGACAACCATTCGCACTCACATTCACACCTATGGGCAATTTAGATTAATCAATTAACCTTTCCCCACAAGTTGCATGTCTTTGGACGGTGGGAGGAAGCCGGAGTACCCGGCGGGAACCCACGCAAACACGGGGTGAACATGCAAACTCCACACAGAAAGACCCCGGCCAGATGATGGGGTCTAACTCAGGACCTTCTTGCTGTGCGGCAACAGTGCTAACCACCGTGCCACTGTGTTGCAAATCTATGTATAACAGTACACTGTGTGAGCCCAAGAAGAAATAATTTAAACATCTTAGTTAGAGATGTCTTCTTTATTCCTTACTTTCCTGTCAAAAAAGTGAGATTTTTTTTGAGTGTGATAAAAAAAAAAAACTATTCAGATTTTTTGATTAAAATGCATTTTGTACCAACCAGTGCTCTGTGATATACCAAATACACAAGCTCTTTTTAAAAATCCAATCTAATGCTGGGAATATAGAAAAGAGCAATTCTAACATCAGGATGTTAGACCTATGAACATGTTTGTATATGTGTGTGATTACTTTGACTTTTGTTTTTAGAGGGGTTTTTTTGGATTTCCCATTTATCTTCAGAGGGAATTTCCCAAAACTCAGTGTCATTGTCCATGACCGTCCGTGGTGCAACAATAACGGCCTTTTAGTTGATAGCTCTGAGAAAATTCAATTCAGCTGAGTCACATCAGCAAGGCAGAGGAGGAGAAAACAGAAACAAAGAGAAAAGTCAGAGGAAGCGTACTTGACTCCAAGACAAAGGAGCTTGCAAAGAAAAGCGTCTGGACTTCTTTAAGTTGCTTGAAGACGTTTCACCTCTCATCCGAGAAGCTTCTTCAGTTCTAAGGTCAAATGGTGGAGAGTCCCAGATATAAACCTAGTGGGAGTAACCCCCCCCACAGAGGGACAAAAGGACCCCCTGATGATCCTCTAATCGCCTCCACCATTTGACCTTAGAACTGAAGAAGCTTCTCGGATGAGAGGTGAAACGTCTTCAAGCAACTTAAAGAAGTCCAGACGCTTTTCTTTGCAAGCTCCTTTGACTACGATGACCTGGATGACTGAGAACCTTCACAGACATATTGACTCCAAGACGTTCCGTACAATATATAAAGGACTTTAAGAGGCTGCTCTGCTAAGTAAAAGTGTAGAAAGTCTGTAAAAGTGTACTTATTTACCTTCACTGCATAGTTTTCACATGATCTCTGTGTTGTCCCGTGAACACAACACAAGATGACTCTTCTAAGAGTGTGAGGAACAGTACCAAAGACCAGGTGTGCTTATTTTGCACAGACTTCGAGTCAAACAACAAATACCTGACTGGACAACACAGTTAACAAAAGTGCTTTGAGTACTCAGAGTAGAAAAGCACTATATATATATATAAGCACTATATAAGGACCAGTCCATTTACCATTTTCAATTCACGTCTTAGGGATTTTCTTTATTTTCTTTATTGCTTTTATCCTGCAGACCAGAATGAGAGTACGCTTCACAACAGGCTGAAGACAAGACGGTTTAAAGATTTAACTGGATTTAGCTTAAAGGTGCATGAAGATGCAGTCTGGCTATGATGTTCTAGCATGCAATTTCATCCTGTCCCTTCTCAGTGAGATGAACTGGAAACGCAGAGCAACAGAATCAGAAGAGGGGAGCAAAAGAGCTACCCAGGCTCGGCGGGAAGTCGAGGCAGAGAGGCATCTGGCTGAGAAGGAGAGGCAGGAGAGAGTGGCCGAGTGCCTGAGCTGGAGGGAGAAGTACCAGGAGCTGGCTGACATGTTTCAAGTTCAGGAAGACCTGAAGGCTCTGAGGCAGAATAAAGCAGTAAGACAGCACCACTGCTCTCACGCCCACTGAACAATTACAAAACAGTGGACACTACTGTGCTTTTGTGCCATCTCCCACCTTTTATCCCCAAACAGTCACGGAAGAAATTATTTGAACTGAGCATAAAATATACTGTTTAAATGATTATTTCCATCTTGAAAAACGTCCCTGAGTGATTCACTGTGGTACAATATTGCAAGTCACACGTTTGCAACAAGGCTGAAAGAAAAAAATTTTGTTCTGTACATTTTCATCTCTTTAAAGTAAAATCTTTAAGTGATTTTTTTTCTCAACAGTGTCAAGCCCACATCAAAAGCTACTTCCTGTGCATGACTGAAAGCGACCAGAGGGTTAAAATTCTCAAAAATCCAGATGGCACTCCGAGAAATTTCACAGTGAGATGATCCTACATCTCATACTCACATGAGAGCTGTGCATGTCTAGGTCTACAATACAGGACATTTAAAAAGTAAATCAGAAGCTTATGTTATGGTTTTTGTTCAGGAAGGAGATCCTGTATACATCTCCACTCCAGAGTCCAGCGTTGAAGAGCCTGAAAGGAGTTCATCTAGGTAAACACAAACTTTGGCCACCAGGGGGAAGCCACACAAACTACAATCGTTCAGATATGGTAGCAACATAAGATTAAAATTCTAATTTACAAAAACGTGAAGGCAAATAGGTAAGTGTAAAGCTTTTCTCTGGTTGAAGACCACTATTAAGAATTAATTGTGAACTGTATTCACTCAGGACCATGCTCAGGGTGACAGCACCACACATGGGGAGAGATCTGGGTCCGAGTCACTTTGATGAGCTGCCTGCCTATGGAGGAGAGCGACCCGACTCAGGCCCTCTGCGCAGAAGCAGGAAGGTGGTGGAATACTTCTGGATTCCCACAGATCAGGACTGACCACGAATGTAACCACATGCTGCTGGGAAAATCAAAGCACTCCAGTAGAGCTGCTGCTTGGAAGATTCAAACTGTTGTTCAAGTGTGAAGTATTTTATTGGACAGATGGAATATGTAACTGTAAAGCAGAGTAAATACAGGTAAACAGTAGGTGCTCATGTACTGACTTTATTGACATTAAAGCAATAGAGGTGCACAATAATTCTGAATACCTTACAATAAGACCCTAATCATATGTCTTAGACATAATCATGGCTTGAGAGTACAATTCTTGGTTAAGCCTGATGGTCATTTGTTTAGCTTTAGAAGGGAAATGAATTACAATTTATAGTTTGCCAATTTAAGAGCCAGACAAATCTAACATTTATTATTTTGAGCCCTCAATATAAAAACCAACCTCATCAGGGCTGCTTCAAAATCTAGTCGACATTACTCTTTTGATAAGTACACATTTCATCATGTGGGTGTTAACACTTGTAAAACATGCAACGGCATCATTGTTAATGTCTGCTTCAATACATTTATTGTGCAATTAGGCCAGGATTAAACCAAATACTTCAGCATCTGCATGGGCTCAATATTCTTCTTAGTGGATTTCTTTATCCCAGCACAAAAAAAAAAAAAAAAGCCCATCTAACTAAGAGGTAGAAACACAGGCAATTTTGAAACGTGACGACAGCAAACCAATGATTACAGATTTATTTTTTCTCTTTTTTAAATATTGTAACATTTGGAGAATGGGTATTGCAACCACTCATAATAATGATAAAAAAAAAGACAGGAAGAAAGGACAGAACAAAAAGATTAATGCTAATGAAAAAAAAAAAAAAAAAAAAAACAAAGAAAAAAAAACCCAACATGCTCATCATCAGGGACTATGAAGAGCACTTATTAAAAAAACAAACAAACAAAAAACAAAAACAAAGTGGGAATTTAGTGAGCACATGTTGAATAAGAGACACCTTTATCAGTCATGAAATGTTTTGCCAGCTTGTGCTTCATTCAACTTCAGCGGGCCATCTA
This sequence comes from Aulonocara sp. 'chitande type north' Nkhata Bay, assembly GCF_057382095.1. NCBI lineage: Eukaryota > Metazoa > Chordata > Actinopteri > Cichliformes > Cichlidae > Aulonocara > Aulonocara sp. 'chitande type north' Nkhata Bay. The sequence continues at coordinate 24,108,641 of NC_141350.1, read as the reverse complement.
GGTTTAACGTGTGGTTCACGAGAAGGATCGCTGTGCAGCCCGTTTGTCTACATCCCCGGTGCTGTTTTTAAGCATGTATGATAAAAAGCAATCCAGGCTAGGCCCTGATAGAAGATCACAAAAGCAGCTTGCTGACAAGACCTTATGTTAATGTTTCTAGTTGTTTGCTTTGTAACTAGAATTAGCAAAGATCGTGAAAGATTTGTCTTATTTTAGAGAGGAAAATCCTACATGTTCTTACCATAAAGCAGTTTCCTATCTGGGGGAGGTTTAAATCCGTAAGAAAAAGCAATACAGTGAAAATAAAGTTACAACCTAACGGAGCAAATTGAGAAAAACAATACATGGTTGAGCCACTCTAGAATTCATGTAGCTGATTAGGAAACAGATCTCAGAAAATTAGGCAACAGATTAAACAATGCTTCTCAGCCTATCATCACGGTGCAGGTGGTAGCACATGAGGCCCTGTCGGTAAAAGCTTTCGGTTTATATTTGCAAGACACAAGCAGCCGAGTGCCACATCGTAGTGGTTAAATTAAGCATGGAGTTTAATAAGGTAACACAAGTCTAACAATAAGATACGGTTGATCTACGCCATGATGCTTCCGCTTGGTTTCTTAGTCTGCGTCGTCCTCAGATTCCTCCTCCTCTGCCGTCTCCAGCCAGGTGAGCCACTGGTTTACCTGAATTTTTTTTTTTTTTTTTTTTGGGGGGGGGGGGGGGGGGGGAGAGAGAATATAAAACTTGTCAACTCTTGTGTTTTCTTTCTAACAAACTAAACTGCACTACTGTACCTGGAATAAAGCTTTTCCTTTTCCAGGGAATTCTTGGGTAATGTCTTCTTTCCATGCAAGGAAGGCTTCCTCTTCAATGATCTCCATGTCGTAGAAGTTGACAAAGTAGCGCAGTAGCATGCCTTGTTAAAAACAATAAACAAATGAATTAATATGCACTTAATTCACAACTCCTGCATTATTTATATTTCACTTTTGTAACTAATCAGAGTAATCAAGATTTCACATCCCTGCACTCCCCATTTCTTGTTGCTTACTAGCTAAACTGTACAAGATTTGCTTTACCTTTAGGGAACCCCCGGGCATTGCAGTGCACCTGCAAGGCGTAGAGGGCGCTGACCTGCAGCTCGGTATGGTCGTGCAGGAACTTCTGCATGACGGGCTTGAAGGCCAGCAGCAGCTGTTTCTCTTGTTCCAGCATCTCTTTAGAGGGCGCTGCCAGTTGCTCATCACCCTCTGCCTCGCACAACTCTTGGGAGATGTACTGGAGGAAACTGAAAAAAGATCAGAGGACAAATGTTAGTTAAACTAAAGAACTTCGTTACAATGCCTTAAATGTGTGACCTTGCGGCTATATATTTAGTGACATCGCAGACAAACCAACACTTGCATGCAATTTATAACTGTTATAAAAACAGACTAAGACTATCCTGGGAAAACAGATTCAGTCAAGTCCATCTGCAAATTTACCTGGTCATGAGGATGTTGACAAAGCCTTTATCAGTATGAAACTTGGGTGAAATGTTGTCTTTAATCCACTTGTAGATGGACTGTGGAGAGGGGTCTGCCTTTATCTGCTTCAGCAGCTCCTTCTCCAGCTTCAGCAGAGGGAACAGGAAGCTCAGGCCTTTCCCCTCCAGGATCTCCAGCATGCGGTCCTTGTTCTGATCAATTTCTACCAAGTGGGAGAGCAAGTCATGTATTAGCCAGACAGAACGTGCTCCTGATATGACCTAGGTAATTAAGGTTTCAGAAAGTGATCATTTTAATATGGTCAGGAACAAATATTTAGCTCCATCCTATTAAGATTTCATTTACTCACAATACTCCAACATAACATGCACAAGAAGCATCATTACCTACAAATCTCTTCTGACAAACTGACATTTGGCAGGACTGTGTGTTACTGTAACTTCATTTAAATATGAATGTAATGTTGTCTCATTCAGACATCATCGATGGGGGATGGGGCAAACTTGAATATTCACTGGGTACTGTACAACTATTCTGGTGATCGTTATACTGTAAACTGGAGGGAAATGCTGAGAATATAAAATGACAGAATAAAAGAAGCCTAATAGATGAGGGGAGAAATCACTTTGGCATTTTTTCCCAGGAGGGGGTAGAGTAACCCTGTGCTCTCTTCCATCTGAGATTTTATTCCACACTTGCTTCTCCCCCTCCCTTTGCCACTATTGCCAAGTGCTTATTGGTGATTTTAAGATTTATCTGTTGTGAATTGTTGCTATATTTAAAAAATAAAAATAAAAAAAAAATCCTGAATTGGTAGATGGATTGGGGGCCTACCTGGGAGCATCTTCTGCATATTGACCTTGCTCTGCTGGAAGAGGTCAGTGAGCCACTCACGATCCTTGAGCTTGGCCGTCTGCTGCAAGCAGAGCAAGAAGAGTGGGAAGTGGGTTCCGTTCTCCAGGGGGTGAGCCAGCTCCGCCACGCTCACCAGCTCTGCGATGATAGCCCGAGCCGCAAACTGGGCCAGATAAGACTTCACCAGGGGCACGTCCACCTCGATCTTAGGGCACTGGTCCAGGACGTTAAGGAAAGCCTAAAATGAGTGAGGGGAGAAAGAAAATACCTCAAGCATGAAGAATAACACTATGCCCTTCTGGGTTTAGTGACATACGATGTAATTAGTCACAAATAATTACATCAATCTCAGTGAAATAACTGTGAAATAATAAAAGAGCTTTTCTTGTCTTTAAACGTACTGAATGTGTTTGTGCTCAAACACAGAAATGCTCTCCAATACTGAATGAACAGCAGACATACCTGCATGAAGTTCTCCCCAGTGATGAGGCCCTCAGTGCGGAGTGTGTGAATCAGAGTGCTGGCGTGCTCTTTGTCCTCATCTGGACAATCCAGGGAGCACACAATGATCTTACTGAGCATCTCTGGCAGGAAATGCTTTGGAGCCTTCATCTCTCTCACGCCACTCACAGCCTCAGTCAGGTTCTTAGTGTTCAAGTACTCAGTCATGATTGCCTCCTAAACAAGTAGGCAAGCACATGAACAGAACTGAACCGTGGTCACTCTGATCACCCAGCATAACAAACTCATACGTAGGTCTTGTGGTTTCATCTACTCTGTATGCACATGCTGAGGAGGTAAAATGCTTCAAGTCTAATTCATCTTTTTAGTAGCAAGCAGATTATCTTGCAGTACACCAAAGTGTTTACATAAATATATTTTGCCACTTCTATATTTCACCAGTGATGAATAGAAACTGCTAAACAGGGAGGCTTACCAATATTTATAAGTGAACTGCTTTGCTGTTATGGTTACATCAGACAGTGTAGCAAACCTTTTGGAAAACTGACCTGCAGTTTTAATTCAATTGTGAGTATGCTGTGGTAAAGCTTTTTATTCATGAGGATTTTACATGATTGTCAAGTGTTGCTTCAGCCTGGAACATATGCTTATGTGACAGAAACTGTTCTCCCTACCGTCATTTTAAGAAGCTCCTCCTTTGCAGGAGGTGGTTTCTTGTTAGTCTTCTGCGGTTTCTCTTGAATAGGTGGAGGGTTGGTCTTCAGGCCAAGCTGTGGAGGCTGAGGGCAAAAGTCATGTATTTGAGTTCACAGATACAGCTCTCCAACAAAACGACACTTCAATCTGTGATTTAATGTTTGCTGTTTATATGCTAGTTGTACAACAACCAGTTTTTTTGTTGTTTTTAAAAACTCACCAACGGTTCTCTTAGATTAACTCACTGACAAACAAGTAGACACTCTCATACCTGTCCCAGAGGGGGAGTCTGAGTGCGTGGGGGTTGGGCACTGGGAGGCATCATGGTCGGGATCTGGGGCTGGAGCTTGGGCACCTGGTTCTTATTGAGGAGGAATGACTGAGCAGGCCTGAGGCTGATCTGTGGGGCCATGAGGCATCATGAACAAAGGAGACAATAGTATTAGTCTTTGTATGTAACAAAAACAACTCAAGTTCCATATCAGCTATAAATAAAATGCCCTCATATCTCATAATCGCAGTCAGCGGACCCTGTTGCCAGTTTGAATAAAAAGGAGAAGTGGAGGAGGGACAGAAAAGAGGAGATTAAAGACAGAGACGATAGTAAAAGAAAGACTAGCAGCAGGTTGGATTCCTCAGAATAACGCGTCTTTTTATAATCACTGGGCATCACGACTCAACACAGGACATTAGGAGAGCAGAATGCAGCCTTTACAGGCTAGTGTAAAACATTTGATGTTTTAACTTTGTTAAATCTTTTTTTAGTATGACACACACACAAAAATAAAAAAAATAAAAAAAGTTTTTGGCAACAATTAACTCAGCCACGCTAGGAGCTACTTACCTCGTCAGCATTGAGCTGTCCTTTCTTGCTGAATCGTGGAGGCATGTCCTTGGACTGGACCTGCTGCTGGGCCATGTGGTTCTGGTTCTGGTTGAGGAAATGCTGGTTCTGAACCTATAAGTGTTCACACAGGCAAAAGATTCAAATGATCAAAGACAGTCAAAAGCAGCTAAACAGGTTCTATAATTTGTTTCCCCATTTCCACACAGCTTTAACCTGGAGAACTTTAAGACTAAACTAATGTAAACTTTCAAAAGCAGGCTACCTGGTTGGACTTAACAAAAGACTTGGGCCCCATGTCAAACTGTGACTGAGGTGGAGGGGCAATGTGGCCACCGTGGCCATTGAAGAGTGGGTTGGTGCGATGGCGTCCCATAGTAGGCGAGTACCTGTCCTGAATAACCCCCGGGCCAGTTCCAATCCCACTGCCTGAGAGAACAAAGATATTTTAAGATGGCCTCGTACAACAAAAACAGGAAAGGAAGTGCACAGGCATACATGATACAGGAACAAAACACACCTGGCATCTGTCCAAACATGTCAGCCAAACCCCCAAGAGTCTCCCTGTCCAGTTTCATTCTGCTGGGCATGAAAGGGCTTTCCAGGAAGAAGTCCATCCTCATCCCCTGAGACATGGGTGCTGGGATGAAAACACCCAAATCCTACAACAACATGCATGACAGAATCAGTCAATAACTGTGCCACAGTCCAGAATTCAAATTCAATATTAACCATTTTGAAAACTCTGAACTAAATTAAACACATTTCAGAGTGGAAACCTTTAACTGTCTGCTTACTTCTCGCATCACATTTATCACAAGGGACTCCTTGCTAATGTACAGAAACGTAAACAGAATGAACTGAACCCTTAAATAATGGACTCGCCTTCACTGCATCTTGACGGATCTGGTTAATTGTCTTTGGTCCGTTATCGATGAAAGCCTTGCGGGGGACCCAGTTGTTTTCTCGAAGTTCCACTGTATCTTGCAGCAGGAAGCGGATCCTAGCGGGCAACTCCTTGTTGTTCATTAAGGATCGCATACGGCCAAAGTACTGATCCATTAAAGACTGATGACAGGATGGAGAGAAAAAGGAAGTGAGCAAAGAGCAGTTCGTAAATAAAGTTTTAGAGCTGATTTTATATCAACGCTGGCTGGGTCAATTGCCTTCACGGTTCTGTCTGATGGAGTAAAAACAATAAATGCACCTACTTTTCTTGCATTTAACAAACTAATGATTCAACTTTGTGACCTATGAATGTTAGTTACACAGTCATTTTTAATAAATAAATAAAAAAAAGTGTTGAATTGAGATGTTGTGTTTACACCTTAAGCCTATACACAGCCTCTCCAAACAGCTATAGTTTATGAAAGCTGTCACCTTTGCTTTCTCATGGTCGAGTCTCGGCCCCACTGTTCTCATTATCTGACAGAGGCATTCCAGATCCTCCCCCATATCCTTGAGCTGGACTCTCTTCTTCTTTTCCAGAAGCTTCAGAGTGCAGGGAAACAAGGGAGAATTGTCATGGAATATGTAATGGATCTATATTCTGGTTTATCTTGCAAATAAGAACCCCAGAATTAAAAGATAAGATTATTAAACACAATTTAAAAAAATAAATCCATACTGTCTTGATGCATTTATGAAGGATAGATTCATGGATGAGGTCAAGTTTGCCAAGTTCCCCGATGAATTTAATGTTGCCAAGCATCTTGATCTTGGCAATGGCACGCTGCTCCTCCTCCTCCGAAGTAAGAGGGTTGTCATGTTTGTCATAGACTGAGGCGAAAAGATTATCAGAGGTAAGCAACAAAAAGTTTATGTAACTAACTACACCACGAGGACCTCTTGGGAGATTCACAAAGACAAACGGACTTACTTTCAACATTTCTGGTGCGGTTCTCAAATTCATCTTGAAGCTTGGAAATCAGCAGTCTTCTGAAGGTCTACAAAAACCAGACAAAACCCAATGTTTGAACAGTTAAAAAAAAAAAAAGAATTCAAGGCATTTCCATAAAGGTTAACAAAAAGTGTTAGGACTTGCTTTTTTCATCTGAATAAATGGGGATTTTAAAAACAATAGTCATTTAAAAAAAAAAAAAAAAACAAAAAACCCCACACAATTATCCTTTTCAAAAGTAAAGAGTTCCTAATGACTTTAAACTGTGTTGAGCAGGCCTAATAAAACAGCAAGGTCACAAACAGAAAAACTTTGCTGTATCACAGACTGAAAAGAATATTTTGCAGCAGAACATCAGTGAGACTCACTGTGCTCTGCTTTTGGGGTGTCTGGATATCAGGTGAAGTGCCATCAAAGTTTGGTGCGTCCTCTGCCAAGCGCAGACATAGCTGAGCATAGAGCGAGCTATATTTCGGCTCTTCTAAGGCTTTGTCTACAATCTGAAATGCAGAAACAAAACCAGGGAGGTCATTAAAGCACGTAGTGTATGAATCACTCAGAGCAGCCGGCCAAGTATAGATGCATACATTTCCATTTAGCTTCGTTCCAAAGAATACAGATAAGTGCTTACCAGCAAGATGATTCCTTTAAGGACGAGTTTTGAATCTACGCCCACATTCAGGAGCTCAAGGCATAGCTTGTCAAACTTCTCAGGCGTGAGTTTGTTGAGTATGCTAACAAAAGAAAAAGAAAAGAAAAAAAAAAAAAGAAAAAGAAGAAAGAGAGGTAGCAAGACTAAATATTAGAATCTGAACACTTATTAGATTTTAAGGATTTTGACTGGATATAATGATTGCCCAAGACCAAAAAGTAGGCATGTGATATTGCCAAGAAGGTTCTGTTTATTGTAAGGGGGAAAAAAACAAACAAACACAACAACAACAACAACAACAACAACAACAACAACAACCAAAAAAGAAAAAAAAAGAAAAAGAAAAAAAAAAAAAGACAGAAATCCTGAGCTCAGATCCTGAGCATTCTGTGGTCAACACTGGCAAGCTTAGATTGCCAGAGGAAACACTGTCACCCGATCTTTTGTACTTGTGAACATCTCCTGATACATACAAAGCAGAGCTTAAGTGCCTTTAGCAAAACACATGCCATGTAAGTGACTCCAGCCCTACGAAATTCAATACTTCATTTCTAATCAAGTTGGAATAATCTCAATAAGAGGTATAAACACCTTAATGAAAACCAAAATTATATTCTTTTGGTAAGTCCCTTCATGGATTGCCACAGCAGATCATCAGTAGGGCTGCCACGATTTGTCGACTAGTCACGATTACGTCGACTATTAAATCAGTCGTCGACGATTTTGATAGTCGACGCGTCGTTTGAAGCTTTGTAAGATCCCAAAAGACGCAGGAATAAGTAGCAGGATTTAAGAGTGTAATAATGGACTGAAACAGAAGATGGCAGCACTGCATGTACAAGGATGCCAGCTGCCGTTAAACCCCGAAGAAGAAGAAGAAGAAGAAGAAGCTGCTGTGTCCCAGAATTCATAGCGCGGCCCAGCTTAGTTTCCAACAATGGCGGCAGCTAGTTAGTTTTAATATTACTCTTATTATTCTTTCTGGGTCACAAAATAAACGTTTAACATATTTTCAGCCGAGAATGTAGCTGTGTAAACCTCAAATATCGGCTCAGTTTATCAGGACACCACATATTTTCAAAAGCGCTCCGACGTTTTCGGAGACGTCTGTTACCCACTAGCTCGATAGCTAGCCGGGGGCTAGGTCACTAGCGCCGTGAGAACACTGGACTCCCCGCAAATTGTTTTCAAACCCACCGCCGTCTTTCGCTACTCAGGTTAAATATATATGAGTCACTTAGATAAATTAAAAATGTTGTTGTTTGGCTTTTTTTTTTTTTTTTTTAGTATTTTATTTGTTCCTGAGTAAATCGGTTTGTCTGAGATTAAAGTTATAGTTTTTACACAGCTGAATAAACGTCAAGCAGACAACTGATTATCAGAAGTGAGAGATGCTGGAGAATATACTCCGTTGTCCTGTTATATTTTAGATAGCAAGGAGTTTATTAAACTTCACCGAAACAATCTGCAAATTTCATTAAAATTGAATAAACTATCATCTTGTCTTTATTTTTAGTTAGCACCTTAAAAGCTTAAAGCTGTAAGATAATGATAGTTATATAAGAGCAGATGCTGCTGGTGCAATAAGCTGTAGTTTTACGTCCAGTGGATGATGATCTGATTAGTCGACTAATCGCATAAATAATCGGTGACTAGTCGACTATCAAAATAATCGTTTGTGGCAGCCCTAATCATCAGCCTTCATCTCACCCCATCCCTAGCATCCTCCATCACACCATCCGGCAGCATGTCCTCCTTCACTACATCCACAAATCTTGTTCAATATATCCACTGACCCTCCTCTGCACATATCCAAACCATCTCAGCCTTGCCTATCCAGCTGTCCCTCTGATGTACTCCTCTCTAATCCTGGCCAAACTGATCACTTCCAATGGAAACCATAACATCTTCAGCGCTGCCAACTAACTCAGGGTCCTGTCTCTTTTCTTAGTACCGCTGACTCCAAACCATCATAGCAGGTCTTACGTCTTGTAAATCTTCACTTTCACTCTTGCTTCTATGCTTTTGTCACAAATCACACCTGAGAGTCAACTCCACCCTGCCAGCACTCTCTTCCTCACTAGTACATCTGTCTCACTCTCATTCACACACAGCCCATGGAGACTCCTGCCTCCATCTTACCTATTCATCACCACAGTAAACAATGACCCACAAAACAAAATAAATCAATACCAATAATAAATTAATTAATCTTAACTCTTAAGCTGGTATTTAACAGATTCCACAGAGGTCTGCACAAAACAAAAGTATAATTTGGATGAAGATTAAACTTGATTTACAGACAGGTTTACTGTGGCATCCAAACACTGATCTGTTTAGATGAATTTGTTTAGTTGTTTAGTCTGAGCACAACTGAAATGGGTTAAGTAGCAATTAAAAAAAAAATCTCTCTCTCAGTCAACCCTTTAAATATGCATCGGGAGTTGAACCTTACCCCCTCACTTTCCTGAAGATTGCATCGTGTCGCTCTTTTTCGTTGCTGGAGTTGACATCTCGTCTAGTGCTTCGTGAAGGAACCCATCTCTGAACGCTTTGCCCTGGGGTTTTCCCCAGGAACTCGCTGTAGAAATACAGAGCAAGAGATTGAGTATACTGGCACAGAATCTCAATTTGTGGTGGGTAAAGTGAAATGCGCAATTGTTCAAGCATAGAGCTTAATACCACACACTCATCACAACAGTGATCCCCGCAGGTCTATCTGCCCCCTCAAAGCATGCAGCAGAGCAGCAATAATTAAAATTAGGTGTTAAATAAAAATAAGTCTTGGTAGCCAGGGATCAGTCCACCAGGGCCTCCGGCTCCTGGCCACTGCCCGGCACACAATGCACCTACGGCACCTCCTGCGGGTGGTGGGCCTGCGGGAGGATGGGCCCATGTCCCCTTTTCAGGCTGCACCCGGCCGGCCCCCATGGACTAAGGCCCGGCCACCAGACGCTCACCCTCGGGCACCCTCCCTGGGCCTGGCTCCACAGCGGGGCCCTGGTAACCCTATCCTGGGAAGGGTAAACTGTTCCCTCAACGTTTTCCTCATAAGGGTCTTCTGAAACCCTCTTTGTCTGGTCCCTCACCCAGGACCAATTTGCCATGGGAGACCCTATCAGGGGGCAAAAGCCCCCGGACAACATAGACCCTGGGATCCCTGGGACATACAAACCCCTCCACCACGATAAGGTGGTGGAGGGGTTTGTTCTCTCAACATCCTCGAGGTCTCTACAGGAGGCTCCTTAAAGGCACTTAAATAGGGGGAATTTGTTTTGTGATATCCCTTATTTCGTGATCACCCTTAGAGATAGGGTGAGAAGTTCAGCCATCCGGGAGAGGCTCAGAGTAGAGCCGCTGCTCCTGCACATCGAAAGGAGCCAGCTGAGGTGGTTCAGGCATCTGACAAGGATGCCTCCTGGGTGAGGTGTTCCGGGCATGTCCTACCCAGAGGAGGGGACATGCCCGGAACATGTCCCCTCCTCCGGGCAGACCCAGGATACGCTGTAGAGATTATATCTCTCGGCTGGCCTGGAAACGCCTTGGCGTTCCCCCAGATAAGCTAGAGGAGGTGGCTGGAGAGAGGGAGGTTTGGGCTTCTCTGCTTAGACTGCTGCCCCCGCAACCCGGCCCCAGATAAAGCGGAAAAAGAAGATGGATGGATGGATGGATGGATAAAAATAAGCCTCTCACTAAAAGCAGTCAAAAATATTTTTAAATGGTCAACACAAATGTTAATGCATTGCCAACTTGTTAAATACTTTTTAAAACTCCTTTGTTGTAAAGTGATCTCAGGCTTCCCAGAATGGTAAACACGTTTGGGCAATCTGCAGCTATTATGTTGCATGACATCAGGGTAATCAAGATTTTCTAGTGAATCTCTTCCACACTGGGGGAATGAATAATACCTACTGATTCCTTATTACAACCAATTAGTTTATCACATATTAAGTACACATACAAACCTGTTGCCGACAGTCTTGGGATAGTGCTGAGGTGCACCCCTACCACCTCCTCCCCCCGAAGAAGCACTGCAGAAGTAAACAACACAGTGGAACACTTAAAATTCATGCAGCACTGGTGTGCTTTTTCATTCAACCTTCAGTTGCACTAAAGAACACACTGAGAGAAAAGCACTCACTAAAAATACATTTTTAAAACTGCACAGTTGGATAATTAACTATTGTAAAGAGCTACATAGATATAAAATAACACACCGCACAACACAAAATATCTTTCCAATTAAACTGTAGCACCGCAACTGATCACTGGATTTACAACTATCTTCTAGTTTTTGTAATCGCTAGAAGAACAAAGCTCGCTTGAAATCCTATAAGGCACTAAATATACAAATTAATAAAAATTAAACTAAACTGAGAAGTAGTAAAGGTTTGGCAGGGCCAAGAGCTTTATGAATAAGACTCACTTGAGGCACTTATGCCAGTTATTAGAGAGCCAGTAACAGTTTGTGTTTGCTGACAAAGAATTGTTATATTTATGAATTGCATGACAAATTCAATCCATCTGCAAGAAGAAAGGTTAACTCCAAATGTAAAGTCAGCTTGGTAAAAATGCAGTTCTCTGGTATAGCCCTTACTTTTATGTTGTATTGTTGGATCGAATTTAGTTTCCTTCTACTTAATTTATGTGGATTGCATTCAGAAGTTGCTCAGCAAATTAACCCATTATTGCATTAATATTTTTTTGTTGTTGCTGCCATTTTGACTTAAATTATTTAGGTCTGTTCTTTTCTGAAACATTGGTAGTTCATATTCCCAAAACAGCTTCTACTTAAATAGAAGTAAATTAACACCAATAGGATGAAAAGACAATGCTATTGGTGTATCCATCACTGGTGCTTATTGTACATGAGGAGAGACAAAAATGGCCTGGTAAATGGTAAATGGCCTGTATTTATATAGCGCTTTATTAGTCCCTAAGGACTCCAAAGCGCTTTACATATCCAGTCATCCACCCATTCACACACACATTCACACACTGGTGATGGCAAGCCACATTGTAGCCACAGCCACCCTGGGGCGCACTGACAGAGGCGAGGCTGCCGGACACTGGCGCCACCGGGCCCTCTGACCACCACCAGTAGGCAACGGGTGAAGTGTCTTGCCCAAGGACACAACGGCCGAGACTGTCCAAGCCGGGGCTCGAACCAGCAACCTTCCGATTACAAGACGAACTCCCAACTCTTGAGCCACGATCGCCCCCTATAATGTATAGCTCCACACTCAGGGGTTAAAGTGGGCAGAATGAGCTGGAACTGCAACGTTTAAATGAACAAATATCAGCAAACACAGTATCAGCAAAACTGTCTCTGTGCAGTTTTTCCTCACTGTCTGCTAGCTAAAGGTACAGCTACTTTATTTCCCAGGGAGCTAAAAGAAGGAGCGATGAAGCCGCTCAGAGACAAAGAAAGAAGAAGGTTATTTCTAAAAGTTAAGGAGTACTTTGTGACATTTGAGAGGGAAATTTTAAAGATTTTGTGTAAAAGTGTGACAATTAATTAGGTTTTTTTAATGAACAGATATTGGTCAGATATAAACTCTGAAAGGACAATGTCAGGTTACACTATGTTTAGATGGAATTAACTTCAGTTACAATCATTTTGATTCACTCACTGAATTCCACCTTTATATTGCCTGGGTGCTGGAAATTAGCCGTGACAATCCGTGTTAACATCTGCTTTGCTGTTTAACTCAAGTCAGCTGATCACAGCCTGCACACAAAATCTACTAGTGGTCACAACAGACATTAATGTGACATTTCTAAGTCATACCCCCCCACTCTCCACCACTACAGATGATCTACAACTGCCAAATCCCAACCGTACTCCTTTCTCTGTTTAGATGTGGAGGCAGCATCCATCTACAATGCAAGCAACAGCAGCTAGGTAGTTTTTATAAAATTCTTTTAGTTTTTACTCTGCTTGGGTTCTACACAACAGATGCTCAAGCTTTCATTACCATTAAGGTTGAACAATTGTTTCTATTCGTGTGACTTCAAAATAGTTTTATTATTATCATTATATTAACACATGAGGTTCAGCTTCCTTTGCAAAAACAAACAAATTTATTCATACAAAAGACCTTACTTTTCCCCGTTACCTCAGTCAAGTATCTGTACCTCTACTCAAGTGAAGAATGACTGTAACTTTGGCTACCTCTGCCTGCAGATGTGCTGCCTTTATCAACATCCAACCAATAGGACAGAAACCCTTTCAAGGATCAGTCTGTATACCCAACCCCCTTTTTCAAAAGGTCTCACAAAGAATTGCCTGACAGCCATTTTGAGCCTTCCCACATCCTGCTTTGTTCTATAGGCCGGAAGTTCCTGCTCAAAATGCTAGCAGAGGGCTAACCATGGGGAGAAAAAGAAAATTCCATGTTGGCATTTCCTGCACAGGCCATGACTTATTACCTGAAACGAGAAGCACCCCCTTCTGCAATCACACTCTCCACTTTGGCGGCTTGAGAATGAAGAATACTCAAAAGAATAAGAAGAATAGGAAGGGATGGGGAAAACGGTGCTGAGGAAGAGAAAAGGGAATGCAATTAGCCACTATAGGGGCTCTGGGAAAACAAGACAGGCACGGACTACACGATTAGAGAAACGTTAAACAGGACACGATTAGGTTTAAAAAAAAAAAAAAAAAATACCCAAAGACATTTACACGACTGATAAACAATTCCGTGACTAGGTCTTCCGAGGCCCAGCCACTCACAGAAAAGAATAAATAAAAATAAATAACATAAACCTGCCTCTTTACTTAAGCAAGTTATACACGAACCCACTACAGATGTGTTTGCTGAACACTGATTAAGTGGCATGATAAAACGATATTAAATGTCGAAATGTAAACATTTGTGCAGGTCTTTGCTCGGCTACAACAAAGCAAAGGTGCGTCAGCTAACTGGCTAACCTAATTAGCTAGCCTGGTGGGTCTCTAAAGCCATAGACTACGTCACGACATTGCTAAGATTTTTAGAATTTTTTCCATAAACCGTGTTTTAACATTATAGTTTTCTACAATTTACCAAGTGTTAAATGAGAAGCGTGACGCTACGTGGAAATAGATGCTTGGGGTTACACTGGCTCTCCACAGTTGGTGCTTCGTGTTGCTTTGCTGCTATAGCTCGAAAAGAGGACCAGTCTGCATACCCAGCGCTGCACCGTGTTGCAGTGAAACAGGGCAGGGCAAGCATGGCTGGCTAACGTTTACAGCCGATTCTTCGTGTCGCCATCCCTTGCTGAGATTACTTATACAGATTTCATACGAGTGTTGAAGCGAACTTGGCTGAATCTGTGTGGTGGGACTCGTGAATTCAATCATTTAGCGGACCCATTAACACGTTTGTGTACTTTTAAGTTTTCGTTGGAGTAGCTAAAGGACGACGCCATTTTCTACCTTTATTTAAATTAGCCGAGACATCTGCAAGCTAGGCTATCCACCGGCTCTTAAGCTAATATGCTATAGTTAGCTTAAGCAAGCTGTTGGTAGACGTTTCAATTTTAGCTTACTAGCTAGCAGAAGCCATTTTGGAAAAACCAGTGCGGTCGTGTAAAGGAAAGAAATGTCTTACCTTCACCAAAGCAACTTCAGTTTTGTTTTGTTGTATGACTACCAAAGAAGAAATGAGAAGATTTATAAATAAAGAGGGTTTTGCGTTGGGTATTAGGATAGCTAATAGCAGAGAGATAGCCGCATAAACACACACACACAAACCCCTTACTGGCCGCTTTGTTTGCATTAGCTAGCTGGTAGAGAGCCCAAAAGCTAGTAGCCTTATGGGGGCAGAAATGTCACCAATTTGCATCACCACGCATCTTGTTGCCATGTCAATTCTGTCCAATCACACCAAAGATATGTTTTTAAGGCGTTTCTATCCAATGAGAGCACCGCCTTATTTATTTGATTGACACACAATTCAACCTATGGCGAACAGGGACAAATCAACTAATCACTATATTTTTTTCAGTAATTTACAAAACTGACGAATTTTTAAAGTAAAGGTTTTAAAAAAAATTGTACAAAACGGATTTGATTATATTTGAGTTTAAGTTATGAGAAAATAATTCTTACTATTGACCACTGGCTATTTCTTAATAACCTTATTTTGCTTTTCTGTTCTTTTTTGTAAATACTTTTTTGAATAGTTTTGGGAGAGCTTCACACCATACATTGTGAGTGTTTTCACACTGGGGGAAGCCCCATAGTTCTGTAATGTTTTCCCTCAGTATATATTTTAGTTGGTCATGTTGTTCAGAAAAATTACACTTCACATTTATATGGACTTCACACTCTTACCCTTTTGACTCACCAATCAAATGAAAGTATTTTTTTATTAGTCTTCTGTTACTAATGGCTTAAAGTCCACTGACAGTCTTTGAAAAGTTTCATTCATTTTCATTCTTATTGTTACATCCCCTGGCTAGTCTAGGGGGTTTGAAGGGACAAACATAAAGGTGGAAAGTGAAGGAGGAGCCAAGATGGTAGTTTTAAAAAGGTTTATTTAATGCTAGTGATGAAATTTGGGTTCAGACTGAGGTATAACTTCAGGGAGAGCCAAGGCCAACATAACAAACAAAACACCCCTGATGTGAAAATAAAAGAAATTTACCTAACTCCAAAGAAAACCAAATATATAACCTATAACCATAACCTACCTAACAACACGTAAACAGGAGAAAACAGGGTGTCAAAACAAAAGGCAGCTCTCCCCTACAAGCAGTCTGAACATGAAAACAAAAAAATGTCACAAAGGCATGCACGCCTGTACAGGTATGGAAAACAAAATGGCCAGAGGGCACAGAAACACTGCTCCACAGGCCTTAAGTATTCTGATTAACAATTAGCTGGACTCTGAGCAGCATCCAATCAGGACAGAGGAGGTGGAGCTTAGACAAAACATAAGGAGTTAGTTGAGAGAAGAAAACCAACATCCTCCTGTGGGATGTAACACTTATATATAGGTTAATCTCCAGGAAGGAGTTAATCGTGTATAAAAAGAAAGAAGTGTCTCATGCAAACCTTTATGTTTGGATTTTATTTTCGTCTTGTTACTTCAAGTTAGATGAGTGGTTCAGTCACCATGAGACTTTAACCAATGGCCTTTTATTTAAGAGCTCATTTGCCCTGCTACTTTTGTATCTGCTGAATAAAATCCACTAGGAAGTGGTCAGTGGATTTTATTCAGTCCAGTGCCAAACAGTTATGTCACTTAATTCACAACTGCCAAGTTTGGAGCTGTATAGGCCCAGGCCAAGGGCAAACCACTCACACTTATAAGTTGGCTGAAAAGGGGTCTTGACCTCCTCTTCTCCATGCAGCCAGGAAAGTAATTGGGAACCTCCATCACCCCAGACACCCCCCCCCCCCCCCCTCTCCAATACTTGCAGTTAATCAAACTCCCACCTCTTCACCTTTAGCAGCACTGTTGCTAGGAAAACAACATCCAGAAAAGGACAGAAAACAGGAAATAAAATGGGCTTCCAAGAGTCAGTATCTATTCCTTAAAATGAAAATAATTTTAGTTTATGTTTTGTTTATGTAACCAGTAGGCTTCATGCAACTGTAATGGCAATTTTTATCGGTGAAACCAACTTACGAGGTTGGGCTTAAATGTAAACTGTGTCTCGTTAACTGAAAACCACACACCCTTAGCAGTCTAATTTTGCCCCATTAGATCAGGATTAATAATGCACACACAACTGCAAATGCCACGGATGAATACTCGTGTGAATCCCCCTCTCAGGTTTAGTAGCATCTGGTTGAAAGAAACGCTGTAAGAAAGGTGACTTTGGATGTTGGACATGGCATTATAATAATATCTGTAACATAGGATGTATAACATCATCAAAATCAAACAAAA
The DNA here is from genome assembly GCF_057382095.1 of Aulonocara sp. 'chitande type north' Nkhata Bay. NCBI lineage: Eukaryota > Metazoa > Chordata > Actinopteri > Cichliformes > Cichlidae > Aulonocara > Aulonocara sp. 'chitande type north' Nkhata Bay. The sequence continues at coordinate 24,091,861 of NC_141350.1, read as the reverse complement.
CATACAGCTTCGAATATTTCAGCCACCTGCTGGTATTTAAGTAAAGCATACAAGGATGACAAAGAAGAAGCAGTCGGCCTCTGTTAAATTGTAGAAACTTTTTATTTGGCATTTTTTTTCAAGTGTTATGCTAAACATATGTAACATAAAATTATTTCAGTGTTTTTAGCATGAATACAAAACACATTTGCTAATATTTGACATTTCAGCTGAAGTTGTTTTAGGAAAATAAAATAGTGTTGACCATTACACACCCTCTATTTGTTTTGTTTTTTCATTTTTGAAACATGCTGGGAGATTCTCACTTTATTTTGTAATATTACAGGGTATGCATTGTTTATATTAGGACATTACAATCTTATCCTTTTGACTCAACAGACAAATGTCAGTAATTTTTTCATTAGTGTTAACTTGGCTTTGAATGTGGTATTACTATCTTCTTAAAGACCTCCTTTCTTTTAGGGAAAAAGGCCCGAATGAACACAAAAACTGTTTGTTTGGAGGATATAGAAAGCCCATTGCAGAAAATACCAGAGCATTTATCACATATTAATTAAAAAGCCATTCCAATAGTGTGCTACTTAATTACTTGCTGAAGAAAGTAATCCATTACACTACCCATTACATTACTTTTCCGTTTCTCCATAACATGACCTGAAATGCATTGTCACATAATTACCAGTTAACATTATAAACCTTGGGCTATAGTTTCACACACCGACACACCCCAACAAACACAACAATGTCGACGAAACGTTTTGTACCGTCAAAGGCAACCGCGGGTGCCTTTGATTTCATTCTATAACACTGGACTTATTTTTCTATGAAGGTTTGAACTTTGAGAGTGTTTAAACAAGAGAGAAAAGTGTGCAAATGTTCGTGCCTGTCTGAGAAAGGTGTATAAAGTGTGTAGTGAGGGTAAAAAAAAAAAAAGTTGGCTACTTTGCGGATTTCACCTATCGCGGGTTATTTTTGGAAGCTAACTCCCCCGATAAACGAGGGACCACTGTAATAGCAAAAATACAAGTGTATGAATGTTTCCCAGGACTAAAATCTTCTGATGCTGAAATACATCTTTTAAAATTAAACCTCCCACACTAAACAAAGAAGGGGAGAAGGGCACAAGATGATGACTTAATACTGCTGCATGTGTATACCAAAAAGGATGATGTTGCATTGGTGTTTGTGAGAAACAATACCTGGAAATGAATAAAAATAATTAAACAAAACTAAATTTGCCCAGAAACATGCTAAGAGGAAAGTGGAAGAAAGGGATGCTGTGTGATACAAATGAGAATTGCATTTTGATGCAGGTTTTTCAGATTCCCACTAGAGGGCAGAATGAGCTCTTTATTTGAAATGGAAAAGCCTTTGAAGTGTTCACTGACTTCTGCTGTCTGCTGTTCAGTCCTCCATTAGGTTGCACTCTCACCCAGGATCCTTCCTGAAACTTATTACCTCCCCCTCTCAGACCCACTGACTTCAACCCCTGCAGACAAAATAGAGCACCTATATTCTTGACCATTGGCAAGACTATCATGTAGTTCTCTCCAGCCTCTTTCTCAATTCTCTCTCAATTATTATCCCAGCTTCCTTGAGGAAAACTTTCATCTTGCAGGTGTGCATGAACCCGTCTTACTGCTAAAGATCTCTGACCCAGTTAGTTATCCTTATATAATAATAGTCCACAGGCCCTCATTTAAACCACCAGCTGAATCTTATGCCAGCCTCACCCTCCGTTTGTGTTGTTAAAGTACAAAGTGATTACAGATTTAATTAGCTCAGGACCTTGCTCCCATATCTGTACTGATATTTGTGCAGAGTTTAGAGATAAAAGTCTCAGCTGTGTGGCAATAAGTTGCAAAAAGAAAGTAGCAACGTTTCTGCTCTGCTTATCTGAGACCAAATCACTGCTGTAAGGTGGTAAAAATCACTTCCCACCCTCAATCAAAACACAAAAAAACATCACTTTAAATAATTTCCTAATCTGTTTATCAGTTTTCGGTTTTAAAACAAAACAGGCAACATCTCCCAAGGAGATTTTGCGTAAAACAGTCAGCATGTAGAGCTGTACTTTACTGACACATCTCCTAAATGTATTTGAGTGGGCTTCCAAAATCTCTGTTCTCTTCGCCCACACTAAAAACAAGTCAGTTTTCAGATTCATCTCCTCTAGAGGCAATTTTTTAAAAAGCTGGGCTTTTTGAGTGGTGAAATGGCTTGATATTCCAACCAGTTATGGGCAGCACAAGGATGTCTGAAAAGAGGCCCTTTACAGAAATCATAAGCATAAAATTAGCATGGACACAAGGTCAAAAGGAGGGAAACAAAGACGAACTATGAAATCAAGAGTCTCAACTTAAGGGTTGTGATAAATACTACAACCTTCCACCCTTCCAGTCATGTTCTATAGGTAGATAGTTAAACATAACGTACAGCATGTCATTTTTAAATAATTTGATCATATAAAAGTTTATGTTGTCATATATAAAATATACTGACCGAAGAAGTAAAAGAAGCACTCCCAGTAAAATCAGATGAATGGGGTTATCTCTTCATTCCAAAATTCATTATAGGGCTGTTATTTTTCTTAGGCATCAAACGTTGTTTTTATTTGCCTTACTCTCAAAAGAAATTCAAAAAGAGCTTTTTTAAAGAACCAAGTGCTGACAAAGGTCTGTGAGGACGGCTGGGGTTTAAAAAAAAAGAACCACTGTGACCTTTTCAAAAGACGCATTTATTGCTAAATGACAGCCACAGTATTATTTCTTTCTTTTACTTTGCTTGAATTTAGCTTGACTTAACATGCTTATTTGTACTTCAAAAGATGAATAGGGTCAAGGAAGGTCTAAATGTGTGATCACAGCAGTGTAATTATCTTCTTCTATGGACGGACAAGGTCGTGCTTTGCACCTCTCCACACCAGCTATTTATATCAGCTTCACCTTTCACCTGCTCCTGTGTGTATTCATCCCTGACCTGAGAACATTCATTAAAATATGAATGAAACATTCCTTCGTCTTCAAGGGAAGACCGAAGTGTACGACCTTTCTCGCACATCTCAGAACTTCTATTTGTCCAGGGAAGGGTTTTTTCAGCATGCTGTTTTTCAGCTCCACAAGCTCTGTGTTTACACAATATTCATAACTGAGAGAGATACCCAGAACCGGGAAGGTCTTTTACTGCCAATGAGTACCAAGAGTAGTGTGAAAACTTTTTTTCCCTGCAGACTTATTAAAATCAGATGTTAAAAATTATTCCTGTTGTTTTGCGGAGCAGCTGTCTAATTGCTGACCTGTCACACTCGAAATAATTATTGGCAGCAGCTAATCAGCTGGTTAATACCTGAAAATGACATGGTAACATTGGCCTCTCTTGTGCAATGACATTAAATCATCATTCAAGGATAAAACCATCATTGCAGAAGATGATTCACCAATTATCAATAGTGACCTTAATAAACATCAGTGTACTATGATAAATGCATAAAAAATATACTTTGAGGGACCTGTTGAAGGGTGATGGCTAAGTAAAGCTAAGCGAAGAAGTCCTCGAATACACTGACAATTACAAATGAATAACATCTAATAACAGAAGTTCTGAAGACGTCTAGAAATATTTGCTCCACCAAACACGTGACATTTTTCCAGGCTGAGGAATATGCACTTCACAAATTCTACAAAGGTTTTTAAATGTTTGTCAGGACACAGTGTGGCACTGGCGAGCTGACTTCCCCCCCCTTTTATTCTTCAGTTACACCAACATTCACTTTTTCCAATGCTACTGATATTTTGCAGAGTAGGAATATGAATATGTTGTCATTCTTATGCTGCTAGCGTTTTGCTCAAAGCGCTGCTGTGCTTAAATACAGCCTTGCAGCACCTTACACATGACTGTAGGCCCTTTCATTCCTTTTGCAGCTTTGCTGATTGACATTTTAATAGTCAGGTTTGGTATTCAGCCAGGCAACTTTCCACTCACAAGTCACTGTCACCTACATTTTCTCTTCTCCGAGGTAAATTATGCTGAGAAGTGTCTGATGTATTGTGCTCGACGCCTTTTTCAATGTGGGTTCAGTGTAAGAGTGGGAACAGGGCGTGGACACAAACTTGAAAACAATTGACTGAGTGCAACCTTTTAATATCTCCCCCTTGTCCCCAGGAGGGTTTTATAAAAAGTCTCCCATTTCCAGACTGTCTGCTGGGGTGCTGATAAACTGTGGTACACGTGACCCTCTTAACATGTGAATCAATAATGCACTGTGATATCTTCTTTTTAATCTCCCCAGTCAATTACATTGTACCTGACAGGCTAATCTAAAAGAACACATTACTGTTTGAGCGGCCTTTGGCAAAAGGGTATCGCTCGCCGCATAAGAAAGGGGTTTCTGGCTGCTTGTATGAATTGGAGTACAGACAGCAAAATGAGCATAAATCAAATTGGAGAGATGTGGTAGAAATAATTCACTCTTCATATGAAAATCAATATAAGCCTATGTTTGCAAACCCCCACTCAATTTCTGCTCCGTCACAAGATGGTGATCTGTTGAGCTGACTCTTTCAAAAACTTTTCTAAGTGGAGCAATTGATCACTCGTCAGCTATTTGTCAGTCCAGAATGACACAGAGCACAATCCAAGGATCAGTGTGAGAGAATTACTTCACCATAAATACACCTAACAGTATAGAGTGGATGAGTTTTCTCTGTGTGAATCTATACTAGTCTTTATGTCGAAAAAAAAAATACAAATTTCTTTCATACAAAAGAAAGAAAATGTTATTTGTTTTTGTGTGTCTCCATCTTGGGAATACAGGATTAAAATATTAGCGCTTCCTATTCATTCTCTTCTCTCTGGTTCAAAAACAAAAATCAATATGAGCTCCATTATGTAAAAATGTTCAAAGAAACCTGGTCCCAAGGGTCAGGTCGCTCACTCTGAGTATTCCAGTGCATTTCAACTTGAGGATGTACACCCCACTGATAGAACCAAAGATTACCTTTAGACTGAAGTTTTCCAAAAGATCACTTCAAAGTAAAGCCTTTCTGTTATTGAATAATACATTTTTAGATTTTTATGTGAAGTATTCACGATGCCTATGTGGTTTGTGTATGAATACTAATGGCACTGTAACAGTAGATGCTATAGGACTAAAGTGTTCCAGCCTCTTGATGCTGGTTGTACTGATGTCAAAATTATGATCTTATCTTAAAACGAAGAATCCAAAGCGTCCGAGCAAATCAGCTAAAGCTGCCAAGGTAAAGCTTTGAGATTGAGTGCCATACAACCACGGGAGGCTTTTGCCTTAAGTGAACAGAATGAAGATTTGTGTTCTTTCATGCCACGTCTTTACTCCCTGCCAAAATTAAATATGAATACAATGTGAGTAAAATGCAATTTCTTTCATCTCTGGACTTGGTCTGAAAAAGAAGAAGAGTAGCAGCACAAAATGCCACTCAAACACACAATTACTCCAGACCTCTGTGGTAATTCTGCGCGATTCCAATTACCACGCCCTGTCATTTGTGCCATTCACACTTTAATGGGCAGCCTAACATAAGAGAGCTAAAGTATCCAAAAATAATTTCTTGCTATGAAAATGGAGGAGACCACTGAGCTAGAAAGTGGTCTTGCTGCTAATTAAAAAGCCACCGTCTGCGCCAGTCGGCTTGCTCATTAATGCCTTCAGTCCTCCCTGGCTCGAGGAAAAACTGTGTTCCTATAATGACCAGGCATCAAGATGAGGGACAGTCAGAGGTTACAACTAAGGAAAAGCAAGGCGGCTTTTTGGAGGATGACATCTAAACCTAAATTAAGTTAATTTGAGGTTCTGCAGTGAGCCTGTCAAATCCTCACAGCATCAGAACTGCAGCACACATAAGACTAATAGGCAGGACAGCTCTGTGGATGAAACACTGTGAGGTGCAGCGTTAGTGTCACATTCTATCTGTGCCTCAGCCCTTCTCATGCCCTTCCCTGACACTGAACATGAATGACATTTTCAGGAAGGAAATTAGAGTTTATTTGCGTGAGGTGTATCTCCGTACATTTTCTCAGGGTTTCTGGTAATGCTTTAAATGACAAATAGTTGCTGTTGTGGGTTGCATGTTGTTATCTGTGCTACTGCACAATATTCTCATTAGGGAAATAAATTGACTTGCTGAATTTTCGTTGGACAATTGCCGTAGCACAATGATGAGGCATAAGCGCCAGACATCAACATCCTCCTTCTTTGATTTATATTCAAATGAGCTGTACACAAGGAATTGAATTTCATGTCATTTCCCAAAGGCTTTTTAATATTCCAACTCACAAATTAGAGGTGATTCTTCATTTTGCATTGCCATTTAAAAAAAGGTATGTCCACAGTGGAGCACAAACACAAATTAACGTTAATTCCACCCTCTTCATAGAATCCCTGCCTTTTCTTTTTCGTTTGTGATTTCCTGAAATAATTAATTATCACTTGGCTATTTTCACATTTATACTTTAAAGTCTTTTTTCCTGCCAATGAAAAGATCGTAGAATTAAAATGAAAACAGTTTGACTGTAGTTTAATATGCTGACATAAATTGTCTTTCTGCAAGGTCTAAATGTTAGCTATGACATTAGATATGCATTATGCTGTATATCATGTCATCAGTTATGATTGTCTGAATTAAAACAAGTGTAGATGCAAACTTGAAAACTACAGGGCACCTTTTTGAGCAGAGAGATTCCACAGTTGCTCTGGTCTGGTGTAAGAAATACATTTGATAATATCATTGAACTTCCAGGAAATCCCTTGAGAGCTCAAGGAAGGTCTCAAAACCCAGTACCCAGGTAACTAAAATTTTCTGCAGTTATCCAGTAACCTGACCAACATAAGCCAGAAAAGCACATTAGACCCTACAATCATACAGGGGAAAATTCCAACAATCCACAACCCCCTGTGAGGAAGCACTGAGTGACAGTGGGGAGGAAAAACTCCCTTTAAACAGAAAGAAACCTGCAGATCAGGGAGGGACAGCCATCTGCCTCAACCGGTTGGCGGTGCGAGGACAGAGACAGGACAAAAGACATGTTGGTAGAGAGCCAGAGAATGACGACTACTGATTAAGTGCAGTGAGTTAAAAAAAAGGTGAGCGAGGTAAAAACACTCAGCGCATCAATGGAAGCCCCCAGCTGCCTATGCCATGTACATAAGCAAGAATTCTACTAAAAAGGGTCTGTCTCCCAAATGCAAACTGGGAGCTAGTTCCATTGACAGTAAAGTGCTCTAATACGTCTATTGGGGTATTATGGAACTATGAGGTCTTTAGGATAAGATTGAGGGTGATTAGTCAATTTTTATTCCTAATCTGATGATTAGTTTATTTTTTAAAAACGAATTTTTATTTATTTATGCACAGTAATGAACTATATCTTGCTGAATGTTTCAAAGATATTACATATAGAAACTGGATGTCAATAAATATTCACCTGTAGCCTACAGGTGGATGCTCCTGGAGGGTGACAAACAGCAGGCACCAAGGCATGCCTGTGTTTAGGAACAGCCAACATGATAAATTCAGTGAGCCTATACAAATGACTTCTGGCTTTCATCAGTCAAGCAACATTCGAGGATGCTTTTGTCATGATGCTGCTGCAATTTAAGGAGCAGACTCAGCCAATAAAAAATTTATCTACCAACCAAATGGAATGAATGACAGACATGTGAGGAACTGGGCAGGAACTATTTCAGTCAGGAGGAAGACAGTCTGCAGAGGGAGACTGGTTATTGGTGAGGGGGACAAGTTAGCAACTCCAGCAGAAAACGGAGTTAAGAAGCTCAGAGGTCTTACTTGTTAGCATTGCAATCTGAAGCTAAGAAAAGGTAACTGGTGGCTGGGATCTAGAGAAGATGAAAGCAGTTCAGTGAGATTGGGCAGGCAGGCCATTAACAGGTATGTCCTTGTTTCCACAGTGACTGACTGTGATCTTCTGACTCCACAAAGGAACACAAGTGAGATCTCCAGGGAACTGACACCAAACCGGGAACTAGAAAACAGATAAAGAAAGAGGATTACTAAGCAAAAAGCACAAAAACAAGAACTAAACTTGTTGAACCAATTCTGACTGTAATGGAAGCAAAGATTAACAGCCACAGTTGGTTGTTAAATACTACGTCTTAATGAGGTTATGTGCTGCAGGTGCAGTGTTGGGAAGGTTACTTTTAAAATGTATTCCACTACAGATTACAGAACACATGCCCCAAAATGTATTTTGTAACGTATTCCGTTACGTTACTCAATGAGAGTAACGTATTCTGAATACTTTGTATTACTTAATATATTATCATGCTGTTTACAACTACGTGAATGTACTATTGCTGTGTGATTTATTACTATTACTGAAGGTCCGCGGCTCCGAACCGTAGTAAAGGGACCTCTGGCTAATACCGTGGGTTCCGTGTCGGCTCGTAGCCGAAAAATAGTTTTACTTTGTTGTGTGGGTCAACTTTGCTTGCGAGAGACAGAGAGAGGCGTTGAAAGGCTGCTCCAACGGAACTTATTGTTTTCGGAGGAAAACACGAGCACAGTGTACAGTCGAGTCTTAATAGCTTACTTACAACTGGGCTCGTCAGGCACTCTTCTTGGCTGCAGTGGTTATTATTATATTTACATGCTTCCAGCTCTCGTTTCTGCTCGATGACAGCTTGTACTTTTCCTTTTTCTCCCTCCCTCGCTTACAGACACATAACGGGTGTGGCAGTCCATTCTCCCTGCAGCACGGACTACACTGCCTATGATGCTACATTCTTTAGAGCTATATCTGTAGCATTCTGGTTATTAGCTTAGCACAACAACAACAAATAGGGCTCTCTCACCCAGGAAACACGCAGAGAGAGAGTCACCCTGTAACCATGGCAACCGTAACGCTGCCGCCTGGAACAACAGAACACAGCTGTCAAACAAAACCCAAACAGTCCTGACCCGCCACAATATGAAACAGGGAAGTACCGTCCTGTAATCAATTTATTTCAACAAAGTAACTGTATTCTAAATACCACCTTTTTAAACGGTAACTGTAATGGAATACAGTTACTCATATTTTGTATTTTAAATACGTAACGGCGGTAGGCTCTGTTACTCCCCAACACTGTGCAGGTGGATAAGTGCAAAGGGCAGCCCTGCCCATAGGCAGAGACACAGGTATGCACACCTCTCCACCTGAGAGAACAGAAGAGAGTAATCAGAGAAAAACCCAGAGCCTGCCCAGATACTGACAGGTTCTTGATTTCTTCTTCATTAGTGATAAATAGGCCACCACGCTGCTTGACCTTTCTAACGCCCCCCCCCTCTTCATTGCGTACTTAATGGATATCTACTGTTGGAAACATTTCTGTGACTTTTACTTCCATCTTCTATATGTTCAGTCTTCACAGAATAAAGACATACCCGAGTGATTTGTACATGGGTGTAATTAAGATGTGGGGCTGTGATAAGAAATCTCTCAGAAAGTTTACAAAATGAGGAAACATGAAATGATAATGTTTAATTTATGTCTGCGCCTTTCAACATTTAATGATGTCCTCTGATGTTCTTTGGGGAGGAAACACACATATTTCAATGCAAATGAGAAGGCAACACAAACAAATATGCTAGTCTCCTGGATCACCACATATCACACAGAACCAGACGTTGAGATTATGCCAGCGTCTGATCAAATATGCCCTTGTCTTCTTTATTCATAGTTCTCTTTTTTTTTTTTGTTTAGTTTGTTGCCTTGTTTGTTTGTGCAAAGAGAATTATTCTGTTCCAGCAGTTAGCCCACTCATATTGTCAGATACTGGCCAGTTCACTGCTCAAACAGAACGAGTCTGCTGGCGGAGGCTTAGAAAGAAGTGTTTAAATTCAAATAAAAAGAGACTAATGTGCAATAAATTTTCTACAACAACAAGGGAAATTAAGCACCTCTATTTGGCATGAAAAGGTGTGATAGGAGGGAAAATTAGCTTAACTGGTTCAATGACACACTGTTCTCCACAGGGGAATCAGTGCTGTTAAATCTTTTTGGACTGGCTGTGATTAGGTGATGTCTGATAAGTAACTGCTGATGGGTTTTTGCATTTGTTAATGAGAACACTACAGAACTTTCAGCTGAGGTTTTGGTATTATCTAAACAATCTAACACATTCAATTTTGAACACCAAGTCTGCCCGATAACCCTGTTTTATGTTCTTATCTTTTAGGAGTCACATGTAAACACCTCCCGGTTAATATACTCTGTCGGCAAAAAACACACACCATACATTTCTGCAGAGCTGCAGAATATTCACCTACCGACAGAATAGCAAATACATGATTTTGTTTTGTTTTTTGTGGGTTTTCTGTTGTTTGCTTGGGAAAGAAGACTTTCAGCGCTGTACCTGCCAGAATAATGGATTCCAGTGGGAATCTGAGGAATGATGTGTTGAATGCTGTAGATCATCACTGGTAAGGTCACAAAGGGCTTGTTATGTTCGTGCCGTATAAATAAAGTTTGAGTTGTACGAGTCATTATTTTCTGTCGCTCAAACCCCAGGCACACCTAATTGCAGCATAAACAAAAGACAATTAGGCTGAATCTCTAAAATGCTGTTTTTAGGGCTTCGTAGCAATCACTGACACAAATTGGGAGCTATATTAAACGTAAAAAAATAAGTAATTCTCTAAAACGTGTATTGCAAAAGTCTCACTAACGCAAAGTAAGGTGTGTTGCACATTATTAAATATTCATGTCATTTCGACTTAATGTGAGGCTCAGTTTTGAAACCCAGTTTTAAAGAAAGAAAGTATACTTTATTGATCCCCATGGGGAAATTCCTCTCTGCATTTAACCCATTAACTCAGTGAAGCAGTGGGCAGCCATTGGGCACCCGGGGAGCAGTGTGTAGGGACGGTACCTTGCTCAGGGGTAACTCAGGGTAGCTGTTCAGGGGAATCGAACCCCCAACCTTGCGATCATGGGGCCACCACTCTACCTACTGAGCTATCCCTGCCTTAGTACAACCTTAAAATTCCACCAATCAGTATTATGAGTGTTTGGGTTTTTACTCACTAGAACTTCACGTATTAAACACATTACTTGTTGTGTTTCTTAAAAGTGACACAATGTATTACTTAATTACTCCCAGAGATAGTAACTTGTTATATTAGTTTAGCATTACTCCATAACATGATGTGAAATGCACTGTCACTTTGTATACATATGAGCACAAAGAAAAGTTGAGAGACTCAAAAGCAATCGGAACATTGAGTCTACTCTATAAATATGTACAGATAGAAATGGAGGCTACAAAGTTACCAAACTGACTGCTCGCAGTTACGAGTTAAAGAGTTGTAGTATTTTTTATTTATTTTTGGTTGTTTGTTTGTTTTGTTTTCATGGAATATGAAATCTTACATAATGCATATAACTATACAACATATCTACAATTAAATATGTGTTAGCAAACAACCCTAGCAAGCTTGGTTAGCAAGGTTCATAAACCATAGCCAATACAATACAACACTAGAATTTTACTCATCAAACTTATTAGGCAGCCTGTACTGAACTGTACAGAAAATCATGTTATTCGTGAGATAATTTCATTAAAAAGGCTCCAAAAAGGACCAACAGCACAGATATGATGGACAGTTCCGTGGCTCTAATTAGCAAAGATGAGGCCTAACATCCACCCGTCTGCCGCAGCTGTCTATGTGTCTGGACACCTGTCAGTCATTGAGGTCTAATCCCTAACTTCAGCGTCCAGACAGATGACTTATTATAAAAAAGAACCCCTTCCTCTAGTGTTGTTATGAAGAAGGAACCTTAAGGAAACTGTATGCATAAAGGTGCCACAGCAAAAGGTTACTGTGGCACACACCATCTGTGGAATGTCTTGTTATGTAATTTATTATTGCATTGTCAGCCAATGACTGCTGTTTTGTTAGATTGTGGTGTGATGTGTTGCTTTTTGAGATCTTTTAATTTGCTTCACTCTGTCTATGTAGGTTCTATGTAAGTGATTTGTTGAGACTACATATCTGGCAGTAATCACAACTCAGCTGTCCAAAGAAATGTAGTCAATTGTTAATAACTGAAATAATATTTTAAAAACTGCATTTTATATTTCTTCTTTGGTTACTTTGTTTAATATCAATTTTTTGATAATTGGAAACGTTTAACAGCAACAAATATGTAAAAGACTTTTAAAAAAATCAAGAAGAGGGCAGATATTTTTTTCACAGCAGTGTAGCTATCAATTTGCACACAGAAAGTGCATTCACTATGTGGCTGCCGTCATGATGGGCAATGAATGTGAATCATCACATCGAAATATTCGTCTCCATGTGCTGTGATGCATGGAGCCTTGCTGGGCAGCCAATCAGTGCTGCATGTTGTTTGCATTAATTGCTTGTTATGATGGGTCATTCTTCGGTTAATGAGACTCGCTGCACTATTGTATTTTCTTTTGCGTTTTCAATTAATCATCTGATAGTTTGGGAAGTGGTGTTATCTGTTGCTCTCTTGTTATCAGAACACTGGGTCAATAGATTTGTCATACTGCAAAGCACAGCACATTTCTCCAAAACAAAAGCCCTGTCAAAACATTTACTGGACTCATTGTATCTAACTTTGTCAGAGGAATGTAAACTATATGTGCAACAGCAGGCTGCTGCTTATGAGTTGTGACACGTTAGCCTCTATATTTCAAAGAGAGGATGAGATTGTTTGCTCAGAAACAATGGTGATTACCCCTGACACTTTTCGTCAACACCTGATTTTCATGTCACCGCTCTCTCCTCCGTAGTGGCGGCTCTCTCTTGCCCTCCTGCGTTCACCTGTGTCTACGTAACGTGGCAGCCCGCCAGCAATGTGTGCACTGCGCTGCAGAGAGACCTCCAGCTTCAAATAAGAGAACAGAAAGCTGAGTTCATGCTGAGCCCGAGCGTAAAAAATAAGGAGTACTGTGTAGCAAGAAATGGCAGCAGGAGACGTGACAAAGGTTGACAGCTCTGAAAGGAGACAAAGGCTCTGTCAGTGTCAACGCTGAGCCCCGCTGCTAAGTCAAGGTGGTGTTACCTTTGTGGGTATTAACGTGAGCTTTAAGCACTGATGTAAGGTCTTTCCGACGTCTTGTTTGAGGAAAAGGTCAGAAGGTCACGGTGTGCTAAAGAAAAATAAACAAACACAGAAAAAAGAGAAAAAAATAGTCATGCTTTTAACCTGAGCATATGCATTATGTGGTTATGATGAATTTCATAACCATCTTACAATGTCCAAATTAGGATTGGACCATATTCCTAAAATATCTTTCGCAATATGATAAAAAACATAAGGTATAGCATAAGCAAAAGATGGAGCACTAAAAGCAAAAAAACAAACAAACAAAAAAACAAAAACATTTGCTGACAACAAAGATGTGATTTGGGGGAATCTATTAGCCAGTCATATTATTCTGCTGAAGCATGGTACAAGTTCACAACAATATCAGCTGTATGGCTACTGGCCTAGTTTATATGTAGCTAAGTGCATGTATTGTTTTTCTTGGCTCACTCTTTTCATACTGTGAATTAGCATTTAGTATTTGCTTAGTGTTTATTATATATGAGCCAGGCAGGTTGAACATGTTATCACTGTGAACTTGAGCTGGAGCCTTAATGTTGTGCACATGTGTGATGTAGGAGAATTAGTGGAGAGAAAAACAAACCAACTTTTTAACCTTATTTTTAGGCAAAGTCACCAAAGCCTTCAGGTGGGTTTCTATCAGATTCGACTGATCATTCTATAGATCGAGTTTTTATTTCTCACTGATATTAATGTTTACTCTCCTATACCCTTTAATAGGGGCATCAAAATTACTATCCAGAGGTATTACCCAGATGACTTCCAAGACGCAAGACTTTTGTTGAGAGGGAGTTTGGTATAATGTAAAAGCATCAGTATTTATTTGCAACACCAATACCACAGATATGGTGTGAAATACACTGTGATAAGTGGTGTGCCCGACAGTCTATCCACTTTAAGAAAATAGCATTGTCCTTGATCTGAGAAGTGAATGACTCTGTTGCAAGTGTGGAAGATGTAACATGAATTGCATGCTAACAGGGCAGCCAGATTCAGTAGAACAGTTAGTTTTGTACACCATGTTTGTTGCTCCATAAAAGGAAACACGGACCCCATTCGTTGTATCAAGTCCTTATCACTGCACAGTTGACCTGGACAGCGAAGGCTGGTTACAGGCTACAACAATCTATTTTCCTAACTGTTTATCCAGGTGGATTGGAGCCAATGGAGAAACGGAAAACAACCAAAAACTCTAAACAAATCATATTAAACAAGATAGAAGTAGAATAAATTAGAATCCCACAAGAAACAACAAAAGTGTTTCTGGGAGGACAATAACTTAATGGAATAGCTGCAGAAGGGACTAAACCCAAAACATGCAAAAGATCACACTGAAGCAGACTTAAAAAACAAGGAGGACTCATCAGTGTTGTCAGGGAGAAAAAGAATTCAAAATAATGTGTGTTTTAATCACATGATTCATATAATGCTGTAGATACATGTTTGTTCATCGCTGTTTAGTGTTAGCTTATCACTTCTTTGGCTGGCCTGTCGTGTTATTGCTTCTCCAAAAACACTTCTGCTGTGTTTTGTGAGTTTTTTGTGTGACTTTTTGCAGCTTTTTTCCCCCCTATTTCCTTTGTGCTGTATTCAATTTCCGTTGTGCTTTCCGCTGAGTTTGTGCTGTGTTTTTCTGTTTGCTAGTGTTTTCTGAATTGTAGAATGTTTGGCCTCTGATCTAAAATGCATATCAAAGGTAACCTGCAATATAAACCAATATTGGATCTACTGTCACTTCCACAGAATTGGATGAATATGAATCTGTATCTCACTATTTCACCCATCCATGGGATAAGCAAGCCTTAATTTCATTGCATTGCTATAATGCAACCTATAAGTCAAATACTGTCTGGTGACTGACTGGTTGGTGACTCGTATTTAGTCTGTTTGTTTTCCCAGCCAAGTTAGAGCAAGGATTTAGGTACTTCTAGGTACTAGTTGGTACTTCTAAAGAGCAATTGTTCTAAGTGCTTCCATCAAAGTCTGATTAGTTTTCAGCTTGCCTTGGCACCTGGTGTTTATTTACTGTCTGCAAGTCTATATATTATATGTAATTCTGAAGTACTGTAGTTTCATTGTAGTCAGTGGATATATGACACGTACCTTTGTTGACCTCTGTGGTTCCATCACATCTGGGAGCTGTTGAGATCACAGAGTGTGTATGTCAGAGTTCAGTTGTGTGTTTCAATGTGTGAATTCCTGAGAAACTGCCCTGAGATGGACCTGGCAGCTTCACAACAATTTACACCTTCACATGACATATGAAACATCGCTGGACACTGAACTATAGAAGTCATAAACTCAAAACTCAAAATAACATAACTGAAGGACCAGTTTAGCTTCCCTTGACATATGACTGCGTTTAATATTTGCCTGTCTTGTGAAGTCATTGTGCTTGACAAATTAAGTCGATTTAATTGGACTTTTCATTTTTACACCATTTTTCAGAATCAACAAATATCGGAGCTTATTCATTCTTTTTTCTTTCTATTTATTCTCATACACACAGCAATCTACTGACATCAGCTGTAACAGTGTTTGGGAATACTTAGGTACATGTGTCTTTTTGGGTTGCTCCAATCTTTTGGCATGCATTTGCCTCAAAACAAAATGATGTACAAATTAAGTCCAGAGGGAGCAGATGAAGGCCTCTGCACTGGCAGTTCATGTTTCACTGAGAGCTGAGCCATACAGCCTGACAGAATCCTGAGAACACTGCAGGCTACGTCAACCTGCAACATATATACCTACTGCATGCAGATTGATTCAGTTGAGAATGTGACTAATCACAAGGCATCAGGGGAATACAAACACAGATCACACATGTGGCTAAAAACCTCAAAACATAGCTCTTCACTGAACAACTCAGGCTTGGAATGTTTTGGAGTAGCAGACCGTCTCCTTAGAGAAGTTTCCAGAAGTGTTTTTGCCATGCAGATGGTGCGTGACTTTCATAAAAGGCTTAACAAATGGAAGGAGTAAATGAAGTGGACAGTTCCTCCCAACCGGAACATCCAGGAGGTTCTACAATCTTGGAGAAAATAGGTTCACATCTAGTTTCACTGGTCCAAGGAAATAATGACACAGGAAAAAAAGTATCCCGCAGCAACTAACTTTGTTGGTAGTCCGACTCAGGGAGCTTGATACCCTTTAGAGCCAGTGTTTGTCAGACAAACTACCCTCTCCCTCCGGGTGTGTGAATACAACAGATCTATTGTTATCCGTTTCACAGTTGTTTGAACATGGTGCACAGAAAAGGTTTGAAAAACAACAGCGATCTATATTTCAGTGGAGTCTCGCACGTTTTGAAAGACGAAAAAGGCAAAATATTTCAGAGACTGCTTTAAGCTTCTTTACATATGATTTGTACTGCCTGATATGAATGGGACTCACACAAGGCAATCAGTTAATTAATCAAAATTTCAATTAACAAGGCAGAAAGGTTTGCGTTACCTCTGCTGCTTCTGATAAAGGGAAGCTAATTAAATGAGCATCAGTACTTGGATGGGCATCAGATGGAATGCAAATGCCATTGATGATTATAATGAGTTGTACTGTAGCTTGACTAACAGGTGTAAGTAATGTATTTCCATAAAAGGTGTGAGGGTACAACAATATAAAGCTAGTTATTAAAGGCTTTTTTGTTTCATTTAACATGGGTGTTATGTTCATGTGTAGCGTTGGCATAGCTGTCATTAACCAAACAGCTACTGAGAACAAAGAACACGGCCTCTTAAACTATTGCCTACTAAGTATGTTAGGTCAAAGCACTACAGGTCGGAAGCCAGGCCAAAGTGATATTTAGTGCTTTTACACTGACCTCACTTTAGATAAATGTCCACTGTGATTATTATATATATTATATATATATTGATTCTACAGGAGGATGCATTTTATTACAACTTTATGCATTCTGGATATATTTGGTGATTATTTTTCTTGATCCTTATTTATTGTTTTTGTATATATCTTGTATATATCTTGTAAATTTCAGTCTGGCTTTAAACCACGTCATAGCACTGAAACAGCTCTGCTGAGAGTCCTTAATGATCTTCTCCTAATTGCAGATTCAGGTTGTTCTGCGGTCTTAGTCTTACTGGACTTGTCCTCAGCCTTTGATATGGTGGACCATAATATTCTACTAATGAGGTTAGAACATACAGTTGTTCTGTTAGTTAGAGGTGACGCCCTTAACTGGTTAACTGTGCATGAGCCTTTTAAAGCAACGTGAAGCAGAGAAGAGAGTGCAAGCAAGGTGGAGTGGGTGGAGACGAGTGTCAGAGGTGATTTGTGACACAAGGATAGCAGCAAGAGTGAAAGGGAAGGTTTACAGGACAGTAGTGAGACCTGCTATGATGTATGGTGCGGAGATGGTGGTGCTGACAAAAAGACCCGCAGCTGAGCTCGAGATGGAGTTAAGGATGATAAGATTTGGACTGGGAGTGACCAGAATGTATAGAATTAGAAATTAATATATCAGAGTGACAACTCAGGTCGAGTGTTTTGGTGACAAAGAGAAATAAGACTGAGGTGGCTTAGACATGTACATAAAGGGGGTAATAGATGTATTGGGCAAAGAATGTTGAATATGCAGTTGCCAGGCAGTAGGAAAAGAATGAGCTCTGAGAAAAGATTCATGGATTTTGTGAAGGACAAGCAGAGGGTTGGTGTGACGGACGAGGATGCTAGGGAGAAGGTGAGTTTTAGGCAGATGGACCCTAATGGGACTAGCTGTTATTTTTTACTGTGGGACTACTATAGAGTGTGGCATTCTCAAAGTAATGTGTGTCTGAGTGATGAGTGTGTGCTGTCCTGCTGTTTACAATGGAAGAAACTACTGTACTGTACCTACTGTACTTGTACTGTAAGAGAAATTGCAACTTATCTACCCACAGCTCAGAGAGACCAGACAACGTTTCCAAACAGGATTCAGGATTAACAAATATTATAGCTGCTACTGTGTTAATTATTGAGTAGTTTTGCAAATTCAGTGATTTATATGCAAACTCTTAATCTGTAATGTAAATGGCAACTCAAACTGATAATGAATGGTGAAGAGTAAAACATTTTCTCAGAGTTTGGTAAGGGAGACACCTCTAATTCTGTCTTTTCTGCAGATGAAAAAGCACTAAATTTGCAAAAATTAACAACTGAATGATTCTAAAAGTCCCTGCTTTGTTGACTCGATAGAAAAGTTCTGACTGGTGTGTGCAGCATGGAACGAGAAATGTATATTAGCCACTGTGATCAATAAGGAGTTTTAGGCTTATTGCATTCCGATCAGTAACACCAAAACAAACTAAATGTTCATTAGATTTTGTGATACATTTGTGAAATCTAGAAACAATAGCTTATTGATTCTTACAGAAGTTTTATATCGCACAGATTTCATAAGCCGATAACGATTAACACATTTGACTCTAAAGTTATCACATTATGGTTTATAGCAGTGAGTATTTTTGGAGCTCTAGTGCAGTGCCACAGAAATCTTACAGAAATTAAAGGAACAAGTGGCACATTACAGCTTGTGTATATTACATGCAATGCTGTGAAAAGCATTCTTTTTTTCTATGTATCTTTCCATATTTGTCACACTTACATATCTTAGATCCATCCTTTCTCTTCTGCTTATCTTTATCAGGGTTGCAGGGAGTCTGGAGCTTATACCATCTATCACAGGGTGTCAAACTGACACAGGGCGAATACAGAGAGACAGAAAGCCATTCACACTCTCATTCACATCTATGGGCAATTTAGAATTACCAATTAACCTAACCGCACTAATTGCATGTCATTGTACTGTGGGAGGAAGCCCGACTACCTGGATAGAACCCACACAGACCCTGGCCAGATGGTGGAATCAAACTCAGGACCTTGTACCTGTGAGGCCACTGTGCTGGCATGTCAAATTAATTTTATTATCAAATGAATATAACCCAAGTAAATAGAAAATACAGTTTTTAAAGAAGGATTTTATTTATCAGGGAAGAAAGCTATCCAAACCTGCCTGGCCCAATATGAAAAGGTAATCCGGTCTTTAAGTGATGACGTGATGAATCCTGTTTCCAGGCCCAAAGTACTCTGCATTTAAAAAGGCTGTTGTGTTTTTAACATGTTTTAATGCTTTGTATCTTGTTCTATTTAATCTCAACAAGACCCTAAAAACAGTCAGTGATTACTGTCGGCTTCTCTCGGTTTTTATTACCGCTAATCATTTTAAAGCTCAGTTTTTAAACCCTTATGATGTAACTACAGCCCAGCCCATGCAGCAGTATATTAATGACTAACCTTGTATTGTGGATGGATTATCTCGGTTGTTCTTCTGACTGACGTTTGGTCCGTTTACAGCATCCTGCCATGCGATTGCATGGAAGCTAGCGAGCTAACTCCCTGCTAACTTCTAACTCCGTTAAATATCATAAATTCTGTTTTCATGGATGCCTGGATGTTAAACTCAATTGTTACACCTGGTAGAGCAGCCACACTGAGCATTTTATTACAGATGAAAGAATTTAGACAGTTTTTCAACTCTCAGTAATGCTGTAGTGATAGTTTGACTTAGGGACCTGCAGGAGAATTTGGGCCCAGACATGGCTAATGACGTCAGACTTAAAGACCGGATTGCAACCCCTGTTTCACAGCACTGTATCTAAATAAATAATAAATACTTGAAAATAGAACTTAAGGGAAAACTAATGAGGGCCAGAGGTTAAGGTAATAAGGTTTGTTCTGCAGCTGATATCTAGTTGACCACGTTGCTGTGCAGGTTAAGCTTGCCTGCACCAGCCAAACAATGCAGGCGGATATAGATGATAGGGGAGTGAGTCCACATGAAGAATAGTTGAATTACATGGTCTGTGATCAATACTCCAATACTGAGCACTAAATGTCACCTCTGTCAAGACACTGTCACGCCACAGACACTCTGACGATCCTCTAAAGATGCTTCAATAATATTAGGCAAGGTTTTTTTTTTTTTACTTCCTTTGCCAATTAAAGATTTAACTTAGCCTACATGCAGAGTATGCATTTTGTGGTATGGCATCAAATGCATTTAAGAACAAAACTGGATGTTTGACTGGCTGAATTTCTGAATTTGTAACAGACAGAGTAAAGATATTATCTTCAGAGAGGCAAATCAATAAGCCAATCTCACACACAGGGTGGCTTTACTGCCCTGACAGTTATTGATGCGTTCACAGTTGTGGCCCGGGTGTGCCTTAAACCCCTCAGCTCATACATCTGCCCCTCAGGAATCAACTCTGAAACGACCCAACACTGTGAAGATACCATTTGTTTTTCATTTGAAAGCTTTTCTTTTGATTCTCTAAGAAATTGTCATGGTCCCTGTGCCTCCCCGGCCAGCCCAGTGTGGCCACAAGTGTTTGTTGTTTTTCTCTCACTCTGTCTCTCCTACCTGTCTGCCTGGGCGGAGCTCTGATTGGGCTCCTGCCCTTGGCCCACGCACCTGCAGCTGATCTCGAGCGGATTGCAGTTCTCTGGCTCTTAAGGCTGGGGCTCTGAGCTGTTCGTCGCTGGAATATTGAGTAACTCTCGTTAGTATTGCCTGGCTTCCTTGCGATTCTACTGTTCCCGTGTTTGCCTTCGACTTACCCTCGTCTGTGTAAACAGGTTTACCTGGATCAGCCCTTTTGTGACCCCTGGACCCCGTGAGTAGGAGAGTGAGCTGAGCTGCTTGTGTGGAGACTGTTTGGACGAGGAGCAGAACGAGTGCGAAGAAGTGTGTCTCCCCAGCCAAGTGATCCCCAGGACCCTGGTGTTTTCCCCCCCCCCTTCACGTGTATATAGTGCACCAGTGTGATTAATAAAGTGTCGTTGAACTGTGCTACCTCAGTCTGCGCCTGAGTCCGTTCCACTCCCGTGACAGAAATTGCTTCTAGTTGAATTTTTTTTTACCTTGTACCGTGACATTAAGTGGCACAAAAAGTAAAAGAAGTCATTTTTGTGCTGTTGTTAAAGTGCTGCCTCTTCATTAATCCTCCAACTTTATCTGAGTCCTGAGTCCAAGCTTACTCAGAGAGTTTTTAGAGCTGCTGGTGAGGGGGTGGGTGTGGGTGCAGTGAGGAATGGTGAGAGGTACGCTCGCACCAGGAAGCAACTCAATGGCTCCTTTTGATGCTCTTCAATGATATACAGTATTTCATTACCACTCTCACCACACACACACACACACACACAAACTATTATAAGAAAGACCATCAAATGGTATACACATCCATATAACGTCAATAAAAAACACATTTTGTTATTTATAGCCACAGCCGTTTCACACACAAGCACATAGTGTACAGGCACAAGAACAATGACAAAATGAAATCAAACAAACAAAGAAAAAACATTCTGGTGAAAATTTGCATAGAGATAGTTCTTTTAACTTGAGACAGAATCAGCCTCGTCTCTCTAATAATGATAGTCAAATGGAAGATTTCTCTTTAGTCAGGTTCCAAACTTTCTTCACAGAAGGATAGACTGCTGCTGTGGTAACATATTGGTGCTCATGCATGTAAGTTTTAACAGTTTCTGTTCCCTTTTTCAGCATATGGACTTTAAGATGAGTTTTTAGATAATATACAAGTTCCTAAAGCACAGAAAACACTTTTACAGTTGAGCTGACCTATTAGGATTAGTGGGCAAATGCTATGGGTCTACAACTGCACTGCTATTCAAATCATCATGTTACATCACAGGCAACATATTTATAGATATTTTATGTGTATATATGCATTTGTGGTGTCCAGGATAAATATTTATACTTCTGGTTCTTTTTTAAAAATTTAATTCGTTCAGTTGTCAGGGACACTGAACTGTAGCACATCCTCTGATTCCATCTCATTTTATTCCTAACATCCTGTCACGTCATTCCTCTATATGTTGCTCTTCACTACATCCAAGTTATGTCTGATAACTTCATATCCAGCAGTCTTTTCAACAACCAAAATATGTACCAGTCTTTGTTCAGAGGAGGAATAGAGGGTATTACTGTTTCTCCTCTGAAGATGTCCAAACCATCTCAGCCTCGCTTCTCTCACTTTCTCTCTGAACCGCTCAACCTGAGCTGCCCTTCTGATAAACTAATTTCTAATCCCGTCCATCCTCGTTACTCTCAGTGAAAACCTTAACGCCTTTGCCTTCTGTCTTATTCTCAGTGCCACCACCTGCAAATAATATATCGTAGCAGGTCTTTCTACCAACTTGTAAATCTTACATTTTGCTTTTGCTGCTATCCTTCTGCGGCAAAAAACCTCTGACACTCGTCTCCACCTGCTCCACCTTGCCTCTTATTCACCTCTCTTGTGCACTGTCCATTCTGTGTACGTGACAAATAAAATTTGAATTTGAATTTGAATTTTTCCTTCAGATGGTTGATGCTAGATATTTAAACTACTCTGCCTTCACTACCTTAGCTCCTTGCAGCTTCATTCCTGATTATTTCCTCTTATTCACACACGTATCCTGTCTCACTTCTACTGACTTTCATTCTTCTTCATTCCAGAGCATACCTCCACCTCTCAAAGCTCTCTTCCACCTGCCCCTTACTCTCTTTGCAGATCACAGTGTTGTCTGCAAACATCAATGCATTCTGCTTTTACAGGTCGCTCCAGCTTTTTTGGAGCTGCGGTTCTCCTGTTGTGTGCGTTGGCTAGATAAATAATGTAACTTGCAAACAAAGAAATCTCAGGAGTGTTTTGTCTGAGAAATAAGAGCTTACTCTGAAAAAACTAAATTGGTTGTCAGTTATCAAAGTTGCCTGTGAGTTTCCTGCTTGTCCATTCTCCACCATCACTGCCGCAGGGAAACTTTGGCTTCCTCCCCCACCTGCAAGCTCATGAGAAAAATACATGTAGCAATCTGAATCAAACCTGAAAGAATAATTCTGGGAATAATAACTATTTTGAAATGGTGCTAACCTTGCTCTCCCCTCTGGCAGTCCTGTTGTGTTTGCATTCTCTCTCTCTGCTGTAATACTTACCAGCATGACACTTACTTGAATCCTGATTTCACTTTAATTTGTGTAATTAAAGAGCTAAAACCTGCTTTGAGTCCATTTGATGTTCTCACCATTTGCACTTAGACATTTTTGGT
Source organism: Aulonocara sp. 'chitande type north' Nkhata Bay (assembly GCF_057382095.1). Taxonomy (NCBI): domain Eukaryota; kingdom Metazoa; phylum Chordata; class Actinopteri; order Cichliformes; family Cichlidae; genus Aulonocara; species Aulonocara sp. 'chitande type north' Nkhata Bay. Next base: position 24,068,647 of record NC_141350.1, on the reverse strand, counting down.
CTCCTCCAAAAAATCTGGAAAATCTGGAAAGTACAGTCGTTGCAGAGTGACCACTGTGTTGGTGTGGACAAAAAAAATATAATAAAATCCTGCATACTCAAGATAAAGCCACCAAAGTCTCCTGACATTGTCATATAGCTTTGTCTGATCTGATATGACCACTTTGGGTTTGAAGACTGTGGACTTTTCTGGGAAACTGATGTTTGCATTCTTGGCCCTACTTTTGCTCTCTCTTTGAGTGTGAGGTCTGTGTTAAAATTGGACTCAGAAAAGCAGGTGGTCAGAACAGGGATTCTGAGAGGAGAAAAAGTAGGCAGTGAAGGAAGGAAACCTTGAAAGGACATTCTCCCAAACTTAAATCAGGTATGCTAATTGTTTTTCATGGTTGGTGATGTGTAACTTTTTGAATTCACCTCATACATACATCAGGTCCACTGTGCAGCTTTCCTCTGAGTCACTGATGATGGCTCAAAAGAGAAAAGAATGTAACAGAAGTGGCATCGTCACACATTCCAAAACTAGTAAAACTTCTGTAATCATGTCTTCTACAAATGTAAAAGACCACTTACCAAATAGCCATTGATCAAATGAGCAATTTAGCCATTATGAGTCAGACAGGATCACTCTTAAGTGTTACATTTTCTAAAAATGGCAAAAATAGTCCCAATTTTCCCCACATGAAACCCTGCTCCCCTGTGCTGTCCCTCTAAAGCAATTTGTAGCACTAGATTGCCTCTGTGCAGTATGACAGGGAGAAGTGGCTGTTTATCAGGCAAGCTGGTATTTAACTTTGTAGGACACATTTGTATTGATTGGGCTTTGTAATTTTCTCCTGAGTAGATTGAGCTTCTGGTTTCAGGCTGGTGTGCATTAAAATTAACAGGATATGCCTCCAGCATGGCTGAGTAATGCCACAGTGTAGAAAGCAAGGCATGATTCTCACACTCATTTGTGTAAAATGGAAGATTGCCACAGGAGAGGTCTTTTTCCTGGCTGAGAGAAACTGTGGCATCTTTTTTTGGGGCTACTAGCTAAACTTGTAACATATAGCTGTGCTGGATTTTAAGATGTAAAATTCGATTTTATTGATGCCTGTAGGGAAGGTTAAAATTATAGATAGATATGGTTATTTTAAAAAGAAGAGAGGACTATGCTTCAGTATAATTCAGTATAATTTGTTAACAGCCTTCAAACCAGTGGCCCTGGAGCATGTCTATGTAGATTTTCTTTGTTTTTCCTGTAATTAATGGGAGAAGCTGCAAAGACAGCCATAGTGTTAGTTTTTCTTGTCTGTTTTGTTCGTCTCATTTTTGAGACCATGGCCTTTTGCTGAACCAGTAACAAGATGTAAGTGAGTTTATTTATTAAGCCCTTTTCTTTTTTTTTCTTTACTTTACTTTTCGTTTCTTTACTCTAGCACCACTAATGTATACATGCATACTGAAATAAAGATTCATTTTTGGTGAGAAAAAAAGAGGCCTGTCTAAATAATTAAACATTCATGCAGACATGAAACCATCCATATGAGCTAAGGTGAGCAATTAGCTCATTATATGTTTATTGTAGACAGCTGGTAGGAACCAGAACACAAAGAATTAGACCTAACAGTAATAAAAGGTGAGTTATTGTGAAGAGCTGGATGTAGCAAAAAAATGTGATTGCAATAGAAAAAAAAGAGTCTGTTAAGAGTCTGTTAAAGTAATCATGTCTCACAAAAAAGTTGTTTCTATGCAGAGGTCAGTTGGACAAATTAATTATTAAAATTCTTAATGCTATTTTTTTTTATTAGATCAACTAATACCTAAAGCAGTTCAAATTGGCTCCACCTCTTGTAACTGCGACAGTATTGCAATACAGTTACAGGCTTTTTGGCTTTAAGTGGCATATACAGTGCTTTTGTTGATGTTCTTAAGGCAGAGGTATCAAATGTATTTAGTTCATAAGCCACATGCAGCCCAGTTTGATCTCAAGTAGTCCAGACCTGTAAAACCATGGCAAGATTGCATTTTTTAAAAAACAAAAGAAAACAAACACTCCAAATTTTTCCCTTTTTGTGAAGAAGTAAAATGCATTCTCAAATTGATCATATTTAGTAATTAGTGCATTCACAAAGCAGTTGAACTGAGATGCCTGAGATGTTTAAGAAAAAAAACAACAACTTTGTTTTTCCAGTCCTTGTGTCATGACAAAGAAACGCTACGCCTGGTTCGTCTGGAGGTTTCTTCATATTTAAAGGGAGTTCTTCCTTTCCACTGTCGCCAAAGTGCTTGTTCATAGGAGGTCCTGATTTCTGTTGTTTTCTTTCTTTTCGCTGTGTTATTGTGTTGTCTTTATTTTACAGCATAAAGTGCTTTAAGGTAACTTCATGTTGTGATTTGGTGCTGTATAAATAAATTGAATTTCACTGAAAGTAAGTCAATAGTTGCATAGCAACAGCAGATCTGCCCAACAAGTGGACAGAGGAAGACTCTTTGCTTTTTGATGGCACTTCATGCTATTAGTGACACATAGTTTACTTCAGTTTTGCTCACTCCAGAATTCAGTTTGACAATTTTATCAGCTTGTCATGGTTTACTCCCTCATTCTGGCTAATTTCCATCTGAGCAGAGATGTGATTATGCTCAAAGTGAGAGGAAGTCTTGATCAACACTCTGGGTTCCCTACTGAGATTCATTATCTTCATTCGCAGCATTATGCCAAAGGTCAGACTTATTTCTGTCCACACACACACACACAAACACACAACAAACATACGTGTATATACACACTGACAAATTATGAGACACTATTAAGATTAAAAAAACATTTTTGTTCAACCCTATAAAAGACATACTAAAATCTCACCGCATCAAATATCCATCTACAACATTTCAAATACTTAAAAAAATAAATCTATCATTGTATTCACATGAAAACATTATTTCTTTCAAATGTCTGTCAAACATTGGTACCATCTATACATTGCATATTCCCTGTCATCGTCATAAAATACTTATGTGTAATAGTACGAGAAAAACATTTTATGACTAAATTAGTGTGAAATTTCTTGTGATTCATATCTGCATTTCCTTAAAGACCAAAACCCTGTGGGCTCACGCTCTGAGGACATTTAGTTTGCTTGGATACATTATGCGTTTTTCATTTCAGGCTACTTTAGAATGTAAAAATAATGACACAAGTCATTTATTTCTACTAACCAACCAGGCATTTATTAGAAATTTCCATTCCTAATCACTCTCCTTGCACCTTCATGACAACGTCAATAGTTCCAGAAAAAGTGTTACTAAACCAACTATTCCAGCAAGGAAACAGAAAAAACAAAGGTGTTTGTATATACCAATTGCTCTCAATTTTTGGGTTTAACAACAGTGCAATCTTTTCCTTCCCTTAAGATGGAAGGAATATTTTAGAGCATGATCTGGGTTTCTTTATTAAACCAGAGAAGGTTAAACTCAGGATTGCTCGAGCAGCAGTGTTGCCCTCTCTTTCAAGTTTGAAAAGAGCAGAAGAAACAAAGTGAGAAGAGAGGTTTGTATAAATATATAGCCGTATTTATCCTCTATGGAGTGTTTCATGGCACTAAGCTAAAAGAGCAAGGAAGGCCTGGATACAGCTCAATCTGATTGTGCCTGCACTTGATCATCCTCTGGCTCTCAGCGCCTAACAGGGGAGATGAGTTCTGCTTCCTCAAAGCAGGTTACAGCATTCCCAGCGGTCTTTGCAATGCTGGGGTGGTCCCTGGTGTAAATGTGTGTCTGCAAGGATGTGTGTTTTTACACTTAGCTGTACCTGTGTGCATGTCTATGTGTGTTTGTGTATGTGACTACCCATATACACCTTTCTCATAGGTGTGTGTGAGTGGTCCAGGATGGAAAAGAAACACCACTAATAGCCCTGTCGTCTCTGTGGGCTCTCTTCCAGGCTCAACCGACCTTGAGCGGGGGGCTCTTAAAAGATGACATGCCCAGGCTTTCTACTTGCGCTCGGCTCCAAAGAAATATCGTGTAAACCCTTCCATTAATCACGCAACTCCTGGGTCATTAAGCACCTGAAATCGCCTACTGCAACATCTACTTTTACAGGCATGCTATCCCCTAACAATAGCCAGGAGCTGCTTTTTAATAACAACCGCACGCACGCACACACACACACACACACACACACACACACACACACACACACACACACACACACACACACACACACACACATGCAGTCATGTATCCATGGCTTTAAAGAACATTACATTGACCTATATTTATTTCCTGAAGACTTACTTTAACCTTAAACATAAGCACTGCTTGCCTAACCCTTACTCTGACCTTAAGATCTGTCTTCACCTTAAACTTAAACAACCTAATGATTAATGATTTAGGTTACTGTTTTCTTTGTCCTCATAAGGAAGACACATCCCAGGAATGTGACCATGCAGAGATTTCTGTCCCCATAAGATGAGCAATTCCTGGACAGCACACACATCTCTTCCCGCTTCCCTCAATCCTTCCAGCCCAACACTGTTTGAGTGTCAGCTACTCTGCTGGTTAATGCAGAGAGACAGGTGTAAATCAGAAGATAATGGAAAATTCGGAAGCCCTGAACTGGCTCCATGTGTTAATACCTCTGCTCTCTTCACTGGAGGCAAATAGCACAGCAGACATGATGTCATGCAGCACAAAACCGTTTCCCTCCATTCACAGGTAATGATAAGTGGATAAATACACGGCATGATGGGATATTTGGCGATACAAACAGAGCTCACAGTGAGACCCACTGAGCACCAATCAGGATCAGACAAGATCTGGCAATCTTCCTTGTACAATGTTAGCTGAAATAAAAGAACTGTGTGAATTTACTAACTTATCGCATGTAGGGGGTTTAAATTAGTAATTTGTTCAGGAAGAGAGCCATTTGTAAGAACAGCTAATTTATTAAAGTACTGGCCATAATTGGACCCTGTTTCAAAACTGTAAAGTGTACACATTATACTGAGCTCATTATTTTGGGGTTTCAGGGATAACTGAGCAGCCCATTTTATTTTACGTCTCCTTTCCCCCTTTACTATCTACTATCATAATCATTTTATGAGTTGTCCTTGGTGGAACAGTTGGATGTAAAAAATTTTATAAATAAATAAAACTAAAATATGGATCAAACAACAATTGCTTATACATTTAAATAATATTTTTGGTCTATTAGCTTTGTTAAATTCATGTAGATTCATATAGATTATCCTTCAGCAAAATGAAATAAGGAAACCCAAATTGCCAAAACCTAATAGTTAATCTGTATTAAAGCCAGTCATGGGGCTGGATGAGTGGGGGAGACCGTGTACTTCTACAGTGTACCAAGCTCAGAAAAACAGGGATGATTGTGTCAGGAAGGACATGCAGATGGGTGGTGTGACAGAAGAGAATGGGGTGATACGGTGGCAGGTCATCTATAGTGAGATGGTTAATATGCATTTAAATATACTGGGATCATTTGTTTAATTTATTTTTGAGTGGTAAGTATTCATGAGTTTATGTTGTGATTGAGATCTATATAATTCTTATCAGTGGAACATTCCAGTAGACTTAAAATACATATATGGAAATATAGTGGCAGGTGCAAACAGACTGCACAGAGCGCTGTTCCTCTCAGCTCTACGTGTTTTCTACATATTTCAGATCACTGTTTTGATTTAAAAGGCCACAATTTAATGAATTATTTTTAGCATCAAGTGTGTTTTAGTGAAATCTGCTAACTATGGGGCATGCAACAGGGTAATGATCTCAAACACAGCAGAAAATCTAAATTTATAATCTACAAAGGGGTTGCTGGAGTTGTTGCAACCCTAAACAGAAAAAGTAGAATGAATACTGGAATTAATTGGATAGCCAGAAATACAACTTTAATTCCAACGTGATTATAGCTTTACTGGATTTGGAATTTGTAAGTGGCTGTTGTCCATATTTCTTTTCTAAAGTAACATTGACATATTAATGAGACTGTTCTGCTGGTCTCAAAATCTCATTTAAAAATAATAAATCTTCTTTTAATAAAAAATGTAATATAAAATTTTAAGGCCTTGACCTTTATGTAGTGCTTATAATCTGTGTATTCATAGCACGGTCTGGGTCAATTTTGATCGGACCCAAGAATGGGTGTCTACAGCAAATTTTGAACAACAGATCAATTTAGAATGTATAAACAGCTTGACTGTCGTTAACAAATATGTGCTCAATTCTTGATTAATATTTTAGAGCATGGAGGGAGTATAGTTTTTAGCTTTTAAAGCACTTATTTTTGAATAAAATAAGTGCTTCCAGTATTCTCCAGTATTTTTTTTTTACTTTATTCCCTGCAGGAATCACCTTTCAAATTTTCATCTTCATAGTATTCTATATTGTACTGTAAAGTATAAACACTACATGCGAATGCTCAAAAAAATGAAATAGCTACATAAAATGAGTCAGTGCATAGCTGTTTTTTTCCCAGAACTCACCTGATCATTTGCTTACAATTAATGACTTTTGACTCCAGTCTCCTGTCTTTTGAATCTGCCAAGATAGTGCTGGTAAGTGAGCCGATGGCTCTTCTTTGTTGCTATAATACCAGATGGAGTCCAGTTAGATTGCTATGGCCACAGTCTCCCTTTGTGCTTTTTCAAGCAGGCTTCACCATTCAATTACTTTTAATTACTGAGGGGAGAATACACTCAGCACCTTAGCAACAGTTGGGGCGAATGGAATTCTGAGCTCATCGGTTGCTGATGGGGAATTAGCAAGCAACAAGGCTGACATTCGTGGTTTATGAATGACTTCTGTGGCTCGTGGGGAACTTCTGTCTGTGCTCCTCAAGGGCTGAATTAGCCCTCTGATCCACTAATCAACTTGGAGAGGAAGGGGAAATGAACACAGGTTCTTGTGCTTGAAGTCAAGAAGGAAATACTGTATATTCCTCCCGGGTGTTATAATTCACTGCTTGTGTTTAAAAAAAAAGCAGTGATAAGGAGCAGGTTATTTGTGGCATAGTTCTTCGTTATTATTTCTCTGTGATTTATGGAACACTTTTGCATTTGTTTGAGTATTTTTGAATCAGATTCTTGGCTGAAACAGGCCATTTTTGAGGACTGTTAGGTCCTTGTGATCAGGTAAGAAAAATGTATGAGAACCATCCATGACCTGTATAAATCATATCCACTGGCATATTTAAAGTATTATCTTCCCCTGATGAAATATTCAAATGCAGATTGCTTTCCCCCCAGCACAATGGAGAAGGTAAGTCTGTAATGATGACATAATGACCTAGGAGAAATAAATGGGATTCATGGGAAATGAATCAGAGTCTCCAGGACTCACATTGTGAAAGATGAGGCTAGAAAGTGGGTCAGAACCACAGGTTGGTTGGCTGCACATCTGGGCCAAGATACAAGGTGCGATCAGGCATCAGTAGACATATATCCTGAGGTCAATTATAGATTGTAGCTTTCCAAAATGAGGCCATGGGATGTTAAGAGGAGAAAATGACAGATAATTAATTTCTGTTTTGCACACGAGTTAAAAATGAACTTTAATATCTTTTACCCAACCTTATTCATGACTATTTCAAAACCCCAGCTGTCTCCCTGTGTTGGAACAAAAGACGTGTCATTTTTGGTCATCAAAAGGAACTAAATTGAGCCAACCTTTGACTAAGTTCGGAATTTTCCACTAAGTCAGTCATGTTTTAATCATACCAGCCCTGCAATTAATCACCGAGGTGTTTAGTGTGATTGCAATGAATATTCAGTTACCTACTGAAGTCTTTCACCCAACCTTTCCTCTCCCGTCACCTTAATTATATTCTGTTCAGCAGCCCCGTGGTGGAGCAGTGCCTGTTTGCCTTGCTCACTCAGTCTCCCCTTAACAGTCATTAAGAAAAATGACACAAGCGCAGGTAGTGAAAGTACTTCAGTATGCAGAAATTAGTTTAAAAGCAGACGTCACGAAGCTTGCCGGAATGAAATCCCCTCTACCTTCTCCCGCTCAGTGCAGAGAGTCATAAATCACCATGTGCTACTTCCTGACAGGTGAGAATCAGAGCATTCTGTCTTTGAAAGTGTGAGGGGCTGGGACATCTCCAAATGCATGGCTGCTACAAACTGCCCTTCAAAATGCTCACGCACTTGGATTAATGTTGATTATTGGATATTCAGTATAAACTTGGCAGTAAGAGGAAAAGCCTTTGTCCTGCTGAGGTGCTTCATGGAGTGGGCATATAGAGATAAATAGCTTTATTGACTGTTAAAAACAATATACTAAATATTGGTACAATGCTTAATAAACTGAGGAATGTTATAGTCATGTACTTTCCTCATTATTCATACTGACATTGTGAGCATGTTGGCAAATTATTTTGTTTTTGTTTTATTTTACCCCAAAAGTTGGATTGTTGCACTGGTCACTCAACCACACTTGAATGATGGGGCTATTCATGTCACCGCACCTGCAAACCTCATTGTCTAACACTGATTTTAGACTAATTTTACTTAGTAAGCAATTAAATGTGTGTGCCTGGAGTGATTTACAAGTCTGCAAGCATGCAATGCAAAACTATGTGGAAGACATATTTAAATGTAGCATTGTCAAAATCTTTGAAGTTTTGGAAATGAATCCACAATCAGTTTGTGTTTTTAATGAAGGTTTATCATTGTTTTTTAATTTTTGTAAAAGTCTGATTTCAACTCTTACCGACTGACTGTGATTTTGTGGATGAAACCACACATCACTTACTTTTATTTTTGTGATGGCTATCACTTCTTAAATTGTCCTTGTCACTTGCTGATGGCGGTTAAAACTGCTTTTGTTTTGCCTTTTTTGTCTGTAGACACAAATACACCCTTGTCTAGCCTTTATTTTTATATGAATTTATTGAGTTTTTATGGGCCAATCTCTTGACGTGTTTCCTTTCTGAAATATAAAGTAATTAGAGATGGATGGATACCGTGCTATCACTGAAAATATTTCTGGTGATAGCATGGTATCCACACACAAGCATTTACCCAAACAAAAACAAATATATAAATGCACAGGGTTTCTCTGCTCACATAAAAGAGTGATATTTAAAAGCATTAGTGTAGTGCAGTCACAAGGTTATTTTCTGTTTCATAATTTGGTGTGCATCTCGTGTTAAATGAAGGTTGGAAATGTCAAAATTTTAATAATAATTGCTTTTTAATGAAAACAGTGTGACACTTCATCTCCATTAAATCTGCCCTTCAAAATAACTTGCTGCTGAGTGTTGATTACATCATATTGGAGTCTATCATAAAAAATCAAACAAAAACAAGTAAATTCAAGGTTATCCTTTTAAATATATGAAAAATACAAAATATATGAATGGAAAAGAGTGGTCCTTGGTTTTCTTTTTGAATACATAATAATAATAATAATACATACATACATACATACACAAGAAGTATGCTTAAATAAACAACCACCTTTCTGTTACAAAACTAAATGTAGAATTATATTAGGGGGCACGTTTCCCCACAGCGTGGGTAAGCGGCTGTGCCATGAGGTTTTCTCTTTCCCAGTTTGATTTTTAATATCATCAGAAGTATAATTCCTCATTAAAAGGGGGATTCGTTGACATAAATCTTTGGTACAGTCAGGGTAAAAAAAAATCCAACTGAACCAACAGCCACCCTGGGGCGCCTCTGTCAGTGCGCCCCAGGGTGGCTGTGGCTACAATGTAGCTTGCCATCACCAGTGTGTGAATGTGTGTGTGTGTGTGTGTGTGTGAATGGGTGGATGACTGGATGTGTAAAGCGCTTTGGGATCCTTAGGGACAAGTAAACCGCTATACAAATACAGGCCATTAAAATGATTAAGAGTTTCCTGATCTTAAGAGGTCACTGAGCTAACCTGCAGGACAGCATAAAGTGACTTATAGGTGTATAAACATTCTACCTTCCAAAAGTTGCCTGTGACTTTCTTTCAGACCCAACAGATCACTTAAGTACTGTTATCTACAAGTTCTACAAGAAACATGGTTTAAAATGCATGATTTAATAACTTTAACATTGAATATTCACTGGCAGCATGACCTCAAAAATAACTCTTTTACAATGTTTGCAGTATAATAAGGAGTCATTATACACTTCACGGCTCTCTTGCAGTGCAGTGAGTTATTATTATAATAATTAATCACCCATGTTAGTTGCCTGGGGGCAGATTTGTTGATCTCCCATGGACAAAAAAGGCGTCCTTTCATCTTTCTGTGCAGATCTTGGGAATTAAAAAGACTTGGTGAGAGGATATGTGGATTTGTCTGCTATACTCAGAAACTACTCAGACATGCTTCCTTAATACTAATTTCTAAAGATGGCCTTTTAGAGAACAAAAAAGAAGGAAATTATAATGAAATGAGAGAGAAAATTGAAGATAATTTGACTGCTTAGTGACAGAATTCCTTTTCATGTTATTGTATGACTTAGCTGCTGACTTACATTAGTCAAATGTGACACCTTTGGCAATGTAAAGCAGATTTGTTGAGACTCCTGCATGTGTTGCTGTCTGCCCAAGACATTTATTTTTGGAAACTGTTCAGTCTGTTCAATGAGGCGTCTAACATTTCAGACCAAACAACTTTATTGTGATAAATTAAATCTTAATGTTTATGTCAGTTCTGAAATTGCTACCATTGTGTTTCATGATGTTATTCTGTGATGATGCAAAATAGCCTATTTGGTAAGCAATGTAGCTGTCACTATATAAGAATGTGATTTAGTAATGGGCGTGTCCTATAAGTCTATCTGACACAAATAACCTGTTGATTATTCATAATCATATCTGAATATTCTATATTCTGAATATGTAGAATTCAGAGATCTAAATTATAAAAACAAAGAAACCAAAAAGTAATTGTAATCAGTGAATACAATGACAGTGAAGTATGTGCTCTAGGTTGGTGTTGTGTTCTGTAATCTTAAACAAAAACACTAAAAAATATTAAGAACAAACACAGTTTCTGTATTTGTACAAGCATAAATTTTTAATCATTCAAGTTTAAAAAAAAAAGTCCTTCCATCCATTTCCCCCCATAAAACACACAGCACTAAAATCTACAAAGCATCCATTCTCTTGTCCTTGTCAGGATTGCACGGGGGCTGGAGTCTATCCCAGCCACCATAGGGCGAGAGGCAGAGTACACCCTGGACAGGTCGCCAGTCTGTCACAGGGCTAACACATGGGAACAAACAACCATTTGCACCTATGGGCACTTTAGAAGTACCAGTTAACCTAATCCGACTAACTGCATCTTCTTGAAATTTGAAAGGAAGTTGGCATACCCAGACAGATCCCACGCACACACAGGGAGAACATGCAAACTCCACACACAAAGGACCCAGCCAGGTCGTGGAATCAAACTCAGGATCTTCTTGCTGTGAGGCAACAGTGCTAATCGCCGCACCACCAGAATCCTCACAGAAAATAAAAGCTGAAGTGAAAAGTTGAATGCCTAAAAAGTGGAGTAAATTCCAGAGGTGACACTGTTGTAGACATATTTAAAATGTGCACACTTGTGTTCTCTGAATTGCGAATTAAAAATATGACTATCATTTGAGTGGCTGATGAAAGGTTTTCATTGTTAAAACATCAGTGTGGCTAATGAAAACAGGGAGAAACATGAATGATAAGTAGGCAGAGTACATCTAATGTGAAAATGAGATTTCCCACTGATAAAAACTACCACAATTTCTTTACATTGGGTGATTAATGGACAGAAAGGTGTAAAAAGACCAATGAGAAACTAACATTTGATTACCATGAATATACCAATATGTGGTTGTTCCATGAAAAGTGAATTTGGTAAGGAAAAAAAACATAAATTTATATCCCTCAATGTTCACTGGTGGTTATTTATACAAATACATAAATGATCTATGTTTCAGAGAAAATTGGCTAAAACATTTTAACTAGTGCAAACAGCTAAACAGCAAGAAAAGTAAACAGCATATGATAACTACATAAAAATCAAAACAAAGCTAACTTATTTGAGAACAATGTGTGAAGAACATATTTAACACATTTAACATATATTTACCTTTGATGGATCCTTACAGGCACACAGACATGTTCATGGCTCAGTAATCTAAAAGGCATAAGGACAGGGTGCATGGAGAAACTAGGGGACTTCTTTTTATTTATTTAGTTATTATTATTTTACGCCATGAGAATGTATATTTTTTGCCTGTCCACAATATTTTCCTAACTTTGTAAGTGTTAATCTATTAATTCTATTAAGCTTCTGTTAATCTATTTATCAGTAGAGGTTCAATAAAAAAAACAACACATTAAAGAACTGTGTTTTGCATAGCCACAAGGACAGATCCACCACCACCCACATTACTGTCAGTATGAACAGTTCTTTCTTGTAGTGATAATTATTTCTGTGTGAAGCTGAAGACGAAGCTTCACCTGCTTTGTCATAGCCAGCTTAGCTCACTAAACTCACACACAGCTCAGTGTTAACTGTATTAATGTCAATCTTCCCTTTTTCACTGTGATTGTTGGTTTATCTCCTCCATGCAGTTTAGCAGATAGCAGTTAAGAAGTGTAATCCATTGTCCCCATTCTTTCATATCAGCTTGTTTCATCCTCTTGTACCTTGCTTCTATTATTCATGATTATTATGGGGTTACAGGAATGCTAGAGTGCCTCCAGCTTAAACCCCTTCCTCCTCTGTAGGCCTGGTGATCCAGGAACTGAGGCTCAGACTACTACTGTGCACTTTCCACGTCCTTTTAAGCAACAGCTAAATTACTCGCATTAAAGGATGCTAATTCAATGCCAATCAAAGTTATTTTCGAAAAAGGGAGGGGGAGTGCTTTTCTTTTTAGGCTATATATATACTCCTATTTGACAGATCGACTCTAATAGTGTTGTCAATGGCCTAAAAAGTGATAACTGACAGATCGAGCACAAGCTGTTGTGTGTGTGTGTGTGTGTGTGTGTGTGTGTGTGTGTGTGTGTGTGTGTGTGTGTGTGTCTTAGGACATTGTGAACATGTTTCGGCTGGAAAATACTTAAATTATGTCATCATATGCTGGCACATACCTCCCAGGGAACAAAGGAACTTCATCAGTGGAGCAAGGTTAATGTGGAGTTTTTTCACTGCATTGAGGCACAGATGGAAACAAGAAAACGTCTTAGAACACACTGTTTATATGCAGCATAATAGTGTATGAATAATTTACTCTCCCTCCAGATGAGTCATTAACACCTCGGCTAGACCACTCCCATCCCCCAGGCTCCAGTAACAATGCTTTCGTTCTGCAGTTTGATTGAAAAGTCAAAGTGATTCTGATTTCTTGGACAAGTTGGACAGCTGTTAATTAGTTTGTCTTTTTTAATCATTTTGGGATGATCCAAATGAAACCTGCCTGTCAGTGTTAATAATTGCGCCTTTTCATCTTTTTCAGAAGTTTTACTAGCACTGCAGAGACAGTCTTGTCATGTAACTGTGTCTTGACAGCTGTGACACCGACTTTACCCAGGAGATAAATGTGCTCTGGCACAGTTGATAGGATTCAAAGATGTAACTTATGTAGAAAAAAATCCAAAATCTAACTTCAGTCTAGAGGTGCTTGAGTGATGTTAATTACCGTATCCCTTGCCAAGACAGTGGCAAGTGACAGTGCTCTACCATTTAAGCTCTAGCATTTCTGAGAAAATAATCTTTCAGAGTTACATACTGAAATGATTAAAAATTAATGCAATACACAAATCTAGGACTTTTCTGTCGTGAACACAACTCTGACCCTAACCACATCCAGCACCTTCAGAATAAACTGCTGACTGTGACCCGAGCCTTATCACTCAGCATCAGTTGCCGTCCTCAGCAATACTCTTGTGGCTGAACGGGAACAAATCCCTGCAGCCAGGCTTCAAATCTAGTAGATATCTTTTCCAGAGGAGGAGGAGGGCTTTAATGAAGCATATTAAGACAAATGAACTACTGTGGTTTTAACATCTTAAAACCAAAACAATTCCTTTGGTCCTCATGTGACTGCTCTCCAGTCACATGAGGACATTTGCATACTTTTAGCCAAGCAGTTTATGGTCTTGAGCAACAAACTCTTAAAAAAAAAAGATTCAGAGCAATAAAAAGAGGCATTTTACTGGAAAGGTTTTTGCATCATGGAAAAAGATAGTCAGGAACCTTTCTGGTTGTTTCTCTGCACTTTTCAAAGGCACGAGAAAGTTTCGCTATGTGTCACCCAGCAATGAGCACCCACAGCACATTTACCTTCACACATCCCAAGATATTTTTGTCATGCATGTTACAAAAGAAAAAAAACTTCAACCCTTTTTACACCTTAAAAGCATCGATTACTCTACACTGTTCACAGCAACTGACTCTAACGCTTCATATTTTAAAGCCCAACCTTTCTGTGCACTGTATCTAAATCATTTGTGACATATGGATAAATAATGAATTTCACCATTAGTTACACAAATACACACACAATAGAACTTCACACTTGTATCTTTAAAGTGGGCTAAACATGGGAATCAACAGATTCACAGTTACATGCATTTAACTTTAAACAACAAACATGTCTTATTTTCAAAGGCATTTTAGCTCTTCACCTGTCATTTAAGAGTGTATGTATGCCTGATATCATTTGACAGACTATAACAAAGTATGATCTGTCCTGACAACCACCTACAAGGATTCTGTGTCTATAAATGCCATCTTTGCCATCTGACTGAGAGAAGAGGGTGTTACTTTGCAGGGATGTTCATTGGTCTAAGTGTCCCTTAGCATGATTGCTGGATCAGTAAATACCAGTTATAAGAGCAAACTGATGGGGTCAACAAAATAACTCCTGTGTAAGGAGTTTACATTTAATAAAATCCTTGTGCTGGAGCTGTTTTGGTATGTGGATCAATCAGCTTTGGGGGGGAAATCGCTGACGATATGAAAAAATAACTGAGAGAAATACTGGATATCTGCAAGTGTCTACATTTTATATAGCTACCAGTTGCAATTGAGACTCAGACTGAACAGCCCTGGCCTCTTTTTATTTATGTTTTTGTGTGTGTAAAACAAAAAATGTATTTAATTTTCATTTGAGATAAAAATCAAGTCTCTTCAAGTGATTTACTGTTTTTAGAAGTGTCTGAAACTGATTTTCAAAGTTTTCAAAGAAGAATGTATTGTGGCTTGTAATAGATATATTCTATAAAGTTATATATCTAACTAAAGGACAAAAAGTGATAAATTCACTAAAATGCAGCTCCAGGATACAACTTTTTAGAGCAAGACAGTTCTACCCCAGAATCTGTTTGGTCAGCTCTTTCGTTTAACTGGAAATTCTAGCCAAAGGTGGCTGCCCCTGCATCTGCTACCCCAGCAATTAATGAGATGGGTCTCAGGAGTCACTGAGGCAGATCCCCAGATAGAGCTGTCCACTTTATCTTAGGCTACATGGAAACGTTGTGGCTTAGACAATGATTCAGTACCTGGGCCTCCTAGAAAGGTCATAGTTTCCTGTACCTCACCACAGGACCTCCCCTACTGTATCCACCAAAGAATAATGGGGGCTGACTCTGCATGCTCCACAGCTAACATTAACATTTTTCTTTTCTGACATGCTTTCAAATTCTTCAAACCTACTGTAGACTACAGTTTTCCTGCAGCCTGCTGTGGCATACTTGTGGAAATCCAGAGCCAAAATAAAGGTACTATAAAATGTTTAGCTGTGTTTTATTGCCCTGAGGTTCATGATGTTGTCCTGTAGTCAAACCAACTTGTATAATGCCATTTCTAACAAGGATTAAGTTCTCATCACTAACAATATTGGTCCAACAATATAGTACAAGTGTTGTGTTACTTTGATGTCGCTTTGATCTCTCGACTTTCTAAAACTGCTCTTACGATTAATATGCCGTCACATAAATGTTGAGCCTGTTGACACAAAATGTTCCTTACCACATGCTGCCTTGCGTGTCATTTATCGTATCCTCTGAGATTTTGTTCCTCTCATAATTGTGAGCTTCTATAAATAGCATCAGGAGGACTTTTGTATTTGTACCCAAAATTCTATCCAAAACATCCATTTATATTTACTGACAAGGCCTTCAGCATTCTTGAAGCAGAAGACAGGGCATGTGAAAACAACCAGCATCACAGAGATGCCACTTCACACAAGACTAACATTATCACATCATATTTTGTGAAGCATAATAGGCAACTTGCACTGAAAATTTCACAGTGCAAATTACAGTACAGACTGGCATAGACTAGATTAAGATAGCAGATGACCTCCACAGCTATGAAAACTACTACTAATACGTCAGGGTAATTCAGCCAGTCCAGAGCATTCAGCTAGAAATGACCTTTCAGATTATTCTCCACCAAAGAAACTAAATTCTTTGTGTGAAAAAGGAGGATAAGATAGGCCATTATCTGTGCACTTTATAAGATAAGATAAGATAAGATAAGATAAGATAAGATAAGATAAGATAAGATAAGATAAGATAACCTTTATTAGTCCCACACATGGGAAATTTGTTTTGTCACAGCAGGAAGTGGACAGTGCAAAAGTTATGAGGCAAAAATTAGAATACAATAAGAATAAATACAGTACACAACTGTACAGAATAGAATAAAATAATATACTATATACAGTAGAATAAAATAAAATAAATATACAATAAGATAAAAATAGAATACAAATACAAATACTATATACAACTGAGTAAAAATACAACGATGACAGAAAGGATTATTGCACTTAGTATTATTGCATATGTATGGGAGGGAAGGGAGCCTCGATCACAGGCATTTTTTCCATCTGCCCTGATGTGCATCTGAACATCAACTTTGGCTAAAAGATTTGAAGTGCCTGTTCAGCTGCCTCTTTACTTCTAATCATCCTTTCTTACCTCTTTTCTATACCTTTAATTATAAAAAAAACTTTATGGATTTAAACTTTGTAATCAAACACCGGTCCTGCAGGAATGTATCCTCTTGAATGGTTAGATTTTTGTGAACCAGCTGGCATCACTTCTGTTTCTGCCCTCAGTGACCACAAATCATTCTTTTAGTTCCTTGTTTCACCAACAAATTACTGAAGACTCGAATTATCTAAATGCTAAAGCAGTCACATTTATCTGGATTAATGACTTCAGATAAAGACTATTATGCAGTGCAATTCAGAAATCGGTCTGTAGATGTAACGCTGGAGCAGTTAACACTAATGAATCAGCTTTTGTTCACAGAACAAGAAGCCACAGAAATAATGTGCCATTTAAACTGACACTGAGCTTTTGAAGCTCCTCTGCTACTTCATGGTAGGAGTCTTATTCATGGCTGTGGGGAGTTCACACCCAGCACACCCATCAAACTGCTAACACTGAACCATTACACGAGGAAAACTCTCAAGCTTTTAAGAGGAAAATGCTTCTAGAAATGCTTTGCAATCTGTTTAATGTAATGAAACACACAAACACAGAAACACACACACGTATATGAGGGTAATTCTACAGAGGCTAAACGAGGTTACTCACAGGGTGCTGGTAAGAAATATCTATATTGCACGGAGATCATGGACTAACTGTCACGGTCTGGAGGGCAGACCGTGGGGATGTGGGGAAAGGAGGACCCAAAACGCAGACTCTGCGATGCAAACAGTGCTCTTTATTTACAGTGGAAAGCTGTAAACACAATAACTCCCCGTGTTTCTCCCCAGACTCCCGTGTCGTGTCCTCCAAGTGCTCTCTGCTCCCGTGTCTACACTCCCGGTGCTCGCTGCTCCTTAAGCCTTCCACGCTCCTCCTGCGGGAAACAATAGCGGCAGCAGTCAGGACACTGAACAATGGCAGGCATACACTACACAACCAAAACCTAAACTGGGTAACTAACGTGGAGTCCCAAGCAATGATCCCGCGTCGGTGGGCGCTCCAAGACTCTCTTAAGTAGCTCCCCCGACGAGGCCTGATCAGCAGCAGGTGTGTGGCTTCGGGTGTGGCCAGTCCCCTTGCAGGGCCACACCCTCCAGGCCTGACGCCGCCTATAAACAAGTGCTCAGCCACCCACACACACATATACACAAGCACAGGGAAGGGGGAGCAACACCAAAATACACAGCAATAATAATAATAATAATAATATAATACATGACTGCTCAGGGATCCTGGGTCGCCCAGTCCCAGGACCCTGACACTAACCATCTACCATGAGAGCACAGATGCTTAATAGTTCAGTATTTTTACCTTTTTTAAAGCTACCGGTTTAATACGATTCATAACAGAAGGCCAATTAATCACCTACACATTTCATAGAATTTTCAACAGAAACCCAAAATGATTGTAGTTAAAGCTGATTTAATTACGTGACCTTGAGACTACATCAAATGGTGTGTAGCAATTGACCACTCCTGTTTTATCTCCATCTCTGATCGGCTACCATCGATCTCAGCTGCCTGGCAAATGAGCAGGGGATGCCATTTATTCTCCTGAGACGGCCTTCCGGTCGTCTCGGATGGCCTCCCGGTGAGATCTGACTTAGGAGATACAGGAGAAAACGATTAAGTAAGGCTGCTGCAGGACTCAGAGGACTTTCCTATTGAAGGTGATGTACAGAAAATCCTTAAACTTTGTTTTCCTTTCTTTTCTTTTTTGTGTTTAAGTGAAAACTGCAAGAAGGGCAGGAATGATTTTTTTTAATTGAAAATACGCAATTTTGTATTTTTGTGAAACCTAATATATGGTAGAAAATAAAACATGTTGAGGCTGAAAATCATATATCCATTACGAACAGTAGACTTACAGTCCAAACACTGTCCTGACTAGCTGGCTACTAAAATAAATGATATGAATACATTCATGAAAAATTTACATTTATAATCTTGCAAAATCTTTGGAATATAGAGCTGTCTGTTAATAGACAGGATAAGCTCGCTGTCTAACAACAAAAACTTTCTTTAGAAATATAGCTTAGCATCTGCTTACCCTAACTCTTTTGATGGTTAGGGTTAGTGGCTAGGGTAAGCATTATGTCAATTATGTTCTCACTAAGATATGAAAACAAGTGTGTGTGTGTGTGTGTATGTGTGTGTGCTCCTGTCTAGCTATCTTTGTGAGGACCGAAATCTGCATTCTACTAGTGAGAACCAACAGTCACTTGTGAGGACACACACACCGGTCCTCACAAGTTTGAAGACCTTTTTGAGGCTCAAAATGTAGTTGTAGTGTCAGGGTTACAATTAGGTTATGGTTAGGTTTAGGGTAAGGGTTAGGCATTCATTTTTAATGGTTAGGGTTAGGGTAAAGGGCTAGGGAAACCATTATGTCAATGAAGGTCCTCACTAAGATAGCTAAACGGGCTTGTGTGTGTGCGTGCGTTCGTGCGTGTGTGTGGTGTGTGACTTTATTTATTCGTCAAAGCCAGCAGACGTGCAACTGTGCCCATGCAGGTGTCTGCACTGAGCTGATAGTGCTCTCAGCTTGAGCCTACGACTCAACTGCACAAATAGCTTTAAAACTTTGATTCAGGTGAACCGAGCCCGACTATTATCTAAAACCTAGAAGCAGACTTTGCCACTCACACACCCTTGTCACCTCCTGGCAATCGCCTGTTCAAACTTTTCAAAGAAGTTCCCCACAGAGACGCTT
Organism: Aulonocara sp. 'chitande type north' Nkhata Bay; assembly: GCF_057382095.1. Taxonomy (NCBI): domain Eukaryota; kingdom Metazoa; phylum Chordata; class Actinopteri; order Cichliformes; family Cichlidae; genus Aulonocara; species Aulonocara sp. 'chitande type north' Nkhata Bay. The sequence goes on along the minus strand of NC_141350.1, from coordinate 24,048,998 downwards.
TTTACTCTCCCTCATCTTTCTGGTCCGTCAGAATTAAAAAGAAAGCTGATCTTCAAATAACTTCCTGTTCTGTAAATGACTTAAAAAAGGCATCAAAACAGCAGCAGGTATGACTGAATCTGGTTGCAAGTGTATCAGCAGTGCATGCATGATGAGATGAGAATGCAAGATGAAAATCGTGCATGCTCAGAAAGTTAGCATGTTTGAAATTCAAGCGAGGAGGAAAAAGTTTTAATTTCATATGAGCAAGAGATTCAAAAGACTATTTTTGAAATTTCACTTTTTAAAGGCATCTATGACTGGTGAAAATTTCTTGCTTAATATTAACAGATTCTCTTTGTATTTATTTTGCTGTCAAACTATCCAGGGACCTTTATTAAAATTGCTGTCTGTTTTTTATATTTTGGTTCAACAGCAAAAACAGGAGCAGTGAATGAGATGTCATCACAGGTCACCATGCAATCTTTCTCCTATTGAATTCATGTTTCTGACAGAGAGTAATTTTATAAAGGAAGATATGAAAGAGAAAAAAAATCCTGAGGAAAAGGAATAACATAGTGTCAGCATTACTGGTTATATAATTGGCCTCTCAGCATGAAAATAAGATGGCTTGGATCAGATATTGCTGTTCCCTGGTCATAACTACACCTGTCTGTCATTTTTCTGAGGAATGGCAGGAGAACATCAAAATGGTAGAATATAAACTTAAGCTGAGTCTAAAATTGCAGGATGTTTGTGTACCTAAGATTTATGGAAATTCAACCAATACAGTTATACTTGCACTTGTCATAATAATTATAATGGATTGGATTTATATAGCACTTTTCAAGGCACCCAAAGCGCTTTACAATGCCACTATTCATTCACTCTCACATTCATACACTGGTGAAGGCAGCTACGGTCGTAGCCACAGCTGCCCTGGGGCAGACTGACAGAAGCGAGGCTGCCATATCGTGCCATTGGCCCCTCTGGCCAACACCAGTAGGTGGTAGGGTAAAGTGTCTTGCCCAAGGACACAACGACCAGGACAGAGAACCCGGGGATCGAACCGGTGACCTTCTGGTTACAGATACGCTTCCCAACCCCCTGAGCCACGGTCGGCCCAGCTGTGAGAACCCAAATGCAGGACTCAGGTGCAACGTTAAACTTAAACAGCATCTTTATTGCTAAACTCCAGAACTCAGGGAATGCAAAATTTAGGCATCATCTGAAACTAAGAAACATGGGAAACACACACACACAACAATGTGACAAGGAACAAAGGGAAACTGAAGACTTAAATACACACATGAGGTGTATAAAGAAATTGTTGCAAACTGGGGAATGAAATGATAAGCTTTTACAATTAATACCGTTAATGTTTCACTGCATGAGAAAGAAACTCTCTTCACTTCTAAAGACACGACTACAATGAGTTCTTTAACCTACTTAATCGAAAACAAAAAAATACATGTGTTTATAACAATTTTAACTGCTAGATTTACAAGTTTTAGCTACGCAAGAATTTTTTCTTGCTTTCAATTTAGTCTGTAATAATTCTTTGGAGCATGAGTTTTTGTTTTTGTAAGTATAGTACAAAACTGAAAATGGTGCCCCAAACATGTGGCCACTTCGTAGTCAAAGCAATAAAGCTGTGTGCTAACAGGTTTTCTCTTTTAGCTATCAGTGATTTTTAAAAACCTGATCTACAGCATCTGATTAATTATCAACTCCTTCCCAAAACAAAAACGCAGAAACACAGACACCCTGCAGAAATCTGCTGGGGCTTCAGACACACCTTCAGGCATCTGTGTGTAACAACTCTGGTACATGTTACTCCGACACACTACTGCGGCCTTGTGGGAGTTATTTCATGATAATATGAATGGCTGTGACCTTTCATAGAAACCCAACACTAAATCATTGCCGGTGCTCTATGTTTCTGCAAAAGCTAAGATAAAGTGAACAGCTATGCCTCAGGATCTGCCTCAGCAACTCTTGAGACCGTTCATTAATTGCCGGGGCTGCAGACTGTCACCACAAATCCACTAATTCAGTAACTGAACACATGATTCACTGTAACAAGCACATGAGTCATTGTAACACAGTCAAGAGTTTTAACAACACACAGGTGTCCACTGGAAAGACAGATTTCAGCCTAAAATTACAATGGCAGTGAAATAAATACAGCTGCGTGTATTTTCACTCCACCGACACATTCCTGCCCAATGACAAGTTTCAGTTTGCCTAGATCGTGTTGATTTGTGAGTTAACAGCAGTTTTATTTCTTGAACAGTTAAAAGAGAAATGTTAAATGCAGAACCATTTATTTTAAACTTTATATAAGAGAGGATAGAATGGGCTGAGTGAATGTGATGTACTCCTGTAGACTTCCAGTTCCCCAAGAGATCATAAAATGTCTTGACTTTGACCAACTAGAGCAGAAAAAAATGCAGCATCAACAACCAGATATTATTGTGCACCTGCAAGTGTATGTTGAGTAGATTTTGCTGACATACTTTTATTCTTAATGTAGTATCTTGGGGAACATTGTTTCTATCTGAGTCTCTTGCATAGATTTGCCTATATACACCACTCTATTCAGAGTGAAGGAAAAAAGAAAAAAGCACTTTTCATTGCACTTCAGTAAAATTAGGTAATAATGAATTAATACAGTAGAACAACAAGGTAATAATATGTAAATAACATGTTATTACTGCTTACTTATAAAGTAATGTACAAGCAAAACAAAGCAATAACTAAGTAATATGTTGTATAAACAATAGTTTTAGTAGAGTACTATTATAATGAAATTCATAAAATCTGCTAATAAAGGACCAGAAACTGGGGCTAAACTGTGGAAACAAAAGTAGGCCTATGACGTGAAACCTCTAATATTAAAGTAATACATAAGTAACAATATTATAATCTGCTAGCAATATATTAGTATCATTTGTGCATGAGAATGTTTATATGATGACTTTAAACTGATACCTGATAATAATAATGTAAAGTTTTTGATGGTTTAACATTTTAACATACTATTCCCATATTATAATGCTGGAGTCAATCCTACTATATTCTTTGTTCTTTGAAGGCATCAGTGTCAATATCGTGTTTTATCCTGAGGCTTATGACATGAAAACACTTGTGGCAGTTTCTGTGTAATAACCAGGAATCAGGCTGGGAAATGCAAAACTTCATGTTTCTATAAAACTTCAGGGTAATTTTTCCAATAATGGAAAAGTTTGGGGAGTAAACTATTTGATTGATGCTGCAACTTCTCAAATCACAGTTCAGTTCTCTGATTACGCCATAAGTCAAACGAAGGGAAACAAACTTAAACAATAATCCTTTCTTGTAGCTGAAAAAAATGTGCTCATCGAAATAATGCATGAAAAAAACAGATGAAAAACATTTAGCATTTGTAACGTCATGTTCAGAGAACAGTGACAGTTCAGTGATAGTTGTGATTTTGTTACGGTTTATTATTTTTAACCCATTATGGAGAAGTGGGCATTTCTTGATTCCAGATCAATTTGTTAACATTATGTCTGAGAGCTGAAATAGAATAATTAAATAGATTGGTTTGATATGTTGTTGCTTCTATAGGCAGTACATAGGCTCTGTGTAGGACTAACTGAACTATTAGCATCAGAGGTCTGAATTTACTATGTGGACTAAAAGTTCATGTTTAAAAATTCAAACAAACAGCAGTTTGTTGAACTGAATACCGAGAGTTACTGAACTGATTATCCATCCATCCATCTTCTTTATCTGGGGCCGGGTCGCGGGGGCAGCAGCCTAAGCAGAGACGCCAAGACCTCCCTCTCCCCAGCCACCTCCTCTAGCTCATCCGTGGGAACACCAAGGCGTTCCCAGGCCAGCCGAGAGATATAATCTCTCCAGCGTGTCCTGTGTCCTCCTCCCGGTGGGACATGCCCGGAACACCTCACCCAGGAGGCATACTTGTCAGATGCCCAAACCACCTCAGCTGGCTCCTTTCGATGTGGAGGAGCAGCGGCTCTATGAGCCCCTCCCGGATGGCTGAACTTTAAACCCTATCTCTAAGGGAGAGGCCAGCCACCCTTCGGAGGAAGCTCATTTCCGCCGCTTAACTTAACTGATTAGTTTAGCCAAATGGCTAAAACTAATCAAAACAATCATGACATCGCTGACTGGATGATCTGCTCAAGAAAGACAGTCATGTGGGAGCCTTCCATGTATCCTCAGGCCTCCTCCTGCTCGACACCTACCCATCAGTCATCCTGGGCTGAAGTGGTAGTCTGAAGCCACAAGGGGGTCTTGGATGGAGTTTTTTCTCCCCCCTCTCTGAACTGTTCCAACTGCTACATCACCTTATCTGAAAATAATCTATCAACTCAGCTGATGCCCTATTGCAGTTCCATCTCATCCAGGTCTGCACCTGAAAGCAGTGCCTGCTGATATTATTATCTTTCCTTCCCTACATCTGATGCCACTACCCTATCACAGAAGTTGCCTCTCCAGACACACAGTGAAGATCAAGCACTTCATCTGAACACACAGTATTCATCTGGTCATCTCCTCTTCTCCCCAACCACTTATATATTTGCCTGTTTAATGCTGTCACACACTGCTCAGTGCCCAGTAAACACTTTGTGACTGCATTAAATAAGTCTCAAACTGTTTAGTTATTGTTGGTCTAATGTTTAATGCACACAAACCTGGTAGGTCTGTAAGGTCTGCAAGATGTGGTCAACTGGTAGTCCACAGATCTGAAACGAAATAGGCTAATAAGGTATTGCATTTGCTATGCTGCCCAAAGCTGGAACCAAGTATCTGTTAGAGTCAGATGGCAATCTTACCTATTATTTCAAAAAGAAGCTGAAACCAGCAGCTCTATCATTGTTGTTATTCTATTTTTTATAACTACACTATAAATTTTATTATTATAACTAAAACAATAAATAGTGTTTTTTCTGTCTTTTTTTTCTTCGTTTATACCAATATACCAAGGCTGTCTGTGAAATGTTGTCTGTCTTTCTGTGTTAGCCTTGCGATAGACCTGTACAGGATGCACGCTGACTCTCGCCCTATGACAGCTTGGACAGGCTTCCACCCCCAATGCAAGAATCTCAGATCAATGTCTGAATAGGAGAAAGAGTTTATCTGCATGTCCAGTATTGCTTCTAATCTAAACTGTATATTAATAAATTGTCAGTTGTATTGTGTTCTTCAGTTCTAGTCACTGACATATTTAAAACATGCATTTATTATTGAATTATTTTTCAATACATTTTATGCCATGTAAGTTTTATAGAATGCAATACATAAATAGGGTTTTACATTTACATTTGATATCAAGTTATTATGAATAATTGTTACCGGTAATTCTCGTATGTCTGTCTGTGGATAACAGGGTGAATAAGGTTTATTCATCATATGATTCATATTTGATTTGAATGACACCGAGCTGAATGCTTACTGTCGGGCAGAAGGCTAAGTAGAAAGAAATTCCTGGTAAAGTACAACGTTCACTTGATGACTTCATTGTTCACAAAGCCAGTCAACTTGAAAGCCACTACAGCAAAAAGCAATGTAATTTCAGCTTCTATTACAGCTACATTTTAAGAAGTCAGAGGAAAGGGAAAAACCACAGTCTTCATTACAAGTAGTTAGCCTTGATGGGCGTCTTCAATTGACTCTTAAAAACAGCTGTAACACTGCCAGAGAAACACATGCTGCTATGCTGTAGCAAAAGCCCACTTAAGGAGAAGGGAAATATCTGGGCTGATTTACAAACAGAAATGAGCCCGTTTGCAGTGTGCTCCACCTAAAATTAGGCCAGAAACTCATGCATTTTTCTCAGCTGGGAATGGCTGAAGAGATGCGTTTCGGGACCATTTTAAGCAACCACGCCACATGCGCTATTTGCTGTATTTTAGCAGCTACTTGAACTGCCTTTTGCATCACAGATGGAAAAGCTGGAGTGATCTCCCTGCTGCTGTCAAGGCCACTTTAAAGCTGGCGGAGTTTGCAGATCATTTAAAAAACAAACATTTGATGATTTGTCCTCAGAGGGACTCCTTTCAATTATTCTGGCAGCATTTGAAAAAGAAAGATGCCATGCTGTCTAGTCTCTGTCTGTGCTAAGAGATTGTTCTCTTACTGTGTTGTTACACAGCCACCATGGCACATTTGAATTTCAAAGTTCAATCTTCCCAAAGAAAGTTTCAAGAGTGACTTTCACAACAAAAAAAAAGCTGTGAAAAGGTATCATTCACTCCAAATCCCAAGAGACATTGTTTGTCAGTGCCAATTTAGAATAAGTCCCTTCACATATGGTATTCTGAAGGAGAAGACAAGTATTCAAAGGGATTCTCTTTGCCAGGGAAAAAGATTTCTTTCTTTCTTGAAATATATAAATATAATGTTCTGATACAGCACAGTAACCTAGATCCAATACAATATATATTAATTACTGCATACAATTGTCAGTGCAACCAAATTTGCTCAGTTTTAGGTTAAAAACAGTTTTCACCCAGTCCGGCTGGTCAGGAGGTCAAGCTGGAGAATGTTAACATTCACATATATAAACTCATGCATATTAACTCATTAATGCTAAAATGTGAGTGAGACATGTTTAGAAATCCTCATAACGTTTTTGTGGGTATTTGGCTCAACACTTGATTCAATCTTGTTCCATGTTTGTAAAATTGTCCACCTTAAAAATGAAATAATATCTCTGAAGGATCAAACCTATTTCCTTTCAATTTTCAAATCAATTTTATTTATATAGCACCAAATTGCAACAACAGTTGCATCAAACTATTTTCCATTGCAAGGTAAACATGCTTCAATAATACAGAGAAAACAGAAAGAACCCCAACAGTCAGATGGCCCGCTATGACCAAACACTTTGGCGACAGCGGGAAGGAAAAACTCCCTTTTAACCTCCAGGAGAACCAAGCTCAGGAAGGGGCAGCCGTGTGCCGTATTTGGGGTGAGGGGAGGAAGACAGGACGAAGACACACTGTGGAAGAGAGCCAGAGAAGAATAACTATGGATTAAATGAGTGGTGGTGTATAAACATAAACAACTGTAATGCAGCTGTATGAGTAATGGCAACATGATAACTTCAGCTTAGTAGCTAAAAACAAATGTTTACAGCGGTACCAAAGAATAACGAGTACAGTATTTACAAACCAAGTGATGCTGACATAGTTTTAATCTTACAAGTTAAAACAAAAGGTCGATTATACAGAAACAGAAAGGAAATATTAACCAGATCTTTCTTTAAAATCTATTCAGATATTGTAGATAAGCCCAAATCATGCTTTGTGCATGTCATACAGCTCAGGAAAGGGCTGACAGACCTCACTGACTAGGAGCAACATTTCCCATAATTGGGAAAACAGCCCTGCATCCTCTGACCATGAAGCCACATTGATTTTCTATTTATCCATCCCTCTGTTCCTGCAATTCAGTAGTGCAGCCACTGCAGAGGAGAAGCAGCTCCCAGAATGTCTCACCTCCTCTGGGAGCAGCTGCACTCTGAGGAAGAGATGCTCCTGATGTAAACAGCAGGTTGGTGTGGATGTGTGTTTGTTAGTATGTGCTTGGATGTATGCGCCCTGGCTTCATCTGTCTTGCTCTTCATGTTAAGGGCAATGACTCATGCTACAGCAAGGGCCAAGAGACAAACATGGCACAAGCTGCAAGACCACCTGCTGGGCTGGAGAGCAGGGCAAAGGGAAGTGGCTCCATCTGACATCCATCTCGACTCTGATTCATTATCATCTTTATATGAGCAAAAGGTTGCCGTCTGTAGATTCGGTGGAAATAGCGTGTGATGCATTTGTCCGCCTACTATCCCCAAAGGCTCAGCAAACCTTCCCTCCCTCGCTGCCAGCTCTAAGCACTGTTATTTAGAGTGATGCATTTCCCTCTGCCTTCTTGCTGGAGTGGACTCTTCATCACCTACACAAACTCACACACACCAACAGTGGCATTCACGGCGTGAAGACACACATGATGGCTAACGCAAACAGACACACTAACACAAACCTACATAAACATCAGTGGCACTAGTGTGTAGTGCAGGAATTGGAGCACACATGTCAAAGTGTCCAGGGGCAGCAGATCCTCTCCTATGCAGCACAACTTTATTTGAAACAGCTTCGTACTTTGCTAAAGCAAAAGTCAAAGTCCTCCTGCTGACACTCTCTGACTGTGCACATACTGAAGGCAAAAGTTTCTAGGTTAAACAGACATATAATTTTCTTGCTTAGCAGTGGGGAAAGTCTCAGTGGTTGCGTAAACTGAGGAGATCTGAAGTATATGTTTCTCGTGTATAAGATGTATTGTACCTTAGATTTAGAAAAAGGTAATAATCATGTTGGTTAACTCAGTAACTCACACTTTAGCCCAGAAGATTAACGCATCAATGTGAATGACCAACATTCGTGTTTGGTCAGAAATAATACATTTTGACTTATTTTAACCAGAAGGTGTTTAATTTATCACCACTGAATGCTCTTCTTACACACGTTTTTCAATTAATGTAAATAAATAAACAATCTGTATCATAAGTTGCAAATATACTGATACTGAACATAATGTTCACTGACATAAATATTTATTTTTTCTACTGAAATATCATGACTGTCAGTACAACATGAATCTGCAGGCCAAAAATGCTTTCATTCATTTCTTTTCTCATATTCAGCATTTTTCAAGGTTACATCTGACAGTATGTGATTAAGGTTAAGGAAAGATGAAGGCCTGGTCTAATACAGTGACAGTCTGCGATGACTTGAGACATTATGAATTTGTCCATGTTTAACCAGACTCCTGAACTTTTCTTAACCTCAAAGAGCTTTGGGGAGTCAGCCAGGACTATTTTGCACACCCAACCGTCCACTTCCGATTCCTAAAGCCAAATCTAATGAAGTTCATAAACATTTATTTATGAAAAGTTATTCAGCTACCAATCTTCTAAACCAGAGCTTCCCAAAGTGTGGGGCCCGCCTCCCGGTGGGGGGGGGCGCAGAGCCATTGCAGGAGGGGCACGGTATGAAAAGGAAAAAAAAACAAACACTGCTAGCACGGGGCACACAAACGCAAAGTAGGAGTTGAAGCGTCGCTGAATATGTTTCCAAACCAACTTCATTCTAAGCCAAAGACTAGAAAATCTGGTGAAGCATATCTGCCCTTTGGTTTCACCTGCACATGTGCCGAGGTAGGTCTCAGAATTGGTTTTCCCTTCCTCGGGAGCAGCGCTGGGCTCTTCAAATCACAGACACACAGTATCCCACATTCTTGATTTTTAGTTCACAAACACTTCTTATAATGACTAACTACTCCTGACATTTTGGAGATGTTAGCTCTTTATACAGTAAAGTTACAGCTGGATACAAATAATATCAGGCTGATCCTGCCACGATTTGTTTGTTCAAATCACAGACAAACAGTATCCCACGGTTGTTTATGTTTTTGAACCCATTTTGCACAGAGAGGCATTTTTTGAAAAATGTATTGATAGCAATGTTGAATATTATTACACAGGAAAAAAACAACTACACGTAAAATAATCACACCGTGACGCCTCTGCCTTTCTAAATAGAGGGACAGTAACTGCGTGTGTGTATGTAATCGTGTAAAACGCTTACATACAGATTAACAGTAACAATATTTTGTCTCTATCTGCCATTCTGCAATTCATCTCATGTAAACAATAATGTGGCGCACAGCATGACGTGAAAAAAGGTACAGACGAACTCTGTATTCCTCGTCCACACATAAACACAAAAAAGGAGTTTTAAAAAATCTCGTTTTCGGTGATTGGAAACGCCGTTTACGTGTGGATGAAACAGCTGCGTTTTCAAAAATTCCCGTGTAGGTGCGGACGTAGCGTAAAAGAGTTAGTAGTTTACTTTCTTTCTACCTGTAATTTATTGCAGATTACTTGTATTTGCTTAATCGTTTACTAAGTAAGGCGCTATATAAATACAGGCCATTTACCATTTAAATGTTTGAGGTGTGAAATAAACGGCAATGGAGCAAAATATGGGTGTGTGTGGTTGGAGGATATGTTGGGGGTGGTGGGGGGGAGGGGGACATTTTTCTTGTAAAACAAAGGGGGGCCCAGTAAAAAAAGTTTAGGAACTGCTGTTCTAAACATTACAAATATACGATACAGACTTGCATTACGATAATGATTTTGAAAAAAATGTCACTGCTGGAATATACTTAAATACATATATTCAATATCTGGACATTGAAGGTGTTTTTGATTTACTTCAGTATTTCTAATGCAAGAAACTTTATACTTGTACACCGCTGCAGATGGAAGGAAAATTTTATTTTATAAATAATTTTTTTTTTATAACCTTTCAATGCAGATGATGAACGGCATTTTTCTTCACAGTGAGTGACTTTGAATTTTTCCTTTTTGTTTTTTTTGGATGGAGCACAGTTTTATGGGTTGAGAAGACTTTCGTGTATCCCAAGTTAAGTGCATTATTTGAAGGCCATGCTTGGAATCACCAGAAAGCACCTTCACTAACTCTAAATTTAGGATAGCTTTTCATAGCTCATTAATATTTTCGCTACAGATTTTATTCAATGGCAATGTTAACATATAATCATCTTGTAGAATATGATGCATTAGCGTATACTAGGGGTGTCAAACATAAGGCTCAGGGGCCAGAATCGGCCCTTCAAAGAGTCCTATCTGGCCCACTGGAAAGCTTTAGAAAATGTAAAGGAGTGCATAGAACTGTATGTCAGACGTTTTGCAGCTTTTCTTGTCAATAAAGTCTACAGCTGCATTGCCATCCATACCACACATGCTACAGCAGTTAAGTCATAGATAAGCAATTAAATGACAGAAAAGTTTTGCTTTTCCACTAGTGATACAGCACAAATACAGGACAATTTGGGTAATAAACTATCATAACTAACTAACTAACTAACTAACTAACTAACTAACTAACTATTTTCTGTCTTTTTACGAACTTCTCGTGTAAAGGAACTGAGAACTACTGTTAAATTGCACTTCTTTTACTTATATTAAAATGTCTAAGGGATTAAATGTTTAGTAAACTGTATTTGCACTGACAGAAAGGGCAGTTCGACTAGTCCAACCCACTTGAGATGAGGGTGGACTGTATCTGTCCCACACTGTAAAATGAGACTGAGCTATCCATCAAGTACAATCTTGAATACTCTAGTAATATGCAACTATTAAACATATTAAACACAACACAATTATGTAAAATGATTGTTAGTCTACATAAAAATGTTTACCTACAGGTAAGTTTTTCAGTGCAGTCTCTTTACTTTTATTATCATTATTTTCACACTAAGGCCACTGTTAGTGTTTCTTCAGATAATCCAAAGGAGACATCCACCTGGTTACAAATAAAGAGTCACTTTTATGAAGAAAAAGGTGAGTGAGAAGAAACGCAGAAGTGCATCTTGTTCACGTCTCTCTTCTAGTTTGAATTGGGGAATACAGGACTATAAAATGCACAGACAAGTAACTGAGTAATAGAACAGGGGTAAATTTAAGTAAGGCTGAGAAAGAAATCCTAAAGTCTTTTTAAAACTGAGACACATAAAGCAAAGAGAGATTTAAAAAAAAAAAAAGGTATATCGAGGAAAAATAAAATTTTCAAAAAGTGTAGACATAAAAGAAAATATAACATCTCATGTTAGTGTCTTGCTCAGTCTTTGAGACTCACTGAGAGCTCATATTGTTCTCTGTTGTAGTTTATCTCTTGTGATAGAAATAGACAGTCACACAAAGAGATGTGAGTTAAAGTTTGGATCTCAGCTTGAACATCTGGAAAATGAAGGTCTTTGCTTCAGGATAGAGTTCTTCGGATTTCTGCTCTGTTTTGGTTGAAGTTCTTCAGCTTTTCTAAGCAGCTCTTCTAGCCATATGGACCCATCTGCATTTCAGGGTCTGGCAGTCAGCGAGACACTCTGAGGAGCCTCCTTTAATGTTTCAGCATCCAGCAGCCTGGCTCTATAATTTTCCATCCAGCAGCCTGGCTCTATAATTTTCCAGCCAGTGTGGCGGAGGGAGCTAAAGTGCTAAATTGCTGTCTGGAGATACTCAGGGATTCCTAAAAAAAGTAACCCCCTGATATGTTCGTGTGCAGGACTGCGCAACCTAGTGCATATTTAATCCCTAGTTAATCAGTGCAGGCGATAGTGCATGTAAGCAGATTAGTCTGACCCTTATTCATCCATAACAGGGCAGATCAATGTCTGTCCATTTTGCTGGAGGAGATCACTGACATGTAACTGACGTGGTCCTTTACTTACCAATAAGATTTTTATAGAAAATGTAATTTTGATTCTAGTCTGCTATTATCTGCCTAATCCTTAGGCGGAATATCATCACTGTCTGGTGAGGACCATGTAGCACTTAAAATAAATAAATAAACAAAATTCTAAATTACGTTTTTTCTGAAAAAAAAAAAAGATCGGTAAAGTTCTTCCCTATCTGGAAACTAAAGATCCTAACAAAATGAAAATATTCTATGCAGATGTTATAGCTAGTGCTGTATATGAGCGCTTGAAAGCATGTAGAAAGCATGTAACTTTCATAAAGTTTCACGCCGCGAGAGAACATGAAACTCAAATTTTTGTAGCTCCAGAGACGAGTCCTCAGTCGCTGCACCCCTGGGAACATGCAGATTGTGAACAGAGAAAAGAGATGGAAATAGTTCCTTTAACAGATGGAAATTGATTTTTTTTGTTTTTTGTTAAATTAGTATCAAACTAAAATGCTACAAAGGGATTAAGGTGTTAAGGACATATTAATTTCTTCATAAAAAATGCTTCCTGTATGTCAGTGTTTGCTACAATTGCAGACATCAGTACAATAAGAAAAATATGTTCTGGGATAGCAATGGTCAAACTGTACAATACACCATGTAAGGTTGCTCACAGTGCACAAAATATGACAATGGGATGAAAAACTGTCATCTCACAGCAACAGACACTGACATTAGAAATCTGCAGCCCTTTTAACATTTTTTTTTACTGGGTGTAACTTTTTTTTGGCTGCAATTCCCGGGTCATAGATTTACAGTTTTCATAAGCAATTTTAATCTTTTTTCAGATCGATACTTTGAAGTTGTTGCTCCTGTCAGTGACTTCTGACGCTCATCTTCCCTGTCACATATCATTTTCTGTAAAAGCAGTTTTTAATCTGTGTTCAGTTTGAAATAACTGAAAGTAAAAACATATAGAAGTGTCACTCGCCTCCATACCATTATATCGAATGTTAAATTCAAAAGGGAGTATTAGCCCAAGTATTAGAGTTCTTTTGTAGTCACAGAGGCTCAAGAAGAGGACTAATACACATAATCCTTAGAAGTTCCTTTATTCTGCCACCTTGCCTCTTTGTTGCCAAAAATAGACATCTCTTTTCTATTTTCAGATGTTTTGTTTTTTTGTTTTATAAAGTGAAACAGATCAACATACTCAAATAAAAAAAAAAGAAAGAAAACAACCTGAGCTACTCTTCAGAGATTACAACCAGAGGATGAGGCGCAAAATGCAGGAATATGATTAAAACCAAAGCAAGTAGCTGGGGTCAGAAGTCGTTTCACTTGCTAACTGAATATTCATCAATTTCACCCTTAAACCGTGCAGTGATTAATTGAACCTCCAGTGTGATTAAAATATGAATGCGTTCCTTTCAAAGCCTAAACTCTCAGGGGTGGCACATCCAAACTGAGCAGCTCATGTTTAATGCATGAGCTACTTATTGGTTTATCTTGGTGAGACCACTTACTCCTGCCAGGTAGTTTCTTTCCTCACTGTTCACCTCCACGAGCATAAATCACCAAGAGTTGTTTGTTCGTGGCCTCACTGTTTACCCCAGTCAGGTGTCTTTAGAGGCAAAAAATATAAAAGTCAATGCTGCTAATGAAAGAGGGGAAAAAAATGTGCAGAGCGTGACATTTTTGGGAGCGCACAGAAGCTCCTTCATTGCCCTGGGCGTTGTGTCTCGGCCCAGTTGTGCAGCCAACCAACCTGTGGTTCTGTCCCACTTTCTGCCCTCATCCGTCACACTGAAAGTGTTACAGACTCTGATTCATTTCCCATGAATCCCATTTATTCCTCCCAGGCCGCTGTGTCATCACTGCAGACTTACCTGCTCTATCGTGCTGGAAGCAGGCAGGCTGCATTTGAATATTTCATTATAGCATGATAATACTTTAAATATGCCACAGGATATGATTTATACAGGTCACAGAAGATGTTCACACATTTCTGTGCCTGGGTGTAATTGCCACAGGTTGCGATCAGTGACCTGACATGAGAATGTAGTTTTATATGATGAATTATCAACTGTTAGAAAAGGGTTTGTTCCCTGAGAACAGTATATTTTTTATTCTTCTTGCAGATACCAAAACACATATGTGCATGAACCTGTAGCATTTAAATTCACTAAGAGGAGCTGTAAAAAAAAAAAAAAGGAAGGAAGAAAGAAAGAAAAAAAGAAAAGAACAAGAAACAAGCGCTGTGTTAATTTCTCTTCAAAATGATTAGTGGATTGGGGTGTTAATTTGACCCTTGAGGAGCTACACTTAGACAGAGACTCCCTGAGAGCCCCAGAAGAAGTCATCCATAAACCACACATCACCCAGCGGTTAGCCAGCCTGTCCCCTTCCTCCATACACTTCAGCTGCAGTCTGCTGTGGAAAGAAATTGAGCCCAATGTAATTGAATTCACATTATTCCCTAAAGAGCAAGAAAGAAAGAGAGGAAAAGATGACAAATAAGATAATGAAAAAAAAATCCAATTAAATCCTGACATTGTTGCTTAAAAACAAGTTGTCCTTGTTGAGCACACAGCATCACACAAACATGTAGCATGATTACATGTTTCTCACATTTGAAAGAAAAGACAACAGATTTTTCAAACCTATTTCAGAAGATTTTGGGATGCTGTGTAAAACGCAGATTAAAACAGACTGCAGTGATTTGCAAAGCTCATGCAGCCATAGTTTATTCACAATAGAACATAAACAATGTATCAAATGCATTAGAAACACATTAGCTCATTTTGAATTTGATGGCAGCACAAAAAAAAAAAAAGTTGGGACATGGGCAACAAAAGTCTGGAAAAGCAAAACACCTGGAGGAACATTTGGCAGCTCCTTAGGTTACTTGACAAGAGGTCAGTAAGACGATTAGGTGAAAAAAGAGGGTCTGAGAGAGACAGGGCTTTTTTAGAAGTAAAGATGCTCAGTGTTACCAGTCTCCACAAAACTGTATATAGAAGCTACTCAGCTTGCACATCTGGATAGGCCCCATCTTTGGTGAGCCATGTGAATTGTAGCCTCCTGTTTCCTGTTCTTCGCTTACAGGAATGACCCATCCTGACCTTCTGCCACTACAGCCCAACTCTTTCAAGGTTCAACGCTGTACATTCAAAGAGTGGTTATGTGAATTACTGTTGCCTTCACTCAAAGCAGTCAGGCCATTATCTGACCTCTGGCATCAACAAGGCATTTTCACCCAGAGAGCTGCCGCTCATTTGACATTTCCCTCTTTTGGACCCCTCTCTGTAAATCCGAGAGATATGAGGTGTTGGAAAATCCCAGCAAGCAGTTTCTGAAGCAGACTAGCACCGTCAACCATGTCATATTAGAAGTCAACTAAATCTCCTTTCATTAGCATTCTGTTTGAACTTCAGCAAGTTCACTTGAACATGACCATTTGTGTAAATATACTGAGTTACCGTCACGTGACTGTCTGATTAGATGTTTGTGCCAATTTGCTGTTGAACAGCCATATCTAATGAGGTGACCAGTGAGTGTAATTTCACTAAGATGCCAAAGCTTTGTAATGGCTTACATGATTGAAAAACCCAAGCTACCATAGGCCCAGGTGGATGGAGAACCTCTCATTATGTTCTCCTCTCCTTACTGTGTTTAATACTGCTATTTTTAATTTATTTTGTGTTTTTTCCTCTTAGGTTTTTCTTCATACCCTTTCTGCGGGTACACTATATAAACTATATGGGCCATACCTCTTAATCACTGAATTCACGTATTTTCAGTCCCAGTGTCCTATTGTAAAAGTCACGCCCCAAGCTATGCAATCTGCAAATGAGCTATTAGATCTGAACTGTGTTTGATGTCCTGTTTTACCTGGCTTTTAAAGAAACACCAACATTAGTGGTGAAAAAAAAGTAGACCACATTAAAACACATAAATCAACAAGGCATTTCTCAGGACAGATAGTGTCTAATATCTCAACTGCTCACTAATTTGACTGACTGAGATTCCAGATACACTGACTCTAATATAAGTGGCCACGGGAGAAACTGGTGGCCTGAGGGAAACACACACCGAGTTAGTAAGTGAAGGTTCATTGGTCATGATCAGGAACACCCTCAGAACGTCAAATGACTGCTGATGGCTGGATTTTTGTTTTGAGCTAAACCTGAAATACTTTTGCAACTAAAGCTTAGTCTAGCCAAAATCCTTTGCTTGATTATTAAACTTTTTTTCCCCAGCTGAAGTATAAAATGATTAAAAGGAAGAATTCCCCATTGATTTCCTGTTGGAAGCATCCTGAGACATGTTTTGTTTATTGCTATTCTGCAAATCAGTGGAGCACAGCAGGAAGAGAGCAATTACAAATGCAAATTCCCAATAAGGGCCTGGAAGGTATGTTGAAAGGTCCTCCAAAGGATATAATTACAGCCTGACTTGATTACATATAAAAAAGAGATGAGGAAGAAATATTGCTGAATTATTCAAGCAAACAAAAAACCCTCCAAGCCTGTGAGAAGGAAGAACTCACAGGCTTGAAGAAGAATAAGAATTTTTTGTCTATCCTCAACTTAAAGATTGACATCAGTGCAATGATTACATACAAATCCGATCTTGATTGTTTGCCTAATGCATTTTTGGTTATTTCTCTCTAAACGCTTCATGTTCCTCATCAAAAATGCATCTCCACTAGAGGAAAATCATATCTTTTTTTTCCAATAAATGAAGCTAGAACTGAGTTTTTATGAGGCCATCAAGCCACATTATACATTTTTTATTACCACTCCCCCTAACATTAGCTGAGATTAATGTGAAGTGGAGTCGTTGATTAAACTTCTCTCCAACTGGTCAGGAGTCACCATCAACCTCTTCACTCTTCTCTTCAGTGCCTGAACTGAGATGAGCGAGGCTAAAGTAGAATTTATTTAGTGTGAAACACCACAAGAAACCATTTAAACCCAAACCTTTGGCTTGGGTGTGTCTTTGTCATTTTGTCATATATTGGCTTTGAATGTCTGAAATGATTATTAACTTATACCCACTTCATGATTTTAAATTTGTAAAAAGGGCAGGGCAGCCTGTATCTGCAGCTGCTTTCTAAAGAATGTATTTATTCCATTGTATTAAATTAGTTTTATATATATATATATATATATATATATATATATATATATATATATATATATATATATATATGGGTTGCATCCTTCTCCCATATGCTCTTCCAGTATTGCTCTGTCTCCAGCCTTGGTGGTGCTGTTCTCTTATTGTTCCCTTGCCACTGAGAGTACACCTTTGCTGGTTCTGTGGAGAACAGCTGGTTTATTCTCCTGCCTTCTATCTCTCTGGTGTACCTCCTCAAGCGGCTGGCCAAGGCTGTGAGTCTTTGCTTGGCAGTTTCCAAGGCCTCAGGTATGGACAGCTTGCTGTATTTCTTAGGCACCTTATTTGTCGCACCTTGCTGCAACTCCGTTAGTTGGCTAACCTCCCTCCGTGCTACTTTGATCTTGCCCTCTAGCCTCCTTCTCCATGGAGGGTACTGCCCCTTGTCGCTTTTCAACTTGTAGCCAAGCATCTCACTGATCACTGCTGCCGTATTGTAGATCAGCTTGTTAGTGTCGGTAATCGTGGTTGTAGGTATTGCCCGTAGTGCTGCATTAACATCATCTAGCAGACCTTCTGAGGGTACTTCACGTAATCTTGGTAACCGGCTACGGGGGATCCAGGTTTCAAGCTTGGCCATGACGGCAATGCTCAGTGGCTAGAGGATCTGAGGGCAGACCACAGCGACCTCCCTGAACAGGGTCCAGTAACCATCACAGTGGCAGATATCCAAGAAAGGGTCTCCAGTATGAAGAGTTGGACAGCACCAGGGCCCGACATGGTTCACGCCTACTGGCTGAAGAAGCTGACTGCACTCCACGAGCGTCTGGCAGCACAAATGAACCAGCTGCTAGTTAACGAGAGACACCCGGAATGGCTAACTGAAGGCCGGACGGTCCTGATCCCCAAGGACCCCAAGAAGGGACCGGTCCCCTCCAACTACCGACCAATAACCTGCCTCAGTACTACATGGAAGCTCCTGTCAGGCATCATATCGGCTAAGATGAACAGGCACATGGGTCAATACATGAGCGGGACACAGAAAGGAATTGGCAAGAATACCAGAGGCGCAAAACACCAGCTACTGGTAGACAGAACAATCAGCCGAGACTGCAAGACCAGACTGACCAACCTGTGCACTGCCTGGATTGATTACAAGAAGGCCTATGACTCAATGCCCCACAGCTGGATACTGGAATGCCTAGAATTGTACAAGATCAATGGGACCCTAAGAGCCTTCATCAGGAACTCAATGGGGATGTGGCGTACAACACTAGAGGCCAACTCCAAGCCCATAGCACAAGTCACCATCAAGTGCGGGATCTACCAAGGAGATGCTCTGTCCCCACTGCTGTTCTGCATAGGCCTGAACCCCCTCAGTGAGATCATTAACAAGACTGGCTACGGATACCGACTACGGAACGGAGCAGTTGTCAGCCACCTCCTGTACATGGATGACATCAAGCTGTATGCCAAGAGTGAACGAGACATCGATTCACTGATCCACACTACCAGGCTATACAGCAATGACATTGGAATGTCGTTCGGACTGGAGAAGTGTAGTCGGATGGTATCAAAGAGAGGGAAGGTAGTCAGAACTGAGGGGATTGAACTACCAGAAGACAACATTGCAGACATAGAGGACAGTTACAAGTACCTGGGGATCCTGCAGGCAAATGGGAACCATGAAGAGGCCGCTAGAAAGGCTGCAACCACCAAGTACCTGCAGAGGGTCAGGCAAGTCCTGAGGAGTCAGCTGAATGGTAAGAACAAGATCCGGGCCATCAACACGTACGCCCTGCCCGTGATCAGGTACCCTGCTGGGGTAATAGGCTGGCCAAAGGAGGAGATAGAAGCCACTGACATAAAGACAAGAAAGCTCCTTACCATGCATGGAGGGTTTCACCCCAAGTCCAGCACCCTGAGGCTGTACGCTAAGCGGAAGGAAGGGGGCCGGGGACTGGTGAGTGTCAGCACCACAGTCCAGGATGAGACAAGGAACATCCAAGAATACATTGGGAAGATGGCCCCAACTGACCGAGTGCTCAGTGAATACCTCAGGCAGCAGAAACCCAAGAAAGAGGAGGGAGACGAGGAACCATCATGGAAGGACAGGCCCCTGCACGGTATGTACCACCGGCAGATAGAGGAGGTGGCTGATATCCAGAAATCCTACCAGTGGCTGGACAAAGCTGGACTGAAAGACAGCACAGAGGCACTAATCATGGCAGCACAAGAACAAGCTCTGAGTACAAGATCCATAGAGGCTGGGGTCTATCACACCAGGCAAGACCCCAGGTGCAGGCTGTGTAAAGATGCCCCAGAGACAATCCAGCACATAACAGCAGGGTGCAAGATGCTAGCAGGCAAGGCATACATGGAACGCCATAACCAAGTGGCCGGCATAGTGTACAGGAACATCTGTGCCGAGTATAACCTGGAAGTCCCGAGGTCAAAATGGGAGATGCCCCCAAGGGTGGTGGAGAATGACCGAGCTAAGATCCTGTGGGACTTCCAGATACAGACGGACAAAATGGTGGTGGCTAACCAACCGGACATAGTGGTGGTAGACAAACAGAAGAAGACGGCCGTAGTGATCGATGTAGCGGTTCCGAATGACAGCAATATCAGGAAGAAGGAACACGAGAAGCTGGAGAAATACCAAGGGCTCAGAGAAGAGCTCGAGAGGATGTGGAGGGTGAAGGTAATGGTGGTCCCCGTGGTAATCGGAGCACTAGGTGCGGTGACTCCCAAGCTAGGCGAGTGGCTCCAGCAGATCCCGGGAATAACATCGGAGATCTCTGTCCAGAAGAGCGCAGTCCTGGGAACAGCTAAGATACTGCGCAGGACCCTCAAGCTCCCAGGCCTCTGGTAGAGGACCCGAGCTTGAAGGATAAACCGCCCGCAGGGGCGTGCTGGGTGTTTTCATATTAGGGGTGCAACGATACACCGATCGGTTCGGTTCGATACTTTGGTGTCACGGATATTTTTCGATACAAAAAAATGTTCATGCTTTTTTAATTTTTCATTTATTAAAATTATAAATATATATTTTAACTCAAACGTACAGTTTTTAAATTTAATGTTGCTGAAACAGCAAAGGGATAAAATAATAAATCTATCTGATTGAGGAATCACTCATCTTTGGAAAAGAGAGTTTATTACAGAGAAATGGCTCTTTCCAAAATAAAAACTATACTATACGCTTCTTCTGGGCTATATTCTCAGCAGCATATTAAACATATCAGGTCCCCATAAGGAGAATCATGTGCTAACGGCTGTCTAAATGACTCGGGTAAAGTTTGTAGCATGCGTGCTTCTTGTTTTTGTCTGCTTCCACTTGTCTTTGCACTAGGATGATGTCGGCGTAAATGTGCAGTCATATTCATTGTGTTCCCACTAGTGCTGTCAGCGCTAATCTGAAATTACGTTAATGCCACAACACGGCAAATCTCCATTAACGAGCTACCGCAGATCGCCGGTGCGTGGGGCTGGACGGCGTCAACACGTTAACGAGCTAACTGCGCTAACGCAGTAGTTCCCACCATGTAATTGAGCATTGCGTGGCACATCCGACATACTGTTTTACTTTTGCCCATGACACGCTTACCTTCAGGGTCATACTTCACATGAAGACCAAAATAGTTCCAAAGGCCAGATCTGAATGAGGGTGGGGGAGGTTCAATTTGCCATAGCTTCTGTCTTGCTAGCTTGCGCTACACTCGGTGGATCTGCACTCGACAGTGCAGCCTAGGCGGAGTAGTCGAGCGCAGATCCACTGAGCTCTCAACACAGACAGCATTGTCAGAAGAAAAGTTGATAAAATAAATTAAACATTTTGTATTGTTTGATACATATGTGTACCGAACCGAGAGCACTGTTTCGAACGATTCAATATCATTTTGTTTGTATCGAAAAAATATTGAACCGTGACACCAAAGTATCGAACCGAACCATGAATTTTGTGTATCGTTGCACCCCTACTATATATATATATATATATATATATATATATATATATATATATAAACCACTGAAATGGTCAAATCTGGTCTAATTTCAAATTTCATTTGACCACATTCCATTAAAATTTACATACACAAGCTACATACATACAGAGTGTAGTTAAAAGTATGTTACATGAACAAGGCAACACACCACAGCATTTATAGGCTAAGCTACTTTGCAGTGCTGGTCCCTAGTTGGCCATTTACAGACTGCATATAAAAGCCTAGTGGTACGTGGATATGAAACTGGAAATTCTTATTGTAAATCAAGCTACATCGTCCAGACTGAGAGGGGGTGGGACCATCAGCACACAGTTCAAGCATCTGGGAGGCATGCAGAACTTGCACATCTTTAAAGGCACTGTTACTGAGCAACATGTGCTACCATCAAGACAAGATCTTTCAAAAGGGCTTTACATCTGCCACTCCAGCACAGTCATTAAAAGTTTTATTCTCAAAGTTCTTCCCAAAATGTTCATAAACATTCTAAAAAAGCAAATAAATGATGCAGAGTCATAAATATGGCCCTGTCATAACTTTTTGAAGCAACATTTCTCAGTTTCAGAATCTGGTATTTGGTTTTTGGATAATTTGTTGAGGATTTACAATATATACATATGTATATAATTGAATGAACTTTACAGAGTACCAGTTTCTTTGGAAATAGAATTGTAGGAAACAATAACACACCGTTTTACTGAGGCTAGTTTACACTATTGGATAAAACTAGTCTCAGTAAAACCGGACCTTTACTAGATTCCTGGATGCTTCTGATGACCTGAAGACCTTATTGCTTAACTTCAAACTTTTTTCTAAGCTCCAACTCAGCAAAACTAGCCTCAGTAAAACTAGACATTAAAGTGCTGAGTTAAGTATATATTAAGGCTATATCTTAGCTTGTCTGATTTTTAAGTTTTTCAGTGGGGTTCTTCCTCTATAGGAATATGAAATAGAAAACTTATTTAAGGCAAAGCCATGTCAAGGAAACTCAAGTTATAAAGAATTAATCTTATGCAGACAACAGAGGCAACAATAGTGGGCCTCACTCAAAGAGGATCTGCGGGAAGGGAGAGTGCTAATGGATGTTTCTGTCAATTTCTGGATGTTTTCACAGGCTTACCTGTCCCGGCACAGTGCTGGATCAAGAGAGGGGGGTGCTGGTGGGCAGAGTTCAGAGATAGAGAGAAAGCAACTCAGCAGAAAGTGGGCAGGCAGGCAGGTGGATTCCAGGTATGTCACTGTTTCAAAGGAGAGTTTCAACCAGTATGACAAGGCAGTTCTGAGCTGGCTGTGACTGTTTAGTTCTAGAGATTTATTAGTCTTTTATTTATCCAGGTAAAAAATCTCATTGAGATTAAATATTTCATTTCTAAGAGAGACCTGGTATCATGGCAACAAAAGTCAAAATACATGTACTTCATAAGTACATAACATTGAAAACAAATACAATATTGTTGTTATGTTACCATACAACAGATGGTAACAGGTAGGTTTCTTCAAAAGGGAGAGGCAGGAATTCCAGAGAGTTACTAGACGGAAGAAAATATATGGGAATAGCTTTTTGAACGTCAGCAGCTTTAGTGACAAAACGTTGCCCAAAGGGCGTAGAGACAACGATCTGACGGAGAATCACCGCCATAGCCGAGCCTTAAGTACCCCAGCAGGTGTGCAGCAGCGAGTACGGGAAACAGCAGCTCTGCCCAGCTCTCCACCTGAGAGCGAGAGCAAGAGTGAGGGAGAAAAAAAATGAAACGGGGGGAAAAAAACCCAGCCTGCCCCGGATCTTACCCATACCATTAAAAAAAGAGTCTTTAAGGACTATCAAATCACTTTTATCATGGCTCTGCTGATTTGTCTCACAAAATGCCAAAAAAATGAATAAAGAGATAAAATAAAAAGGAAATAAGGAAAGGAAAGGAAGTTCTGTCAAAAATGAAAAAATTCTAATGACCTTTAAGCAATATTGCAGAACTTTAATTTCTACATTTCAGTTGTGCTTAACAAAAGGAGGTGTCCGGTGTATCAACACAGAAATAGAGAAGATTAATCTCTGTGACCCATTTGGAGCAGTTTATGTGTGACTGAAGAAGTCAGTGTGACCTTTGGTGTAATGGTATGAATGCAGATAATGATGCTCTGCAGGGAGCCTCGTGTGTAAATTAGGGCTGCTTTTCAGTTTGTTATGGAGCATAATCAAGATTGTGCTCTGGCACCTCTGGATGGAAATTAGCATGGCTGAGGCGGTGAACTGTGAAGGGCTGGGGCATCTCGAGGACAGGTGCTCGCTCATACAGATAAGCTAACTCACTGATACACTTCCCATGTGCACAGACACACTTATTCACTTTGAGACACATGCACTTGACCTACAGTGATGTTGTTCATCCAAGGTCTCGCTTCCTTTGAGATAAAGAATTCGAAATGTCGAGGGAGTCCAGTGACGTTTAGATCAGCAGGTACTTTTTAAACAGGTTACAGCAAGTGTTTAGTGTTGATTCAATACTAAGATCCTTTAAGTTGAAACCTGTAGTGTTGTGACTTCCTCTGGCAACGAGTAGGCAGGAGTAATGTTAGTGGGACAATGGTGTCCCACTAACTGTATTTGCATTAAAAAAGCCTGGCAATAGATTTACACCTTCATGTTGCTGACTCTTTTCTCAGGGATTCATAAGTAAAGTTATTCCTGCAGATTGTCAGGCTAGTTTTTTTGTTTCTATCAGACCTTCTATACACCTTATTCACAGGAGACAGGTACATGGCAATTAGACACCAGCATCCCTCACTGTACAAGTGTTTTATCTGCCTCTCTCTCAGCTTATAATTAAACTTATTTTTTGTCCACCGTACTGCCAATTAAATGTTTTATGAGAACAGAAACTCCTCCTTGAAATGTTGTTTTATGCTGCTGTAAGAAAAATGTTTCAAGCATGTATGTAAATGCCTCTGCATCGAAATGGCTATGTAAATTGAGAGTTTGTATAATGGAAAATTATGCATGTGAGGATGGCAACGCTAGAAAAAAGCAAGCATGCTCGATACACTTTTAAACGGAAGATTGAGGCTTAGAAGTAACACGAAGAGAATGATGCACACATCTCTTCCTTCTTATCAACTGCCACCCTCCTTGATCTGGCAAAGCCATGCCGAGGATCAAATGTGCTTACGAGCTGCCCTCTTTTCATTACCCATCATGTCAGCGTATGTCTCAGCATCTGACACCTGCACACCAAGCCCCCTGAGCCTCTGCTTTTTACACTGCACCTATTTTCACCTTCCCAACTGCCAATTGCAACCCCCCAAATCCCCCCTTCCACCTCCACCCTACCGCACTACTACTACTCCTTCTATTTGAACCTGTTATATTGCTCATTCAGCAAATTACTATTCATGCATGGAACAGTTTCTGCTTCAGGGATGTAGTCGTCCATCTGCACCACTTTATTGTTCACTCACAGCACAGCTTTTTGTGGAGAAGGAAGCATATTCTGTTCATGTCCACTCACCCTCAGCATTCCGGCAAAGGAGGACATGGTTTATCTGCCTGCCCTGCAGCGTGTTACTCAACAAGGACCTAGAGATGTTGTGTCACCTGAAGATGTGTATGAACTTGGTCCTTCTATTAAAGCAGTCCTATTGTTTTTGCCTTTTTCCCCTTAATCTGTTTCTGAGATAGTGCTGGAGCTGTTTGAGAAACAGAGCGGGGGAGAGAATGCTAAGAGAATTTGTTTTGTCTCCATGCCAACATGTGGGGCCAGAGGTGGATATTTTAGCATTACAAAATATCAGTGGATTAAAAGATGGCCTGCATGCTGCCAAGGAAGGGCTTTAGTAAACTGAGTGGAAAAATACAGCACCTGTAAAACATGGTGCAATACATACTACAACATGTCAATTTTTTTGCGGGAGTTCACTGTTTGTGTGTCACGTCTTTTTTCATACAACTTGCCTCACATTTAATTTGTACAAATCGGGCAGATATTTTTGTCCAAAGCAGTGCACGAAGGCGCTATCTTCCAGGAGAATTTACATGTACAAAGGTGAATAAGTGCTGTTGGAAGAAGTGCCTCATTTTTATTATCAAGTGGTTCGAAGGCAAGAATTAGATTTTTCTGGGTTTTGCTAGTCATTATCCTTAGGCCTTCCAATTTCTGCCTTTCAGAGATGTTGCATTATATGTAAGATTTTTTTCTGTACCTCATTTCTGCATAGCAAGAAGCAGAATATGCCACAAATTAAGCTAACATGAACATTGCCCTCAAGTAAGCAAGTCTGAGAGAAAAAATAGAAATTTTAAGAGAGACCTGTGGTGACATGAAACAGCAATAATAAGTGTTTTTAGAAAATATAAAAGAGAGAATAATTTCATCACCTCGTGTGCAGTCAGTCATACTGCAGACAAAGCGAAGCCATTCACTTATCTTACATCACTTTAAAGCTGATGGATGTTAGCTTCCTGACCTTCCAGGCTCCTGGTTACCCAAGTGACCCTCTAATGTATTACCAGGTTATATTAGTAGCTTCATTTGTTTACATGAAAGCTATTATTTCAGGCTCACTGAAACACATCAGGCAGTCACTTTGGAAAGGTTGAATTGTAACAATGAAAAATAAGAATTTTTATATAGTTTGCTCATTTTGTACAAAGAACCAAAAAATGTTCACTAATCAATATGAAGAAGAATTTTATGTGTTATGTTCTTCAGTTTCACTCTGAATATTTAAACTCAGGTTACCTGAAGTAGTTTCCGTCATACTTACTGAACAGTATGTAGTGAACCTTGAACCTTGAACCTTGAAAGCCAAAAGCTAATCTCTGTGGGCAGCAGTTTCTGTGCTGTTTTCAATTTCTGTTTGGCCGGTCATTATGTATTACAGTTTTTTACAGACGCTAGGACACATTTCCCAATACTTAGGTCACTTTTGCAAAACACTTCACGCAATCCTCCTAACTGACCATCAGCTTGGCAAAGCAGTTCATTCCACATTCAAAATGCACTACAACTACCAAAACACTTCATTCAGGTCTCAAATAAACTCATTCTTCCAGAACACTAGCAAAGGTTGACAGCCGACAAACACACTTTGTCACCCACAAAACAATGACCTAAAAAACACTAACAACATGTAGCATTACACAGTGTTTTCTTGTGTAAAACAAGGACACATCTCTGTTTATAATTTCAATATATGTTACTGGAATGAATCAGACATCATGCAGAATTCGTTAATATTTGTTTATGTATTTTTATTTTTTTGCACTAAGTAATCCCAAAATACAAGAATTTGTATACACACCATCCACTGATACACATACAATAGTAATGCTAATCTACTCGGTCTTCTCTATTTGGCCACAGGTTCTCATCCACATCACATCTCATGTCATCTAGGGCAATACACCTAGGAAATAATCTTCTGGCATGCCAGAATTGAAGGAGTTGAAAAATTGAAGGAGTAACACCTGTGTAGATGTTCATCTACAATGAGAATAAGCTGTGGCTGGTTAAACTGCATTTTTAGATTTAAAATATGTTTCAATAAAATATTGCTGTTGGATTTTGCTGTCTTTTTAAGTTTTGCATTATGTTATTGTTTTGGCCATAAGTTTAACAGTTTTGAAAACAGTATGTAAGCACATGCAAAATGTCCTGTCCGTACAAAGATTTTTGGCAGTTGTTGTGTCTGAGTGAGAAGATAATTCATGAAATTTGAGAGATGTAGTCATTGAATGCATTTTGTGCCAAAACAATGATAACTGATCCTCAGTTTAGCCCACATAGACTTCTGTTGTGCTCACTGTGTGAGGAGTTTTGCAAACGTGACCTAAGTATTGAGAAATGTGTCCTAGCGTCTGTAAAAAACTGTAATGGCACTAAATTAATATTAACTTATAAAAATGAAACTTGTTGTCAGTTGCTGTCATTCTTTTGCTCTCCACATCCAACAAATCCTTCCTCAGATATCACTGATTAATATCAACACAAGCAGGCTAAAAACCAGAATGCTTCAGGTACGGAAAATCTTGCCCCTTTTCTATAGATTCATTTACTGAATGCTTCAATAAAAATCTTTTGCAATGAAACATTGTTGTCCCAATGCTTAGATGATGTAATTTAAGTTTGTTGATGTTATCATGAAGCCTTAAATAGGGACTGGAACTGGGCCACAGAAGCACAAATTCGAAGCAACAAACAAAAAAGAATACAGCAGCTTTATTATAGTGGTGTTGCTGTCAGATCATATTATTATATTTATAAGTTCAAGTTCACGTAGATGTCTTCAGCTGTAGGCATAATATTTGTTCTCTCTGTAGTATCATGAATAAAAATCGCCATGAACACACATGCACACAGTTTTGTTTGTTTTACCTTCACTGTTTTGCATTTCAATTTGACATTTGCATTTGTTTTAAATTCTTGAGGGTCAAATATTAAAAACACATTTCATCTATCATTGAAGCATCTTTCCTGCACTCTTAGTTCTGGTAATGGGATACACTTCCTTCTTGTTATCTACCTCATCTGCTTACTTAACTGACCCATCAAGTCAATTCACATCAATTTAGTTTTACTTATATAGTGCTAAATCACAGCAAAAGTCACCCAAAGGTGCTTTGCATTGTAAGCTAAATACTATGCATAGTTTTTAAATCAATACACCCACAACAATTTATGTAAGCATACAGTACTTAATAAATGTTTACTTTATCCCACCTCAAAGCAATACAGATCACATATATGGTTAATAGCCTTTTAGGGTTTTTTTTCCCCTGGAGGTGTCTATGGGTGTTTTTTGCTTTCATTCAGTTGTTAACTATAAGCATCAGTGTTCAGAATCTCACCTCAATGCATTTGCATTGTTAATGAGTTAATGAGATGTTTCGTTCTCTGATCCAAAGCGTTTGTCTTCCATTGTAGAAATACCATTAATCCATTACTTACAGGTGGGTATTAAGTCCATGTGACACCTTTAGTAGTGTGGGGTGTACAGTTCAGTTTTAAGAGCAAAGACTCACCCTCGAGAAAAAGGAAGCGGGACAATGCCATCTTGGCCCTAAGCACTGTGGATATATATTTATAGTATTTACCAATTGTGCCCAGATCTTTTCGTCCAGCTCCTGTCTGTGTGCTTTCATTGTAGAACTGACGAACTCTTGGAAAGATGGCACTGATGAAGTAAATGAGAAGAAAAGGCTGCGGTATGCCAACTTATTAGCTGAAGCAGAGGAGAGAGGATGGGATGTGAGGGTGGATCTATTGGAAGTGGGCTGCAGGGGCTTTGTTGCCAGCTCAACCATAAGGCTCCTGAAGGAGTTGGGGATAAGAGGGCAGGCTCGAAGAAAGGAAATAAAAGAGCTTGCCACTAACACAGAAAGGAGCATTCATTGGCTTTGGTTAATGTGGAAGACAGTGTGGACTGCAAAAGGACCACGTGAAACTACCATGTGACACGCACCAAGGTCTGATCAGCCTGTGGTGGGCCAGCCTCGGATGAGGGTATGTTGTAATAAACACCCAAAACACTCAATGAGTCTGGGGTATACAGATGATGTGTCAAACTGTCAACTTACAGAAGAGCTGCGATGTCCCATGTGGATTTGTAACACCTAAGGCCAGTCGAAACACAGGATTAGCTGGAGTGCTTGCCCCAGTTCCAACCCACCCAAGAATTGTTCTGATTATTTTAGGGATTCTAACACCCAGTGCTATCAAGCAATGTACACACAAAACATGCTACACACATGCATATATGTGCTACCACAAGCTGTATAATATATCTTCAATCACAATGTACACCTGCAAGCAGGTGTTCTTCACATAACAATACAGATATAGACTCACATATACATAAACACGTGTATGTGAAGTTCAGAGAAAAGCGAGGTTGAAAAGAGAAATTTGTGTACTCATGGCCATGTCAATGGTCATTATAAGATTGGGGAAACCTGCAGTTAGCTGAGATTGCAGAAGTCACTTGGATGTGACGAAACATTTCTCCAATTAAAAACGTTACGTCCAGATGAACAGAATCAACTTTTTGGCACCAGGACTTTTCTTATTGCTTGCTGCCAAGCCAGTCTGAGTGAATGGGGTAGAAGGGCCTTAGTTAGGGAGGTGATCAAGAGCCCAGTGGTCACTCAGACAGAACTCAGATTAAACCTTTATGGTAGGGTGGCCCGACGAAGTCACTCCTCAGTAAAAGGCGCATGAAAAAGAAGGAATTACTCTTGGGACCACTTTGCCCAACAAAGTATTGAGAAAAGGCCGTGAATACTTCTGTTTATGATATATATACTTAAAGATATAATATAGAATACAATCATAATGATAAGGATGGTGTTATATGGATGAAAAATGGCACTCAACAACCCACGATATAAAAAATATCAGTGAAAATCCGTAAGGGCAAAGATGGCTCCTGCTCCTGCCCCAAAGAGCCAATCAACAGCTGATTCAGAAACATATGAGCCCATTGTGTTGTGGGACTGATGCAAGCAAACAATGGAAATTTATGACCGTTTTAAATGCTGGTGGACCTATACCTTTTTATACACTAATCAGTAGATACATGTTGTTATCACTTTTCTTGGCTTACTGTACCTATAATAAAATGGTGTATAATTTAAATTACACTACCAAGTTTAAAAAGTGTGGTAAAATAACTTGCCTGCTGCTACAGTAATGTGGGGAATTTGCTAATAACGACATTCATTTTGACTTCTTGACATTTTATAAACAATTTATACATTATTTTCCGCATGACTATACCGAATCTAAAAACTAAAGGCTCCTTTTCCCATTACTTTTTAAAAGAACATTTATTACACAAACATTGTTTGTAGTATTACAGTACGAAATATCATTAAGCTGCTCACATGACACGCAAAATAATTCAGTTGGAACAAAAATTGGATTCAGATCAACTTGCTTTATCAACTGCCATGATCATCATCTGCATTTTCTTAATAGGCCTGTTCCTCTGCAAAATAAAGAAATTTCACTCTCACAAGCGTGTTCACTCATTTTAAGGGATGACATGCTTCTAATGAAGATGACATTATGCCTTGCACAATGGAGATCCATTTAGACAAAAATGTATCTGTCACCCTGAACACTCATTTATCAAGGAAATAGTATGCATCTGTGTATATGTGTGTGTGTGTGTGTGTGTGTGTGTGTGTGTGTGTGTGTGTGTGTGTGTGCGTGCGTGCCTGTGTTTCCCATTACATGACAGTGAAATTCTAATAAGCTGGTGTTAACATGTGACTATACATCTAAAGCAAGTAATGTCGATTTATATTAGCACCCCACACAGACGAAGATCACAAAAGCTTTATAGAGCATACATTAACAGAAAAAAATAACTGCATATATATATATATATATATATATATATATATATATATATATATATATATATATATATATATGCACATTTATATATTACACAAACCTTTCAAATTATCTTAGTAACAATATACCTGTTAAAAATGTATACTACATAAAGTATCTGCATTGGACCCGAGCCACACAAGTCTAGAGACAGTGACCAGTAGGTATTACCTGACCAGTTGGATAGCTCCAGGTTGTTGGCAGTCTAATAATAAAAATGGTTGACATACGAAAAATCTCCTTGTGATTACATAGTTTACATGGAAGCTGGTAACTTGTCTATACACGCAAACTGGCAGCTGTGTGGGAGCATAACTGTGAAAAGTGTGATGCAAACCACAAGCAGAGAATGTTTTCCTTCAAAGTGAAAGTTGTGCTTTACTGCTGCTACCAACCTGCTTCAAAAGTCAAGTTTTTAGTTTGTTCTCTTTTTCCAGTTTATGTCGTACTTTCTTAATTTTTACAGTCACTGCCAAGTTGGTGAATGTTTATAGACGCATCAGCATTTTCCACACAAACTATGGGCAAGGGGCCAATTTGTCAGGCTCCAAAGAAAACACAAGAAGGTTTAGGGTGCAGCAAGCGCTTTGCAGCTGATTTCATGTAGCAACAGACAGCAACCTCCAGCAACCAGAGCAGCGACAGGAGGTTCCAAGGGGACTGATGACAGGCCTCTGTGTGACAGTTGGTCAGTTAAAAGAATCTACAGAATCTGAAAATATCGGTAGAGCAGTCCACAGGTCAGACTGTAAAGCTCAGTTAACTCATCTTTGGATGGTTACACGTGACAGATGTGTATTTGGACTAACTAAGCAAAATGAGGGATGATGAAGATGACACGTGCGATGATACGATGAGCGTTTGCATGCTTTGTATGGAAAGATCACAATTTTAAATTATATCCTGAATGCAACTTGGAGCCCTGTGAAGAGATATAAATAATGGGGTGATATAATACTGTCTGTTTGTCCTATTAAGTACTCCAGCACGAGCATTCTTGATAGCATGCAAGTGATCAAAGGCTGACTCACTAAGTGAGAAGAAAAGTGCATTAGAGTAATCAATGCTAGGAGAAATAACAACATGCATAAGCGTCTTTAGCTCTTTGTAAAATATAGGTCTCAGTTTATTGATCCCAGAGAAAAAAACAAGTTCTACAATCAAAATTAACCCCCATTTAAACATACATATATAGTGTACTATGTAGTTGTATTGCACATCTAATGTGATGGTGATTATGGTTTATGTGCATCTTTGTGTGTGTTTCGGAGAAACTAGGGAACACTCATGGACATTATTGGCCACGACAGCTCTGGAGCTGAGCCCAGCCTTGAGCCACGTTAACTGATGCGTCAGGTGTTAGCATTTCTTTTTCCTACCATCTTGTCAGATCAACAGACAGATACAGTAAGTCAAGCTGTGCCAAGCAAATCCAAACCAGGCCTTTTCCACTCCACTGCTTTCAGCACACCAGTTTCTGCACTTGGTCAGCACTGACTGTCCCCCACCCGCATATTTTTGGGGGCTGTCAGAAGAGCACAGGGCATATCTAAAAGAGGCAACAAATTGGACAAGATTCTGAATCAGCTACTGGAAAAAGGATAAAAAAAGAATCTTATTGATTTAGGTTACTTTTATTCAACAAATCAGAATAATCTGAATCTTTACAAGGAACATTTACCTGAATTTATCATTTGGAAATAAATATTCCTAGACCTATATAAAATCTTTTAGAAATGATGCTATTGTGAATGGAGTGACAGAACAGATAAGAAAAAATAGATAGAAAAGACGTGTGGTATTGCTCGACAAAGACAAATCCAGATCATATAAATTCAGCAACGTTCATTGCTTCAGCAATAACAGGAGAAATGAAATAAACACTACAACCACTCCATTCACTGGTGTACTGTCGGGAAGGACAATTCCACTCTATCGTATTGATCTAACTATATTGCCACAACATGCTCCAGTGCCTTCCTTACATTTGTAAATGGATGAGCACTTGTAATCTCTAAATTCAGACACAGATTGCAGCCCTTTTTCACCAAAGGTTTATTGCTCACAAACGTAATATATTACAACAGCGCATCATGTCACACTTGCCTCAGGTACAGCAATGTACTGATTAGCAAGAGGTGATTAGGATGAGGATAACACTTGGGCCAGACAGTATTTTGTCATGATTCTAATCCACGTGAAGATTGCATAATTAATCAAATAGTTTCTGCCTGACTATACACCACAAGGTGTGACTTAGGCATTTCTAGGTTGCAAACTAGAAATCTGATCCACTTCAGCATGTGATAGCAGAGCTAGGTGGTACCCCCACCCCCTCCCCTGATTTGGATGTTTATATCCAAGTCAGAAGAAGGAATTGTTGCCTGTCATATGTCTACGAGGGACATCATTTGTAACACTGATGATATTTTCATTTTCATCTTAGCTCTTTGAACTTCAACCTTTTGTTAGTTGGTCTTTCACAGGTGATTTCCGATGTACTGCAGGGACTTAAAAAGGAGAAGAGGTAAAAAAAGGTTTTTCTTTCTTGCTGACTGGTAGGAGAACAAGTGAGCAGCTGAAGGAAGCTGAAGCTGTATACTGCATTGAGGATTGTCATATGATGTCATAGACACATTACTCAAGAGTTGGCAGCCATATTGGATTTGATACAACAACAAGTTGCAAGGTGTACTGCCCCATGCAGGGTTTCCTGGTTGTTACTGGCTGTTGCTATTTAAAACTGGTTGCAGAAGCTGCTGCACCAAAATCCTCCTAGTTATAGCTTTCCTTGCAATGCATTGCTTGCAAGGAGATCACTACAGTTTGCTTTTGATTATCATATCTGTCTTTTAAATTCACGCTAACTACTAGCCAAGTGGTAGTAAAACTTAAAAAAGTATGATGCAAAACCTGAAATGGAGGAGACTTGCATTTAAAGTAAAAAAAAAACTACTTTAATGTTGCAGCCAATATGTTTCAAAGGACAAAAGTTTTACTATGAAGGCAAACAGTCTCCATTTTTGTGTCAATCTTAGCTAATTATAGGCCAATCCAAACTTCCTTTTCCTGAAAAGGAAGAGGGTGTCCTGATGGTCGTACTGGTGCTCAAGCACCCTCTGGGAGCACCCTCTGTCCTATACTGGGAGACTTCAAAGCTTATAGACATAAGGGTGTACAAAAGTGCACGTGGCACCAGGACATCCTAGGCCACAGGTCGATGATCCATTTTGTAATCATGTCGTCAGAGCTGCGGCCATATGTTCTGGACACTCGGATGAAGAGAGGGCCTGAGCTGTTAACTGATCACCACATGGTGGTGAGTTGGATCAGGTGGTATGATATGGATCAGGTGATTGACACATGGAAGGATCCTGGACAGACCTCCACAAGATCTTCAACACACACCAGCGGCAGAGCTTCTACAGCATTCCGAGGAATACTGAGGACACTGAGTCCGAATGGACCCTGTTTTAGCACCTCCATTGCTGAAACAGCTGCACTGAGCTGTGGCCGCCAGGTGGTTGGCGCCTGTCGTGGTGTTAATCCCTGAATCAAATGGTGGACACCAGAGTTGAAGGGAGCCACCAGTCCGAAGGAGGAGTTTTGGTTAGCCTGTGGGACTTGAAAGGCAGCTGACAGGTACCAACAGGCCAAGTGGAATGCGACTCAGGCAGTGATTGAAGCAAAAACTTGGGTGTGGAAGGAGTTCGGAAAAAGACTTTCTGACTGCCTTGAAGAAATTTTGCCAAACTGTTAGGCAACTCAGAAGAGGAAAGCGGTGCTCTATCTGCATTGTGTATAGTGCGGGTTGAGCACTGCTGACTTCAACAGAGAAAATTGTCAGGTTGTGGAGCAATCACGTCGAGGACCTCCTTAATCACACTGGCATGTCTCTTCCTTGGCACTCACGCCTCCTTAATCGTACTGGAGGAAGCAGAGTCTGGGGAGGAGGGGGACGATCTCCTGGGGTGAGGTCACTAAGACAGTTAAACAATTCCTTGGTGACAGGGGCCCTGGGGTTGATGAGGTTCGCCCTGAGTTCCCGAAGGCTCTGGATGTTGTAGGGCTCTCTTGATTGACACGCCTCTACAATGTTGAGTGGAAATCAGGGGCAGTACCTCTGGACTGGCAGACTTGGGTGGTGGAATCTTTAAGGAAGGTGGGTAATGGATTCTGCCAGTGACGCCCTGTGTAACAAATTCTGTTGATAATTTTTATGGATAGAATTTTCTATCCATAAAAATTATGGATAGACCGCTTGGGTGGTCACAGAATCTCATCTCTGCTTTTGCAGAGGATGTGGTTCTGTTGGCTTCAAGTGAAGGACTCCAGCTCGTACTGGAATGGTTCACAGCCGAGTGTGAAGCAGTGGAAATGAGAATCAGCACCTCCAAATCAGAGGCCATGGTCCTCAGCTGGAAAGGGTTGAGAAGAGAATGGATGGATGGACGGACGGACGGATGGATGAATGGATGGGTGGATGAATGGATGGATGGATGGATGGATGATTTGTTCTTGCATTTGCACAATAACTAAGACCCGTTTATGTATTTGTTACTTGTAGGCTGGACTATTGTAATTCATTATTATCTGGATGTCCTAGAAACTCCCTGAAAAACCTTCAGTTGATCCGAAATACTACAGCAAGAATACTGACAGCCATTAGAAAGAGAGAGCATATTTCTGCCATATTGGCTTTTCATCACTGATTCATAATCTGGCTCCATCATATCTTAAAGACCTCTTAGTACCGCATCACCCCAATAGTGTGCTTCGCTCTCCTGGCTTACTTGTAGTTCCTAGCATATTTAACAGTGGGAAGAAAGGCAGAACCTTCAGCTTTCAGGCCCCTGTTCTGTGGACCAAGCTCCCAGTGTGGATTCAAGAGATGGACGCCTTCTGTACTTCTAAAATCAAGCTATCCAGCAATCACTTGCAACCAGTCGGGGAACATTCATTTTTCCCTTGGGTTCACTGGGCCAAAATGACAGAAAAGTTAACATCACATGTTTAGTGGTCATATGTCTGCAAAAACCTCAGTAACAGGACAAAGATGATCAGACAAAAACACTGATACTGAGAGTGATACAGTATATACAGTATATTCATGGTGATATGGGTAGTTGTTATTCTCATGGGAGTGAGCAGCAACAGTGCAGATGACTGTGTGGTGAGGTCAAAAGAAAGTGTAAGACTGGAAAGATAGAAAGGGAATGCAATCATTGACACATAAACTGAATGTAGCTCCAAGACCATTTGGTTGCTTAAGAAAAAGTCCTTTGTTGTCTTGTACATATATCTAGTAAGATCTCTCTTTACCATTTCTCACTGCACTACATATATAGAATACATTAAATAATAACTTATGTGAACGATGCATGGACACAAACATGCTACTTGCTAATACAAACTTTGTCAGAGACAATATCAGATTTTTAGAGTTCAGACAGTCAGATCATTTCTTCAACAAGTTAACAGGATCTGAACAGGATCTGATATCTTTCTTTCCTCCCAATCGACAATTTCTAAAGTGCTAATGCATACACAAACACCTGAACAGACACACACACACACAGAGGCATTTGACATCCCCAGAGTCCGCCATTATACACAGCTTCATTTGAACACAGTCCTGGGGATGAATAATGATGCATGTGTGAGCACTTTGTCTGCTCACAGCAAGAGCAGCTCAGCTTACTTTCTGAGAGGCTGTCAGGGTAGTCAGCATTTCTCTTGTCATTGGACAACAGCACCCTGCTCTTAACATAAACCAACACAGACACATTTGCATCAGTATACACAAGGGACTTTTTCTGCCTACATCTACTCCTGAAACATTAACCCTTGATATTCAATATTTATTGCAAACGTAACCTCTTTGCTACCAATGTAGCCTTATCTTATAGAAAATGTTTGTATTTTTAAAGATATATAAAATATAAAAATGTTGTTCATGTAGGTTTTTAGCAAAATGACAGCAGATATTGGGGTGGACGCCACAATTCAACTTTTTTGCACATAACAGACATTTGTGAAGTTTGGAATTAGACAGATGTGACTTTGTGGTGAGAAATCCTTAACAGTGACCCTTCCCATAACCTTAACATATTGCGTCCTTACTCTGTCCAAACTGATCTTATATTAAAGGTTGAAAACTCAAGGTGATTTTCAAAGCCTAGCTAGTTACACACATACACACAATATGTGTCTACCCTGGACTCAGTGGGAGCCACTTTTTGAAGACTTCTTATTTGTATTTCAAGGTTGCACACTGCTCACATTGCTGGAGGGCAATGTCTTTGTGTTGATGGCACATTGGAGTTCATGGCAGAAACAGTGAAGTCACTCTGCTGTAAAATGAACAGCAAAATGAAAAGTTTGTAATTTCTTTAATAGTAAATATAGATTATGTTTTCGGCTTCTATAGAGGAAAGATGGGCATGCTGCAGAGAGTGCACTGCTTGAATTAAATGTGAGACCGTATTATTACTTGAGAGACATTAAATTATTTTCCATTTACTGCAGTTTCATTTGCAGTGGGGTTTTTTTTTTTTAGGTTTTATGTTTTCATTTTTTGAAAAAAGTAAATAATCCATCATGCCAACATTCAGAAGATAAATTCTGGCTAATAACACTCTCAGGAAAATAGCTGTTTTTCCCCATAATTTCTTTTTTGTGACAATCCGCATTTTCATATTTTCCTCACAAGGAATGCAGAATCTGTAGAAGAGGTAAAGAGAAAAAACTTCAGGTTTTGCTTTAGGAAAACATACCAGAAATATGATTTCAGGGTTTTTAATTTAATTTAATTAATTTAATTTAATTTCATTATCTTGCACAAATGAGTCCTCCAAAATACACCATTTGAGAGCAGTTCAGTAATTATAAAATGCAATCATAAATGTCTTAGGAAAATAAGGCTCTGTTATACTTTTCAGCTGTGCCAGTCTTTCTAATATCGTGTACCTCGTCTGAATGCGGTAAACACCATCAATCTAGGTTAAAGAAAACATGAAAATTACAGAAACCATCTGAGGCCAGTAATAAGATATTATTTCAGTGTTCAGTGAAAAAAATAAATAAATAAATGTGCTACTAAAGTTAAAGAAAAAAAAGTCTCATTGTCTGTTTCATGGTGCATCATGGGTTCTTGTGCTTCAGGCATCCAGTCACATCATTTTGTAACTCTGAAATGTGGCACAGCTGTCGAAGCTAACAAAACTCCTCGAGTGTGTAAAGAGGTGATTAAATACACTTTCTTCTGCTTTATGAGACTTTGACGCGATACTAAGTTCATCTTCATTCACTGATCCTCAGGGCAATTTAAATGAAAGTGTTGAAAAGGGGTTATTGAGGTCAGGAAAGCAAATTTAAGAAATAAATATGAAGGTAATAAATTAACAAATAAAACGTATGTATCTTCATCATTTCGAACTTATATGTTTGATCTCCAAAGAGTTATAAGAAGTATCTTTTTTTTTAAAGAGAAGAGGATTTACAAAATGCATCAATCCTGGTGTTGATTTAGGGTTAAAAGGACAAAATTTGTGTATTTAATTATGGTTACTAGAAAATAAAAAGGAGTAAATACGTTATTCCTATAATTTACTCACTTTGTCATTGAAAAGAGGAATGAAGTTGTCATGAAAACTGTGGCTGTAAGATGACTCTAAGAGCCTACTTGTTTTTTGTATTTTGTCCTGTACTTTCTTATTTAACTCCTACTGCTCCTCTATATGACATGAGGGGGGCTATAGCCTATAATATAATAATATATAGCCTAATATAAATTTAAAGCTATTTATACATGTAAATGTCTTTTCTTCACACAAACAAGTTACATAATGTCAAAAAACAACTAACTTTACCTTTCTGGGAATTAACATGACATTTTTGTTTTAGTCAAACATAAGATTCAGACTTGGAGATTGTGGCGGAGCCTTTAAAAACATTTTGAAATGGAAATAAAAGTCATGTCCTCTCTATATATCACATGTGTCTACAGCAGGTAGTGGGCTTTTTAATTACTTCCTCTTTTTCTAATTAGCAGGCGTTCTTGGAATTTTGTGCTGACAAGAAGAAAATAAACATTAGCAATCAATTATAAAGGGGTGTAGCTTTTGAAGCTCAAGGAAAACAGCAAAATGAAAAGTTTTTTCATTTCTTTGTTTACAAAAATATTAAACCTAAGCATATTTCTGGAAAGCTTAGCTGAATCTGTCATCTAGAAAGCAGTCATAGCTGACTTCTCTTTTTGAAACAAGTCAACCAGAGGTCACTGGAGCAGCGGTATTGCCATAGAAACTCATTCTGCGTGATATGAAACAAACATGGCCACCATGGTCATCCATCATCTCTCTAGTGAATCCCATCCATCATCGCAGACGCATGCTGACATCCACTTTGCTCTGGTTCCTCTCGGCTGGAGTGTGATTGGACGGTGTTAGGGAGCTGAGCTGCCTAAGTACACGGGTGCTTTCATGCTTGCAGAGCAGTGAAATGCCCAAACTGTACAACCTGACAGAAACACACTAATTTAGAAATCTATAGAGATGGGATTCATCAACCTTGGAATTCGGTTCACAAGAAAGATTTCTTTTTTCTCCTTTCAGACAAAAAGCAGTGTGATGACCATGAACACAACAGTAAAGTATTTTCTGATACACACCAGTGTATGTGGGTTTTTTTGTTTTTGTTTTTTAGGAAGATGAAAAATTCACTTTACCAGAGTTTTGGTGAGAAACATCAAAACTGGATAATTCCTACAGGGAAACACGTTACTACAGAAAATTTCAAACCATGTTAATAGCTCAATGCACTCCCCTTTCCTTCCCTTGAAGTTCACAAGCATTAATACATACTCAAAATATAGTTCAAATGTTGAAAAAATACATTTATATCTGTAGTAAATGAAAAGCAAATGTACTTTTGTTCAGAAAAAAAACTTTTTAAAAGTTTGTTCGTCCATGCATCCATTTACCC
Source organism: Aulonocara sp. 'chitande type north' Nkhata Bay (assembly GCF_057382095.1). Lineage (NCBI taxonomy): Eukaryota > Metazoa > Chordata > Actinopteri > Cichliformes > Cichlidae > Aulonocara > Aulonocara sp. 'chitande type north' Nkhata Bay. Next base: position 24,009,239 of record NC_141350.1, on the reverse strand, counting down.
CGTGCTGGTGACTTACAAGAACTGCTATATCATTTTGCAGTCATGTAATTATAAAAAGCCATCCATCCATCCATGCTTGGTTTTTGTTTTATTTAAATTTTTCTGTTGGGGAGGGGTGGTTTTAAAATGGAGTTTTGCAGCAATCTGACACTTCTAAGGCAGGAAAAAGAAGAAGGATGTGATTTAACAGAGAAAAGTGAACAAAAGCACTTGAGTTACAGATGCACACATGTCAAAGTTTCATCACAATGTCAGCAGACATTTACTGTAACAAAGTGACAGACTCAAAGCTGATTCCATGAGCAACTTACATTATTTATCTCTGCCATTAATAGTAAAAAGAAAACTACTGATGCTGACATTTCCTCAGCTGACAACAACAGTGCAAAGTGCCTTTTCTTTTCAACTTTCAGATAGACTACGTTTTTTCAGAGATGAAAGCAGCATGACTGGACCAGAACCCATCAAGGCATCCAGATAAGATCCAGCAGGAGATAAGTCAGAGTGAGCCCTTCATACAGGGTACAAAGAAAAGAAAAGCGCCAGTTTCAAATGCTTTTCTTTGAAATTCCACTGAATAAAATGACATTTGAATAACATAGCTATCTACATCTTTGGGAGTTCTGGGTTGTGAAGCTGGTTTTTATCACACCTCATTGTCAAACCATCTCCATAGGATGAATACCTAAAACACCTAAAACAGCCCCACATGCAATAGACACCTGTCATTTATGAATCAGTATTCTTATGATGTGCTGTGATGAGAAAGAAACTGTTCAGTGGGGAAACAAGATGAGAGTGCCTCAATGTTTGTGATGCAGAGCGCCAATCAATTAAGTGGATAAGATGTGAATGATTACTCTAAGAGAGTGGCAACTTAATAGCAACATAGACTTCTGCCAATTACGTTAATTACTTCATTTAATTTACAATGGTTTGTTGCAGATGGTGCATTACCGTTGTGGCTAACAGGAATGGTGGACAGAGTGAAATCACGTAAATATAAACAGACCCCATTTTACTGAAACTTTGGTAAATGGACTGATTCTTATATAGCGCTTTCCTACTCTCCCGGAGTACTCAAAGCGCTCTATACAACATGCCTCATTCACCCATTCACACACACACTCATACAAGCACTTCTAAACTCAAGTGCAGCTAATAAACATTCACGCTCCGAGGGCAACCTTCCGATCAGTAGCTGATCTGCAGTGTTGGGAAGGTTACTTTTAAAATGTATTCCATTACAGAATACAGAATACATGCCCCAAAATGTATTCTGTAACGTATTCCGTTACGTTACTCAATGACAGTAACGTATTCTGAATACTTTGGATTACTTAATATATTATCATGCTTTTTACAACAACGTGAATGTACTATTGCTGTGTGATTTATTACTATTACTGAAGGTCCGCGACTCCGAACTGTAGTAAAGGGACCTCTGGCTAATACGGCGGGGTCGCTGTCGGCTCGTAGCCCAAAACTAGCTTTACTTTGTTGTGTGGGTCAACTTTTCTTGCGAGAGACAGAGAGAGGCGTTGAAAGGCTGCTCCAACGGAACTTATTGTTTTCGGAGGAAAACACGAACACGGTGTACAGTCGAGTCTTAATAGCTTACTTACAACTGGGCTCGTCAGGCACTCTTCTTGGCTGCAGTGGTTATTATTATATTTACATGCTTCCAGCTCTCGTTTCTGCTCGATGACAGCTCGTACCTTTCCACTCCCCTTTTTCTCCCTCCTCGCGCTCACAGACCCATAACGTGTATGGCAGTCCATTCTCCCTGCAACACGGACTACACTGCCCATGATGCTACATTCTTTAGAGCTATGCTTGTAGCATTCTGCCTGTTAGCTTAGCACAACAACAACAACAACGAAAAGGCGCTCTCTCACCCAGGAAACAGAGAGAGAGAGAGAGCATCGCCCTGTAACCATGGCAACCGTAACGCTGCCGCCTGGAACAACAGCACGTAGCTGTCAAACAAAACCCAAACAGTCCTGACCAGCGACAATATGAAACAGGAAAGTACCGCAGTGTAATCCATTTATTTCAACAAAGTAACTGTATTCTAAATACCACCTTTTTAAACGGTAACTGTAACGGAATACAGTTACTCATATTTTGTATTTTAAATACGTAACGGCGGTACATGTATTCCGTTACTCCCCAACACTGCTGATCTGCTCTACGACCTGAGCCACAGCCACCTTTGAATTTAAAAGTTGAACAAAACATGAGCCACCTTTTTAAATTTTGAAGATGTTTAGCTTGTGTCTTTTTCACTGCTAAGATAAGTGCAGACAATGGGTAGATTATGTGTTCCTACCTTGTACAGCTTATACTACTGACAGCTTCATATTGGATGTGAAAAAAATCACGACCAGCTGTTTTAACTGTATGTGACTGCAGGTATGTATTTTATCTAATAATTCGCATACCGCCAGAACAGGAGCACAGAGGATGCAGTCTCCATCGCACTGCACTCTGTCCTCTCACACCTGGACAACAACACCTACGCCAGAATGCTGTTTATAGACTTCAGTTCAGCATTCAATACAATCCACCCCTCACAACTCATCAGGGAACTGACAGACCTGGGCATCAGTTCCCTCATCTGCAAATGGTTACTGGACTTCCTGACCAACCGCCCCCAACATGTCCGGCTGGATAACCGCTGCTCATCTACAATCACGATGAACACCGGCTGTGTGATGAGCCCTTTCCTCTACTCCCTCTTCACCCACGACTGCAGACCTGCTGATGGTTCCAACACCATCATTAAGTTTGCAGATGACACCACGGTGATTGGCCTCATCAGTGACAACGATGAGGCCGCCTACAGGGAGGAGGTGGATCGTCTGGCTGAGTGGTGCGACAGAAACAACCTGCTGCTTAACACCGAGAAGACCAAGGAGCTCATCGTGGACTACAGGAGGAATACTGACCCACATCCACCCATCCACATTAAGGGGACGGCTGTGGAGCGTGTGAGCAGCTTCAAGTTCCTGGGAGTTCACATCTCCGAGGATCTCACCTGGACGACCAACTGCTCCAAGCTGGTCAAGAAGGCTCACCAGCGCCTCTTCTTCTTGAGGACTCTGAGGAAGAACCACCTGTCCTCAGACATCCTGGTGAACTTCTATCGCTGCACCATCGAGAGCATCCTGACCAACTGTATAACAGTCTGGTACGGGAACTGCTCTGCCTCAGACCGGAAGGCGTTGCAGAGGGTCGTGAAAACTGCCCAACGCATCGCCGGAGCACCACTTCCTGCCATAAAAGACATCTACAGGAAGCAGTGTCTGAAAAGGGCTGGGAAAATCATCAAAGACCCCAGTCACCCATCACATGGACTCTTCACCCTCCTGCCCTCTGGGAGGCGCCACAGGAGCCTCCGGACTAAGACCACCAGGTACCGGTGTTGTGCCAAAAAGTGATTGTCTGCCAAAAACTGATTTCCGGTATTTGCCAAAAACTGATTGCTCGTATTTAAACTGCTATAAGTAACTTGTTGGGCTATAATATGTGAAACATATGTCAAATGCATCCCTCGTGGATGACATAAAGTCATCTTGAGCCACAAACAACATTCGTGTAACAAGGTAGAAGCCGCAATCAGTTTTTGGCAGTGACTTTTATATAACCTTTATTTATCCAGTTAAAAAAAAATCTCATTAACATTAAAAATGTCTTTTGTAAGAGTAAGTTGGCCAAGAGGACAGCAGAAATGGCAGCAAATATTACAATATTTCCGTAAAAATATTTTAAGTGGGGATAAAGGACCGGATTGGTTATAATGTAAGTGAAAAACAGATATTGTTTTAATTCTCTATATAACCCCTTTGTAAACCCTGTTCACCGAAGTCTATTTACGAACATACGTAAAGATATTACACATAAAAAATACACAGAAACATTGGAAATCAGTTTTTGGCAGACAATCACTTTTTGGCACAACACCGGAACAGCTTCTTCCCCACAGCTGTCAGACTCCTGAACTCTGCCTCCTGACATCTGACCCACGTTAAACTCATGGACTGAACATACACACACACACACAATGGACAACTGTACCCTCAAACACACAATAATAACATGGACTGAACCACCACTCACAACCACTAGCACTTTATATAGCCTCTGTAGAAACTATCTACACCCTCACTTATCTTAACTGCACTAATGTATAGCTCTGTGTAAATAATCATTCTGTACATTCGATAATCTTTAATCCTACAACTGTTTACAACTTGCATAGTTCCCATTTCTGTATAGCTGTATATCCCAGATTCTGTAAAGTTATTTATTTCATATTCTGTATAGTTTTTCATATTTATATCCTGTTCATATCCTGTACATAGCTTGTACTCACTACAGCCTGTACATACTTATAGTTATAGAACATTCACAACATACTTCATACCGTGTACATTAAAACATACCATAATAGACCCATTTCTGTAATATACTCACATATCTTTATTGTTGCTAATATATATTGTAATATATCTATATCACTAAAGCACTTCTGGATGGATGCAAACTGCATTTCGTTGCCCTGTACCTGTGCATGTGCAATGACAATAAAGTTGAATTCTATTCTATTCTATTCTATTCTAACACTGAATTTTTTTCTTGTGATAATATGAGGTCAATTTTTCATCCAACCTTTCATCTGTCCCAGCTGTAATTGTTGTTTCTTGCTCAGCATGCAAACATGTTAAACATGTTAAACATTACACTGTTGTACATTAGCTGTTAGTGTTGGGACTGACACCACATTAACATATTAACCACACTACAGTTTTACCAAACTTTGTAGTTCAGATTTAATGATGTTTATTTTTTCATTTGTTTGTTTACATTAACAGAACAATTTCAAAGATCCATAATTCAATAAGTAAATAGAAAGTAAGAAAGGCTGAAGTTCCCTTTTATTTAATATATGTAAATGGTTTTGCAGGTAATTATTGTGGTATAGTACCAAAAAAAAGTTATCAGTGAGAGGGTTTAATTTCTTTGAACAGATGTATATGAAGGTCATCACCCTCACAATCATTATCATTATCGTCTTAATTATTACCTCAATCAGCATTATCATTATCAGTAATACCCCACTCTCATCCCTGTCACTGTCTCCCCAGTCAAAGCTTTAAGAGGCTTCATATCATAAGGAAGTCAAGTAATAAATATTTATTGGATTTCAGACTCCGTCTTTTTTTCTCGAGGTTAATTATTCAGGAAAAAAAATTGTCATTTGTACATCCTGGTTTTGCATATATAGTAAATGTGCAAGAGAAATCATTATGTTTTAACAGACTTCTGGGTCACCCAGGTAATTTGGTAGAGGCTGAGCTATGCTAACTGTCGTAGCATACTTCCCAGAATCACATTAGTGTATACTGTAATGGGTTACCAGGTAATCTAAGAAAGGACGGAGCAGAAAGATTGCTGCCGTATTCAAAAACGTCAATAGAATTAACAAAATGCTGATCTGGATCCTGTTAGTCAGAGGTAGTGAATATGTCCTTACAATAGATTTTTCATATAATTGCCTGATTACTTGCATATTTTCTTGCCATTTTACTCAAGTGCTTCCATTCTAAAGCCCTGCGTACTTGGCCTGTTATTCAAAAACAAGGTGTGCCATTTTTTTGAAGGTTGCTAAGCATAGCCTTTCTCTACTAAGACTTAATATATCATTTGTTCTGCTTTATTTCTACTGCATCAACATGTCTTCCTATGTTTTCATGTCTTTTGATTATCCTAATTGTAGAGAGCACTTTGGTTAACACTTGTTGTTTTAAATGTGCTATATAGATAAATTTGACTTTGCCTGTCCAGATGGAGAACAGATGGAGAAGAGTGGAGGTCTTCACTAGTGCCCCAACGACTTCACTTCAGGTATAAGGACAAGTGAAGTGAATGGCCTGATGGTGAACACTGGTGACATTTCTTTTTTCAACACGACTCAATAAAATATGATTTGATGATATTTGGTCTGTTTACAATTTTAATGTAATTTTTTTTATCTCACACCCTATTCCCCGCCCCCTAAAATAGATAACCTGAAAGGTAAATTTAACATATGTTATTTTACTTCTATTTTATTCTTTTCCTATAAGATTTATAATGATTTACACCTAATTATACTTTTTATGGGTTTGACAAGCCATTAAAGTTCATGATGACTGTTGAGCAGCCAAATACTTTTTTTTTCCAAGTTAAATGCAAATACCCACTGCATTATATAAACTGTCATAAAAAAACAAAAAGTATAAATGATAATGATAGCTTTACATCCCTGCCAGATCAGCCAGTGTCAGGTCAGCTTAAAAATGCTCATTTGAGTTTATTGTGATTGGCAGAACATAGATTGATCTACCCCACTCCCTGGCAGTGAACTTTAACACTGCAATAGGCAGTGGACCACAGTGTGATGCAAATGCACGCCTACACTCTGTTACCCCGGTGGACAAGTGTCAACACTTTCTGTGAATATTGATCTTTGGACAACACTGGATTTAATATGCTTTGTACTTGTCAACAGCCACAAGAGAAGCATCGCCTTGGCTCTACTTACTGTGATTTGATGAACGTTTTGCCTTAAACTGAGAGGAGAAGTTCTATTTTGAGCACACACAGCAGCATCACAAGGCTTACACAAATATGCCATCCAATTGTAAATGCAATGATCTATCACAATGCCAATTCTGATTCGTTTTTTGGGTTTTTATTACAGTTTAAAATAATACTTTGTTGACTTGATTAACATCATTCTTTAGTATTTAGCTTAACAGCATTTATGAACATAAGTCGATAGACATACATGACAACGATATTTATACATCCGTTTTTAGATTATTTTATAATGTACAACAGAGGTTGCACAGGTAGTCCAACACATCAAGTCCAACACAAAAGCACTTTGAATCACCTTGTTATTGAATTGTGCTATACAAATAAACTTGCCTTGCCTTGCCATTGCCAGAAGATTTGTCGTGTCTCCCAGCAGAGTCTCAGGAATGAGGAAAAGATTGTAGGAGAGCTGGACAGGGACATTGAAGGTCCTAATCCCATGAGCAGAATGGTATCTGCTCCTTGGTGCAAGGAGGAACAGGATGACCTCCAGCAGGCCACTGGAGTGGGCTACCATCCTTGTTTGGTTGGGTATACACCCTGAATTCAATTAGGCCCTACCCTGAAGCTGTGGGTCCTGGGTTCCTTCTGGTGCACAACAATGCATAGGAGAACTACCAAGAACTACCTTCATACTGTGGCAATAGTGTGAAGGTAGTTCTTGGAGTTGGAAAAATACATATCATTGCTCATCCATGCTCATCTGACCTAATCCCAGTAGAACACTTCTGGGACATTATGTATTAGTCCTTCTGAGGCTTCATCTCAAACTGTCCTGGAGCACAGTGATGCATCCTTTCACACTTAACATATCACTCAGTCCATTTCAGTGTAGATATCCAGCACGAGGGTTTTCCCATTGAGATCTGATTCTGTGTTCTAAGTGTTCCTCTCCTTCGGGATTAATAAAGTATTCTGATTCTGATTTAATTTTGTTTGAGCAGTGTAGACTGATAAAACGAGACAGCAATTTAAATTACACATGTCTGGTCAATACTAGACCCTTCAATAAAGTCAGCATTGGTGCAGTCACTGATGCAGTGTATGTGACTGCTGCATTACTGCTTTTAAAGTAAAAATGTGTGGCATTTTCATCTGTCAGAGTCCTTGCTATTTATTTCTCTCTTGTCTGATCATTACAGCTTTTTCAGCCGTCATATACGACATGATAGCTTTCACAGTTTTACAGTTTTATAGTGATAGCAACATTGTCACCATGGACATATAAAGCTATAGATACGTCTTCAACAGGAAAGCCATGGGGAAATAATTTCACAGCAATGTGCTCACTGTTTGACAGGTCCTCTGGGAAATGCAGCTCAGCAACATCACATTAAAAAAAAAAATGAAAATGCTATCAAATATTTAATATATTCTGTGAAATATATTTAATTAATTTATATTAAATAAAATTACTTTTCAACACAAGCAAAAGGGCAGCACGGTGGCATGGTGGCACTGTTGCCTCACTTCAAGAAGATCCTGAGTTCAATCCCACCATCAGGCCGGGGTCTTTCTGTGTGGCGTTTACATGTTCTCACTGTGTTTGCGTGGGTTCTCCCCGGGTACTCCGGGTTCCTCCTACAGTCCAAAGACATGCAGTTAGTGGGGTTAGGTTAACTGAAATCACTAAATTGCCCAAAGGTGTGAATGGGGGAGTGAATGTGACTGGTTGTTTGTGTCTATGTGTTAGACCTGCAACTATGAGGTGCCGTAAGGGACATTATTACTGAAACGCTCTCACACAGTGTGAGAGCGTTTCAGTAGTGTGTGTGAGAGCTAAAATTTCAGTAGTGTGTGTGAGAGCGTTTCAGTTGTGTGAGAGCGTTTCAGTAATAATGTCCCTTACGGCACCTCATATGCAACAGACTGGCGACCTGTCCAGGGTGTACCCCGCCTCTCACACTAAGACAGCTGGGATAGCGCCAGTGCCCCCCGTGACCCTGAAAAGAATAAGCAGAAGCGAATGGATGGAACACAAACAATATTGCTGCTATTTATGACCATCCTCTTAATTATCACTAATCTTGCTTCTGTGGGTTTTTCTTTTTTTTTTTAGTAATTTTTTAGCTAATAGCTAAAAGCTGAAAAGCTAATGATTATATAGTGAAGAAACAGAAAAATTTAATAGCTATAGGGCCAGATTTTTTTAAGAGTTTGTGGTGTGAAAAACAAAAGATCCTTTAGAGATATGTTCATCAGTTTGACAGAAATATGCTAATATTGGTCTATGCCTGCCTGTTACAAATTTGCTTGCTAAACCATTAACATAACATGCCATGGATTCACGACCCCCAAAATGTTTCATATACAGATGAAGTATTATTCATTAGTAGCCAATATCAGTTAGCAATGACAGTTTTCTTGGGTGTTTTGTTTTGTGTTATTTTGTGATGCTTTCAGTTCTCTTGTGTAGAGCTACAACAAATGGACCTTGTTAGCTGCTTAGAGCAGAAGTGGACAACCTCTGCTCCTTTCTTGTCTTTTTGCTTTTTGTCTCTCTTATTGACTCTTGCTGTACACAATTATTTAAAGTGTTTCCTTTGTTTCATCACATTATATATTCATGTGCAAATGCCTCTCTCTCAGTCTCTCAGCCAGAGCAAGTTAATGTGAATCTACATTATTTATCCCTGAGCTGAATGAAGAGTTCTAGCTTCCCCAATTCACTGGAATATTACTTGTCCCAAAGTGTCAACACAAGCTCGGTTGTCGACATAATTACATCACATTATTAAATAGCCTAGCGTCATGCCTCATTCAGTTTTTGCATTTCTGCTTGTCTTTCTCTCATTTTATTAAACCCCATACTTTAATATTTCTTCAGTATCCAAGTGGCAGTTACTGGTACTTGTCTAAAAATGTCCCCATCCGCAGCCTAAAGGTTTAACATTTATTTACATCACCTTCCAAATGAACAATTACTGGTGAAGGTAAAATTTGCCAAGCATGGTGGGTGGTGATTGTATGCCACACCAGTAATCAAAGGTAAAAATCTTCTCAGATTAAAGCAAGCACTTGCACAGTCCTCGTTGTGTCGATGTGCTGTCAGCTCAGCATGATGATAAATGTTTACGGCACTACATTAAGAGGAAATTACCTCTTTTTGCTAGAGGCCAGATCATTCATTCACAGGCGTAGCATGCCCATCGTCAGCCCTGTCGTAAATTAGTTTGCACCTTTCAGTAGGAAGAAAGGTGGGGAGGATTAGGAAGATCAATCTTTCAGACGGGCAGTTAAAATCATTATTTGGCTTCCTGCAGGACACAGGTTGCGCTAAGGAGTGACAAATTGTACCACACTGTCATAAACATCCCTATTCATGGCAACCCTGGGGTACGGTCGCTTTGTGTTCCTCTGTATGGAGATGACCAAAATAACATAGGGGAAGAGAGGAGACTGAGTTAGTGAGGTTATTAAGGCTTCTGGACCTCCACAGTTATTCATAAGGAGAGAACATAACAAGCCCACTGTGGCTTTTCTAGCCAAAGATTTACAGTGTATTTTAAAAAATCCAGCCATATCTCCACAGAATCTATTATTTTGACTCCATCTCCTCTGTCAAGGTTGGGAACAGAGTTGAATGAAAGTCTTCCTCAGGCATTGCTTTGTGCATCATCTGTCTAAAATTAATCACAATTAGTTTGTTTTAAAGATGTTTTAAAAAGTCTTCATCGCTCTGTGACTGACAACGGTTGCATTCACGTTTTGTTTTTTTTTTTAAAGTAGAGATTTGGGTTTTTAATAAATATAGATCTAAACACTTTCCACACTGATACAATTCAGACCCACAGCAATCACTGCTCGGCCACATCATCTGTTTGCTAATCCAGTTAATCTTTCCATTGGCAACTGTTCTCGGAATGATGCTTTCCCTGTTATTTTAGGAGAACGATTAAGCATTGTGGAATTAACAATGGCTTAACCTCTTCACAAGATTCCTTTACATCCCCCTTGCAGAAGGCTTGGGAAAGTTTTCAATGCGGAGCTCTCCTGCTCTTGCTTCCTGCAGTGAAAACAATGTGAACCAAGATGTTCGGACCAATTACCAGATATAATTCACTGCACAAATGATACTGGGAGAAAAGGGCCTTTCGTCCTCTATTGTGAAATCTTGAATTCTTGTTAAGCGTTTGTTTGGCTGACGTGAATTATCTAGTGTTGTCCTTTCAGCACATAATACACCTTGTACTGTACATGCTCTGTGAGATATGAGGCACACGGTTCTTGTTAAATAAAAAAGCTTAATTATTGGTAATTAAGCTTTTTTAATTACAAGTAAGATCAATTTCCCTCTTTTGTAGCTCAGTAATGACTCATTCCAGGAAATCAATTGATATATTAAGAGGGCAACAGTAAAGTTACTGGAAGGACTTAAAAATAGACCAGATATTTTGCATACTTTGCACAAAGCACAAACCCATAAATTCAAATTAATGCATGGCGACTGGGCCAAACCTCTATGAAAGAATATATGGATCAAATTTAATATATTTGCTGTGTACTGTAGGTTACTGAGGTTTGCTGAAACATGCAGAGTATCTAGTGTCCTTTTTTCACGTGAATACAGCACAGGCCTATCATTACTGTAATTACTGCACTATGTCATCATGCTTTGTTTTTGGTGATAGCCACACTGTTGAATGATGAGAATAATACTTTCTCATTTAAACAAGATGTTTTTTGGATTAAACTTGTGTGAGGAGGAACTAGCAAGATGGTGTTATGTTTCAACCAGGCCCACAGCTTCATGCTTGAGATGGATTGCATCCCAAAGACTGGTCTTTGTCAGTCCATATATCAATAGATTGCTCAAGCGTACAGCTGAAAGCCTCTAAATGTTCATCTATATAAATGTTCTAAGGCAAACTGAGATCCATCCAGTCTTCGATCAGATCAGGCTGTGATCAATAATCTGCAGGCATTGTGAAATGATGTAAAATCATGTCAGATGAGGCCAGTTTGTGCAGCCTGCTTTCTGCTTCAAGTGATCTACTCATTTTTACCTCAGGACTTAATATAGTGTATGCATGTTTGTAATATTTTTGCATAACTCATTCTATCCACCCAGCTGTCTGTAGTAAAATATAATTTTTATTCTGTATAAGGATAAGATAAGAAGAATTCATAGATGTTGTGTTAACAATATTTGTTTTTGTAAAAGTAGTCACGAAGCAGTAAAGGACTTATCGTGATATTATGTAAGTCCATGAAACAGAAGTTAGTTCACATAAGAAATTTCTTTTGCATTGTCACCCTCCCTTAACCCCAACTAGTCGCAGCAGATGGCCGCCCCTCCCTGAGAATGGAAGTTTCTTTCTGTTAAAAGGGACTTTTTCCTTCCCACTGTGTGCTCATAGGGGGTCTTCTGATTTCTCTGTATTATTGTAGGCTCTTAATTTTTCAGAATAAAGCACCTTGAGCCAACTGTGTAGATAGATAGATAGATAGATAGATAGATAGATAGATAGATAGATAGATAGATAGATAGATAGATAGATAGATAGATAGATAGATAGATAGATAGATAGATAGATAGATATTTGTATTTCTTGCTGCTAAATTGTTTACAGTTGGTATATCAGAGCAAAGCCATTTCTCATACAAGAAGTTATGTGATCAACGCGTCCTGGTAGAATATTTACGATGGTGGCTTTAAAACAATAAATGATGTTAACAAAAATTTTCTTCTCAGCCATGTATATATTATATTGGCATACATTGCAACCCCTTTGAAATGGAGTGTGATTTGTTTGGTTGTTTTGTTCTCTTTTTATAACAGTTTATAGAGCTTTTTTTAAAGCTTATAAGAACATAAGCTCTTCATAGTGTTTTAAAAGAAACTAAAAAAAATCAGGTCACATCTATGTTGATAATCAAGTTATGAATGCAGGCGATAAAATAATTTGAGTATTTTCTCCCTTTAAACTAAACTCTGACCTGGACATGGAAACAAGAAGTATCTGATTTCAGTGTCGAGAAAAGTATCAAATGTGTATGTAGTCCAGCTCTATTAAACCTCAAGAGAGCCAAACCAGATTCTCTTTCCCTGAGGTGCATAAAAACTTCTCTCTCTTCTTAGTTTTGTGCTGAAATAATCTCTGCTGAGAGCTGAGGGGCTGGAGAGGGCTTAGGATAAGTCAGAATGACAATTAGTGGAATGACACATCTTGACACATCAGACCTCCAAACACCCACTAATGAATCATAGGAGCATGTCCAGAAATAGCCCCTGCAGCCCCCGCAAAAGAACAGCCGAACACCTGTGTCAACTCTGTTTTGCATCCTAACCTGAAACGGTATCCTTAAGCCATTTGTACTTTACGAGGGAAAGCAATCCAACAAGTCATCTAATCTACATCTTTACACAGCTTTGTCCCTATCCTCTCATATATCAGGTATTTTAAGCAGAGGACCAGCGACTGATATTTTGGATTTGCTCAGTGAATTAATCAGAAAACAAAACAAAACACTTCTATCAATAATGAATTTCACAGCACTCTTAAAGTGGCATTAAAGCAAGTCGAACATCCTACTGATGCTTACAGAAAACTCAAACCTAAAACCCCAAATGCATTATATCTGACACACTCACTTACTTTTAAGCAATAAATTGCATAAAGATACCAGATGTAGCACAAATGATACAAATAAATCCAAATTTATATTTTGCTATTTTTTTTTTTTTTTTTTGCATTTGTCAGAAGGTTCAGGTAACACTAAGCTTTTCACATTTAGAGTTCTTTAGCAATTATTTCATGGTTCACACTTTTAAGGGCTAATATGTGGACATGCATGTTAAGAAGTCCTGCCTGTCAGTAGAATATTTCAACACTGCTGTCAGAAGTGAAATACAAGAAAATACAATATTCGGTGACACAAGATTATATGCGACTCATGAGATCGCCTTACCTTACCCGCATCATCTATCAGTAACCATTTAATTTGTTTCAAAATGGATTAATAATTCAAATGTTTCTGTGGTTCATTTGTTATATACAGTGAAACAGTCGTTGATGACCACTGTTGGGGTTGGTGTTAGTCCCTCTGCTGTGTTCGTTCCTCATTTATTATGTAAGAGGCTGCTGTAAATGACCAGCAACAGGCTTGTGTGAATGCATAAAATACAAGGCAGATCCCCTGTGCCCATGCCACACTGCAAGCATGCCCCTGTATTAGAACTAAACATGGAAGGCTGTTTACATTATTCTAAGAACCTCCAAAACTGTGAGGGGGAAGGGCTATTTCACGTCAGTGTAAGAGTCTCTACCACATCTTTCTGCATTCTCCGACGGTCTGTTTAGCTGCACAGACCTACAGCACCCTGTCTCTGGTTTAAAAGTACTAGTCTTTGGTGACTTTCCTGGTTAGGAGTCAGACAGTTACCATAAGAATATCAGTCAGTCACATATCATATGAACATATTATATTCTCATAATATGTGGGGGGATGAAATTATAACCACAGAGAAGGCAATTCTAATTTTTCTTGCTACCTTATTTTAATCGGAAAATGATAAATTTTTACAAAAAAAAAAAAAAAAAAGAAGCGCTTGCATCAGTGAACTTTATTAAAAAATGTTTTTTAAAAATGTACCAAAATACACTGAAATGCTTTTCTTGAGTAAAGACGTCCTATTTTCCACATTATATCTGCTGGAAAAGGAATGAAAACTTTGCCAAAGCCCAAATGTTAAGAGATGTACTGTTATCAAGCTAAACTTCCCACCGTTTTTGTATCACTTGCAGCGCTGATGTGATTTAGGAATATAGTACTAAGTAACAGTGGCTGTTTTTCTTTGTGTACCACAAAATAAATATTTACATCAACAGTGATACACAACTAAATGCTATAATGAAGGCATTTTCATGCACATTTACACCCCAGTATTATTCAGGAGGCTCAGTATTTCCATTTGGGCCATGAAAACAGTGTTTCCCATCTGGTATAAGCTCCCTTCACAATTATGTGCTGGGATAGGCTCAGGATATCCTAATGTTATTTTGCTGTCACACTAAGTTCTCTATCCATAATAATATCCAAAGTATTCAGCTCAATTATGTGTGCTGAGGTATTTGTGATTAGGATATGAATATGCATATAAACAGCTTAGCCCAAAAATGACCTCAAATGGAGCGTGAGCTGGTACCCAGCATTTTCTCTGAGTGACTGTGTTCTTTCGTGCAAAGTCATTTTCAGTGAAAATTTCCAATCAGCTTGACTTAATAGGCCCACCATGGATACTTGTGATTATAAACAGGCTAATATTTTCATGCTGCATATTTCTTTACTGATTAATGTCAGGGCTTTCACGCTGATATCAAAGTCACATTTTATGGATGATTAATTTTCTGCTTAGATATTGAGCAATTTATACATATAGTCAGAAGTCTGAAACTATACAGGCTCAAAACACAATCAAATTATTTTTCAATTTGACAGCTGTCATCATAAATCAGTTAAAGATGGTTTGAATCCTTTTTCCCACTTATTAATGTATTGCGATTTCAGTTATTGAATAGATAGATAGATAGATAGATAGATAGATAGATAGATAGATAGATAGATAGATAGATAGATAGATAGATAGATAGATAGATAGACATAAATGATATGAATATATGAATATATGGAAAATGGCAAAAGATAGTGCTTTCCAATCCAGGGCTCAGGGTCTTTAGGTTATTTCTGAGAGGTCACTATCAAATGAGATCTGAATTGATTTCTTTCACATAAAAATGTGAGCAATATGGCTCTAAGTTTAGTCAACGATTTCTTCTCTAACCTGGCGCACTCTACATCATGTAGAGGGTTTCTAAGCAAATTGCTGTTATTTGTTAAACTTCTCCCAGAGGAGGAGGGGGGTTGGACAAATGCTCATCTCTGTTGGATCAGAGATGGGATCTCCTAAAATGTTATCAGCGCCCCTGGACCCGAGAGTTATAGCCTGTGAGGTATGTCTCATAATCGGTGCATTTTGAATAGGACACATGCACTCTGTCTTGTGATAACGGTTGAATCCTGGAGCGTTCGTGCCACGCATGCACCGCTGGAGCGCACGAACCCAGTCGCACCGCCCTCCTGTCCGCCTGCTGCCGGGAGGAGCTGAGGAGAGAGCAGACCGGAGCGCAGCGGTACCTTAGGGATGTGGCAGCAATGTTTTATGCTTAGAAATAACCTTCGAAATTGGCAAAGTTTGTCTTTTACTAGAGCTAAAAGAGAATATCAAACCGCGTGTGAGAGAAAAAACAAATGTCCATCGGTCGTTAGAGAAATTTCTTACGGTGCCTGCCCGCCTCCCTGGGCTCTGTCGTAGGAGATTACGAAGCGCATCGGAGCCGGTGTCCGCGCCAGTCTAACCATCAGAAGATAAGAAAGAGAAACAAAGAGAAAAACAAAGAGGTCGTTGGCTCTGCAGAGCCCCCGCTGACACCTGCCTTCGGTCCACGGTAGAGTCTGCCGGTGTGGAGGTGAGTGCAGATGTCATGTTTGTGGGATGTTGGCTGGTTTGATATCCAGTTGAGGTGACGGATGCTGAAGGTAAGGCCACGTGGGTACACTGATAACTGTACCAGCACGCTTGTTCTGGTTCTTATCAAGCTCTGCACAGCATGTCACCGAGATGCGAACCAAGTCATAACTTTTGCACATTACAGCCTCCCTCGCTGCACAGGCGTCACAGCATGTGGGGTTGCGTGTCTGATAACATCAAAAATGCAATAAGTCACACTCGGAGAGCGTGTGTGCAATTTCTATCCAGCCTAGCAACCAGGCAGCACCAGAGGGAAGGAGTTCACATCTTTAACTGTCTTAAAACACGCTGTGGGAGGCTTTTATTTATTTATTTATTTATTATCTTTTTTTTTAATCTAAAGAAATCACATAAACATCCGTGACATGCGATGTCATAGCTTCGGGCTGTGCCATATTTAAAAGATCATGGCTCAGAATTCGGTAATATTGATATTAGGTTAATAAACCATAGCCATCTATTGGAATATCAAGCACGTTTTAAATTGTTCAAAAATGTAAAAAATCTTCTACAAAAGGCTTGTTGTTATGAAGGTTTGGTATTTAAAAAAAAACAAAACACAAATTATTATTATAAATTAAATGTCTTTGGACTATTTTCTGACCAAAGTAAGAAGTTTGGACAATTTCTTTTGTGTGTCTTCTTGTAAACTTCTTCACATTTTAAAGACTTAGTCGTTGTGTAACTGTAGTATTCAGTAGGTTATATAATTACATTTTAATTGGCTGAAACTGTTCTGCAAATCAAAACAGCATCTGCATCACCTGAATAATATAACTCAATAAAAGGAGCAATAAATATGAATATGAGTGTATTATTTCAAAGCATGAACAACTTTGTCACATACTATGATATCCACAATATGAAAAGCACAAGATGCGATTGCACTTCTGAAAGGCTGAATTAAAACTCTAACAGTAAGGCTTCACCAAAGGCATGCATTGTCCTTAAAGTCATCAAAGAATTGCATCATCTGCCAGAGTTGCTCATGGCCTGCGGTGCGAATGACAGCTCCATGGCTCATCTGAAAGGCCTGTAGCAAAACAGCAGCTCATTACAAGAGCAGCGGCTCGGGCTTCCTCTGGCGGGAGGCTGCTGGCTCATTAGGGGTCACAGAGGGGCGAGTCTCCCACTATGAGCTGCAACTTGTTACCACGGCACTTTGTGAAATCACTGGTATTTGGAATGAATTCATTTTTACAGAAAAACTGAAGAGACGCACAAAAACCAGTATAAAACTTGTGCTATAAATACAGTAGCTTTCAGTTTAAAGCTACAGTAAAAATGAACAAAACCCCAATGTGTGTACATATGTATGTATATCTATATATATATCTATATATCTATATCTATCTATCTATCTATCTATCTATCTATATATATATATATATATATATATATATATATATATATATATATATATATATATATATTTCATATATAGACACCTCTCTCCTAAATCCCTCCCATCAAACAAGCATGTCTAATATATGTGAAAATAAAGCCGATGCGATTGGCTTCACAGAATGTTCAACCCAGTGTGCGACTATCTTTATTCCATTTGTATTCTTTATACTTCTTTATTTTACTCATCTGATCTGGTCTGAAAAGACCTGTAATTGGCCAGCCTGACACTACATTTTTCCTCAAGTCTGAAAGTAGAGCCCAAAGGAGGAGAGAGAGTCGACTTCTCTCTAAGGCCTCTTGAATAACATATTGCTTATCCCAGCTTTAACAAGGCATCTTTGGTCATGGAAGTAGGCTTTGAATTAGATATATGGAACAACAACAACAACAAAATAGAATACTTCATCACTTGATCATGACATTAAAAAGAAAAATAAATAAATAAATAAATAAATAAATAAATAAATTATCCACTTACATACTGCAGGAGATGGTGCTTCTGATTGTCCAGTCCTCAGTGTAAATATGTGAAGTAGGACATTTCTGATTATTCAGTGTATAATGTTGCAACTGTTATCAGCTTGAAAATAAAATAAAAAAAACATTGTCAACCAGAAGACAGCAGAAGAGACAGGGCCAACTCCACAGAAGTCATCAAATAAAAATCACAGTGTACATACATTTACATAAGCTGTCTGACTGGTCACTGACCCACTGTTCAAGCCTACTACATGAAGACTTCATGAACATAAACTTTACACTGCCCTGTTTGGTACAGTAATACTAGGCAAATCTCACTCTTAAGTGTGAGCATGGAGTAGAAGTCTGGCTAGAACCAACAATGGAACTACACCCCCCCCACCCGCTCCACTCCTCCGCCTCCAATGACTAGACTCCCAAAAAAAATGAGTCATGCTTTTACATTCATTTCTACTGTCCAAGCAATTTAAATAAAGTCATACTTCTTTAAAAGGATAGAGAAACTGTGTGCTCAGGCAGAACGTAAACCTAAAATGCTCTAATCCTTTCTGCTTTCTGAATGGAATTACATGCAGGCTTATTTCTGTTGCCTTGCCACAGTTAATACAGACGTTCTATGTAGTGAAGATGGAAGTGTCCATCCTAGTAAGACATTTACACTTGAATCCATTCTCAGCTGTTTTTTTCCAAACATTGTGGGTATAACTTCACTCTTACTATAGCTTATTTGAGAATTTTCTAGAACTGGCAAGCGCAACTGAAAATGCTGTGAGGATATCCCTCCTATCGTTAGACTATTTTCAGCTTCCAAAATAAAAGAAGCACTAATTAGATTTTTAAAAGAGTAACTTTATCCCTGTGTAAGATGCACTGAACTTTTAGCTGTCTGGAGACACTGAAAATTGCCACAGCATCTGCTCAGATAGTCTGGGCAGCCACTCACTTGATTTATCCGTGAAAGGTTAGACAAATGCCATAAATAATTGTTAGTCTGCCTCCTGACCATACTATTCCCCCTAGTGACTTACCATGTTGATTTTCTGAGGTGGCGCAGGTCATGAATTTCTGGGCAGCTCGAATCTATTGGACAGCCACTGAGCTTTGCTGTGACATGAAGGATGTGAGGCGTAAGCGTTGGAGTATGAAGGCTGCTTCAGTGATAGTGGGATCTTAGCTCTGGTATATGTTCAGTTGCTGTGAAGAAAAATCTTAATGTCAGTGCAATGACTGAATGACTGAGTTGCTGACTGGTTTCCTGGCTGGCTGAATGAGTGAAAAAATGGACTTTACTTACAGCATGCTTAACATCGATGCCAAGATTAGCACAGGAAGGAGATGAAACACTCTAGGCATGAATCCAGACTGTATATTCATACACTCAGAGATGCACTGATGTTGCTGTCAAGTGCTTAGCCGGTTCAGTGAGCATTGTGATGCAAAGCTTGAATATCATGTTTATTAAGAGAGGAGAGGAGGGGTCTCTGGCTGTGGGTATAATATTCAGCCCCATGTGCTCAGCATGTTTTCTTTGTTTTGTTTTGTTTTTATATCAGAGTGTTTAATTGAATTCACCTTAAATGTTGGCAGCTGTTCCTGGAGTTAAATGCAAAATTGACGTTTTATTTTAAATTGTACAGGACTTGGATGAATGTATTTAAGTTGCATGACATAAAAAAGTCCCAAACAAATTAAAGCTATTTGAATTGAATCCACTTGTGGTTACATGTTTTAAAAAAATTTTTCCAACCATAGCAGAAAGAGTCGGCTTTAATGTGACAGTACTGAGCTACAAAATAGTTCAAGCAAGAACAGCTTATTAAATCCATACCAGGAAAAATACTTATACCTATTAGCTGAATTAAGTCTTATGTTTGGAGACTGACCCGAAACTCAGTGAAGTGTTCTTTTGCCTTTGTCCTGTCTACAACTATTTTCCTGCAGTTTTTCTCCTTGTGCTGCTTATTTATTATAATGTGACTTCTGGCCCAGTGGTGGCCAAGAAGAGTCATGCTCACAGTTTATTGCTGGATTTAGATTAATGAAGATAGACTATTCATTTTATAGGAAAATTTAGGTATTTCTAAAACTAGGCCCATTTTCTGGCATTTTTCATGGTCTAATATATTACATGGACCAAAAAACCTTTGGAATTGGTTCTATATTGCGTGAGATCATTATGACCTCAAAGTCCTGTCAGTGTAATCCCATGGAACAGCTGTCCATGTCAAAGTAAAGGTACTTGTTTTTTGCAGTGACAGGCTCAGATTGTTGAGCCAAAACATCAATATTATGGAAAGCATTACTACAGAGATCTGTCTAACATATTTCAGAAGTCAAGCTCATGTAGAAGTCTTGCTCTGAAATCTCACAGGAGTTGAGTTGTTGCAGGAAGACAACAAGACAACAAGAGTTGCAGAGAGCTAAAAGGCTCTCTGCAAAGAGAAGTGGAAAGGTATGTGTGTATATATATATATATATATATATATATATATATATATATATATATATATATATATATATATATATATATATTTGTGTGTGTGTGTGTGTGTGTGTGTGTGTGTGTGTAGAGAGAGACTACAGTAAAGTCAAGTTAGAGTAAAAAACAAATCGCATGTGGCTACTCTTTTTCTAAATTGTGGCAAACATAGCAATCAATACTGGTTCAATATCCTATTAACAACTTACAAATTTACAAAACAAAAAGAAATACCAAAATTTTCTTTAAAGGATTTATCTGTTGTGTTTGGAATATAGTCATCACCCAACAGTGCCTCTTTGTAACCTCTTTGGGTTTGGCTTGTAGTACCATAATGTATAAAACATTTAATTCTAATTAAAACTGTGCATATTAAAAATCTGATGTAATGACTAACCATACTCTTATACTCATCAAGTCAATAAAAATAACCTGAAGTGTATTGTCTCCCAATTATCATTTGACAGTATAAACCCAAGGCAACAGTTCTTCACAACAACACAGATTCCCATCCTAATGATAGTAGTGTTTACGTATGAACCCAAAACATGTAACCCTCACTGCTCATCACTGCCTTTGTTACCTGTTGAAGTTGTGGCTCTGGCTGCTGAACTGGGGTCAGCATTCAGCTTTATTATCACTTTGTGCTCTTGGCTAGCTTGGCTAGTATGTTAGTGTACTGTCTGTGCATATGCTTGCAAAGAGCTCAAGTTATGATTGCAGGACAATACAGTTGCTTCCACCCTTAATGCTGTTTGCCCTTTATCATTGTGCTATTGTGCTTTTGTGCAATAAAAGTAAAAGTAATGTCCATATTTCCATTCCTGAAAAACTGTAGACCACCCCACTATTACCCCCGTCCTGCACATGAAATGAAATCAGATGATTGAAGCAGAATGAAAAAGGCAACTTTGTTTGATGTTTTTTTGCTTTCTACGCATCCATCATGCAGGTAACTGAGAAGCTTTTCTAATGCAAGTAACAAATTGTAGCTGGAGTGTAATTAGTAAATTTTGTACATTAACGCATTACATTACTGCTTTACTGAAAAATGTGATTACACCCAATGCTTGCTTCATAAAATGATGTGAATACCAAGGAGCAAGACAGCATTACACTGTGGGGAACATCATCTACAATTTTCAAACAACTGCTAGTTTGTTCAGAAGTGGAACCTCAGTCGTTTCAAGGGCAAACTATTCTGTAGGCACTCTGCTACTGTTATTGTTACCAAACATTCACAACGAAGATATGCATGGGTGCCAGTAAAAGGTTTTTTTTTTTAAAAGTAATGTGTTCTAAGTGGAAGGATCACAGAGATTTTCTGTCACAACAACATTAAACATGTTTGCTGTGGACCAGAAACTATTTTAATATGTGAGGTCTTCTTTCCTAAATTTGAAATTGATCAAGAAGTGTACAATTTCTTTTAGGGATATAATCATTCTAAGCACATTAACGAGGTAAGATTATGAAATTTTCTAGTCAACATGGAACCTCTTGTGGGGGATGTTAAAATGTGTAGCACAAGCATGAAAGACTTTAAACATTGCACATAGCTAAATTATTTTTTCAGGTTAGTCAGCAATTTCATGTACTTACTTTGTCACGTCTCTAAATATTTATTTTTTAAATGCATCAGGTCTGTTTAAAGTGTATGAAATTACTTTAGCGGTGTGTTTTATTCTAACAGTTAGAGAGCATTTTAGAGAGCAGAGCTGAGATGTAATATACAGTGTATTAGAGTTGTAAGAGACTTCTTGCTATCTCTGATAAAGACTGATAAAGATGATAATGGGCACTAATGTATTGCTAGACAGCAGCACCGAAGTGCCGAAGAATCAAAGCAAGACAGTGAATTCCCTTATGAAATATGCATCAATGACAATGAAATAAGACCAAAGGCAAGCTGTGTTTGTTTGGAAAATAGGGTGGAGTGCTGGTTGAAATAGGTTGCATAACCATACCATATTGCCATTCCTTTTTTGAAAATCTTCACACCAGCTGCTGATGAAGACACAAGCAGCTTTGATCAGCAAGAGTAGGTGCACTAACATTGACAGTGCAGATGTGGACCTGAAGGCAACTGACGCTGCCTGTCTTCTTGATTTATTTGTTTATTTATCCTAAAATAGTTTTTTTGCTATACATTTCTGTTTGGAAATTCAACCGAGGTAAATATTTTAAAGTTGAGTTTGATTGGTTAATTTCGTCCTAAGAAGTTTTGCTTTACTTCCCCACACTTAACAGTTAAAACTGTTAAAAGTGGTAAAAAGTATCGTGGGCCAGCCTGTTTTTTTAATATTCCGAGTGAATCATTTATATACAAATGCTGCCAGTTTATGCAGGTGTTATGCAAAACACATTCCAGGACACATTAAAGCTTTTATGAACTGCTTGTAGATTTTCTCCTAATAGAGTCACAAGGATTATCAAATAAATGACTGAAGAAGTGGCTGCATGTGCTGGTATTTTCAGTTAATAGGTCTGAGTGAGCTATTAAAAGCTGCTCACTAAAAGCTCAGATTGACAAAAGGTGCAAACTGCAAAACTCAGCATATGCACAAGGTGCCTTGGGAAGGAAATTCAAATAGCACAGTTGATGCACCTGCAATTGAAGCTGTTCGTTGCCATCACTAATTTATCAGTGTAATTTCAGGTAACACAGGTGTTCAGACAGTATGTGTAAGTCTGAAGACTTCTGCTGGATTTGATTCATAATGTGCTTCTGTAAATTTTCCTAAAATATTTTGACACATTTCTAACAGAATAATTTGAATAATACAGGTTGCTGGTTCAAGGCACACAGTCCTTTTTGGAGTTGTGTTAGGAAGGACATCTCAAACCCAAATTTAAACATGTGAAGTCACTCACTGTGGTGACCAGGGAGCAACCAAAAGGAGCTTTACAAATAAATACATTTAGTAGGTGATTGTTACACAGTTATATTTGACATCGAGTCTTTAGCAATGTAATTGACAATGACACCTGAAGCCGTTTGAATTTGATATATTTGATTTCTTTTTCCTTTTTAATAGAACACAAATATTGTCAAGACTTACATTGTCATAGCCTCCTGTTCAGGTGGAGCCCTTGTTACTTCAGTTTTTTTGTAGCTTTATTTTGAAATTGCTCCATTTGTTCATCTTTTAAAAGCTCAAAGCTTTGGTTTAAATGGTTATAAGATGATAAAATTAGCATTGTAACACTAGTTCATTACTAAGTAACAACATTTAATAACATTAGTCACTATGTACCACTGTGCACTACTTTCACTGTCCAACAAACAAAATATTTTCAGTCCTTAAAGGGTAAATTTTAAGGGATTAAAGAGCTGGCCTCTACATCCCTATTCAGTGAGATTACATTGCTGGATTTAAATAAATGTCCAACTGTGATGACGCTGTTTGGAAAACTTGATGTTTTGAAGATTACCCTTAGTATTTTGGGCCTAAACCAAAATAGAAAATGTGCTTAAACATGCCCAGCACCAGGGGAGTGGTTTACATGTCATATTCTTTACACAGCAATTTAAAACAAAAAAGAGGTGCATCTAATGGTTGGAAGGATGCTTGAATGACTTGAACACATCAAACCTTAAGAACAAACCAAATCAATAACTTCTGTTATTTTTGACCTGAGTATTACATTAAAGAGCACTGATTTACCTTTTATTATTATGCCTAATGACTGATATATGAACAATATATTGTTTTTGTGGAAAGAAGATTTGATGAAGAAATCATAAATGGACACATTTCCTTTACGTAAGAGCTGTTCTACCAATCACACTGCTATCTAACTGCTTACTTGTCTCTTTTTTGAAAAATATGATTTCCCTGTTTGAATTAGTTAGAGGCCACACATACCTCCAGACCTCTTGATGCTGACAGATTTGTTCAGTTGCCAAAAGACTGATAAATGCAGGAGATTACTCGATAGCCTTTCATTTATGCCGTGTATATCGCCAGATACACACACACACATACACAGTGTCAACAGGGTGTCTCTAAGAAAACCTAATATTGCTCCTTCTGCAAGCTTCGCTACTTTAGGTACACATCTGCCGTCACCCTTTAAATTGAGCTCATGAATTATGGATGTCTGTCCCGCTGCTTCAACCCCTAAACTGTAATTAGTTTTGCCCAACACTTCTCATCATGACACACTTTGTGAGCTGCAAGAACAGAGAGGGGGCAGGGTTGAGGGGGTGTGAATACATTGTTCCTTTAAGACAGCAAAACAGGAGACCGGAGAAGAATAAGGTGGAATGAACCAATAAGAAACCATGGTTTGCAGAAGCTGTTAGTGACACCTTGACGAGGAGAGTAAGGCTGTGAGGGATAAAGAGGAAGGTGTGGTGGGACTTTTGGAGTGTGGGTGGGGGCTCTTGAGCTAGTCAGCAGATGCAGGAGACAGACTGGAGGGGGGGGTGGAACAGAATAATGAAAGAAAGAATGTCCACGCGCAGAAGTGAGAACACAAAACTATTGCCAGGCTACTCACTGCCATTACAATGATTGTTTATCCCACTTTTCTGAACGCCAATTATCTGTTCCCGCATGAATCATGGAGATCATTTAGACTGGTGGCGTGCGCAGAGCACCAGCAGAGCTCCCTCACGATACAAACACGGTAGGAATGACTGAGTGCAGAGGTGCATTTACATGCTTTAGGCAGGTGAGTGTGTGCTGATTATTTTCATGATGGTGCTGCTGCGAATGAGCGACGTGGTTCGATTCTCTGCATGCTGCTCCATATGTATGTTATTCCTAGTCTCATTGTCTTAACAGAGGAATATCCGAGTGCTCTCTGGCTGTGTGTCTCTCTATCTCACACTGTGCCTCTGCTCCCTTTCAAATGAAAATCCCTGATGTCCCTGTGGTGTTCAATACTCTGCTCCTCCACTCTGTAATTTCCTTTTGTTTTTTCCTCTTTTGCCACTGACATTGTCAAGATGTCATTATGTCTGATCCAGACGTAATAAGTCATCTGAGACATATGGTGCTTTCCATGCTGCAACAGTTAACCTGCATAGTCGTGCTGCGATGTGCAATGTTTGATGACCCAAGTTTTTAGTCTCAAAGTCATGTGCTCTGTTCATCAAATTAATTAAGATGCCTTATTTTACGTCCAACATTTACCTTTGCAAACATGGCTGGAGGCATAAATACAAAGCTGTATCATCGCGTCATATTTGTCTTGTCGTTCCAGTGAGGTTTCTTCACGTACCTCAAGCTCAGCCCCTCTTACCCTGACCTGCACTGGCTCATTCCATACATCGAAAACTTCATTTAACTTTGCAGAAGTTACCAAACAGGTAAACCTCGGCTGTCTCGCCGAGTCCTTTAGCAATAGCAATGAATTGCCTTCCTGGCCTGCTTGACTCTATTTCATACTATTGTCGGCACATGGTGATTAACTGCCTGCGCTTGTGGCTCGGGTGATTTCTGCTTTGTGTTGAGAGCTGGGCTGCGGCCGGAGGACAGGCCTGTGAGCAGGGGACGGCTGCCAGGATTGGAGGGTCAGCTGATCAGCTCTGAGGTGCGGGAGATTTATGACCCCCCACAACAAAGCTGTGTCTGCTGAGGGACCATAAACCATAAATCAGGAAGAAGTGGGTCAGTGCTCATCTGCTTGCTGCGGATCTGCTCGCTGTTTTCCTAAAAGTTGTTTTTTTTTTTTTGCAGCTGACTTTGTGACATTATAAGTGACTTCCAGCCTTTGCTCTTCAACAACAAGGCCTGCTATGTTAATCGCGGTTTTATTTTCTCCGCTGTTAAATTCACTGATTTTTCAACTGCCAATCACATTTACTAATGAATTCCTGTTTTCTATTTTAAAAACCCATTAAGCTTCTCTGAGTGAATCACCCCTAATCCTTTTATTATCTCAAGCTATGTTAACACTGTTGGCCTTTAGTCTCTGCTCATCTTAATCATCCTAATTACACAATGTTTGTCTTTTAAGAGGGTGATGAGAATGAAATGGCATTGAGGCAGCGACTTGTTACTGATTGTACAAGAGGCATTATACCGTCCTCTGTCTGAATCCAGTCTGTTTGATTCTGATCGCTGGTTTGACTAGTTTTGTGATTTGTCTTCCTAAGGGCAGCTAAGGCCAAAGTGAAAAATTGATTTTCTGCAGAAGGATTAGTGGTGGGGTTATAGCTATAGGCATGCATTACATTACAATGATTTATGCGGCATCTGCACACCAAAGCAAGCAAAACAAATTCTTTATTAGCAGTTGTATAAGACTTTTATTTTACAAAAACATGCACAGGCGTGGAGACGACTGTAGTCTTTACTGTCAAGGCAGTGGGCGATGAGTATGGGAATAGCAATGAATAACTTGAAGCTGTGTTTTCGAAGTTCAGACAGCTTGAGTAGGGAGATAAATAATCTCTGCCAGGAAGGACGGATCTTAATTTATTTGTGTCTGTATTGTTGCACAAAGAGGCATTGCAGACTGCTGCTGGAAATCAAACAAATGCAAATGCTGGCTGTGGAATGGAAATGACTGTGAAACATCAGAAGTCTCTCAGTATGACTGCCATAACAGCAGGGATTTGTACTTTTGTTTACGACAACACTGATAATATTTTCTCCCATTTTAGTTTGAACAGGAATTAAGCATGAATGCAGAGGGGGCTGTGTTAATGTTTTTCACTGTTATCCTATCACCTGACATGTTTACATTATGTATAGTGTTGTCATGTGCATGTGTACGTGTTGTGAGAAGAGAAATATTGAAAAAATGTTGCTTTAAATAAGTGTACATAACAAGTGTTGCTCATATCTTTAAAATGAAAAAAAAAAAATCCTTTTCCAAGCAAAATGTTAATTTTTAAAATATTTGAAAAGCTACTGAAATGATTAGAGAGTGAAGTTTTGCTGCTATGATAGCTTTTATTGTCAGAGTTGCTATAATGAGTAACACAAATGCCACAGCCAAGTCTCCAGGGTCAGCTATTTGGCCAGTGATTGCTTTATTACTGCAGTCCATTCTTATAGTTATCAGTAGTTTGGATGTAGGACTTTACTGGAAAATTGTTTTCTTGCCCATTAAAACGAATTCCCACAGCAGTTTAGCAGCATTATTATATGGTAATGTACAGCTCAAAGCTGCAGTGCTTTTATGACCATCTCAACAGTGAAGAGTAAATGAGAAAAACAAAATGGTAACATGTGCACTTGGCAATTTATCATTTTAATGTGCGTTCTCTGAATAGCACACTTGGCTTGTCCCTGCTGAACACTTTGGAACCGTAATCTGGTTTTAGAAGTAGTTTACATATTTCTCCTAGGTGTACTCTTTATTTCAATGTAAAGATCTGAATTTAACTCACCGACTACAACTGAAATGAAAAAAAAAAAAAGAATACTGAAGGATTTTTTTTCAACATAGCAGGAGAGTTTACGTTTAATGGGGGAGAATTTTCTGTCATAAATCAATGATCATCAGACCACATTGAAAACATGCACAGCACTATTCACTATTCTTGAGCTACCCTTTGTTTCTTTATGTTTTCCTTGAAAAATGGGAACTTGGTGCTGCAGTTTATTGAAACATGCAATCATACAAGGGAATACAATATATATGGCTAAAACAAAGTTGGTACAAGACTAATGAGCTTGAAAGTCAATATTTGTTATCGCCACCTTGTTTTTTCAGTATATCCTAATAATTTCCTTCGGAATTAATAAAGTATTCTGATTCTGATTCTGAAACTCTGTTGGACAAACTTTCTTCTCATTTCTTCAAGTAGTCTTTAGAAATAGATTCTTGAAGGATACTCTGAAGCTCTTCTTCAGATTTTGTCTTCCTTTTTTGTGTTCTCTGCCAAGACGATCCCACGCTGCTCTAGTAATATCTGGGTGGGGCTGGATGTTCACAGTGTTTCATTGTGTGCATTTTCTATCCAGGTATGCCTTTACTGCATTGGCAGTATGCTGAAAAAAACCCATTGCCAATCTGACATTTTCTAGATGGTATTACACAGTGGATTAAAATCTGATGTCATTTTTCTACAATCATAATTCTGCCAGTTTTCACAAGATCACCAACATCACTGGCTGAAAGCAGCCACAAACCATGACAGAGCCTCCACTGTGTTTTACATATAGTTGTAGACATTCGCTGTTGTACTTCTCTCCTGACTTCCTCTGTACATATTCAGCCAAAATGTTCAAATTTGGATTCTTCTTCCATTTCTTGTGGTATTTGGTATAGCTCAGGCTATTTCCTTTCCTTAAGAATGGCTTCTTGACGGGCACCATCCAACTGAGACCATTTCTGATGAGGCTTGAGTATTCAAAAATACTATTTTATGGCTGTCAAACATTGTTATCCTCTTGCCATTTCTCATGGGTTCAGCTAATGAAATGGGGACAAAATATGTTTTTTGCAGCAGGCTGCTATTAACAAAGTTCCCAATTGGTACTTTGCTATGTTTTTTGTTATGTGCAGACAAAGCACACCAACTTGAGTTAGGTTATTTTTCTTGAACAATTCATAGGTCAGTTTTGTAAGTGGCTTAACAAGCAAGCAAAACATTCTTCTGAAAATGGTTGGTTACTGCACTGAAAACCAGTCAAAAAGCAGCAAATATCCAAAGACAAGCATTGAACTTCAGACTTCAGATATCCTGGAGAACTATTGTTCAATACCACATTAGAAGTAGTGGTTCAATAATCTTTTGTACAATACTGTATATATACGGTATATGTATTACATAACATTCACAAAACTGTTGACTCTCCTCTGTACCTAGCAGGTTTCCCCCACAGAGCCTGGTGAGCTTGGAATAAAAAAAATTGTCGTGCTTTGAATTTAACATCAGCCCTGCATCACTTCTATGGGTTTAATTCATAGAACATCATAAGGCATCATAATTTCTCCCCAGACAGCCTTGAATGAGCAATAATGTCATATGCAGCAAAGTGATGGCCTTATGCTTAGTGGAGAATAAATCATTGTGCCATTTTAAAATTACAGTGTAAGACAGAGCTGCCAGTAGTCACTTATCTAAAGAATTTTAGGTATTTTTGGACACGTTAAAGCCATGCCTTTCCAAAAGGACATTACAGTGCATTCAAAATAAGTAGCTAATGAATTGAAGTTATTTTAATCACAATTTGTCCTCAGCTGAATGGATCAGATCGACAGGTCAGGTATTATGCACAGCACAAGACTTTAAAAACCTCTGTAGGAACTGGGAGATAAGATAAATGGCTATAAAAGCCTCATTTCAGTACATTCCTGCACAATTGAGCTCAGATTTGCTGACAGATTTTAGCATTACTTCTAATGAAAGTGAAGCAGAACAAAAGGAATGAATAGATGTAGTTCAAAGTCTTCATAGTTGTTATGCTGTGATTAATGGATTTCTGTTTTAACATTAAAATTAAATGTGAAACAGACTTTACCAATACTATGCTGGGGCGATCGTAGCTCAAGAGTTTGGAGTTCGCCATGAAGGTCGCCGGTTCGAGCCCCAGCTCGGCCAGTCTCGGTCGCTGTGTCCTTGGGCAAGACACTTCACCTACTGCCTACTGGTGTTGGCCAGAAGGGCTGATGGTGCAATATGCCTTGTTTCTGTCAGTCTACCCCAGGGCAGCTGTGGCTACAACTGTAGCTTGCCTCCACCAGTGTGTGAATGGGTGGATGACTGGGTGTGTAAAGTGCCTTGGGGTCCCTAGGGGGGACTAGTAAAAGCGCTATACAAATACAGGCCATTTACCATATGAAAACATTTACAATATTGCAAAAAAAAAAAATTTGACGGGTAATGTTTGCAAGATTCAACTAATTATAGCCATCACAGGCATCTGTTACCTTCTTTGATGCTGTGAATGAATTGGAAGCCTTTAAGGTATATCTTAATTTACAAGTAATTTACA
Source organism: Aulonocara sp. 'chitande type north' Nkhata Bay (assembly GCF_057382095.1). Taxonomy (NCBI): domain Eukaryota; kingdom Metazoa; phylum Chordata; class Actinopteri; order Cichliformes; family Cichlidae; genus Aulonocara; species Aulonocara sp. 'chitande type north' Nkhata Bay. The sequence goes on along the minus strand of NC_141350.1, from coordinate 23,978,791 downwards.
ATATTGAAACTTAATGGGAGTATAGTAGTTAGTCAGTTTCACTCATGAGTGCGATTACGCACGCTCAGAACAGATATCAAACTAAAGTTCCACTAAATGCCTGGACTACTCATTAGACGTGAACACACTGTGCGCTGCTGTAGAAGAATAAGCTATTAACAGCAATAAATATATAGCTATAAGTAGGTAAAAATCAATCATTAAATCCAAGAAGGCCAATCGGTGAGCTCAAAACTAAACCAATGAATCAACTCTTACTGAATACTAACATTAATAGTACTAGATCTCTCTCTTTTGTTCGTTGTTAGATTTAGTGTCATCTTCTGCATCTTAAGGCTTTGTGGCCAGCAAACCATGGTAAGTCTAAACGCATCTTGAGCTAAATTTGCTACAGATTTTAACAGAATACAGTCAGAAAAGTAAATAACGTCATGATGATAGAGAACATGTATAAAGTTAGTATACAGCTAAATGGATGATCAACAGGATATATGAACTTTATGGTGTTGTTTCTGTAATTAGATGAGTGCATAGATGCCCACAACAATCGGTATGGCTCTGTCTACAGTGAAAATAGCTAGAAAACATGTTTTTGGCATCAATTGCCCCTGAAAGAAAAAGGCCCTTTAGATTATGCTAATTCAAGTGGTCTGAGTGGTGTATGGGCTGTGTTTTTCGGTTTTAGAAAATCTAGTTGATGATGTGAGACTTTGGGCAATCACAGGTATTTTCAGAGCTTGTAAAGCAAGTATAAAGTAACAGCACAATAGCTATAGCTGAAGGAAATGTCTATATAGAAAAAGGATTCATTTTATTAAATATTAAGCAGGGTTTTTACCTGGAGCAGTAGGGATAGTATCAGTTATTTTAGCTTAGCTATTGTAATTGTCAGAAGTTTGTAACTAATTTCAGTCAAGGTTTTAATTTCTGTTTTATCAGTGCTGCAATGTTTCTGGCAGCCTTCAAGTATGTTGGTGTCCTATAAAGGTGTCCAATACTAATGAGTTGAAAGCATGAGTTTTGTTAATTTAGGCTAAATTAGCATTTTTCACATTGCAGATTTTAAGGCAAATTATACTTCTCTGCTTGCCAAATTCTAGTCTGCTGCTGAAATAAACATTTTCTCTGCTCTTGAGTAACAGTGGGATTTGACACTTTTAAAAAGAACACGTTAGCATTTCAGGAGCCAAAGTAATGCATTTTTAGCAAAAAGCTCCTCTTTCTGTATTGATTAGCAGTTTATCCATAATTTGTGCTTCAGCTTCACTGTGTTTCACTTTTGCAGCTTATTCTGAGCTTACATGAACCAAAAATGGATATAAACATGTATATGAAAATAGTTGACAGCAATGAATCTTGTTCTGTATCAATACTACTTACACAGCATTCACATTCAGTCCTCCTCCAAACCTATATTTATAGATTATGAGTACGGTATTGAAAAACACACCGGAGCACTTTCAATTAAACAAATACCAGTTAAACCTTGGCTGACATTCCACCTGTTAATACAGGATTAGATGTAAATATTTTGTTTTTATAGGATGTTTTGCACACACACCTTCACAAATATGTTAATTGATTGTTGGACTAGCCAACCTTAATGTACCCTATATTGCATACATTGCATACATATAACGCAGATAAAACAAATATCTGCCTTCACACACATATGATGTCAGCCCAACCTATGCAGCTATAACAGCTTCAACTCTTCTTGGAAGGCTTTCCACAAGGTCTATGAGTGTATTTATGGGAATTTTGATCATTCTTCCAGAAGTACAATTGTGAGTTCAGACATTGATTGTGAAGGAGAAGGCCTGGCTTGCAGTTTGCACTCTAATTAATCTCAAAATGCTCTTTTATGTTGAGGTCAGGACTGTGCAGACCAGTTAAGTTCTTCCACACCACACTCACTCATCCAACTCTGTACGGAGCTTGCGTTGTGCACTGGTATGTGGTCATGTTGGAACAGGAAGGGGCCATCCTCAAACTATTCCCACAAAGTTAGGAGCATGAAATGTTTGAAATTGTCTTACTGAACCATTAAGAGCATTAGGAGTTTCGTTAGTTGGAACACAGGGCCAAAGCCTCATGAAAAACAATCATTTACACTTTGTTATAATACCACTAATAGTTGACTGTGGAATATTATATAATGATGAAGAAATATCATGACTTGACTTGTTGCATGAGACATCTGATCACGCTGACATTAACTGAGCTCCAGAAAGCGACCCATTCGTTCACAAATGTTTGTAGAAGCAGTCCTCATCATTAGCTGCTTGATTATAAACACCTGTGACCATGGAAGTGACTGGAACACCTGAATTCAATGATTTGGATGGGTGAGCGAATACTTCTGACAATATAGTGTACAAGTGTGTTTCTGTGACCACAACAAATTGGTATGTTCAGTAACAATACCTCGACCGCAGTAGGTTATAAATGACATTTTTATAGTCTGACTTTTTTATAGTCTCTATTTTCAGTGTTTGCTGCAAAGGAATGTTCAGACTGCGCCTCAAAATTCAGGCCATGTACCAGCAGTTTTCAGCAGGTTTCAGATGCAGGATTACTTTGCAGCACCATCTACCACTGAGGTAGTTCCTATTCCTGGGCTTCCCGTTGCCTTTGTATCCTGCGTAGGATAGTGTGAGCAGATAGAGACAGAGCAGCGGAATGAATGGGCGGCAGAGGCAGCAGCGAGGTGGACTAGAGAGATTAACTGGGAAATTGACACTGACAAATCTCATACATTAAGGCTTCCTGGGAGGCAGGTATCGGTTGAATAGGCGGCAGGTACCATATCCCATAAATGGCACTGGGTTTCTTTAATGCTCGGCTCACAGCATGTAAAAAAGCTGAACCACCCTGTTGTCGACAGCAGAAAAGATAAGAAAGCCAGGTGTGCTCAGAGACATTTCATTTGACTAATGTGTTTACTGCTAGAATAATGAATAGAGTGAAGAAGATGAGAGTAATTAATTTGAGCTGTGCTAGCTAAATAACAAAGCAAATATGGGTAAAACTGTTTCATATCCCTTTGGAAATGATTTTTTTTCTCACTTTCTTGCCTGTTTTAATGAGATAAAGCCAGGCTTCTTTGATAAGGAGTCCTTTTTACTGTTGTTAGTAGCATAGTAGCCTTTTGATCTGTTCTAAGGGTATTTGTTCACTGTTTCATGATGAAAAGGATATAACCATCAACACAATTTACATTTTACACCCTAAACAATTAACTCCATTTTGGAAAAACAGAAATATGTATTGCTGTTTTCAAAATATGAAATGTAAGATTTGACCTTAATAGGTCATCATTGTCCTACTCACACGCTGTAATCCTTTTAGAAAATGTTGCTATTCTGTATGTTTCTTTCCTTCGTAAGAGTAAAGAGTCTCGATACTAAACATAAGAAAACCACTTTGGCCTCTGCAGCCACAGTACTTGATGTTGACTGAGTGTTATTCCCAGCGACTTAACCCCGCTCAAGAGGTTCATGGTGTCTTCCTTCTATCTTTATTTATTTTGGACAGTGAAGTTGTTTTCCCGAAAAAGGACTGGTGCCCTTGCTGTTGCCTAGCAACTGCGTGAGTCCACGGACTTAGCATCTTGCAGGATCTTTCTAAATACCTTGAAAGTCTCCTCTTTAGGCGTGAGAAGAAAGTTTGAGTATTCATTATTGTGCATGACTAATGAAGTACCATTTACAATAATGAAAAAAAATTAGGCCAGTTGATAGTCGCATTATTCAAAGCTCACCACAGGTTTAAACGTGTGATTTCCCTTCTCAATAAAAATTGCTGTGAATTAATTTGATTAAGGCTGCCAGAGTACATGTGGATGTGTGAAGTTTTTTAAAGTGCAAGTCATTTAAAATGCTCCTTGCTGTATTAATAGAAAATAGACGTCTTGTTTTCTAAGACCCATTACTATTATACAGACATATTGTACAGCACTGTCTTGGTAGCAGCAGCATTGCATTGGCATTTTTTCCACTCAGATAGTGAATTCATCAGACTTTTTACTGTTAGCTGTTAAATATTCATGGAGCTGTTGTGTTGTTAAAATAAGCCTCATTAGCACTTCCAGCCTCTTTTCAAGTTCCGCCTTTCTCTTGTCACTCTCAAAAGAGCAACACAAACATGTTATTCATCTCTCACAATCTCTGCACCCAAACTGGGTTAAAACATAACACCAAGCCTTTGTGTTGAAATCAGACTTGCTGTAATACTGTCTCATCATATTTTCATTCTGTTATTTTATAAGAATATTGACTGAATACAGGGTGGATTCTTAAATTAATGTCACCATATGGTCTTAAGAGGATATGTGTGTAGTCCTACTATAATATAGCCATTTAACCTGAGTACACTGAGAATAGGATTTAACCCACTACAGTACTGGGATGCTATAGCAGGTTGTAGCCCCCTGTATCCTACCAATGCTAAGCATAGTAATGCAAAAAAAAATATTGGACAGTGTGACAAAGTGGGTGAGAAGACCATTTGTCTACATTCTTAGTTAACATTCTTGTTTTGATTTAACCATATTTCACATGTAATCTGCAATAGGCAAACATCTACTATCCCGGGTTTGTTTATGTTCTGCACTTTTACAGATTATATAATATAACATCTTGGTTTAAATCAATTCATGCAAGTTTGTTAAGTTAACATGTTATTTATTTCAACTGTTAATTTGTATTGTTTGAACTTACCTTTACCTACCTGTCTTCCAGAAGCAAAAGGAGGAAATGTAGTTCTACTTCCTGCTTTATACCTTCTGGGTTCATCTGAGGTCACAGGAAGAGACCAAGGGCAGGAGGGGAAGAATTCTTATAATTTAATAAAGTTGATTTTAAAGGGTTTATAAAGAAATAGATTTAATGTTGTGATATGTATTGATTACACCAGAGTTTATGTTGCCAGTCAAGAGGAGTAGTAGAGGATGAATATAATCATGTTCATCTCACCTACCTACTGAATGGAATAGTCCAGAGGAGAAAGTGTTTGATTAAGGGGACTATTTAAGCAGACGAACTCAGGTGTTTCAGAAGAAGGGTTCAGGTCAGTGTAGCTGTGTGCAGGTTGACCTTAATTTCCGTTGATTTAAGTTCAGTTATGTTTATTTGAATTGAGTTTATTATAGAGTTGAGTTTCTTATTTGTTTCTTTGTAAATATTCTTGGGCCACAGACTGGTGAATAAATCACTTGCTACACTGGACAGAATCAGTCTCCTGCACTTCTTTGACCGCTTAAGTCGAGTCCTACCACAGACAGACATTAAGATTCCTTGGACTGCACTGTTTTAATCCACCGTTTGTTTTTGCACTCATCAAAATGACTGAAAAGAAATTCTGACATAAGCCCAAAAAATATATTTGCTTCAAATTCAAACAGTTTAGTTAAATATTATTTTAATAATTGATTTCAGTACTTTGAGTCTGTACTCCACCATCAGTCCTAGCTATAGTAGTTTTATTTCTTTTTTATCACCCCAAAAATCACTATATGATGAATAACCCGTTTTAGGAAAAATCATACATAAGAGATGATGGAGTTTTATTCTAGCAGAGTTACATCACTTTTAAAATGCCAAGAGGTCAAAATTACCCCCTTGGTAGTTTTAGTTTTCAGCCACTGTAGATGTCCAGATGGATTCCTCTAATGCAACCTTCTCGTTTATGTTTTTAGTTGACATTAGTTATAAAAGTTTAATATTACGTGTAGTTTTGGAATTGTGTAGTTTTGCACCTGTGGCTTTGATATCATTGTTTAGCAGTGTGTGAATCTGAAGCCTGTTATTGAGTGTACAATTAGAGAGAGACGGCAATAAGTATGTGGGTAATGACTATCCATTACTTTTTAAATGTTTTACTAATCCATCTGTTGGATACTGTGCAAACTCTACAGCTCCACATTTGTTTCATTAAGGACAGATTTGGTATATTACACAGTTACACATGCACTTGTCTCTTTAATAGTTGTTTCTGCTGGAGAGGGGCTCACCTCACTTAGAGGCTTGGTGCACCCATAGGCAACCTATTAACATCCACTTTATCCGCCCTTCCATATTTCATGAACTAGTTCATCAAACTTTAATGCAGTTCTGCTTCTCTCTCTTTTTTTTTAATGGAAAGCCTTGTCTGAATTGAAAGCTTCACCTATAAGTCGTTTGCTGGAATCTTTACCACAGCTCAAAGGAAATTATATATATACTCTTTTGAAGCAAGGTTACTTTTCACCTGTTCCTGTGCACGCTGTCAATGGGCTATCTAAAAAAATTGGGAATGGATGGATTATGGCTTGTGAAAGAACATGTTTAGAGATGTGAAATGATTTCACAAAGCCAAAAACCAGCTGAAAGAAACTGATGGGCCAAGCACCAGTGGTTTCTCACTCTCCATGGACATGGCATTCAAGCTGCTATGCCACACCAGAGTATGTCTGGGATAATGTGCTACTCTCAGATTGTTGGAGTCTTAATGAGCCTGTGGGACACATGATTAGCCTGTGCCCAGACCTGATATCCAGTAATCAGAGCCAAGCACCAGTAGATGAATAGAAAGAACTGGAGAAGATTGGAAAGGACAAAAGTAGGCCCAGTATAGATGTGTGTGCCCATAATATGTAGGAAACACTGTCGGTGTTTGAGCATTTTTTGTACTGAAGCAAAAATCCATTTGCCACTGAATTATTGTGTGTGTGTGTTTGGTGGGGGTGGTGGTGTGTGTGTGTGTGTGTGTGTGTGTGTGTGTGTGCGTGCGCGCGCGCGCGTGTGGTGGTGGTGGGCTCCAAGACCGTTTCATTGTGAATGAAAATGATTTTAAAAGGGTGCACTGAATACGGCAATCACTATGAACAAACTGCTTTTACAGCTTTACTGTATGCTACTGATGATTTCAGTTCGACTCCAGGTCAGTGTGCTGTATTTTGAAATGATTTTCCTGGTAGCAGAGCAAGGGCGGACATGTAGTCTGGAAGTCTAAGAGGTGTTGGGCTTAGTTTATGGTCCCTGCATTCTGGTTACCTTTGATTTTAAGCTTATACAAAAAGAAGAAAAAAAACATTGTCTTTGGTGTTCAGACTCAAACAAATGCTGTGTTACCAATTTTTTTTATAAGCTTCATTTTGTTCATCCATCCATTCGCTTATCTTTTTCAGGGCCACTGGACCCTATCCCAGCTGTCATAGGGCGAGAGGCAGGGTATACTCTGGACAGGTCACCAGTCTAACACACAGAGACAGACAACCATTCACACCTTTGGGCAATTTGGATTAATCAATTAACTTATCCCCACAAACTGCATATCTTTGGATGGTGGGAGAAAGCCGGAATACTCAGAGGGAACCCACGCAAACACGGGGAGAACATGCAAACTCCACACAGAAAGGCCCTGGCCTGATGGTGGAATTGAACTCAGGACCTTCTTGCTGTGCGGCAACAGTGCTAACCACCGTGCCACCGTACTGCTGCGTTTTGTTAATTGATATAATGTTTCAGTGCTTGCATTGTAGAACATAATCACTAAAAACCAAACCTTTTACTGGTTGCACTCATACAAACAAGAACTAGAATGCCTTTATTAGTAGTAATTATTAATTTAGTTTTTAAATGTTGTTTTGGTGCTAAGTAATATAACAGATTATTTGATAACTGATTATTTGATTTGTTTTCAGCGATAAAGTAATTGTCTGCACATACTCTATCAACTGTCACTTTAAAATAATATCTTTGGATTTGGACAAACCTGTATAAAAGACAATGCAGGTTGTTTGTTAGTCCATTTGTCTCGTATATACTGCTTCCCCTGTCGATTATGGCCAGTTAGAGTCAGTTAGGCAAGTAAAGGCATGCTATAAGCGGATTAGCTGTAAACCAACTGGGACTGAAAAATATACGCCCACAATGAATAATTGAGAGTTTAATGAGATGAGGCAGAGCTAAAGAAGTGACCTAGTTGGTGGTTAAGTGAGTAGAGAAATGAAAAACTCAGTATGGCTACCTCTTTGTTATGCATAAATTAGAGAGCCATACCTCAGTCATATGTCTCAGTCAGTGTTTAGTTTACTGCTTAGTCTTTTTTCAAAGAGGGAGTTTACTAACATCTGATCAATATTGTAGACATAATTACAATAATTACAATTATTAAATCAAATATTTTCCTGTTTGGAATATCTTTAAAAGGGCACTCAGGGCACTCAGGATACCTGAGGACTCTTTTTCTGGCACATTATCAAGAGAAAACACAGGTAAGGCAAAATTGTCCTCAACTTATGCTATACGTTGTCTCCCCTACCCATTAGGTTACACATCAAGAAAGAAAGGGGACCGGAGGACTGGGGGGAACCAGCACCCCAGTCTGCCAATCCAGAGGTACCGCCCCTCATCTCCACTCAACATTGTAGAGGCATTGTAGAGGTGTGTCAACCAAGACAGCTCTACAACATCCAGAGCCTTCAGGAACTCAGGTGGACCTCATCCACCCCAGAGGCTCTGCAACCAAGGAGCTGTTTAACTGCCTTAGTGACCTTGCTCCTGGAGATAGGTGAGTCATCCCCTTCATCCCCAGACTCTGCTTCCTCCATGGAAGACGTGCCAGTGGGATTAAGGAGGTCCTCGAAGTATTCCTTCAGCCCGACAATTTTCTCAGTCAAAGTCAGCAGGTAGAGCACTTCTTTCTCCTCCTGAGTTGCCTGATGGTTTGCCAGAATCTCTTCAATGCTATCCAAAAGTCTTTTTCCATGGCCTCTCTGAACTCCTCCCACACTCAAGTTATTGCTTCAGCCACTGCCCGAGCCGCTTTCTGTATGGCCCATCGGTAGCTATGATATGATAAGCCTGATAGTTAGTCCCACAGGCTATCCAAGCCCGATAGGACTCCTTCAGCCTGGTCGCTCCCTTCACCTCTGGTGTCCACCATTTGGTTTGGAGGTTACCAGCACGACAGGCATCAACCACCTTGTGCAGCTCAGTACAGTGGCTTCGGCAATGGAGGTGCTGAACATGGTCCATTTGGTCTCAATGTCCCCACTCTCTCTTGGAATGCTGTTGAAGGTCCTCCAGAGCTCTGCTGGATATACAGTGGTCCCTCGTTTATCACTGTAGTTACGTTCTAAAACTAAGCCGCGATAGGTGAAATCCGTGAAGTAGCCAACTTTATTTTTAACAATTATTATAGATGTTTTAAAGCTGTAAACCAGACAGGCGTGAAAATTTTCACACTTTTCTGTCTTGTTTAAACACTCTCAAAATTCAAACTTTCGTAGAAAAATAAGTCCAGTATTATAGAATGAAGCCAAAGACACCCACAGGTTCCTTTGACGGTGGAAAACGTTTCATCGACATTGTTGTGTTTTTTGGGGAGAAAACTTGCAAACATACAGTACAGCACTTCAGAGTCACACTGCTAGCGATAGAAGATGTATGTAATTTTAACAAGCTGAATGCATTCTGTACTGTACAGGACCACAGCATGAGATTGACTGACAATGGTCTACAGCCAATCAGGACACAGAACACAATGCGCTGTAAAAAAAAAAAAAAAAAAATCATGCAAAATTGCACAAAAGAAAAAAATCCGCAAAACAGCGAGGCTGCAAAAGGTGAACCGCGTTATAGTGACTATGTCCATCTAACTGGCTATGGCGCTTCATGTATGTTATGTGCTGGATTCTCTCACGGGCAACTTTACACAGGCTGCAGCTGAGGTCTTGCCTGGTGTGGTAAATCCCATCCTCTATCGATCTTGTCCTGAGAGCTTGTTCCTGTGCTGCCATGGTTAGTGCATCTGTGCTGTCTTTCAGTCCAGCTTTGTCCAGCCACTGGTAGGATTTCTGCATATCTGACACTTTTTCTATGTGCCTGTCATACATACCGTGCAGGGGCCTGTTCTTTCATGATGGTTCTTCTCCTTCCTCCTCTTCTTTCTCATGTTTCTGCTGCCTGAGGTATTCTCTAATTGCATGGTTGGTTGTGGCCATCTTTCTGATGTACCAATGAAACTTTGTTGTCTCATCCTGGACAATGGTTCTGACACTCACCAGTCCACATCCTCCATATTTTCAGTTAGGGTACAGTCTCAGAGTGCTGGACTTGACTTGAAACCCTCCATGCATGGTCAGGAGCTTCCTTGTCTTGATGTCAGTAGCTTCTACCTCCGCTTTGGCCACCTTATTATTATTATTCCAGGGGGTTATCTGATTACCAACAGAGTGTAGGTGTTAACTGCCCAAATCTTGTTCTTTCCATTCACCTGACTCCTCAGGACACGCCTTTCCCTCTGCAGGTAATTGGCAGTTGCGGCTTTCCTAGAGGCCTCTTCATGATTCCCATTTGCCTGTGGGATTCCCAGGTACTTGTAGCTGTCCTCAACTACATTCTACAGCTAGTCTTGTCAATGATCTCACTGAGGGGGTTCGGGCCTATGTAGAACAGCAGTTGGGATGGAGTATCACCTATATAGCTCTCGCACTTCATGATGATTTGTCCAGTTGGCTTAAATTGTTCACTAGTGTTGTTCCCCACATCCCCATTAATTTACTGATGAAGGCTCTTCATGTCCTGTTGATCTTTTACACTGCGAGGCATTCCAGGATCCATGTGTGGAGCACTGAGTCATAGGCTTTCTTGTAGTTAATCCAGTTGATGAACAGGTTGGTCAGTCTGGTCTTGCAGTCTCAGTCTACTGCTCTGTCTACTAGTCTGTTGTAGATAGAGCTCATGTATTGAGCCATGTGCCTGTCCGTCTTACCCACTATGATGTCTGACAGGAGCTTCTATGTGGTACTGAGGCAGGTTATTGGACGGTAGTTGGATGGGTCAATCCTGATGTCCTGCCTTCAGTTAGCCATTCCGGGTGTGCCTCATCTATTATCAGCTGGTTCATGTGTGCTGCCAGGTGCTCATGGAGTGCAGAGAGCTTCTCCGCCAGTAGGCATGAATCATGTCAGGGCCTGATGCTGTCCAATTCTTCATCCTGGAGACCCTTTCTTAGATGTCTGCCACTGTGATGGTTTCCCGTAATGCTGCATTCACGTCTTCTAGTAGACCTTCAGAGGATACTTCACATAGTCTCAGTAATGAGCTATGGAGGGTTCAGGTTTCCAGTTTTCCCATGATCTTATCTTTCCGGTCACCTGCTCTCGCACTCAACAATCCTTCTGTTGTACTTGAATCTTGGTACGTTTTTTTACACTTTCTCACCAGCATTGATAAAAGTTGCCTCCCATGCACCTTTTAACACCCCACTCTTTAGTAAACTGTCATTGTCACCCAGCCTGTTGGTATGTTTTTATTTTCCCAATATCCCTCTATAGGCTTTAACCATTTATATCATTTATAGGCAATATGCACAAGCACACAGACATTCACACAAAAGTGTCCAAAGGGAACTGAAGACAATAGCAGTTAAATGATCTGGATTCCTCCAGGACACAGTGGCATTCAATCACCGGAGACAGTCCAGCCCCAAGAAATGCACACAATAATAGCACATTATGGAGAGGAAAATGGAGAAATATACAGGGCTTCACAAACAACAGTTTGCTCTGATTCCATGATGCCCTCCGACTACCAGTATAACCCATTAATTATCATTGTGGACTCATAACATGGTTGATTAGTGCCTTAAATGGGCTCTGCAGCCATGGACCCACAGTTGTTTGTACAGTAAAATTATGAACACAATGAAAAGTGTGGCAATAGTGGTGATTGATGGTGTTCTTTTTCTTTGAGTCTGTTCATGAATCCATTAGTTTTCAAATGCGCTTAATGTAAAATTGAACTGGAGAATTCTTTGAAAAAAGGAAGAAAAAAAAGCTAATGCAACTTAGGAATAAAAAGGCCATAAAATATTGCAATGTACCATACTTAAAATAGTTTTTTCTCCATGCGGTGCATTGGGTCATTAAAATATAATATTAAATTTATACAGAACTCCAAACATGTAAATTTGATATTATCTACTTTGTTTCTTTTGAAACACTGTTACTTTGTCCATCTTCGTGTTTTATATTTCTAGATTTTCTAAATAAAGTTCTCTTAACAGACAAAGATGCTGTTTATTGATGAACAGGACTTCTGCTCCTGCTGGTCTTTCCATGCCACTGACCACCACCTTCTGAGCGCCTCCTTACGCCTCATTGCTTCCTTGTGGTCCATGGTGTGGTAACTGGCATGCCACTTCCTCTCATCCCCATATCTACCTGTGGGGTGATTGAAACAAGAGTGAGCTCTTGTCAGGGCCTCGGCCACCATGTAATTGAATTCTTCCTTGTTTCACAGAGTGCAACAAAGCATAGCACTGGATAGAGGGTAAATATACTCAGCACTTAGAGGCAAACCTAGATGACTGTTCAACAACAAACAGTACTACAAAAGGGTATTGCTTGGCATCATTTACAGACTTGGTGTTACCTTTAGAGTAAAACACTGACATAGGGCTGGTAGAGATAGTAGTATAGTAGTGATAAGTATAAATCAATAGTCAATATGAAAATAAAATAGCTTTTTCTGTCAAGCTTAAAATGTCATTTTTACTCCTAACTGAAGTTATACTTTATAGTTAATTTAGATTTTAAATATTTGTTTTCTGTTCTGTCAGAATTTGAACATGATAAGTGTGCTGTAGAACATTACAGAACAGTATTTTAAATAATAATATTAGGTATTAGTTATATATAATAAACAAAATCCTAATTCTGGCTGGTCTAAAATGTGAAGTCTTTCTTTGGTCAGTTTCAAATAAATAACCTAAATATGAATGCAAAATAAAATCACAAAAAGAATTATACTGTGGTAAATTGTTGGAAAACAAACCCCCCAAAAATTCATGAAATCTTTCTTTATATATCCTCATAAAAAATTCAAGAAGCTTTCAAATGTAAACAAAGCAGAATATTAACAAACCTGAAATAGTCACTCAGCTGTGCTCCGCTTATCCTCCCAGACAAAGAATAAATTAAATTAAAAAGAATAAATAAAAAGACAGCTATTCAGTGGACTGTGCACACCATGTGTAAGTTGTAAGGGCCATTAGAAGAGAAATGTTTGTAGAGTTGGTAACAACAATTAATTAATTTAATCAGCCCGCTTAAATCAGACATTTTTGCCTGTGCTTACTAGGATAATGTATTTTGCAATACAGTAGGCTGTTAGATTTGTGGTCTCACTATGTCTCTTTTTTAATACTCCTCTTAGTTTCTGAGCCATGTAAAATCATACTATGCAGCTTTGGGCAACAGAAAAAATAACCATTAGGTATTGAAAGTATTTATTATCAGTTACTGACTATAGAAACCCTAAAAATGTGATGATGTGATGACACTGAGTTGAATATATAAATGAGTAAGTCTACAATCATTTGTCTTCTAATTAAGCTGTATTTTAGATGTACAGTAGATCTACAGTATGTATATGTAAAGGTTTAGTTAACATTCTGCAACAGCTAAGGTCGTACTCACAAGCAAAGTGACCTTCAAAGTCCAGTTTGTTTGTCTACTATGATCTCTGTGTGTCATGCCCAGGCACAGCAAAGCAAACTGTCCCCGGTCGGGTAGGTAAGCCCCGGAGAGCTTCAGTTGCACTAGAGCACATAGATCATATAGTGTGATCGCTACTCCACAAATTCCTAGACAACAGCTTCCTCTGTGAAAACTGATGAGTTTGGTAAATAACAAATCTATAGTACCTATGAGAGGATGGAGCCGCAAAGTGCACAAAATCATGAACTTGATTTTGCTCAGCATGAGTCCTTTTCAAGTGTGTATACACGAAGAGAGAGACGGAAAGTGCAAGAGCGGCATGCATACTTGGCCTGGAAGAAGTAGAAGTAGCGCGATCTTAAAATTTTCCCATTTCAGTTGTTAATGGCTGTGTGAGGCTTACAGGCAAGTGGCAAGAATAGACAATGGTACAAACAAATTGAACAAAGCAACTGTGCCTAGTGCGAGCACAATTACAATGCGGTCTAGTCTTATCTTTGCCTAGTGGGAAAGTATGTATCCTTTGTATGTTTTTGTAAAAAATAAAAAAAGGTTAGATGGAAGCACAACTCCAATTTTCAGAAGGGAAAATGGTACTATATTGTCAGGCCTGCTTCAAGGCATTGCATATGTCATTCCACCCAGGCAGGAGGCTTGAAGCAGGCTTGAAACAGTCATTGGCCTGTTTGCTGTTGGCTAATCTAAAGAGATGGATTCTCAGTGTGGGTCTCACTCTGGCTACTGTGCTTAATGGATCTGACTCCCCAGGACATCGTTTCAATCTAAAGGTCACCGTGGTCTTAACTCTAACTGAGCACCTCAAAATCCAGACTAATTTGCTTCTGAACCATATTTCCCACTATACTTGAGAGGGTTCTGTTACAACTTTTGAAGTATTTCTGAGAACATTACTATGATCACCAGTGTGTGAATGTGAGAGTGAATGAATAGTGGAATTGTAAAGTGCTTTGAGGGCCCTGAAAAGCACTATATAAATGCAATCCAGTATTATTATTATTATTATTATTATTATTATTATTATTATCTTCAATATATGAGCGGCAATACCTTAAAAGCATTTAGAAACAATATCTTTATTAGAATGATAAGTCAGGACATCTTATACTTTTGGTTCATTTCCAGTTGTTAAGTCCCCTTAACAACTCTGACCTGTCACTAAAGTACAGCTGATTTCAGTACTTGGTCCTTACATTACAAAAACAGAAATGAATAATTTAATTAACAAATCAGGTAGCACTGCCTGAAGGTTGTCAGTAAGACACAGTCCAGTCTGGTAAGTTCAGTGTTAATAAGAACAAATTATTAAAAAAATAAATGAAAGTTATATAACAGAAACAGTCGCTGTTCAAATTATTGACCACTGATTTGTCAAATCAGCATACTATGTGCAAATTGTTAAGTCAGACTGCTGCCAGACTTTGTCACTTGTATCAGAATTATGGCATGAGGTGTAAATTGCCTTTATCTAGTATAAAAAGGATGAATTATGCAGAGACAGTGGCTTAATGAGCAATAAACAGAAGAAGAAAGAGAAATGATTGTCTTCTCCACTTGCTTATTATTTTAATCCTACTTCACTGAGGAATTCAGAGAGCAGTTACTTTGTGGTCAAAACTTATGTGAATATGATTCATTACATTTTTTTCTTAGAATGCAGATGAACAAGAAACTTTATAGGGGAGTCTTTTCTTTTCAAAAAGGCCAAAAATAAACAATGCTAACTTGGTTGGTTGCTTTGAAACTCGACTGTACTGTACAGTTGGGTTTTCCTCCTGTCAGTATGTTGGTGCACCGCGCTTCTTTTAGAAGTCTCCCACTGCTTGGTAATAGAACTCAGCTGCTTTCTGCCATGTTTTGGTTTCATGCCACCTCTAAGGTGACATGTGGCTTATAAGGCCTCAAATAAAGGTCTAACAGAGTCCACTTGCCTACTCTAATTTATCTAAGGGATTTCTTGTGCTGCATATATTTTGTTCCTTGAGCAGTCAAGCATTAAATTGCTTTCCATTGGGAACAGCTCGTATGCCAGGGTCGCCAAAGCTGTGGCTGGTTTCCAATGAGATGGTTTGGCAGCAAAGCCAACACTGTAATTAGGGTCACCCGGCTCTGGAGCTGCTGCAGGGGTAAAGGGTCTTCATGGTTGCATAGTGCATTTGAAAGTCACTACTAAGCTGGAGGATGATAACACGTAACTTCCTAGATCATAAATCAACAGAACACTAATGTGGTATATTATCCAAACTTTTTTTCTATTAAGGAAAAAAACTATATATGCATTCAGAGAACTTTTCAGGAAATAATTATTTATTATCTCAGATAGTTATGTAGGCAAATTCTTTGAATTGCTACTATATAACAATAAAATGAAAGGAGGAAGACTAAGGTAGATTTGACAGATCGAGGTAAGGTGTGAATATTGAATGTGCCATATATAAGTAGTAGCCAGCTTTGTTGCATTTTGCCAGAAGCGGACTTCAGCAGCCTCTATCATTTGAGCTGTCAATAAAGCTTCCTGCCTGTAGAGTGTACCTCCCCAAATGTAGCCTGTGGTGCTTTTTCATAAGAAGGCAACACAGCATGTGACCATCTGCAAAGCTCTTCAGTGTGTCCAGTGGGATAAAATAGAAGTCACTGTCATTCTTAGGCAATAGAAAGTGCAGGTGCTTCTGCAAAACGTGTAGAGAAGAAACATTTGAAGAGGAGCTGCTCATAAGAATTTTTAGTGTCTTGACTTTGTTGTAACTTGTGATTTCTATGTGAAATTGGATAAGCAGAAGAAAATGGATGACGTGGATGGATCTTAACCATAAGTGTTAAAGAGACTGTTTCTTGAAATATGTCTTTTTTAAAGGTACAGTGTGTAAAATCTCACAACTAGATGGCAGTAGATTGCAAATTGCAAGCAACTGAATTCTGTTTTCTTATTCCTCCCAATTTAATTGTATAATCCGAGCTACGGTGGGCAATGTAGGACAAACAACTATGCCATTAATCTGTCATGAGTGTAGGACGAGTGTCCACATCTATTTACTCTGGAAGAAGATGTAAAACTTCATGAAAGAATCCCAAAACACGTCTAAATGAGTCACTGAGGTGAATTATTGAATTTTCCTGTCAGTAAGCGCTGCTGTGTTAGTGAAACTTTCTTTGAAGTGGATACAATGAAATCAAACTGTTTACCATTACCATTGTCAGTGTTGTCAGAGACGGTAGGGTCTAAGTAAGTTCTGCACAACAGAACTGAAGAAACTGGAAAGGACTCTAAACTGTGAAAGCTTAACTAAATGGACTGAGAAACTGTTGAAACAGCTTTACTGCTGAATTGTAGTGTTGAATTAATGTGTTCTGTTTCAATAAAACAAGATACAACAAGATCAAAGATCTTAGCTTTCTCTTGTAGAATTAGTGGTTAAATATACATTGTTACACAATTTGACTTGATTTGAAAGCTTGGAAATGTAACTCAGTCACCAAAGAATTTTTGTAATTGGACAGTTAAATATCCGAGTTAGAATGCAAGTCACGTTGCATTATGATTTATTAAATATATTTTAGCTTAAACAAATCCTGAAAAGCAAAAATGAATTTTGCTAGTTGGCAAACAAATTTGTAGGGAGCGCTACAGCCAGCAACACCTGCACACCCCTCTAAAGCAGATAAAAGACCACCTTCCTCAGCTCTGCTGTGATTGTTCTAAGGAATTCAGCTTATTAAAAAATAAATATTTATCACCTTTCAGAAAACCCACAACACTGCACACCAAGCATATTTTAAAAACTAGCTTGCGTTCTCTACCCGCTCTTGTTGAATTATTAATCCATTCATTTTGAATGGTACCAGCCAGTGTTTAAAGTTGTGATTAATTGCGGTTACAATATTTTGACAAAAGCATTCTCACATATTATCTTACCATAAATACATATAGTGGTGTTCGACAGTAAACAGATGCTCATATAAACGACACCATCCCAAGTGGCTGGCTTAAATTAAGCAGCATCAGAGGAGCAGCAATTTATTATGCTTTTATGCTCAGATATCTACACACCCACACAACATATGTCTGTTAATACACAGTGACAGTAATGGTGGCTTTAGCTGTCCGGGCAAATCGATGAACATAAGAGATTACTTTGCATTATTGTCAATTTATAATGCTAGAAATTACATTACCAGGGTCATTTTGACCGTGCCCTGTGACAACAATGGCAAAGAGGTCATTTCCTGAGGAAGTGGCATTTTCATTGGATTTTCTAATTATCTAATTATAAAAAAGATTAGATTAGAAGTATTTAAGATAATGTTGCAGAAGGTTTATTAGTTTTGCAAATTTTATATATTATTAATTAAATACCATTATTTATTACATCATAAAGTTAAATATAAATTTGAATTCACTAATAAATAGGTACATCACAACACAATTGCTAAAACAGCTAAAATATGTAGTAGAAGAAAATATTATGGAAAAGTTGAAAAATGAATTTTAGATGATGTGTCATTTTGGTTGCACTAAAATAAAGAGGGTATAAAACAAAGATCACTCACTGTGAAATAGATTAAAGAGGTGACATGCCTATGCTTTATAAACACCCTCACAGTTGGCTGAAGCAAAATAAGAAACAAATAATAAGTTAATTATTGCAATGAAGGTTTTTCAAAAACTCATCTTTGCCACACCTCCATCTCTCTCATCATCTATCCCCACTGCTCCACCTCAGGTCTGCTCCTCTGACCGACTCGGCTGCTCTCCTTTGGTTTCTCTGTTTATTTGCTTGGATTAGAAGTCCAGACTCTGAACTCTCTGCTCAGTTTGGCTAAGGTTGTTCTGATGCTCTACACAGCCTGCAACTCTCCCTGGGATGTGTTCAGATAAAAATTATCTGTCAAGACTGTCTGGAGGAGCAGCACTCTCTAAAAAAAACTTCTTACATTTCTCACCATGTTCCACCGCCTGTCAAATATATTTAAAAAAAGAGCTGTCAAACTTGTGTTAGTCCTCCCCTCTACTAGGACTGGTCACATTAAGGTTCAGCACTTCAGAAGTGAGATACTTTATTAAGATATGTTATTTATTTCCTCCATATTTAATGAGGAGCCACCCTGGGAAGCAGATGGTATGTTAGCTGTAATAAACCAGAGTTGACTTAAGTGGTTTTGTGAGGAATTGAGCTGTTAAGCTTTGCTATTTCACACCCCACATTGTTGAAGGGTCAAAAGGTGTGCAGTGTGTGGGTGTGTATTCACTCAAAGAGTGTGTGTTCATTCACCAGGCACAAATAGATTACTTTTATAACTCTGGACAGGTTCTCATTGCCCCCAGTGAAGCATCATATATTGATGCAGAGAGAACAAAAATTACTGTAAGCTCTGACCCCGTTGTTCACAGAGCCAGCATTAAAGTTGCTGAGTAAGGGTTTCACAGTTCAGCTGTGTTTTATTGTTACGCTCAGCAGAAGTGATGCGAGTGTACACACATGCACAAACTCAGATGGAGATTCACCGAGAGCACACGATCACACGAGTGTCCTCTGAGATTTCTGTGAAGTTCTGGAAATGAAGGAAGTTACAGGTGTTTTGGTCATCAGAAAATAAAACATGATTCTTTATTCTCACAGTGAGAGAACTAACAGATGAATCTTGCTAATCTATGGCTTAGTCCAAAAAATATTTAAAAAAATACATGAAACAGATGGTCTTTTATAGGTGCATCAGGATGAAAATATGATGGCTGCCAATTCTTAAAAACTACATCTGGCAATGAGCATTTTCCCCTAAAGTTACCTATGTGATTGGTGATTTCTTTAAGTGCTTAGCCCACAGATGGTGGGTTGTAGCTTTCTGTGATGTCTGAGTATATTTCACGTCTTCAGTTCACTCTGAAGACTCTGAGAGAGGCTGGAAACTGGCGGCAGCTGTCTGAGCCTGAATATTCCCATCGTCTCTGGCTAATGTCGATAATTAAGGAGTAAATACATTTTAGGAAGTCCCTGGTGTGTAGTAGCTTCTACTTTCAACCTCGACCTGTCGCAGGGCACCTTGAAGGTAAATCCGAGCAGGTTTTGGGGATGTTGGAAAGTGAAGAGTGGGTTGAAATGATTCCTCGTCTCAACTAGGTACTTTCACAAAGTGAGACAAAGGATGTGTGTGGAAAAAAATATCCACTTAGTGCTGCATATTAAATAGAGGCCTGATGAGTAAAACATGAATGTTTAAGCTTATTTCTACTGATACAATCCAGCAATTACGGCCCCAGGGTTGCAGATAGAGCTGGGCGATAGAACGATAACGATATGTATTGCGAAATAACTTTTTCTCGATAGAAAAATTTAACTATTGCGATAGGCCTCACCGCTCTTGTCCTCTTAAATAAAAAAGAACAGCCAATCCAAATTAAGTAGCGCAGAGCCGAACCAATCACAGCCGCAGCGTCACGTCACGTGACTTGTTACGTACAGCACAAGTGCCAAGCCGCACATGTGTATTTGTTTGGGAAGCAGCCAGCCGCCGTGCCGCCCGGGTGTGCCGACTAGAGAAAAATCAACCGAGAGTGTGACCGAAGGTTACCGAAGAGAAAACAGTTGATGGTTCCAATGCCGGAGAGATTGTCGAACGGAAGAGCCATAGACGTTCCGTAGTGTGAAAGTATTTCGGCTATTTCAAGTCTGACAAAAAACAGAGTAGCGCGCACTGTAAATTGTGCCGAAAGCAAGTCTGGAAATACAATAAAGCGGTGCATGCTCAATCTCTGACTGGAAGCGCTAATTCGTCATTCGGCTTTTGTCAGACTAAAGTAACTGTTAAAACTGTTTGAAAAGCTAAGCTATACAACAAGGAGAGATTGAGAATTTCCTTTTAGTTCTCAGTTTATTTGATATTGACAAAAGTTAGTCAGTTTTGTCTGTTCTTCTGTAAAACAAACTAAGATTTATTTTTAGAATTAATATTTTGTTTCTAAGTGGAATTGACAATTTAGTAGTCTGTTTCGTTTGTTCTATTTTGAAACTGAAACGCTTTAGCGGCTGCCTTTTGTGTAGTTCAACAGGGTAGATGTACTTAAGGAACAGGAGACTTTTTCAGATAAATAAAGGCAAATATTGCAAACTTATTATGGGAAATAAATATTTAAATCAAAACAAGCTGATTATTTCACATTTTACTTGTGAGCAACGGCACATTTAAATCTTACAAATATAGTTATTTGGCTTATCGTGATAGATATCGTTATCGCCTGAAATGAAAAAAAAACAACATATCATGATATGAAAAAATCTTATATCGCCCAGGTCTAGTTGCAGACTGCCGGGGCTGACCGTGTGTACTTATTTTCAGACAAATACCATTGTTAAAGGGACAGAGAAGAGATCTTAACAACTTAAAGGAACCTCCCACGAGATGGACTGGGAAAGAGAAGGAGGGCTGATGGGATAGAAAACAGGGGATCACCACAGTGTGCTATTGAGAAGAATGAATGAATAAATTGGAAGCGATGGCATTCCTGGCGATCTTCAAGGCAATGAGACATTATTGATTTCGAAGGAGAAAACGCATTCTTAATGTGTCCAGGGATCCAGGCCTTCTTTTTCATTCTGCTTGTTGTCCTTGCTCTTTTTCTACAGCTTTGTATTCCCAAAAAAAATGTCTGAGGAGTGAAAGCAAGATGTAAAATCCTAATGTAGCTCATGACGTGTCAGTCTAGCTGCTGGAACACTGAGCACTCGTCTCAATTGACAGTGAAGGTACTGTATACTGCACCACAGCCATCTGTTCCCTTTTGATACAATGCAGTGAATCAGCACTTGAGTTTTTTGAACGGGTGCATCCTAAAAGCCTTTTATCTGCAAGGATGGAGGCAGGGAATGGCTGTGAAGACGGTAATTTGTGTTGATATTAAGAGGAAGGGAACAATAAATTGTGCTATTGCTACTGCACCCACTTTCTTAAAAAATATTGTGAGGCAAACAAGCTTTTTGTTTTGATTTTTAACTCTCAACAACATGATGGTCCATTGGTATATGGTTATCACCCACCCACTTTTTTCTGCTTACCCTTATCAGGGTTGCAGGGGGGCTGAAGCCAATCCCAACTGTCATAGGAGAAAGAAAGAGTACACCCTGGAGAGGTTTCCAGTCTATCGCATGGCTAACACAGGGAGACAGG
The DNA here is from genome assembly GCF_057382095.1 of Aulonocara sp. 'chitande type north' Nkhata Bay. NCBI lineage: Eukaryota > Metazoa > Chordata > Actinopteri > Cichliformes > Cichlidae > Aulonocara > Aulonocara sp. 'chitande type north' Nkhata Bay. Next base: position 23,957,124 of record NC_141350.1, on the reverse strand, counting down.
CAACCATTCGCACTCACATTAACACCTGTGGCCAATTCACCTCTTTGGACTGTGGGAGGAAGCCAGAGTACCCGGAGAGAACCAACACAAACACGGGGAACACATGCAAACTTCACACAGAAAGGCCCTGGCCAGATGTTGGAGTCAAACTAAGGACCTTCTTGCTGTGAGGCAACAGTGCTAACCATGCCACTGTGCTGCATGGTTAGCTTACCTCCAGCAAAATGGTATTTTTAGTATTTTTTTCAACAAAATGCTTCTTGTGAATAAATGAATGAATGAATGAATGAATATATGATTCTGACATTATCTGCCACAGTGTGTACATTTTACCATTTTATGACGCCCTGCCTTGGGTCTGAGTGTTAGCTGTACTTTTCCTTCTGGGCGCCGCTCCAGGGTAAAAGATTCTAATGTGAGGTGGTAAGCCATAGATTAAAGATCATATCAAACCCAGCAAATAGACAAAGTGTCTCAAGTATGATGGCACAGTCAGGAAATGCAGACAAAGTTTGAGGTGATATGGAGTACAGCCTTGTATTTATCATATAGCGCAACAATAGCCAGTGTATAGCAATCAAGGAGATGGTGTGCTGTGCGGGATGGACTCAGAAAATGTTTACGTTCAAGGACACAGAGTTATGTAGGCGTGTAAAGCCTCTGTTTGAGGCTGTAATATTGTCCCGTTTTTCTGCCTCACACTTTTTATATGTAAAGATACAAAAGAAGAATGGGGTCTTTGTTGCGGGACCTTTAAGCCGACTGCGGAGATATGGACATTTGTGTAAGTGGAAGAGCTGGCATCTCAGACTGCCATTGCTGTTGTGTAAGGTGTTATGCCCCCTATATTCCACATCATATGAAAAATCGCCCACTGGAGAGGAATTACACTGGCTTGGTGTGGGTTAGTCTGGACAAGCTAAGGCCTCATGAAGAGCTCATCTGAATGCCGTTATGCCAAAACCTCTGTATAAAAAGGGATTAAGTAAGTTTATGGTGTATCAAAACATCATTTAGTACACAGTGGTGAGTGGAGTCTGTATAAGGGGCTTTGAAGTAATATTAGAACAGTATGTACCTAAAAGGCAGGGAAATGTTTAGTACTTCAAGCTATATTAGATTTGGAGACAATGCTCTAAAGAAAATCCAGAATCGTTAGCTACATGGTACGGTATTGCTGTTGGACAGTCTGATGTGTTTAATGTTTTGTTTTCTAAAGGAAGCTGATTTTATGATGTTGACTGAGGTCTTTATGTCAGTCAAGGTGGCCCACTTGGAACTGGCACATAGGGGAAACTTGACATTGGTAGTGGCACTTGGACTCAAACAAAGAGCACTTGATGAGTACTTAGCCTAGAGGGGCACTTGGGCCACTTTGATTCCCATCTGATGTGACATAAATAGATAAAAAGAAATCTTGGTCAGTTCAGTCCAACAGTGCATTAAGTAGCTGTACTATAACAATTTTGATGTCATCATGGAAGAAATTCCTTTTCATGTATTTTGGAAGGTGGGTAAATTCATTTCCCTTGAATAGCTGTATATCCAAGAATCGCTTAGCAAAGAGAAGATTAAGTGCACACATTAATCCAGCAGTCAGAGCAATCTTGTAATCCACTCAGTATGCTAATTGCCTGTTCTTTCTCCAGCAAAGGGGTTTACAGGCCATTAAATGGCACTGAGCAGTTGACAAAGGATAGCCAGCATGCTCCCCCAGCCACTTTCCCTCTTTCTCTATTTCTCACTTGGACAGGCTGTTGCACACCCACACAACGCTCCTCTAAAGAAATATGCAGAATCTAAAAAGTCTGCCACTGTGTGATTCCAAAGCACTTATTTATTTTACACCGTTAACGTAGAAATACCAAGCCAGGTTTCTGTTGATTCTGACAATGACAAAAGTGGATGTCTTGGTTGCTGCTGAAACTTTTTATCTTCCTGACTTTGAGGAGTTGTCGTTGGGCAATCTTCACCAGCATGCCAACGTTTTTGTTTGTTTTTTGTTTGTAATATTTGTCCATATCTGACAGTTGGACAAGTAAATAATGAAAGATAGTTGCTATTGTCTCCATCACAGCGCACATGCCTCTCTTTCTCTCCCCACAAGGGGATCATGCCAAGGTAAAGTGCAATTCGTAGCGCACTACTGCCTGTGTAGTCCCTCAAGTGGCCTTGGCAGCCTTAACATGATGGATGTTGTTCCAGATTGGGTTTCTCGCTACACTGATAAAACAGCCTTGTCAAAACACATTCACTACCAATGTAAGCATATAAAGATAGCTGCAGATAATTAGAAGATTTGTGCTTTGCGTCATTTCTAGTGCCAACTGCCAAGGAACAGGGCTGTGACGGATGACTCAAAAAAGAGAATTCGGCTTGAAGCCTGACTGCAAATGTTGCTAGTAATGACCAGAGTGTGTTTTTCAGATGCAGCTAATGAGCACGGCCATTAGACATAAATGACATTTTAAAAACCTGGGGAGTAAGGAAATGAAGAAATACTTGACTGCCTGTAGGCAACAAATATGGCAAGAGCATCTGGAGGATGCAGTGCTCTGTTCACATAGATGACCTCCATCCAGAATGTTGATGCTGTCAGTCATTGTACTGCTAGTAACTGTGAAGATGAGCGCTTGTTACAGTGAAATTCTTTAAGCCGTGTTCCTGTCAGTATGTGCATGGCCTCTCAGAGATATGTGAAAGTGACACTTATCCTTACATGACTGCAGAAAACATGGACTGCCCAACGGCAGCCCCAAAGTGAAGCCAAAATGTCGCCCCCTGGTGTTTGGGTGCAGTATAGGTCGTAAACCCGCTATCTCCATGCTAGTGGATGAGACTTGGATCAACTTAAAAGAAAAGAAGGTTTCCCAAAGATGCTTTCTGCCATTGTGCTCATCATGCTGATTTGGGTTAACTGGGTCACTTTTTCTGATTTGATTTTAATTGTTAACATTATGCTGTGAAATGTCATGATGACAGCTTTGATTAGCAGTTGCAGTTACGGAGAAACTTGCATATCCCTGTTCAGGAATTGCAGATAGAGTAGGGCCACTGAAAGGAGGTCCAGTGTTTACTTTCCATAACCACCACTGTGGGCTTCAAACTGACAGACTGAGGTATTCCGCACTAAACCGGACAAATCAATATAAGGGATTTAAGGGATCGTCACAGTTTTTCATTAGGTAAATGTGTGATATCTAGCCTAATCAGTAATTAACATTATTGGCTAGTTAGCTAAGGTGACCAGTCAGCTATTGGGAGGAAGCTGGTGTTTGGAAGCTAATCTGTCTACATTAATGAATTTACCTTGACTAAAGAATGGTAAATGGCCTGTATTTATATAGCGCTTTACTAGTCCCTAAGGACCCCAAAGCGCTTTACATATCCAGTCATCCACCCATTCACACACTGGTGATGGCAAGCTACATTGTAGCCACAGCCACCCTGGGGCGCACTGACAGAGGCGAGGCTGCCGGACACTGGCGCCACCGGGCCCTCTGACCACCACCAGTAGGCAACGGGTGAAGTGTCTTGCCCAAGGACACAACGACCGAGACTGTCCAAGCCGGGGCTCGAACCGGCAACCTTCCGATTACAAGGCGAACGCCCAACTCTTGAGCCACGATCGCCCCAAAGAAATCTCTGATGTGCTTAAATGTTAATTAAAAGTCAGTGATGTAGTTTAGATATTAACGTTGTATATCTGACTACAATATACTGAAGGATGTTCAGACCTGTAGCAGGCAGCCAAAGATGAGGCACTGCATTGATTTATATGTGAAGCAGAGAAAAATCTGCAGGCCTACACAGTCACTGGCTTACGCTACTGTTACTGTATTTTTATTAGTAGTATTACACTGCAAGAGCAACAGGCTGGACTTTTTTTCAGCTGCTGTCCAGAAGAATATTATTACATATCTAAAGAACAGCTGTGTGAGCATGTCAGTAGAACTGCAGACTGAAAAAAAGGAAGCGCAGAGCTACAGAACCTGAAGTCTGTGAGATGTTCTACAGTTTGTGATGGTTTTCTCTTTCTGATTGTAGGAGCTCCTCTCAGATTCAGACCTGAGTACCACCCAGTGACAAGAGACAAAAGTACTAAATACATTTATTTGTTGTAATATTGGTGTAAATTTGCAGTAACTCCATAGTTAATTGATTTAAAAAAATAGTACATATACTAAGCTAACATATTATGTACTGTGGGTGAAACTGGCAATACATAAAATGATATGTAGATTTTTTTTTTTGACAGCATAAACAAATAAATAAATAAAACAAGAGGTAAAAAGTATAGGGTAAAAAAATTCTTCATGTGTATGTGCCAAAAAGCTTTAATATGAAATTATTTCACACTGTGTTTTGCTAATAGTGTGTTATTTACCATAAAGTAATTAAGAAGCATTCATGCCAAAGTAACCAGGGAGTATAATAGATATTTTAAATCTACTATTTTCTGCAGGAGGGAACAACATAATTTGGCAAAACTCCAGAGCCTCTGTGATGATGTAACAATGTTCAGTACTTCTAGCATTACACAAATGAAAGGTTGCTACCACACTGTTCATAATGCGATTTGTCCTTCTTCTCAACTGAGCCTACGCTGGGGCTCTAAAAAAGAAGATTTTACTTTGAGTCCTGCTTGGTACCTGCAATGAGTTTCAGTTCTCCTGATTTTTCTGACACGATATCTGCCTCACTGGGTCAACAGATCATTTAGTACAGGAAGTCTATGATGGGAAAAAAAAGGGAGGGCATTTCTGCAAACCTCTCAATCCAGGAATCCATGCTCGGTTTGGTGCCGATGGTCTACCTCACTCATTTTCCCCCCCAGGGTGTAGCTGTTAATAATAATCTGGACTCTGGGTCCTGTTGTTAACCCTTGTATGGTGTTCGGGTCTGTGAGACCTGTTTTCAGTTTTTTTCAAAAGAAAAATTAAACAATTAATTATTTTTTCAACCTGAAATTCATTGGCTTTGGCTTATTTTCTGTATAGAACATAAATCCGAACTAATTTTCAATGACCTCATACTGTACCTTCCCCCACGCATTTACATTACATACAAGGTGTTCGGGTCCACTGGACCCAGGTCTAATAAAAGTGTTGAAAGTGAAGGTCCTGTGTTCCCACACTCTGTCTTCCTCCTTTCTGGTGCTGCTGATAGTGTTTTCTTCTCCTCCATGCTCCGCACAAAGTTGCAACATTGTTGAAAATTCAACTATCAACACCGTCTGCTCTTACATTCCCGCACATTTTACCCTCTTTCTTTAGGGATCCAAATTTTATTTTCTCATACCCTGTCCCACCTGCAAATTAGGGGCATAATACTATAAATAAGACTTTGCCAGTGTGGTTCTTTATCACAACTGATCAAGATGGCAAAAGATTATCTGCTGCGAGGGCCATCCAATTGATTTTTGGAAGAGAGAGGTGCTTCGGATGATGATGTTGACAAAGAGGTTTCAGAATATTTCACATTTCTGAAAATTCAGAGTCTGACAGGGACTTTGAAGAAGAGGATGAGGTTGAGCACCATTTAGTAACAAAACGAAGACGAGTACCGCATCTGCAGCCAGCTCCAGGACCAGAACAAGCCCACCAGACAGCAAGTGAAGAAATATGGATGTCAATAACTGGTGAAATTGAATGGTCTTCTTGCCCAAGAAATGAGCCACCCTGCAGAGCTGCTACTGTGATAAGCCAGGGCCAACACGGCTGACAGTTACTCATGTGCAGGACATCAAGTCTTCATTTGAGCTTTTCATCCCAGATTCCATCCAGAAAATGATTCTGGATTGCAGTAATCTAGAAGGAAGGTGTGTTTTTGGAGAGAGGTGGAAGGAGATGGACCAAATCCATCTAAGAATCCCAAAGGCCTACTTTGGGGTTCTTATCCTCGCAGGAGTTTTCAGGTCCAAAGGGGAATCCACAGAATCCCTGTGGGATGCAGAAACCGGCAAGAAACTTTCCGTGCATCAATGTCTCTGGAAAACTTCCACAAAATTTCCAGGATTATCCATTTTGATAACCGAGACGACAGACCAGCTCGACGGCAGAGAGACAAGCTTGCTGCCATCAGGACAGTGTTGGATAAGTGTGTGCACCACCTCCCCCTGTTTTACAACTCTGGGCCTAATGTCACCATTGATGAGCAGCTGATCCCATTTAGTTGTGAAACATATTGCTTCACGTGTAAATGTGTTGTCTTTCCACTCACTCCACTTGATTATAACTGATTTATTTTTTTAATAACATTTTATAAAAAAAAAAAAACGAGAAGCACATTAATTCATAAATGTGATCTAACAAAGGTAAAGGGAAAAACCATGTTTGCTGTTCATATGGCTTGTAATTGGGATGAAGTAAACATCTCTTGAGTGATTTAACATATAATTGTTTGATAGTGTTAATTTGAAAAGCCAAAACTCTAGCGGGTCCACCAGACCCAAGAACACTGGTTGAGTAACAAAAATATGAACACCACACAAGGGTTAAATGGAAAGAACAAATTACACTTCTTTGAAACCTTTGACGGATGTGCTTTTAAATGTAACATTTTATTTAAAGTTTTCTATTTTCTGTTTTTATATGTTACCAGGATATAGAGTGCTCTGTGAGTAATGGATGTAAAACTGTTTACATCATCCTCAGTCTAATATTAAAATCTCAGAAATCAACATTTCATTTCCAGATAATTCTAATATTTACAATAACTCTGGGCCTCATCAAGGTACCAGTGATGAGAGAAACACAAGTGTGTAGACTTGCTGACTAGTCTACACACTAGTGTAGATGGCGCCAGTGTGTACGGCTTGCTGTCTGATTCTGTTTGTACTAGTGTTTTATTTTTACTTTGTTTTAAAACATGCTAACTCTCTGTTTGTATATGATCGTCAAATGCTGCTGGCTATAAGATCCTCTCAGTTAAAAACTCTTTATTGCAATCGTGGATATCAGGGAACCGTCTCCCCACCACTCCTGTCAGGAGTTCCAGCTTGTATCCGTTGCGTTCCGGCGCTACCTCAACTGAGAGGGCGCCGTAGACGCCGTGGGAAACGCAGTGGCTTATTGGTGAGAATGAAGGCTACCTGGACACGATTTCGAAAAATACCTCACCCTATCCCGACTGGATTTGACCGCGTCAACTACTGGCACTCTCTGGACACGGCTTACACCTGCCTGACACCTGTTGACGGGCTTACGACAATAACCCCGCGCCAGCGTCCCCCCCGTCTTCGCTCAGGTGGAGTAAACCCTCAGAATCTACGCCCGATAGGTCGGGCACCCACATCGGCCGCTGAGCCACCTGTACCACTGAGATTAAGTCTTGTTAATGCACGATCGCTAGCAAATAAAACTTTTATTCTTAAGGACTTCTTTACGGATCGGGAACTGGATCTAATGCTTTTAACGGAAACTTGGCAGAGAGTCGGTGAGTCCAGTTGTTTTACTGAACTTTTCCTATGGGCTCAAAATGTGGTCATAAATATTTTGTACTTGTAAAAAAGATTTGTATGTGTAAAAAAGATTTGTATGTGTAAAAAGAATTTGTGTATGCGTAAAAAAGATTTGTATGTGTAAAAAAGATTTGTGTGTGCGTAAAAAAGATTTGTGTGTGCGTAAAAAAGATTTGTATGTGTAAAAAAGATTTGTGTGTGCATAAAAAAGATTTGTGTGTGGACTTAGAAAAAAAACCCCTGCAAGTTACAAGTATGGATTTTGACCCTATTTTTCTTCCTTTCATCTGATTGGTCAATGTCATGTCAATCACAAATGTAACAATCCAATCAGAGAACAGATGGGTTTGGCTGTCAGAGGGGCCCTTTTTTTCCTTGAAGGGTGATACAGTTGAAAGCTGGAGGATCTCTATCTGGTTGTTCAGTGATGACGCGACGAATCCTACTTCCGGGTCTAAAGTAGTCTGCGTTTAATATGGCTTTTGTGTTGTTAACATGTTTAATGCTATGTATTTTCTTCTATTTGATCTCAAAAAGCTCCTAAAACAGTCAGTGATCACTGTTGACCTCCCTCGGCTTTTATTACCACTAATCATTTATTTAAGCTCAGTTTTTAAAACCTTAGGATGTAGCTACAGCCCAGCCCATGCAGCAGTATATGAATGACTAACCTCGTATTGTGGATGGATTATCTCAGTTGTTCTCCTGGCTGAAGTTTGGTCCTTTTACAGCATCCTGCCATGCGATTACATTTGTTCCTGACCACCGAGAACACTCACGTTAACTTTTATCGAGTGGAAAAAAAGTTAGCTTGTTTATATTATGCTAACATAGCTGTGTCGCTAGCGGTCACGTAGCACATCATTATATACCAGCTAGCCCAACTTCAGTAACCCTACAAACGTCACTGCTGTTTAGTTTTCTGTCTTAATTTATGCTGGAAGTGATAGCAGAGCTGTACGTTTTAATTTGTTTCCAAAACCCCGCAGTCAGGACATGCTATGTTGTATTTAGATAGAAGCTAGCGAGCTAACTTCCTGCTAACTTCTAACTCCGTTAAATGTCATAAATTCCGTTTTCATGGATGCCTGGATGTTAAACTCAATTGTTACACCTGGTAGAGCAGAACGCTGATCATTTTATTAAAGATGAAAGACTTTAGATAGTTTTTCAACTCTCAGTAATGCCATAGTGATCGTTTGATATATGGACCTGCAGCGGAGTTTAGACCCAGACACGGCTAGTGACGTCAGACTGAACAATCGGATATAAATATCCGATAGCAGCTAGGTCCCCTAACTTTCAGTAGCTGTTGAAAGGAAAAAGTTGTGGTATATCAGTGGTTAGAAATACCATTATTACTTTAGGATTAGTTTAACACAAAGTCAGGGCTGACCCAGGACCATTGCTGTGAGTCACAGTGCACAGCATAAAAGTCCTTTCACATTGGACGCAGGATGTGCTGCTAATGCTAACTGCTAACTAAAAGCAAAGGATCCAGAATTTGTTGCGCTGGCTGCTGAGCTCTGTGGGTTTTTGCAGCAGCTCTACCTGTACTAGATGCACCTGCTCCTTGTCTTTTCTATCTCTGACTTTATGTCCTCTACAAGAGTTTCTGTTTTTTTTGCTGGTTCCTCAAATGTTCAATAAAAACATGTATGCTAATTCATAACGAAGAAAGCTTTGTAATGAAGACTGTCATTTCCAAAACACTGCCCGCCCCCACCCCGCGGTCCGCAGCGCTGTTGAAAAGGCTGTGGAAGTCCCTGTATTAAACACGTAGACCTGTGACACAAAAATCACCAAACTCTGACGACCACAGACTGTTTTCCTTCGTGGTGATGAAGGAAAACGCTGGGTTGGCATGTAAAAGGGCATTTATTCCTACGGTGGCCCCTAGAGACAAAGCACGTACAAACTCCAAAACACTTGCAAACTCCAAAGCACATGCAAACTCCAAAACACATGCAAATTCCAAAACACATGCAAAGTCAAAACACTTGCAAACTAAAAAACACATGCAAACTCCAAAACACGTACAAACTCCAAAACACTTGCAAAATCCAAAACACTTGCAAACTCAAAAACACATGCAAATTCCAAAACACGTACAAAATCCAAAACACTTGCAAAATCCAAAACACTTGCAAACTCAAAAACACTTGCAAACTCAAAAACACATGCAAATTCCAAAACACAACGGAAGTGCTCCAGGACGCTAGGGGCAGTGTTGAGCTCGAATTGCAAAATAAACGGCAAGTTTGTCTGTATGGAACGGTCTAGTCTCCGTCGCGCTTCCCAGGTTGCCTAGCAACCATGATACTAACCGCTGGAAACATGTCATACAACTTGGTTTGACAGAAATGAGGGAGAACATATTTTGTTCATTTGTTTGTTTGTTTCTACAAGAGCTTTGTGTGATTTGATAAGTATCTGAGGCTGAGACCACAGGACAGTAAAACATGATTTTTGGGCTTCATTTCTGTACTGAACAGTTATTTCAAGATTAGTTAGTAAATAACAATTAGCTAATGTTGTTCATGAGACTAAAGTCATATCACTTTGGTAATGTAAATATAATATGGCCAATATTATAGTTATTATATTAATCATTATTAGCTATTACAGCAGTGAACATGAACTCTGTGTCAAATACTGAGCTTCAGTACAGATTCAAGTTGCAGTTATTTATATGTCTTATCACCTTAAATCTTCACTCAAAGACAAGTATCTTTGACAGTGCATATATAGGTGTATCATATATAAGAGACAAATGTTGTTCCTTCAGTATGTTGGCATTACTAAATTTGGCTCATTGCTTACATATATTTATTAAAAGAAAATGTACAAGCTGTGATAACTGTTTCTGATAAAATGAAGAGTAGACTGATATATGAAATATTCCTTTATTGGGTGAGAAAATCAGACCATGTCATAACTGCTTTAAGTCATACAGAATAGATATCAGAGCCTTAAACAGGCTGGCTTCTGCTAAATGGGTCAAACTGGGCAGAAAGTATACAAACACATAACATCCTTATAGAATATGATGTAACACTATAGATCAACTTACCTCAGAATATATAAAGCATATAAACAATTACAGCAATATGATGCAACAAACACAGCAGTACTACTAATCCAAAATACTCAAAGCTTCATAGAACTGAAACAAACATTTATTTTTAGCTCCATTCTGCTGCTGATACATACTTTAGGTTTCTAAACATTACACTTGTTGCTGCCTTTCATAGTGTGTAACTTGAAGGCCCTGAGTACTTTCTCCCACACTGAAAACACTGGGATGATCAAATTATTTGAACATTACCTAATAAGACTGATTCAGGACAGACAATTAGTTATTTTAAACTTTTCTAGCAGTCCTTCACAAACAGGGAACAGTCTGTCTATTCTCTCCATCTGTCAGCTGCTGCTGGCTCTTCCTCCTCCTCTTCCTCACACACTGTTGAGTTTGTCCTGGTGGATCATCAGGGGTGCAAAGCCTCACAGATGATGTGCAGCAGTGTGTCCCTCAGTCTGTCCTCACTCTGGACACTTGCAGGTGTCACACATGGAAATCAAATGTGTGATAAGCTGCAGGATTCAAACACAAGTGTAACTTATAAGCACATGTTCATACTTTTATTACACAATCAGAGAGAAAGAAAAAGAGAGCGAGTGCAGGACAGACAGACAGGTGACAGTCTCAGGTGTACACACTGCTACAAAACAGCACAAAAGAAGGAGGATTTAGTGTTTGTGTTATTAAGAAACAAGAAGAGTTCCCAGATGGTACAGTGGACACATGTGTGACCCCTGTGATTAAAGCATCTTTCTTTCAGCTTAACGAGTGAACCGTCAGCTCGTTCAAACACACGTTAAAGTCTGTTTGGCTCGACACCACCGAACAGAGGCAGCAATATAACATAGCTAACATTAACAGTGCAGTGGATCCTGCTTGTGCCGTGATATTCAGGACTGCAAACCGAGCAGCATCACTGACTTTCAGCTTGTTGTGTTTGTGGATATATGACTGACTTTAATTATCCACAAAATCATCACAATCTCTGTAAGATTAAGGTCGACTATATATATATTTTTTGAAGTAAAGGCTTTAAAACCAAGTTAATTCTGAAAGTACAGACATCGCTAATGTCACATAACTTTCCCGACATGTGGCCAACAAGAATGGTTTAATGTTCTTCATTAAAAAAATATTTGCGCATAAATAAGTGACATAATATTCAGTACTTACTTCTGAAAGTTTACTCTTCCTCCGCTCTGCTTCCACCGTTTTTTTTTTTGGCAAAATTATCCACACCACCACCGCACTATGAAGTCTGGGATATGTTGGGCCATGAAGGCTACACTGACCCATCCTTAAAATTCAGGGAAATTAAGGACGCATTTGAGGGCCGCATTTCGAGCAGCCTTTGAATTGGGAAAGCCTTCTCTTGTGGCTGTGACGTAATCGGCCTTAAAATGCGGCCTTTAAGGCTGCAAACCCCAAATCCGGTCATTGGTACTTCCTGGCTTGTGTAGTTACTAGGTAACAAAAGCTCAACACTGCCTCTAGCGTCCTGGAGCACTTCCGTTGTGTTTTGGAATTTGCATGTGTTTTTGAGTTTGCAAGTGTTTTGGAGTTTGCAAGTGTTTTGGAGTTTGTACATGTTTTGGAGTTTGCATGTGTTTTTTAGTTTGCAAGTGTTTTGGATTTTGCAAGTGTTTTGGATTTTGCAAGTGTTTTGGAGTTTGTACGTGTTTTGGAGTTTGCAAGTGTTTTGGAGTTTGCATGTGTTTTGGAATTTGCATGTGTTTTGGAGTTTGCATGTGCTTTGGAGTTTGTACATGTTTTGGAGTTTTATGGAGTTAAATCAGGGCCATAATGTTTGTGTAGTTAAAAGAAAAATTTGAAATCAAAAATATGTAAACTGAAAGCAAAAGTCACATTTTTCGAGTGAACTTTTTAAAAGAAAGAGTTGGATTTAAAATAAAATCAAACGTTTTGAATATTTGTATTAACTGAAAACCCAATGGTTCTTTTATCTATTTCTCTGAGTAGACTTTATTTAAAAATTTTCAGTAATCTTTTTTTCATTATTATTATTTTTAAAAAAATCTATTCAGTCTCAGATTACATTTTTTCAGATTCAGATCTTTTAAATTAATGTACAAAAAAAAATTCTTCAGGTTGTATTCTTGTACAGCACTTTGGTCAACGCTCCTGTTGTAATTAAATGTGCTATATAAGTAATTAAACTATTAACTAAACTAAACTAACAAATGTTTTCTTACACAGTGCATGTGCTAACTGCTAGCTTAACTGTAGCTTAACACAAAGGAGCTTGCAAAGAAAAGCGTCTGGACTTCTTTAAGTTGCTTGAAGACGTTTCACCTCTCATCCAAGAAGCTTCTTCAGTTCTAAGGTCAAATGGTGGAGAGTCCCAGATATAAACCTAGTGGGAGTAACCCCCCACAGAGGGAGAAAAGGACCCCCTGATGATCCTCTAATCGCCTGAGCCAAGGTGTGAAACTGGGTGTGGGTCCCAATCAGCCAGAGTTTCGGGTGTGTTCATTGTGAAACCTGGCCCCACCTTATCATGCGAATTCCTGAGGTCAGTCCAGACGCTTTTTTTTGCACACACCCGAAACTCTGGCTGATTGGGACCCACACCCAGTTTCACACCTTGGCTCAGGCGATTAGAGGATCATCAGGGGGTCCTTTTCTCCCTCTGTGGGGGGTTACTCCCACTAGGTTTATATCTGGGACTCTCCACCATTTGACCTTAGAACTGAAGAAGCTTCTCGGATGAGAGGTGAAACGTCTTCAAGCAACTTAAAGAAGTCCAGACGCTTTTCTTTGCAAGCTCCTTTGACTACGATGACCTGGATGACTGAGAACCTTCACAGACATGTAGCTTAACACATTAACTGTAAGAGCTTCGGAATGATTTTAATGCTGTATAAACTATAGTATGTTAAGATTTTTGTGTTTTTAAATCTAGTGTCAATGTTATATTTGTCATGATTTAAGAAGCTGTCAATTGCATAAAACTATCAGCAGTCAATCATTAAAAAGCTGGGTGTGTCGCAGTCACATCCAGCAGGTAAGTGAGTGGGCTCTTGCTCCAAAAATGCAAGATAGCCCCCATAAGATCCGACATCACAGTTTATAATTTGAGACAGTATGTTGATTCAGTCGCAAGGAAAATGCTGCCTCTAGAAATACAGAAAAGAGAATGCTGCACAAAAGAACTCACCAGATGGACTGGTTTTCTTCTGTTTAAACAGTACCTCTAAAGCATGTGCTACTTAATCTCAAGAATCTGCAGCTAATTTTTGCAACCAATCACCATGCACACACCCATCTATAACTGAATGTGTGCACATAAGGATGAAAGCAGGCAGATTTAACTTTTAAAAAGGTTGCAAATATATAATTCTAGTTATGTAGTTCGTTGTTATGATGTAGGTTTAACAATACTGATTCTGGTCCGGTGAGATCTTTTAAAAGCTTTTTTTTAAAAGAACTGGTTGTGATATTTTTCTTCACATAAGGCTGTTCTGTTGTGTTCATAACCATCTATCTCCTCTTTTTTATTTGTATTTCTTTCTACATTGTAGATACAAACTGAAGATGTGAAATATATCAAGTAAGATATATGGAATAATGTAGCAAAGAAAAAATTAATAAATAACTCTAATAATAACTAAATATGTCTTATATTTTAGATTCCTGAACGTAGTCACCCTTTGCTTTTTTGACAGCACTGCAAAACCTTGGCTTTCTCTCAATTAGCTTCATGATGTAGTTGCCTGAAATGGTTTTAATTTCACAGGTGTGCCTTGTTAGGGTGTTTGTGGAATTTCTTGCCTTCTTAAAGGGGTTGGAACCATCGGTTGTGTTGTGCAAAAGTGCATAATCAGAAGAGATTTGTTTGGGCCAAGAAACACAAGGGATGAACATTGGACCAGTGGAAATCTGTTCTTTGGTCTGATTAGTCTAATTAAGATCTTTGGTTCCACCTGCTGTGTCTTTGTGTGACGCAGAAAAGGTGAACGGATGGTCTCAACATTCATGGTTCCCACCGTGAAGCAGGGAGCAGGAGGTGGGTTGGTGTGGGGATGCTTTGCTGGTGACACTGTTGGGGATTTATTCAAAATTGAAGGCACACTGAGCCGGCATGGCTACCACAGCTTCTGCAGCAACATGCCATCGCATCCAGTTTGCGTTTAGTTGGACCATCATTTATTTGTCAAGAGAATAATGACTCCAAACACACCTCCAGGCTGTGTAAAGGCTGTTTGACCAAGAAGGAGAGTGATGGAGTGCAGCACCAGATGGCCTGGCCTCCACAGTCACCTGACCTAAACCCAATCGAGATGGTTTGGGATTGGATGGGCTGCAGGGTGAAGGCAAAAGGGCCAACAAGTGCATCTCTGGGAACTCCTTCAAGACTAGGCAATTGCATTAACAAGCAGTTGAGCAGGTGTACAAAGTGGCTGCTGAATGCATATTGCTAATAAGCGCATTCCTGTGCCTACATTTAGACAACATCCACTTACCATAAAACAAAAGTTCTAGCATGCTGACTGCTAGAAATATGTTTTGTGTATCTGTGTATTTGTTACACCAGTGTGTAACAATATCACAGTAATAATAGCAATGTAAGACATGGAACATGTCTTTTTTGCATGTGTAGGTGTATGTGTTTTAATTTGTTTTGCTCATGAAACCCTCGCTAAAGGATATTTTCCTGAAAATGATAACCTTCAAGTATTCCCTTGGTATTTCTGAAGGTATTCTGAGGTGCTATCGTTCTGTTGCTCTGAATAAAGGGCAGTGGGTTGGGGGTATTATAAAGTGCAGATGAGTTGCTAAGGTAGGACTGTATGTGGGTGGTTGTCTCTCAGGAGTTTTTCTGGAAGCTATGGAGGTCACAGTAGAAAGGTGCAGTAAATATGCTTTGTGCCAGCACAATGTTGGGAGTAAAATCCTTCTCTGCTCACTCGATGAGAATATGATTTTTTGCACTGAAGCTTGCTTAATCCATCCCACATACCTTAGCTAAAAACAGTCAAGCCTCTATTTATCATTTGGTTCAGTTCAGTTTAAATTTTATATCTCCAAACCAGAGCATAAGTAAATTTTAGACACCTTACATATGTAAAGTCAAAAGACCCTAAATAATGGCAATGCACCCGTTAAAGATCCAAACTTTCTAACAGGAACGGACTACGGAGACCTTGCTAACAACTTGTACTAACAGGTGGAGAAATAATAACAACCTAACAGGGACAGCTCACAAATTTCTGACTTACAAGACATCACAAGGGTAGAGATTGTTACATTTTAAAATATATAAAACTGTGTTTTAGTATATTGCCATGGAATTAAACATTTCTGAGGTCTGATTGGTTCACAGTTGCATCCTTTATACCCTGACTGTAGATATTAATGCCACAGAAGAATAAAACACCATTAATTGTAATTTGTAATTGTAATTTACTTTTTACAAACATGCCTCAGGACAAAAGCTGTTAAGTGACAAATGCAAGTGTTCAAAGGTTATATAATTTTCACTCAGAACAGTGGAAAAGGAGCCTATTAAATTACTTGTGCATTTTACATTAAAAATCTCACATTATCTTACCTTGCAGAGAGATTAGGCTCAACTGATGGTCCCAGGGACATGCTAACAAGTAGCTCATTAGTTAGCAGTGATTGAAGCTACAAAATAAAATACACATAGCACCTTTAAAGCTTTCAGGCAGTTACAAAAACTGATCTGTCAGAGAGGTCCCTCTTAAAGACAGTAGCATTTTGTATAATTCTGAAGGTACTGCGCTCATTTCATTCTCCCTGACAGTAATCCCAGCCCTAACCCTTTAAAGAAAAACATCAGATCAACAGAAATCACACAAATTTGGATTTGAAACTGATTTTCGCCAAAATATGACATGTTTGTATCCCAGCGATTTAAACTGATACAATGTAATGTGTAAATAAAAATACTCCTAATATTGCAAAAATATATATGTAATGTCTATATAAATTATGTTTTAGAGGGAAAAAGGAAGGAAGAGTACTGTAGAAACAGTAACCACCTTAATTCTTGGGCCACAAAAACCAAGTGAGTGAGAAGCACTTTGTAAAATGAGGTCATCCCCACACATCCTTTGATCCCTCCATTCTTCATCTTGGAGGCAAGTGGCATATAAGAGGATCTATCTTTGTGAACAGTTTTGAGCCTCCAAAATTACAAACAAACTAAAGGCAGGGGATCGATACAGTGTGTCTCACAGAATGATGAAGTGGCACTTCAGAGGGTGAAAATCAATGTCGCGTTCCCTTTCTCTCCTTCTCCTCTCGCCATCCTTCTTTGTGGGTCCTAACCTAGCTTCACAGTCCTTATACCACGGTGTTAAAGTGTGTATGTTGCTTGGAGCTTGGTCTCACACTGTGATTTAATAGTCCTTTGTTTTTTTTTATTCCTTTTTAGCCTGGAAGACCCCTGCCACTATGATGTGTGAGCACACCCACCAATAATGGCCCATAGGATACACAGTGAAAGTAAGTGCTTCTGGTCTGATTTATGATTGGAATGTTCCTTCACCCTTTACTGTCCTTCTGAACCTCAGCTCATTTGTTGAGGCAGTATCGATCAGGATTACATAGCAATTATTAAATCATAGCATGGCACTTGACATGAAACTGCCAGCATGAAAGCAAATATTTAGTACAACACATGCACTGGACAAACAAGTTCATTTCTGTGCATTTTTATAGCTCATGAAATGTTGGAAGTGAAGAAGCCATTTACAACTTTGGAAAAATAAAAGGAAGTTGATTATATATATTAAACAAAGAATTAACAAAGCTTCCCAAGGAGAAAATTGGATTTCAAGTGCTCTGGCAGTGGCTAGAAATTAATTGTAGCACTGTGGCAACTTTTGAAGATCGCATTCACAGCAGAAGGAAGCATATTTTGCCTCAATACTGGGACATTGTCCCCAAAGAAGTATAGGATTAGGTTTTGTTATGTGTTACTTACTGCTTGAGTTGAACAGTTTCAGTATCTGTTTTGCATTTACTGCTTTCGGTTAAGAAGGAGTTTTTCAATTACTGGGGCATGATTATATTTGGGTTGGGATTTTCAGGTTATGGCATAGACTAATGTACATCATTCATGTTTGTCTTAGTAATATTGTCTCAATATCAGTTCCCACTTAAATGTGGTACTTTTTGTGATGGATTCTACCAGAAACATTGGTAAGTTGTTTGATGAGCATGTACTGTACAAATATGTACAAAAAGAAAAAAACTGTCTAAAGTAGCTGACAGTTTGTGGTGTAGGTAAACATATGGCAGTTTCAGGCTGCTGGTTGGCACATCTGTAAATCTGATCAATATATTTATGGTCCTCACAAGGATTAGGGTTCATTGATTAGAACAAATATATCAAACTGAAGTAGTACAGGTAGTTAGTATAGATAGTGTGTAAACTGTTTGCCCACTTCCTGATTTCCTGTATTTTGTATGTTTGTCACACTTAATGTTTCAGCTCATAAAGCAAATTTAAATATTTAAATCACTTTTTCACACAGGGCCATGTAAGATTGGATTTTTGTTTCCCACTTAATCGTAAACAACTTCATTTAGAAACAGCATTTTTGTTTTTATTTGCGTTATCTTTGTCTGATATTTAAATGTGTTTGATGAGCTGAAAGATCTAAGTGGGACAAACACACAAAAAAATTTAAAAAAAAAAGAAGCACAACTGTAGATTTCAGTTGTGGCCTGATGATACATCCCTATAGTTTCAAGAGGTTTTATCTAACAAAACCAGCAGGACGGTGTATGCAAAAAGAAAACATTGCCAGCATTGTGTACTGTGATTTACAGTTCTTGTAGTGATGAGTTATTATTTGCACTGATAACCGTGTCACTTCAACATCATCAACATTGTCTCAAAATTTCTTTAGTACCTTGAATGTAGTCATGTTCCCTTTTTCTTGTACAGTCTTTGCATTACTTGTCTCGATGTGTGGATGTATAGGACGTAATCTGCATGCACATAATCTGTATGAGTGAATGTATTCTGTGTTTGAGAGGAGTCTGCAATACTGTTCAGGGCGTTACTTGCTTTTGTGATGTTGGTGAGCTCTGAGACAGCCCCTGTTGGTGCTGGAAGGCAGCGCTGTCAGCTATCTTCCTGTCAGCCCTGCCTCAAGTTCTAGAGCTGAAAGATGAAGCCTGAGACAGGTATCCACGTAGTGAAGTAGTTGGGGGAAATAGATATGCATTTATCTTACTCCCCATCTATAGTTATCTATATACCGTATGTAGCTACAGAGTCTATTTGTCTTCTTTTGTTTGTCTTTGTCTGTCTCCAGGGGTGCAGCATGGGGTGAAAGGCTGCTGTGTTTCAGCAGTGAAATATTCATAGTATGTGCAGGGAGTTTGACGAGGAGCACTTGACACTTCCATAGTCACCACCCTCATTTTCATTTCCTCTCTGGCGCTGGCACTTTACCTCAGAGCTCCGCTGGTCTTTCATTCAACACTGTATTATAGAGGCTCAGTACATGATGAAAACAAGCCCACAGCATGCTGCTTTCACATTTCATCGCTGAGTGAATGTGATGTTAAACAAAGAAAAATACTGCATATTAGTGAATATTTTAGCTGTAAATCTCAAATATGAATTTTTATTACTATTCTCTGAAGGTTTTCATGGTAAAATTGTTCATTGAGATGCTTTTTGCCATCCCTCTTGTGCTGCGATAATAGCAACTTGGGAACATTTTCAGTTTAAATTCAAAACGGATGATATATTCGACATCGGTTGTACCTGACTTCCAACATTTCCCTGTCTTACATCATCAGTCAAAAAACTCAGCCAAACACACCCAGTCGGATTACAGGTTTAATTACAGAATATCACGATAAAATAGAAATAGAATTCATATTAACAAGACAGGATTGGTCTAGTGAAAAAAGTCTGACCTCTTTCTAAAGCTGCATTGCACCTTGCCCCTGAATTATGGAATTATTGATTTGGTGCGTCTCTGTAAAGAATTCAACATTTTCTACCTTTTTATTCTCTTGTATAGTGATAGTATCTTAACAGCATCTTATCTAAATATAGGCATCTATCCCAGAAATAAGGAAGTAACTCAACCAAAAAGGTTTCAATATAAATAACAATTTTTCCAGTTTAGATTTCTATAAAAATTCATGTGAGAAGGTTTAACAACAACAAACCACAGGATCATAAGCTCTTTTTTTAAGGAATTATGTGCAAAAATCTCATGTCATCTTTCATTTCTTTATATTTTGCTAATAAAATGGAAACTACCTGCTGTGATTTATTGAAACACCTGCAGACATGCATGGTACTAAACATATAAAGCAAAATATATAATATAGAAGTTTGTACTCATTGGCAGGCAGCATGGTGGCACGGTGGTTAGCACTGTTGCCGCACAGCAAGAAGGTCCTGAGTTCAATTCCACCATCAGGGCCGGGGTCTTTCTGTGTGGAGTTTGCATGTTCTCCCCGTGTCTGCGTGGGTTCCCTCCGGGTACTCCGGCTTCCTCCCACCGTCCAAAGACATGCAGTTTGTGGGGAAAGGTTAATTGGATAATCCAAATTGCCACTAGGTATGAATGGTTGTCTGTCCTTGTGTGTTAGCCCTGCGACAGACTGGCGACCTGTCCAGGGTGTACCCCGCCTCTCGCCCTATGACAGCTGGGATAGGCTCCAGCGCCCCCCGCCACCCTGAAAAGGATAAGCGGTAGCGAATGGATGGATGGATGGGTACTCATTGGAAATGCAAAAGTACTATTTTATCACTGTCAAACTGTTATCGTTTTTCATAGACTAAAGATATGGACAACAGAGAAGTACCTAGAGATACAGTTTTTATTTGGTTCTTTGCCAAGTTGTCCATTATGCATAGACACAACATTAGTTCATTCCTTGACTTAGGTGCTTTTTCTTGAATGATCTATAGGGCAGTGTTAAGTGGCTTAAACCAAAAACAGTGGTAAGGTACACAGAATGGACTAAAATGAGTAAAGAAGCAGTTATCAAAAAAATAAATAAAAAATTATGAGACTTTGTGGCTTTTTGGAAGCAAAATCTAAAGAAAGAGGGTTGACTCAGGAGATTTGCACATTACTGTATGTAAGTACTGTGTGTAAGACATTCTGTAAAATAAAGTTTTACATTTGACAGTGTGTGCAACAGTTTCAGTTATTTCATTTTGTGTAAAGGCTCATGAAATTACATTTAATCTACTGATTTTTGTTAAGAGACCTGACATTTCCTTTAGTGTGTAAATGCATACAGATATGTTTCATGTCATAAACTCAAACCTCTTGTTTTACTTTATGCCCACTGCACAAAGTGATGCGGCTTCTTGAGCTAAAACAACAGTGAGCAGCTGGTCGGTGTGATTTTACCAACCTGCTGAGCATCGACAAAGACTGTCGAGCAGATAGTCAAGTTCATACATACACACTTGCACAAACTTCTCATAATGTGCCTGGCAACTTCTCTCAGTCCTGCTACCGTTCACAAACACACACACTTCCTCTTACAAAGCTCTTCACAATAAAATGAGCCATGTATAATGCAAATGCTCTTTTAAATGTATTAAACATATTGCACTCCTTTTAAAAGGAATTGCAAAAAATTTTCTGAAAACTTTCATCGTGATTATTTTACCATTATTATTACAAATTATAAGTTGATTGATAAAAATAAATAAACCAGTTAAAGAACAACAGGAAGATGTGAAATAACAGATAAAAAACAAAAACCCACATATACTGAATAAATCAATAGCCTAACACATAATAGTTCTTGTTTGTTTATACAAAATCAGTATTCATATGCATCATGTTGAAAACAACAATGTTGATATTTGTAAATAAAAAATATTACATTTATTAATCATGTAAATTTCCTGCACCTGTCATAGACGTCCACATGATGCCCAAAAAAATTACCCAGTCCAAAGTTCAAATGTTGAACATCTTGATGTCGAGGCTGTGTCATGGTTGCATGTCCAAATTGCGAAGTTCGGATGTCGTCTAGATGTCCAGAATTGGTCATGGACCAACGGACACAATATAGACACGTTTATCCAACGTCCATTGTTTAGCAGGTAGGAACCTGAGCCAATAGGTGTGCTATTTAAGCTGTTTTAGTCTGCTTACAGCTGCTGTGCATCTGCAACTCACTTTGCAACCCACTGCATCTGTATCTGTTGTAATCATTGTCACATCTGTTGTCACTGATGCCTGCTTTGTTGCTGCTGCTCTCTTTGCTTCGAGGCTTCCATGGTTTAACATGAAAGGCTGGTGAGGTCTGCTATCAGGACATCTTGTCAATATATACTTTTCACCAAATAAAAATAGCAGTCGACCATTCGCCTTTTGACTTAACTCTGACTTTTAGGTTTCCTGGGAACCTGTTGGGTGTCAAGTAAATATACTTCCAATTTAATTATATTTAGCTTCAAAGTTTTTCTGACTGTCAAATAATATTTAGTACAATAGTATTCATGTACACAAACAGCAGTATTACCTTTTTGACACTATCATGTTTTGCTAAGAGATGCTGTGCTTTTTTAGCAGGTGCTTTAGTCTTCTATCCATCCACTTTCGCTTAACAATACTCTCATCATTACAGGCAGATGTGAAATGTAAACATGAGATCCGAGGTTAAATGTCACATGATATTTCAATGCAAACTATAACGTGATATTTAGAGTCCTCATATATTAGCATAGTTTCCTTTTTTTTATGACTCAGATTAGATTTTAATATACAACCCCCCCCCCCCCCCCCCCAAAAAAAAAAAAACCCACCCAAAAGATAGCAGAATGGACATTCCCAGTAACAGCAACAGAACAAATTGAGAATCAATGCATATTTCCATCCTTCTCTACTACAGTGTGAATATGAATCCAATAATCTTGGACTTTGGAGCACCCCCAGAGCAAATGTTAAAGTGTGCCACTTCCTTGCTGGCATTTCCAGCATGCATCATCAGTCGCTAGACCCACCTTATGTAACCGTGAGGGTGTCCAGTATACTCTATTTAAAATCTTAAATTGAACCAATCTTGAACGCAATTCGCGTGACATTTTTTTCAGATTCCTGAGGATGCCATTCCATTCCTCCACTGTAAAGTTGAGATTTAAGTCCATTTCCTACGTTCTTTTGAGGGACAGTGTGTTAGGATCAGAAGCTAATAAAAGCATTTTGTAATAAGCTGATGCCTCTTGTCCACGCCCAAAGGTTTTTTTTATTTCCTCCAGAAAGTCTCAGCTTAAAGGGAACTTTGCGAATGAACCACATGTATTGGCCATCAAATTTCTTAGTTGCAGGTATTTCCAAAATTCCTGTCTAGGTAAATCAAATTCTTCTGCAAGTTTTCCATGTGATTTAAATATACTATTTTTGTAAAGATCCCCCAACACTGTTATACCTCTCTGAAACCAGAGCTTCCAAAAGAAGGGTAGTTTAGCAATAGAAAGTTGAGGATTATACCAAATACCAGCAGATTGGTTAAGATATGGATCAAATGTGAATAATTTGGACATTCTTTTCCATACTTCTTTCAAATGAGAAAGTGCCGGATGTGATTGGATACGGGGGGACAAATTAGTTGATAAGCTATATAATGGTGTAAATGGCGAGCAAGCAGTACTTTCAATGGAAAACCAAGGAGGCGCTTTCTCAGGGGGTAAGAACCAATGTGCCAAATGCCAAAGAGAAAAAGCATAATGATATAAAAGTAGATTAGGCATCCCTAACCCACCTCTGTCCACTGGTTTCTGCTGTTTTCTCAGATTCAATCTAGGCTTTTTATTATTCCATATAAATGCCTTACAGAGCTGGTCAAATTGTTTGGTGTATTTCAAAGGAACATGAATTGGTAGAGCCTGCAACAAATAATTGAACTTAGGTGTACATACCATTTTGATTACGTTTACCTTTCCCCACATTGAGAGATACATCTGAGACCAACGCTCAATATTAATTTTCATATCGCTGAGTAAAGGTTCAAAGTTTATCTTTATCAGGTCTGACAAATGAGGCGGGAAGGTGATGCCTAAATACTTAATGCCCTTCTGAGGCCAGGAAAACATACCGGTTTGAAAAAGTGACCTAGGACAATAACTAGTTAACGGAAGGGCCTCTGATTTGGTCCAATTCACCTTATAACCAGAAATAGCTGAAAACGTATTTATTATTGCCTGCAAGGAGTTTAAAGACTTTTCTGGGTCTGATATAAAAAGCAAAATGTCATCGGCGTAAAACATCAGTTTATGACAGTCTCCCCCTATACTGACACCTGGAAAATTGGGCTCCCTACGAATAGCCACTGCCAGCGGCTCAAGGGCCAGAGCAAAAAGAAATGGAGAGAGGGGATCCCCCTGCCTGGTTCCTCTACCTAGTTCAAAAGAAGGCCCTATTATTCCATTTGTGAGTACTGATGCCTTGGGGTGTACATATATAAGCTGAATCCAATTAATAAAGCTTTTGGTAAAACCGAAACACTCCAAAGTGGCGAATAAATATCTCCACTTGACTCTGTCGAATGCCTTTTCGGCATCCAGCGAAATCGCAGCTATGGGAGAATGGCTGTCCTGAACCGCCCACATAATATCAATTAACCTCCTAATATTATCAGCTGAAGAGCGTGAGCTTATGAAACCAACTTGATCTACATGTACAAGAGAGGTTATTACCCGGTTTAATCGATTAGCCAGAATTTTAGATAAAATCTTACTATCATAGGAGGTCAGACTTATCGGTCTGTAGCTTTTACAGTCAGTGGGGTCATTATCCTTCTTTAGGATAAGTGTAATGATGGCTTCAGATAGTGAAGGTGGGAGCCTACCCTCTTGAAAAGATTCATTATAAGTGTTTAAAAGCAGTGGCGCTAGATCTTCTGGAAAGGATTTATAAAATTCAGCCGTATATCCATCCAGGCCTGGTGCTTTATCAGAGGGCAGGTGTTTAATAACTCCCACTATCTCTTCAACGGTAATGGGAGCGTCCAAATATTTCAGTTGATCCACTGTCACCTTAGGAAGATTTAAAGATAACAAAGATTTCTTTATATCACTCTCTGAAATGCTTGATTCCGAGCTATAAAGATCTTTATAAAGGTTACTAAATATTGTATTAATTTCTTTAGGTTTAAAGAAAAGACGTCCATTATTATCTTTAACAGCTGAGATCATAGCCATAGTCTCTCTCTGTTTAATATATATTAGCATAGTTTCCTAAATGTTGCCAATACAATCAAAGGCAGCTAAATTTGACGCATAGGTTTAAACATTTTTTGTTTTTATAAAAGTTTGACCTTATTTGACTTCGAAGATGAAATCAGAGGTCTAAAGTTACATATTTAGAGACCCCATAATATCATAATACCCCAGCATGCCTATATGCTGTCAATATAAATAAAATAGATAAATAAAATAGTTCTGTATAGCATTAATATCATGTTGACCTTTAAATCAGTCTGTTGACCATAAAGGGGAGGTCAGAGGTCAAATGTGACATCATACTTTAAATATTATAAGATACTTTCTTCATGTTGGCAATATACACCTGACTTGTAAGAATCATAGTTTTTAAGTCATAAAAAAAACCAATAAATCATTAAGCTAACCTTGAAGAAATTGGCTGTAAGCCAAATTTTAATGGATTGTTAACATGACCTCACTCGATATCCCTTTCATTCATAGCTTTTTGAGCTTACAGATAGACACACACACACACACTTAAACGCTAACAAATCCTTAACCCACTTGGCAAAGGTAATAAATATAGAATTGAAGTATATAAACTTACATTAAATTTCTCCACGTGTCAAAAGCAGAAAACGAGCTTTCATGACAGGAGATTTGTTAAAATCCACGACTCTTGCTGCAAGATGGCATTGAACTGCTCTTTGCTCGCTGCATAATTCTCGCTGCATCGTACTACTGTAAAATTAGTCTCAGAGGGAAAAGTAAACAGAGCCTGGTAAAAGTTGAAAATCACATCGTCATTATATTTTTATGCCGCCACCCTCGTAAGTCATCCTCACAGAGTCCAGGCCTCTTGTTCTGAACACTGCAGAAATATCAATATGGATTTAGGAGACTCCCTGAAGCAAGGTCCTCAGCTAATTAAATCTGTAATCACTTTGTACTGTAAAAACACAAGCAGGGGAGGTGAACAGAGGGCTATGTGGTGGTTTAAATGCAGGCCGGTGGAGTTTTATTTAACAAAGACGGCTAATTGGGTCAGAGCTCTTTATCCTCATAAAGTTCCAAGGTTTCTTGCTATTTGGACAACTTATGGCACTTCTGACGACATCTAAGAAAGTGAGAGAAAAGAAGAGAGGTTAAGTCGGAGATGGAAAACAGCCACTGTTGTCAAGGCTACTGCAAACAGCTATTTGATATTGTCTTCGGGGTTTGAAGTCTGTTGTACAATGTAGAATGTAATGAAATACACAGGAGCTGCGTGGCAAGAATGCATTTAGCGGGAGATGTTACAGAGGTGTACAATATCATGAACTCCTTCCATCTTTAATTTCTAGAAGGAGAACCATTCAGCCATGTTGTAAATATGATCCAGTCATTATCAGGTCAGCTTCATTCAGTCTTCAGGCATCTCGAAATTCTCAAAGATTACTGCCTTGTGTGGTATCTGCATTTTATCACACCTTCTTTAATCACTTTATATGATGATATTTGTGCAAAATCAATGAATGAAATTAAAAACTAAAAATAAAGTAATAATACATAATCAAATTGACTGGAGCTGGTGATAAAGGTTTAGGGATATGAAGTATAACTAATTCAAGTATTTGAAACTAACTGATTAAACTTTGTTTCTCCTACTCGTTGACACTAGTAATACCTGCCTTGGATTTTTTTTTTTTTTTTTTTGGCCTTTTAACTGGCTTTATTGATAGAAACAGAGAAGATTGACAGGAAAGCGTAGAGAAAGAAAGAGGGGAAGATGTGCAGCAAAGAGCCACTGGTCGGACTTGAACCAGGGCCGGCTGCTTTCAGCCATGCGGTATATGGGCACCTGCTCATAACTGAGCTGAACCAGCGCCCAAAGCCATCTTCTTTAGCTAATTATTAATATCATCAATACACAGTAATAGTTAACTATCCACTGCAGTGCAATTGTTCCAGTAATAGGTTATAAATGAGGAATGTGGATTATGTAACAGGTGACATCTATAAAAGCAGCATGATTTAGCATAATTTTGATGTAATAAATATGGCTGTCTGCATAGACGGGCATAAAAACCGAAGGATTGTGTGAAAGCCTAAGTATTTTATATTTTGCTAACACAGAGACAGATTTTTAAAAAATGATCTTGAGCAGTAATCCTGCAAGCTTTGTGATAGTCTTTCAAAGTTTTTCTTCAGACAATGGCTGCTTTTTCACTTCTTTTCAATCCAGTCCTCGTACCTGGCCATTTTCAGCCATATGTTTGTTTGTTAAGCCACTTCCATGAAATATGTTGTTCCCATTTAGTTAAATATATTATACATGAGTTAAAAAGGCATAAAATATCATTTTTGCACCATGAATGTGAATCCCAAACAGCTATTAGCTGAAAACTTGACATGACATGCATGAATGGTGTGCAGTGTGTTCTTAAAAAATTTGAGGAATCTGGACAATGAGAACAGCAGATGAACAGTATCTGTTCTCACAGAAATAGAAAAAAATACAGCCATGACACAGAGCCAAAGAGATCCATTTGGCCTTTCAGTTGATCCATCTACTGTTTGTGGCTGAATGGCTGTCAAGGAGTCATTCTGAAGTCTTTATTTTAGAAGCGAGACAAAATTTTAGAGAAAAAATTCAAACAGTTCTGGAAAGAAGAGAAGGCTAGCTTTATGGGGATATTTAGTGTATCATGGTAGCACAAGGTATTCACAAGGTACTACCGTCTTAAAATGGACAGAAAGAAACGAGCTCTGCCTAGATTTTACCTTGTGCTCTACATATTACCATACTCCTTAACCATTTTGTGCTAGAGAAATATTTAAAATGGTTCCTCAAAGATGAGAATTTTCTTTCTTTTTGCATTTTACAACCAAAATCCAAAGCAAAGTTTCTTGTTGTTGAAGAAATTTGCAATTCTATGTAAGCAGTTTAGATATTAAACATGTCATACCTCCTGTTTACAGTAAATAGCTGCAAAGCACACTTCATTAAAACTTTAGAGCGAAGTCAAATTAAGAAACAAAAGGAGGCTCTTTCTATGGATGTTCTCACTATTTGCTCTCTTTTCCCTCTGAATTTTAAGCCTTAAGGAGTCACTATGTATCTGCGATTACCATTTGAGCTGCAGCTCTGAGGTGCTGACCTCATGCTGCCTCCATTCTCTGTGTTACTCACATTTGTGTCTGTCTCCAGGGCTCTTCGTCTAAAGAGCCTCGACTGAAGAGGCAGGCGGGCCAAGCACAGTATGGCGAGGTTAGACCTGCCCTGGAGAAATCTTTACAGCGACCTGATTTCACTCAGTTGCTCCCCTTATTCCCCAGATCTCACGCTCATATTCACCTGATCCTGTGTCAGAGCCATTTTGGGTGGAAAAACTTCTTTAACAACAGTTAAACTAGAGCAAGATTTCAGAATCCAGTGATTGTTCATGCGCTGCAGCCACAGTCCTTGTCCCCGAGATCTTCGTTTCTGTTTAATCTAGCACATAATTTCATTCATTGTTCGAAATCTTTCGTAATGTCTGAGAGATCTGATCGTGACCATTTTCACGAATCTCCCTCAAAATTGCACATTTTCAGTATCAGCCCAAAAGCAATGTGTTGAAAAGAATCTCTCATCCCAGCTTGTTACATGTATCTCACAGGGATCTGAATTAATATTAGCGATTGGTCCCCAAGTCACGTTCATCCCCATCTTTTCACTCTAGCATCTGGATTTAATTGGTGCTACGCCGTAAAGCCACAGCTGCTCTTCCTGTTAGAACAATAAATTATCCCAATTAGGAGTTGAACAAAAGAGGCTGTCTGACACAGCAGCCCACTGCCATGCCTAGAGATTGGACTGCGATGGAATGAGGCTTCTCGCTGACATGAAGCCGCACCAAAACACCTGCCCCATCATCTCTCTGATCAAAATACAGTTCCAGTCCAGGGAATATATAGAACAGAAAGAGACTGCTTTGCATGACTTGCAA
The DNA here is from genome assembly GCF_057382095.1 of Aulonocara sp. 'chitande type north' Nkhata Bay. Taxonomy (NCBI): domain Eukaryota; kingdom Metazoa; phylum Chordata; class Actinopteri; order Cichliformes; family Cichlidae; genus Aulonocara; species Aulonocara sp. 'chitande type north' Nkhata Bay. Next base: position 23,928,412 of record NC_141350.1, on the reverse strand, counting down.
ACATGAGAGCTTCTTGTATATAAATGAAACAGAAAAAGAATCACTGTGTTTGAAATTAGTGAAAGGTATATTGTGTAATTGCTGGGCGGATGATTAATTGGTGTTTGGATGATGGGTTGTGGATACAGCCGGGTTTTCTGGCAGCTGCCTTCCATATCGATGGCACCAGTAATGAAGGCAATATTGACATAGGGTTCAGAAAGATGTGGAATGGGAGGAACAATAGGAGCATCTGTGCCTCTCAGTAGTTACGAGTATAATTGAGACCATATTTTAGCTTGCTCTTTGAAAACTAGCCTTACTATATTTCCCTTCTCCTTCCCTGACAGACGAGACATATTTATTTGCCACAATGTCACGTTCAGGAGCTTTGGCAACTCAGGCGATCTACCGTTTAAAAGAATGTAGGCTATCCACCACTACGATGGCGGCCTGTGTTGTGATTGACACTACTTCCACATGCTGGCCTGGCCACACCATCTCTTTGTCTCACCGCTTGCTGTGAACATGCCATTAAGCCAGTCAAAGTTTGACAAGAAAAATGAAGTGTGCCGGTTCCTGTGGCCTCGAGTGTCTCTCTGAATAATGAGCACATTGCCTGTACCCCCCTGTCTCCACTCCGTGCCATCAGTTTTACTCTTCCCCTTGAAGTTCTAGTCTGCTGAGAGAGTGAAGGGGTCTTTAGGTTGTCGCGTGTCCAGGAAGAAAAATGTGGTCATGCAAATCTGTCAAACTAAATCTGTAAAACCCAGAAAAGAAGCGTATGATGAATGAAGTATATTTTTATTGATATAATTCCCCCATTTCATTTTACGGCATTAGGACGGGGAGTTCTGTTTCATAGGAGCTGTCCAATATGAGGGAGCGTCATAAGATGTCGCAAACAGCTGCAATTTTGCGAGCCAAATTAGCTGGCACTGTTTTCCTTGTTGACTTTATTTCACTGCTTTTTAAAACACAACAAACGGCTGAGCAGCGCTGCTGGATCATAGCATCATAGCTGCCTTGCACAGCAAGCACTGAGAAGAAAGGGCAGCTCCACTGCTACTTCCTTACCCAGCCTTATTTCTCCCAATTACCAGCGTGTGAGCAAACAGTATGACATGACTGACCTCCTCTCAGAGAGCTGTGGTCATGACTGCGAGGCTCTCTCAGCTTATTATGACAGAAGTGTTATGGTAATAGAAGGAAAGTCTGTGCCGTGGTGATAGCACCTCAGGAGCGCATAGCCTATTATCCTCCACTGTGTAGTGGTAGTAATGGTGAGACAGAGGGCATCCTATCTGTTATGGTGATGATGCATTTTGAATGGGTAGTGCCTATTATATATCAGTGGATGATAATGCCAGGAAAGAGCATCCTCTGGGTATGGTCATGATGCCAAGAAATGGGTGAAAGGGTCTGAACAGAATATACAATGTGCCATATCAGGTTTATGGTGATAGATTAAAGAGAATGGCAGGATCTTTTTTTTTTTTGAGCTATGAAAATTGGAGGCTAGCCCCTGTGTTCAAAGAGTGTGAATATCCAGGGAAAGGAAGACAATGAGGAGCATGTGTGTACGTGTGCATACAACAAACAAGAGCCACGCAGTCAAAGGAGAATCTTAGTTAGCTGTCTGCTTGGCGCTTCGCCGCCCCTGTGATGTATGTTTATGGCCCATCATCTCTAGCCAATTACCCTGCCTCAGTGTGGGAGCACTGCACCTTCTCATCACAGCCGTCAGTGTCTGAGTGTGGAGAGAGACGGTGACAGTTAACGTTCCTGGACATCTCCTGGCAAAGTGCTGTTTTCCTTAGGGGACTCTTGAGATTCATCTTTAAAAGTAAGCCACTGGGTAACAGAGTGTGTTGAGCCTTATAGCTGCTTTGGGAATTGAATGCTTGTTTATTGTATGTATGTTTGTGTGTGCATATGTGCGTGTGTGTGTGTGTGTGTGTGTGTGTGTGGACGGTGGGTGGGGGGTGCTAACGCATGTGTCTGTAGGTGTGCATGAGTGCTGTGTGGGTGCTGTAAGTTGGAACAGTATCTCTGTAAACTTTGTAAATCTCATGTTTCCCACGCACTCCTGTTTCCATCATTATGGCATTATAGGATATGTGGATAACTCACTGCTCTCTATATTGATGTGTGCATAAGGCTACATGCTGTAAATGATGTGTGAAATAACCTTGGCATTTTGGGTGTCTTTGTTTTTCCAGATATAGCTGAGGTAGACGTGCTCATGTATCCCGTCCATGTCAACCTGCAGACTTTCTCCTACAGACACATCTGACTTTTACAAGGTGCGTTTAAATGCCTTTTTTGTTTTTGCATGTGTGTCGCAAATCTGCAGTGTGCTTGTGTCTAGTCAAAGTAAATGTAAATCCCCTGCAGAGCAGTGACATTAGAAAAGGTAAAGCAAATCAGACTCGCAGCTCAGGAGCAATGAAGGCTAATTTAGTTTTAGGAGAAATCGGAAACATTTTTGGGAGTGCTTAAACTTTGTTTCGATGATTCCTTTGTAAAACTGAGAATGCACAGTGACAAGAAAAGGATTTGCAATGATAATATTTATTTATTTATTTATTTTTGGCTCCATATTCATACTGTGTGACAGATTGAAGCTGCAAAGCTGTGTTTGCGTTGGCTAGACTAAGGAGCGCTTCTGCCCAGAGGGTTTATCAGGGAGAGAAAATATTGACCGCGAACAGTTGCACTTTGGTGGTGTTATTGCTTTTCACACTTGTGTGATACAGACAGCAGTCGCCAAGTACAACAATTGTAAACCCGCAGCCATATCGACGGTCGCATTGCTCTTCTGTACAGGACAACATATTCCACTTGTGGTGTTTACATTTTAGTTTATTTCACTGGAGTGCTTTTTGCAGATAGATGGTGTAAGATTACAGGAACCTGGTAAAAAGAAAAGGAAGTACTTATTGTTTAGGTGAAATGCAAAAACCCAAAGTGGCCTCTTAATTTGATTCTGAAATATGAATGCAAAACAACGTGACAAGACAAATCTGTGTTTGTGCACATGTGGTGTGATTTTTCATTAATATATACTGGGATTTCACTTGTTAAATCAGCTGTGTTTACTTCCTTATTATTATTATTATTCCTTACTGGCTAGTGCACAATTGAAGTTTATCACCTCAGTTTTAGAGTAGCATCGAGCTATTAGCTATCTCCACAGGTGTGCATGATTCTCTGAATGAGATACTGATGTTACTATGATTATATGACACTGATAAGTTTATTGGTACTGTAACAATGTGTACTCTACAATAAAAAAGCCAAACTGTTGCACCTAATTCTTGTCTTTTTAAGTGATATAATAACTGATATATGTACATATGCTATTACTAAATCTGAGAACCATTTAATGCCAAAAATTCATTAAACAAAGGCATTTTAACCCATTAATCATTCTTTAATTCTTTGTTATTAATTCTTTAATAACAAATCATGCTTCTTAATTGTGTGGCACCTCACATGCAGTATCAACATTGCTCGTTATACTTCAGAAAATGAAAAGCAAATTTAAATAGACAGATGTTAAATACGATATGAAAACATGTTACCACAAAATTTAGCATATTGTAAAATTAAAAAAAAGTATTATAAAATCTGACAAATTACTTTCCAGAAAACTGAAGAAGGATCTCCTAACCACTTCCTCAAGCTTATCTGGGGAAATGTTGAGCCAGTGGGGCCAGAGTCTACCATGGGTCCTGCTACCAGTAGGACATGCCCAGTCAGAACACCTTACCCAGGAAAAGCCCACTTCGGCTGCCTCCTTTCGATGTGTAGCAGCGGCTCTACTCTGTGCTCCACCCAAACGACTGAACTCCTCTTTCTATTGCTAAGGGAAAGCCCATCCACCTTTCAGATAAAGCTTGTTTATGATGGTTGTCTCCGAAATCTAATGTTTAGCCTTTAATTGAAGTAGTGATAATAGTGTTAACAAAAAGGCCCCGTTGAGATTAAAGGATTCATGGCGTTTCTCAACAGTGATGCTCCATCTGGTGGCAGATGGCTGCATAAGATGAGAACACAATTATTTACCTGCCTTGGGTATCAATAAAAATGCAAAACAATTAGATTAAACGACTACTATGTCTCGTACCAACTACTATATATATATATATATATATATATATATATATATATATATATATATATTAGGGGTGCAACGATACACAAAATTCACGGTTCGGTTCGGTTCGATACTTTGGTGTCACGGTTCGATATTTTTTCGATACAAAAAAATGTTCATGCATTTTTAATTTGTCATTTATTAAAATTATAAATATATATTTTAACTCAAAAGTACAGTTTTTAAATTTAACCCTAACCCTTGTGCGTGTTTTTCATTTTGACAGCGAATGCGCACCTGCGGACCACTTATGTGCAGCCCTGGTTATTTAGCTCATCATATTGCAGCCACAGAAATTCTTTTGTCCATGAAACCATAAAGCTGCACTTTCTTTTTGCCTTATAGTCTGATTTGTCATAACTTATCCGTTTTGTGGTAAGCTTTCTTTGGCTGTCACTTCTTCACCCTGACCTGTCTTATTTGGCTCAGCAGAACTGAAATGCTTTCACACACACACTCACATAAGCTCAGCGATTCTCTGCGCGATCAACCTCTCACATGTTTAAGCTTGCTGCAGGAGATTTCACTTGTCATGTTTGCATAGTAAGCTAACGATTAATAAGACGATGTCAGAGGAATTGGTGCGCAAATTATCATCACTCACAGATCAGTGCTGTCGCTCTCTATACACAGTTTGCACGATTGCAAAGTGAAAGCAAAAAAACAAGCGCAAATTCAAACGCGACTTCAATATGTCACATATTGACAGTGGCTCACCGATGCCAATGACATAATTACCCAGCTACATTTCTGAAAGAATGCAAAAGCATTGACATATATTTTTCCTTCCTACAATAGCCCGACGGGCAGGGAAGAGATAGATTTTGGTAGCCCGACTGAAAAAATCGCTAGCTCCGGGACGTCGGGCTAGCGATATTGCGAGCCCTGTATCTGATTGAGGAATCACTCATCTTTGGAAAAGAGAGTTTATTACAGAGAAATGTCTCTTTCCAAAATAAAAGCTATACTATCCGCTTCTTCTGGGCTATATTCTCAGCAGCATAAGGAGAATCATGTGCTAACAGCTGTCTAAATGACTCGGCTAAAGTTAGTAGCATGCTTGTTGTTTTGGTCTTTGCACTAGGATGATGTCGGCGTAAATGTGCAGTCATATTTGTTGTGTTCCCACTAGTGCTTTCAGGTTAATCTCGTTGAAATGACCTTAACGCCACAACACGGCAAATCTCCGTTAACGAGCTACCGTCGATCGCTCCGGCATGGGACTAGATGGCCAACACGTTAACGAGCTAACTGCGCTAACACACTAGTTCACACCAATGTAATTGAGCATTGCATGGCACATCCAACATACTGTTTTACTTTAGTCCATGACTCGCTTACCTTCAGGGTCATACGTCACATGAAAACCAAAATAATTCCAAACGCCAGATCTGAATGAGGTTCAATTTGCCTGTTGCAAGGAGAGCTTAACTTCTGTCTCGCTAGCTTGCCCTGCGCTCTTCCTTCTGACGATGCTGTCTGTGTTGAGCGCTCAGTGGATCTGCGCTCGACAGTGCAGCCTAGGCGGAGTAGTCGAACACAGATTCACTGAGCGCTCAACACAGACAGCATCGTCAGAAGGAAAATTGATAAAATAAATTACAAATGTTGTATTGTTCGAAAGCACTGTATCGAACAGTTCAATATCGATACGAATATCGTTGCACCCCTAATATATATATATACTAGGGGTGCAACGATACACAAAATTCACAGTTCGGTTCAGTTCGATACTTTGGTGTCACGGTTCGATATATTTTCGATACAAAAAAAAATGTTCATACCTTTTTAATTTGTCATTTATTAAAATTATAAATATATATTTTAACTCAAATGTACAGTTTTTAAATTTAATGTTGCTGAAACAAAAAAGTAATAAAAAAATAAATATATCTTAGGGCTCGCAAAATGTCAAAATCCCCGGTAGCCCTTCGCGCAGGGACTCTTCAGTTTTTGGTAGCCCAAAATAAATTTAAGTAGCCCGAATAAAAAAGAGAGCAATATTTTGATTGATGCTTTGTTTCCTGTTTTGTTTCCATTACAATATTATACATTAAAGTATAATATTGTAACGGAAACAAAACATTAATCAAAAAATTGTTGATAAACAAATTACAACATTGTATAAAAATTACAATCATCAACTCAAATACTTGGTTCTAATTGAACAGAAATTTCTATGAACTTGTAAGAACTGTGTAGGACATGAATCCGTCTGTGTCAGATCCTGAATTTGAAATTTCCACTGAAGTCACAGGTAAGAGGCAAGTGGAACCAAGATCTAAGCCATTTGCTTTTTGAAGTTTGCAAAGACTGCTAAATTTTGCCATTGGTAGTTCACTCTTTGCAACATAGTACGCTGTTTTAAACTGATTTTCAGGTTTATTTTTAGTATGTTATTTGCAATTGGTGTTTTCAGATATTGCAGACTGAGCAATAATGCATTTCTTGCATTTCTCATGGGTTCTAATGGGGGCCTTTCTTAATGACTGGTCCCAGTAACAAAGGCACTTGTCGACTCAGAAATCGAGAGAAAACCAACAACACACCCGGCAGAACATTATGTTATTTACACGGATGCACATAGGTGGTCCGCATGTGCGCATTCGCTGTCAAAATAAAAGACGCGCACCAGATAAGAAGTTGCAACGCGTGTTTGCGTCCATATAAAAAGCACTGTTTTTGTCCGCTAGAGTGGGATTTTCACGGCACATTCCGCACCACATCTCTGTGCGTTCATCATTTGTTTGAAGCCAGCTCACCTCCTGCAACCACTTTTTCGAGAATACGTGCTTCTTTTGTGGTTCGGACTCCTTCTGACATTTCTTTGGAGGTAGAGGAACACCAAAGTGCTTAAAGGAGCTTCTTCGACATCTTTAAGAGTTTTAAACAAATGTCTGTCCTCCTCCAGAAAATCTTATGTATGCAAACACGCGTTGCAACTTCATATCTTGTGCGCGTTTTTTTTTCTTTATTTTGACAGCGAATGCGCACCTGCGGACCACTTATGTGCAGCCCCGGTTATATAGCTCGTCATATTGCAGCCACAGAAATTCTTTTGTCCATGAAACCATGAAGCTGCACTTTCTTTTTGCCTTATAGTCTGATTTGTCATAACTTTTCCGTTTTGTGGTAAACTTTTCTTTGGCTGTCACTTCTTCACCCTGACCTGTCTTATTTGGCTCAGCAGAACTAAAATATATATCCTGCTGCTTTTACACACGCACTCACATAAGCTCAGCGATTCTCTGCGCGATCAACCTCTCACATGTTTAAGCTTGCTGCGGGAGATTCCACTTATCATGTTTGCATAGTAAGCTAACGATTGATAAGACGATGTCAGAGGAATTGGTGCACAAATTATCATCACTCACAGATCAGTGCTGTCGCTCTCTATACACAGTTCGCGCGATTGCAAAGTGAAAGCAAAAAACAAGCGCAAATTCAAACGCGATTTCAATATGTCACATATTGACAGTGGCTCACCGATGCCAATGACATAATTACCCAGCTACATTTCCGAAAGAATGCAAAAGCATTGACATATATTTTTCCTTCCTACGATAGGCTGACGGGCAGGGAAGAGATAGATTTTGGTAGCCCGACTGGAAAAATCGCTAGCCCCGGGACGTCGGGCTAGAGATTTTGCGAGCCCTGTATCTGATTGAGGAATCACTCATCTTTGGAAAAGAGACTTTATTACAGAGAAATGGCTCTTTCCAAAATAAAAGCTATACTATCCGCTTCTTCTGGGCCCCGTGCGTGGGGCTAGACGGCTAACACGTTAACGAGCTAACTGCGCTAACACACTAGTTCCCACCCATGTAATTGAGCATTGCGTGGCACATCCAACATACTGTTTTACTTTTGCCCATGACGCGCTTACCTTCAGGGTCATACTTCACATGAAAACCAAAATAGTTCCAAACGCCAGATCTGAATGAGGGTAGGGGAGGTTCAATTTGCCATGTTGCAAGGAGAGCTTAACTGCTGTCTCGCTAGCTTCCCCTGCGCTCAGTGAATCTGCGTTCGACTACTCCGCCTAGGCTGCACTGTCGAGCACAGATCCACTGAGCGCTCAACACAGACAGCATCATCAGAAGGAAAGTTGATAAAATAAATTTAAAATTTTGTATTGTTTGATACATATGCGTACCGAACCGAAAGCACTGTATCGAACGGTTCAATATCGATACAAGTATTGTTGCACCCCTAATATATATATATATATATATACGTGTATCACTGTACTGTATGTGCCACAGTTTGAGTAAACTGTTGTTGCTGCTGTTGCTTTGCTAACCTATAACATTTTTAAGTGGCGCTCTCCAGAAAATGAGGCATTTGACATTCTGAAATGGCAGGGACTTCAAATAGCTTAAATCAAGGATTGAGGTGATCCTCCACATTCTCATCTGTTGAAATGGCATACCAGTGTGGGTGTACATTAAACATTCATGCAAACAGCTGTTTCTTCTACAGGACAGCATGGCACAGAGCATGGCTTAGATTTCAAATCAGGCAAGTCTAGAAGAGCTGGGTTTGAAGAATATCACATGCAGTGTCGTGTATGAGGACAGGAAATTAACATATGCTTGGCTCTACTATCAGCAAAAGAAACACATTTTTTGAAACTGGCTGCAGGAATCCATAAATTTCCTGCAGGAAAGAAAATTGTGTTTACAATAGAGTTTGGTAAAACTGACTCAAATTTGCTAAAACAGACCAATTAAGCAACAGTCTACTTTATGATCCTCGGTGATTCTGATCTGAAACCACTGAATAAGTGAAACGTATTCATGGAAATACACATCATAGAGCCCAAATAAGTTATTTTCACAGAACACATTGCAATAACATTTTAATTCATGTTAAATTGATGCAACATGGTCACAGACAGCTTGAAAGGATGCCATAATTTCAATGCATTTCCAACACGTTTCAGCTGACATTTTAAGGATGTTTCACAATAGATGCAGTGATAATGAATGCTAGTTTTAGGCAGCTATGTTGTGAGTGTTAGGTATGAGGTACACATTCACAGCAAATGCATTGCTATCATCATGCCTTCTCTTTCTTGTGCCCACATGCACCCTTACTCTCATGATTACTCTCATATTTGTTCAGTTTTCTGTCTCTGCGTGAAATATCTGCATCAGTAGCGCTAAAATCCAAACACAGCAAAGATGAAAGCACAAGGTGTGTGTTTACTTTTCCATATGTCTGCAATCTACTCTTCGTACCTCCCAAATGATCTTTAAAAGTGTACCATAGGTCACAAGCCTGATCTCTTCACAGGAGCTTTGCAGTGACCATTTGAATAGCACTGTGACAGACAGATTACCAATTTACAGCCCACACAAAACCAGCACACCAGTAAATCAAAGTGCAGCTCTGTAATGACAAACACACACAAAGAAAATACAGCTGGCTCCTGTTGAACATTATCTCCTTTCCCCCTTCTTCATCTTTAAAATTATACTGAGTGTGAAAAAAGATTGAGAATGTTAGTGACTAAAACAAAAAAGACATTGTCACCTATTACCACAAAGTCACACCTCACTCTAAACCACCCGCCATGCCAAATAATATGATGGCAAGCCATTCCTGCTGCATAGTGCAGGAATAAGCAAATTATCCGCTTTAGAAATAACAGCTGGTTGTGTTTTTTCTAATGGTGAGTCTCCATCACTGCCCGTCACTCCTCATTCATCAGCAGCTGTTAGCCATCACGCTCACCCTTCTGCTGGAGTGCAGTTTTTTATTGGCACATATCAGTTTGGATAAATGCATCATAACACAAACATTAAGGTGGATGAGGACAATTTCTGCACAAGTAGTTTGCAGAAACATGGCTACCTAGTCCGTTTCTAATAACAGTTGATCAACTGAACAAAGTAGCTGTTTCTGATGAGGTTATGAGTAGAAGGAACGGTATTGATTCCAGCTTTTGAAATTACATGTCTTTGTTAGAACGTTTTTATGCATGCTGAACCACCAGACATATTAGAAACCCTTAATGTTTGTTAAGCTTTTCATTTTCTAATTAAATTTGAACCCCACCAGGAGAATTCATAGCTTAGACATATAACATGCTTTCATTGCAAATTAAAATTGCCTCTAAATCTTAACATTCCCTTTTTCAGCTGAGTGAAAGTTACTCTTGAAAGCTATTTCTTTTTTCTTGCTTCTAATAGAGTTTTGTGAACTATTGTTCACTGACTATACTTAAATGTCAAATTTTTAGTGTCAGTTACTCACACCCCATGACTTCTGTCTTAACATATTTTCCACATTCATCACTCACAAAGACAGAAATTCATCATAAGAGGAGACAAACACATTTTTTACATCATTTGCAACCTCATAGTCTCCTAATGATTGTGATAACATCTTAACAAGATTTGCTACTTTCTTACTTCAGTGTGTCTTAACTGCAGGAGACGGCCTTTTATCAAGGTTATTTAGTTTCATTTTAGAAAAATAATTTAACAATATCCGTAAGTGTTAAAGTTAACGCATTAAAGTGTGGATTTTTCTTGGAGGTGCACATCAGAGATGTGTAAAGCTTGCCCCTAGATTGTTGGAATGGCGCTATCTTTAGCGTACACCCACATATTTTTCTGCATGCTGGTAACCCTCTCAGCCTTCTTCATTTCTCTCAGCTCGGTGTGAGAAGAGACTTGACAAGTCAACCCCATATGAATCTTGATTCCCACCAATGCTCGTTGACTTATGGTAGCATCTTGCCCCAGTGTCAGGAAAAAGGAGAGGAGAAACAGAGCGAAGGAGTGAAGACTATGAGCTTAATGTAGATCTGTCATCAGCTGGCTGCAGATCAAAAGAGCAGCATTGGCAGGCGGAGCACAGAATCCACCGGAACCTCCTCTCTATGCCAAGCTTCGGCTTCTCTGAGGTAGACTAGCACAGAGGGGCCTGGCTCCAGGCGAGGCGTGTGCATATCTGCTTTCATTGTGTTTATGTATGTGTATTTTAGGAGGTGGAGAGGTGTGGGCACATGCACGCTGTCTCAAGGCAAGGATCTGGCACTGTGAAAATGTTACCGAAATCCCAGAAACACACTAGAAAAAAGGAAGAAACATGAAGAGAATGGAGAAAGTGTGATGAGCAGACGCATTTGCTCTGGGAGGTGTGGGATTTGGAGACTATGAAAGGCTGAACCGTTCTCACAGAGTGGGAGATTGGGAGAAATAAAAACAATGGCACAAAGACAGAGAGATGCAGGCTGTTTTAGGCTATACAGTGTGCAAGTGTTAAGTGGATTCAAGGACGTATCTAAATTTCAGCCTTCAGAGGGTTGCAAGTGATTTCTTGCTTTCAACTATTGATATAAGAAATATCTTTGAATTTGCCGGTTCACTGTGCACTTCAGCGTGTCATTTTAAAATCAGACAAACCAGCAGATACGTTTTCTGTCTGGATGACCAAATTGATTTCAAATATTTAATCATTTGTTCATTAGCCAACTCTCAAATGCAATTTCTGTAACATAATACCAATTTGATACATCATCATGCTTCAGTTTTGCTGTGAGTGAAATGGCAAGGGGTATTTCAATTCAGTGCTTGAGTATTGCATATTGTGCCCATAGTGATCCTCAAAGCAAAACAGTGTGTAATTATGTCTTTCAACAAATGGATCCATTCTCATAAATTTAGAATTAATTCATTAAAAATACATAAGAGTGGATTTGCGGTTTGCGGACTACGCCATGTTCCCCCACCATATTGGAATACAGTGGATACAATAGGTCTTTCTTTCGACTAATCAAATTTTATGTGAGTGGCTAGAGACCAGCCACATATTAATAACATTAAAGATTGAGAAGAAGAGAAGTCATAGGAGCCGTGGAGGAACATTTCAATTTGTGTCTGCAGGAACGGAAAGAAACAATGCCAGCAGCAATAAAATCCTCTTCCTTCTCACCTCAACCCTCATTTCCTGATCTGAAGTGAGGGCTTTAAACAACAACTACAGCAAGTTATAAGCTAAACATTACGAAATTATAAGCATTATAAGCTAACATTATGCCAGCTAATGGTAGGCTTGAAGTCACACTTTCCATCTGATAAACCGTTTGATTACTTTCTCACATAGCATAGTTCATTCATTTAGTGTCAAAGTCAAACAAAGTTACATTCACTTCAAAGACAGTTTCACTAACAGCGGCTAACAGAGGCTGATAATAGCAAAAACAGCCGTCTTACTGACAGAAAACTTCAGCATATCCTCAGCTACTCACCTCACTATCGCTGTCATCATTTAGAAAAGAGGTAAACATTGGACTGACATCTTTCCACAGACAGGGAAAAACGCTGGAGCGAATGTAGATCTGGATCCAGTCTTCGGCTGCAGCTATCGGTTATTTTAGTTATCGAGTCTTTTGTTGATTATTCCATCGATTAATTGAGTAATCGAATAAGAAATACATTGGTCTTATTAATGAGCAATAATAAATATTCAAAAGAGTTTAAAGGCAGAAAACATCTGTAAAAAAAACAACTCAACCCTTTGAATGTGTGTTATGTGCTATATTAAATTTTAATGAAAACATTTTCTCAACATAATCTCAAGGACAGTAAAAGGTCAAATAAAATATAAGCAATTCAAACTAAGGCAGAAAACATTTACCTTTACTCTGACGTTAATAGGAGGGAAAACAAGTTCTGACAGTGTTTTTTTCTCCTGGATGAGGTAGATTGGTGTGTGTTCATGTTTATGAGTTTTTGTGCATGTTTTAGTGTGTAAGTGAATAAGTGAGTTTGTATCTGTAAGCCTTTCAAAGATAATGTGATGGCTACAATGAAGAAAAGTGAGGATATCAGCATTCTGAAGTTTGCTCTGTGCTTTGATGCAAAGTTTTTGTGTAGCTGAAGACATAAAATTATGATAGTGTAAATGCTAATGAATATTAATAATAATTCAATGTCTAATTTAACAACTTACTAGCAACAAGTTGTCCGTAGCTCATAATTACTGGCCCATTTACAATATTATTGGTTTGTGAAAAAGGTTTTTCACACACAATTTGTATTATGTCAATTTCAATCTGAAAAAGTTTACAAAAGCCTTGTAATTAACTCATTCACTGCCATTGACGTCTATAGACGTCAATTGAAAAACTTACGTTGACTGCCATTGACGTCTATAGACGTCAATTACGTTTTTCAATGGGAGGGGCTAGAATACATTTTATTTTTTCATATATTTGTAAATAAATTGTTTTGATAAAACATAACCTTTCTCAGTGTTATTTCTGTTTTATAGAAGTGAAAAACTATTTTATATGTTAGAGGTGTCACAAAGCAAGAAATATTAGCACTTTTCTGCTTGAAATGTATTTTTCACAAAAAGCTCGTTTTCTCCCTTTTTTTGGTCAAAACAGGCATTTTTGGTGGAACCCACCTCTCTTTTCTACAGCTGATTACTAAAGAATGGAAAATGGTAGAAACAAGATTTTTTTTTTGGATGAAAGAAGAGAGTGTTCTTCATTTTGGTAGGTTCAGCGTTTATATGATCATAACACACAGTTTTCTGTGGCTCTTCAAAAATGAGTAAAAATGCTCAAAAACCCTGGCAGTGGGGAGTTACCTGATTTGAAAATGGCTGGCAGTGAATGAGTTAATAGGGTCTAGTACACCCCGTGGCCCCTTTAGACTCACCCCTGTTTGTTGCAGGTATCGCTTCCATGTAAAATAGGACGGCTACCGTGAGCCTTCAGCAAGCTGTATAATTTAAACATGGTGTTAAACAGTAATCTGCATAGTTGAATACAAATTCTGCCTTACTGCTGATTTTTTTGCTAACACAAACAGCGGTGGATGAAGCAGCTACAAAGTTCAGTTTTCTTCACGCTAGTGTTAGTTGATCAGGTGCTTTGATGAATGGCTCCCACTGGCTTTTTCCCAGTAAAGGTTTTAATGGCGATTTACAGGAACAGCTCTTTTGTTTTTAAACGCTAGACAAAAGTTTTCTTTCACTCTATCTGAGCTCACCATCTCGGTAACACATCCACCTCTTTATGTGTTTTTAGTTGCAAATTTAGGTGAAGCACTCGAGTTTACATCAAAGCAAAACGGCCACCAGTGGAAGAATAATGCATTTCATTTGGGAGGGGTGAGAAAAAATAACTCATTTGGCTGCTAGAGATGTCTAGTGGTGAAAAATTTACACGTTATAACTTTAAAAACAAAACGTTGGAATATTGTATTGTGAATTTGACTGAAAACAAGCTAATAAAAAACTAAAAGAACTTCCAGTAAGGTTTGTGTCTTACCTGTGAGTTTCTTCTTTATTATAGCAAGGAGGAATTGGATTATCTCAGGACTTCTACAACTGTCTTAATGTGAGATTTTGCAGAAAGTTGAACAAGTAAGGATGGAGTAAAATGGCAACAATTGAAATACCTAATTTCCAATATACACCTTTAATAATGATTACTTCAAATGAATATTTTTTATGATTTTCACACTGAAATATCTCAGAAAACATTTCATTTCAGAAAAAACTTACAGGTAAAACGAAACTTTTTAAGGCAATTTGTGAAAATTACAGAAAATCACTTTTCATTAACACTTAAGACATTTTTTCTGTCTATTGATAATATTTTGACTTATCCAGTTAAAGGAGGACATTTCCAAACTTCTCTCAGCAGATAAATGTAATTTTCAACAATCAGCAAAATGAAGCTAGAATTCTCAATCTGGCTTTTATTCATGGCCAGATTTCCGTTCTGCTCAAATGTAGACAAATGCTGCCTAATTTCCAAAAGAATGTTATCAGTTGAGGGTTCGAGTTAATGTTTGCTGTTGGCAATTTTCTGTTTTATTATTCCATGCAATGTGCATCTGTAAACTGAGCAAATAATCTGCAGGGATTTGAGCTCTTTTGTTGATAACGTAGATGTGCAGGTTAGGCAAATTACTACTGTAAGCAGCAGATACTAAAAGGGGAGAATCTGTGACAACAAAGATGTGTGAGCAGCACACTGTGTACATGTTTATCTCTGTAGCCTGAAGAGTTTTTAAAGAGTTGGTTGCTGAAATCACAGCTTGCCCTTACCAATCTTGCCCCAAAGTGTTAGTGTAAAGGTGCAACAAAGGAAGTGTGTGCGAGGGAAAATGCAGACATTTGTTTTTTAAAGTGTGTGTATTTGTGTGTGTGTGTGTGTGTGTGTGTGTGTGTGTGTGTGTGTGTGTGTGTGTGTGTGTGTGTGTGTGTGTGTGTGTGTGTGAGACTCGTGTGTTCTGACGTTTACTCGAACTCAATGTCAAACCTATTTCCAAACCACTGATTCAGCTGGTTGTGGAGATATACAGTGGTGCTGCCAGTGCTAACCTTTAGAGATTACGGTGACATTAAAAGCTGCATATGGCGAGTGGTGAGACCCAACCACTCGGCACCTCATCTGATGCAAATGTCCTCTCTCACCTCTATCAGCAAAAGTAATTATGGCAAACCACTGTGACTGTGACATACACCCGTCTCGCTGGGTAAGGAGGTGACAATTATCTTTCCATGTGGAGAGGATAGAGGTGTGGAGGGAGGAGCTCTTTAGCCCTCCAACTCCATCATTTCTCAAACGGAAGTATCTTTTGTGCCATCAGCCTCGAAGGACTCTGTTGAGAAACTGACACTGATGCTAACATGCTCGGGGCTAAGAAGCTGCATCTGTATATTTGTACTTTCCCTCTTGGTTACTGGGGTTCATTATGTTGCCAACAAATGTATTAGGTTTAGATTTTATAATACATTTTTTTTTTCAGTCACCACACAAATATGAAAATGGAAAGCACTCTGGCAGTGTCTCTGCTGCAGTAATCAAATGTTGAAAAAGTGTCTGAGCAGAACAAACGTGCATGTGGACATATCCATATGCAGCGACTTATCCATAAGAGAGAGAGAAAAAAGGAGGAGAAGAAAACAAGCTTATTAGATTTGCTGTTTTCTTTGCCTCACTTGTATCTGCTTTCTTTGGTATTGTATTTTCTCTTCAGCTTTTATTTGTGATAGAAAGTGTAAGTGGGCTTTTAAATCGAACATATTCAGACAAACAAAATAGGCCACCTTTTCAATAGCTTCGGGCATCTTTTTGAGAAACCGATCTAAAAACAGGGTAAACATTTGCAGCATTTACTCATGTAAATTGTACTTTTTGAAAATCTTTCGTGTTTAAGCTGTGTGATAAATAGATAACAGATAAAACTGCACATTTTCCATGCTTGAAGCAGCCGTAATCCTCTTGAAAGGTTTTTTTGTTTTGTTTTGTTTTTTTGTTTTTCCCCCCTCCAGTTATCATGTTTGTGTTGCTTGTGTGTTTTTTGTTGGAGTGCTTTATCAAGCAGAGGGGTTCTACAGCCCCGCCGCTGACCTTACGGTTCAGAGTCAGTGGGCTGTGGTGGCCCAGAGTGGCTTACGCTAACCTCTAACCCCCTGGCAGTCGCTGCTGGCTTTGCCAAACAAGTCAGCTGGGCTTTGTGCCCGAAAGATCCGACCTGTGTAAGTGTCATCTGCCCCTGTGGCGAGATCCCCTGCACCTGAGGGTGAGCCTCACCACATTATCCAATTCACTCGTGAGACAAGGTGGCATGGTACTTTACAAGGCTGGCCTGTTCAGCCAGTAAATGTAAGTATAAATATATTATTTTTTTAGTCATAGCTACATTTAAATTAGTTAATGTTAATGTAAATGCACCCAGGATATATCATCTTTTAGTCCAATGAAATTGTGGAGAACTATTACATGTCTGCATTTATTTCAACCTCCTCTATAAACTTAGGACTCCTGCATTTATGCAGATTATACCTAAACTATCCTAGTGCTGGAAAATACTGTAAGCTTTGGTTTTCTGCCACTGGCTTTATGCAAAAAGTTTTGTAACCACAGTGTCGTCACCCATTGGTATATGGACTATAATCTTTAAGCATGAAATTGCAAATTTTGTGTGATTTATCTTGGGCTTTTCATTTGTTTGTTTTTATTTATTTATTATTTTTTTAAATCTGAGGTTTCAAGTGGCAGGGGAAATGGAGAAACTGAGAGCAAACTATGTTCAAATTTTCAATCACACTGTTGCCATGTCCTTAATTATACACGGTTTTATTGTGCTGTTATATTTTAAATCAAACCAGAATTTACAAAATGAACACTGTGCTGTAATAAACAAGACTCATCATTTTATTTTTCCATAGCTGTCAGTCGCTTATGAAAGCCCGTTTCCACCACTTGAAAACAAAAACAAAAAAAACAAGTATCCATAACTCGAAATTTTGACTTATTAACTCAAAATTTCAACTAATTAACTCGAAATTTCGAGTTAGCCCTGCCAATCAGTAATCTACGTGAATGAGGTCACTTTCTTGTTACCCTGAAGCATATGGCGCAGAGTAACGCGCACTCAAAACCAGATCACAACAAATTGGCTCTTTCGCGAGTACATTGGCTGATAGTAACGCCATGTGATTCAGCTAATAATACAAGGATTTCATAATTTTTGAAGCCACGCTGAAAATACTCAGCAAACTGTGCATTCATGACTGGATGTAATACCGGTAGCTTAGCTGTAGCATTTGTAGCTGAGGGCTTCAGCTTCCGGGTAACAAGGAAATGATGTTATTCACGTAGATTACTGATTGGCAGCGCTAACTCGAAATTTCAAGTTTTCAAGTTTCAAGTTGCTTTAATAAGTTGAAATTTTGAGAAAATAACTCGAGATTTCAGGAAAATAACTCGAAATCTCGAGTTATGGATCCTTTTTTTTTGTGGCGGAAACGGGCTTCCATAGTCGCTTGTGAAATCAACTTTAGCAGCAATAATTTTAACTAATCCTTTTCTGTGAGACTTTGTGGCATCTCTGCCACTCTGCTTTTACGCCATTGCACCTGTTCATTGAGATTTGCACACATTCATTTATGCACGTCTGTCTTTTTTTTTTTTTCTTTTTTCCTTTTTTTTTTTCCTTTCCCTTTTTTTTCTTTTCTTTTTTTTCTTCTTTTTCTCTTTTTTTTCTTTTTTTT
Source organism: Aulonocara sp. 'chitande type north' Nkhata Bay (assembly GCF_057382095.1). Classification (NCBI taxonomy): domain Eukaryota; kingdom Metazoa; phylum Chordata; class Actinopteri; order Cichliformes; family Cichlidae; genus Aulonocara; species Aulonocara sp. 'chitande type north' Nkhata Bay. The sequence continues at coordinate 23,910,234 of NC_141350.1, read as the reverse complement.
CCTTTTTTCCCCCTTTTTTTTCTCTTTTTTTTTTCCCTTTTTTTTTTCTCTTTTCTTTTTTCCCTTTTTTTTTTTCTCTTTTTTTTTTTTTTTCTCTTTTTTTTTTCCGCCTGTCCCATTTGGTTCTTTAGCCATCCGAATTGTTGTCTGAAGACCAACAAGGATACCCAATGGATTTACTTTGCCAAATGGATCGTCGTGGCATTGCCGTATTGGTCCATTTGGTCGATCTTTGTTTTTATTATTTATTATATTTTATTTTCAGATGTTACAGGCGGGACAGACATGAGTGAGAGATAGGAAAGGGAGAAAGAAAGAGGAAGGAAAGGAAAAACAGAAGGGGAGAGGGACAGTGGGAAAGGGGGGTAGAAAAAAAATAAAAATCTCCTGGATCACCTGTTGAGAGAAGAATAGAAAACAAGCAAAAAAAGACAAAAAAAAACAAAAAACAAAGCAACATACTAAACACAACACCATCGCATTAATCTAGCTAAGTGTAAACAGCAGTAAATACTAAATATTCAATGTTGTTGTGCAGCACGCAGGACAGATGTGCTTCGAAGTAGCAGCCAAGAAAGGTGTAATTTGGGTCTACGAGCAGTGAACACCCGTGTGCATACCTGTGTGGATCAGCGCGCTTGTATTCCAAAGGTTTCTCCATGTAACGATCTGCTAGGGAGTGTGGGGGGGCCACAGCCCCGTCCTCCAGGGTGTGAAGCAGGTATGGAGGAGATCAAAACTCCAGACATCCAGAGGCCCCCAGAACACAAGAAACCATGGAAGACCAACAGAGGGGCAGCCGCGCCACTGTTCCAGTAAGAGCTGAGGAGAGTCCCAGATGAGGGCTCACTCAGCAGCCGCACGTCTGTCTTAAAGTCCTGCCACGGTATTTCTGTCGAGTTGAGGTCTGGACTTTGACTTGGCCGTTGCAACAGCTTGATCCCTTTATTTTAGCCATTCTGTTGTAGATTTGCTGCTGCGTTTGTTGTTGTTGATCTGTTTAAATAACTCAGACATGTATTCAGTTTAATTGTCACTAAGCCAATTTAGACCAAGCTTTAGCTTTGAAACTGACTGATGACTTCAGACTGATTAAGCATAACTGAAGAGTTCATGGTTGTGTCTGCAAAACAAGCCCAAATCATCACCTCTCCAAAACTGTGCTGGATAGTCGATATGAGGCGTTCGTGCTAACTGGGTGTTTGATTTTTTCACCAAATTGTCTAAAGGACATCGTTGCAACAGTATTGTGGTTTGTTCAGTTTAAATTGGCAAGCATGGCAAATCTAGACCATGCTGCTGTTTTTCTAAGAGAAAAGTGCTAAGATGCACCTGAATGCTCCATACAAGAAAAATTCCAAAAGTTCTGTACTGATAGGTGGAAACCAGCTGATGATTGGTTTATCAAATGCATTCAATTAGCAGCATCTGGCTGCTACTCTTAATTCCTACAGAAGCAGTAAGGGTGCAGTTAGTTTTCACAGACGTGCACAGAGTCCTGTGAAAACTTTCTTTTTCACATGACTGTATACAGTATACTACAGCCATTTTCCTCCAATTCACATTGTTCTCTTTTTTTGGTAATTATATTAGTTGCATCATAGTTCTGCAATTTCATAAATGCAGTAAAAATATAATAAAATATTGTAAAAGTGAAAAGCACCAAATAATCATAAATAGCTCACTGCATAAAAAGATTTTTATTTTTATGTCTTAGTATAATTTATACTTAATAAGTTCTTTATTGGCAAAAGGAGAAAAAGTGTACGATCTTATTTTTTAACAACTAAGTCGTTTTTGTTTTATGCAGGGACTATGTTTCAAAACTTTTCTGCTTTTTCTCTTGCAGAATTACAATATGCAAAATGTTAATAAATGAAAAAGAAAAATAGTTTTATCAAGTCAAATAAAAGTTTACTTCACTAGTGTTTTTTTGATTTGTTCTGCATGATTTGCCCCATCTAAGAATAATTTGTTCAAGCTGGATATGGAAAGTTATACATTTGAAACCGCAGTTAATGCAGAGGCTGCCTGATAATAGATTGCGGTTAATCCGGTGTACTGTTGTGTAGAGTAAACACATATTTCTCATGTTCGGGTTGTCGGTTCCAAGTAAAACACTTGCCATATTAATTTTGACTGTGTTGGAAGAGTGGGGGCGTTCAGGCAGTCTGTCCAATTAGTTATTGCACTGAGTGAGGAAAAGCATCACATTCATTATGTGAAAATATGGCCACCATGAAGGAGCCTCTTGAATTGTAATGAAGGAGGTCCCTTGATAGCCATGAATTCACCAATTAAGGTTCTCATATAACGTTCAAATTATGTGCATTTTAACGACTAGTTTTGCCACGGAAACACTTGCGTTTTCCTTTGGTTTCAAGGAGCTTTCCTGCTCGCAATTGTACAAGTAATTAGAATAATTAAAGCTTTTGATGTTCCGCATAGAATGTGACGCATGACAATATAGAGAAAATGCAAAAAAGTTGTAATTAATTTTAAAGCTTTGTGCTCCTGTTCTCTCCCAGTAAAGCAGCTCTTATTGTCTGAGATCCCATTTTCATTCAGTGAAACAATTCTTATTAGTTGGGGAGAAAATGGCAGCTTCATTTTCCAGAATTAACAACTTTGTCTCTTTCACATGTCAACTCAATAGCTGAAGTAACTCTATTAGAGGAATCCAAAGTAAATTGCTTTTCTTTAAACTTTTTTTTCTTCTGGGAATGTTTTATTTTTCTTATCTATTTATTTTTTTCTGAACACACACTTATTTCTCCCACTCAGGCCCTCTTGATATGTGGTTATATCATAAACACAGTCTGACCCCACTATTTCGCTGCTGACAGCAGAACAAAGCATAAAGTTTAGCTGTGAAACATCCAGTGCCAACCACAGGTTTCGCTACATGTTTTTTAACTCAGTTTTGTCCCTGATATGTCCTTATTTCCATGCTTTGTAACGTGATGGCTATTTTAAAGCAAGAAATAACATCTTCCTGAGATCAGCTGAACGCATGGGCCTACATCATGTATGCGTGATATATGTGTGAGAAAGAAAGAGACAGCAGAAAGAGGCAGGAGAGCTCCCTCCCTGAGTTTTTATCATCCTTAAGTATACCAAAATGAGTCTTGGGGAAAAACGAAGCTGTGTGTCTTTTGAAGGATTAATAAGCCTGTCTCATTTGAATGTGTGTAGCGTCTCGGACAGTGTGTGGAAGCCCCAGTTCCACACTTTCCTGACAGCGCCTTTGATGAGCACTGATAACGTACAACGACTCCCAGGGAGTGAGGCATCCAACAATGGGGGTAGAGTCAGTGGAGGCTGGCTGCGCTGATCCTGACTGAGCTTTATTATCTGGCCTCTCTCCAGCTAAGTAGTGCATTAGGTATTCCCGAGACAAAGTATTTGGTACAGAGTGTGTGCCCATTGTTCTCTGCTTCTACTCAAGGAAATCTCTTACTCTCACAGAGGTCATTGGTTTCCTCACCTGATGGGTGCTGTCTCTTTATCACATGGGTATTTGTTAAATCCTCTTTGTGTAGCATTGCATCCTTAGCATTGTTTGGGTTTGTCTTGAAGCTTTTTTGCAATTTGAAGAAAAAAAAGTCAAATTTTCAAAACAGAATCTACTTTGACATGAATTTAATTGGATGGCATTTGCAATTTAAAGGGTGTTTTGGCACACTGTGTAGATTCAGAGGCCCTCTCCGTTATCTATTCACTTCCAAATTATAGTTCACATCCAGTGTTGAGTTTTCCCACTTGTCATGTCATGTCTATTTAGTGTCACATTAATGTGGTTTGAGGAAGGGTGTGATTAGTGCTATTGTGATAAAAGCTACCATCCAGAAAATTTCATAAAGCGCGATGAGTCAGAGGCCCAGAAATGGGTTTCGGCAAACAAAATGAGTGGGCAGAGGTGCCACTGAAGCAGGTACATAACTATGAGCCCTTGCCAAGTAATTTTCTACTCTGTGACTCATAACCTACAGGAAATGACAAAAAGCATTATCTGCCTTTGTTGGGGACAATTTTGTGATTATGGGGTTGATAGGTACATTTTGCCATTTGATAGCAGACACATCTGCTCATTTTAGCTCTAGTTTGGCCAGCTCTTTTTGCACCAGCTTCACCCCCCAAAAGTGCCCCTCCATCCTTTCATCCTTACATGTTTGTTACTCTAATTACTGCTTTCTGTGTTTAGAGCATGATAAAGTAGCCAGAGGAGAAGATTCAGCTTAAAAGTTTTGAAAAGCACAATTTCTTTGATGTGAGGCTCTCGGTGAAGCTGCACTGATGGAGTTTGTGCATCTCCAGTGTGTTTATCTGTATTTACTGTACATGTGGCTAGCTATATAATTTGGGCGGTTTTAATATTTATGTGTTCTGACTTCCATATAGTCTTTGATGAGCTGTGACGATAAGCAACAACGATTTGATCCAGTTTGGAAAAGCTAGAAGATGTGCTTGTGTGTACATAAGAAAACACATTCATTGAGTACATCTGCTCAAGTTTCTTCATCTATGTATCTGAACTCCACCAGGTTCTGGCAAAAATACTAATGAAAGCAGTGGGGTATTTTCCCAAGGTCAATTAAAGTATATCTGCATTTAATTTACTGATGCAGCCAGACTCTAAATATGATCATTTCTGAGATGGTTCGCTGCATACATTTCAACCTCACCTGAAACATACTTGTTACATCAAAACGAAAATTTGACAAGGAGCCCTGGGGAAAGCTAGCCTGTGACCCTGTTTTAATATGTTGCCTCGGGCAATTTCTCTGCTGCAATAACATTCACTCACACTGGTAACTTGACAGGTGATGTGAAGGCCAAGGAAAAAAATGCAATCTACCCGCAGAATGCTGGGAACCATCCATAGGAGAAGGACAGTACATATAAATAAGCCTTGAGGGACATTTTTAAAGAACTAAACTTTCTAATTGACCAGAAGAGGGGAAAAGTTTCCTGTCTGGCCAGATACTTTAACATAAAGCTGAAGTGAGTGGCACTTGTTGGTGGCAAGGTTATTATAATAAAGTAAAGTAAAAACGTACTTTATTTTAGTTGACTAAAAATCATTTTAGTCAACTAAAATATGTTAATAAACTATCTGAAATCATTTTGTGAACTTGGAAAACGAACTAAAGTAAAATCAAAATGTAGAGGAAATATCCTTTTTAGTTTTAGTATCAGTTAGTTTGGTAAACACTAAATTACAACTTGCCTTGATGAAGCGTTGACTGAGATGTTTATTGGGACTCTGGGTGTCTAAAAGACTGATTTCAAGAAGTTGTGTTTTATTTGAATATTATGTGAATACTTATGCAGATTTTTCTAAATCTGTCCTCTGATATATTTCCTCAGGACAATAATAATTAAAAACTCTAAACCTAACAATGAAAGAAAACTAAAACTAAACATTTTCAAACAATACAAACAAAACTGAAAAAAAGGAAAACAAACTCTGGGAACTAACTGAATTGAAACTGAATTAAAAACAAAAATTCACAAATTAAAAACTAATACAAAACTATGACTATGTAATAACTCTTGCTTACTTGCTTAAAGTAATCACGCCATTCCACAACTTGATAACCAGGAAGTTGTTATCATGTAAATGAAAATAACATAACCAAAGGCCTGGATAATGGGAAACAGCAAGTAGGCTTAAATGAAAGTGAGCCATGAGCAGGATATTGACATGAAGAGCAAAATTGGAATTGATTTGTGGGGAAAATGGGGTTGCCTTCTTCTAGAAGCAGCAGCTCCTATGAATTCCTAATCCAGCAGAACCGGGCTCCCATTTCTCTCACAGACAGTCCTGCAATCTGTAGGAGATTGGAAGCTTGACAAGCATCAGCCTGTATTAAGATTCAACCCCTCTGCGATGTTGGCAGACCACAGGTCTGACAGGAGTCTTGTAAACAGGCAGCTCACCAGCGGGCATCTGGGTACAGAACATTTAAAACTTAAAAAAAGAAGGGAAAAAAAGAAAATCTGTCCATATAACTCATCAGCAACACATATTTGCTCTGAGCTGTTTTACTTTGCTGTGTTTAAATGCGGTTTTCTGTTTTGCTGATGAATATTTTTTAATAATACACATTGAGAAAGACTCAGTGGAAAGACTGTTCTACTGCTTTGTGTCAACATCTTGCAGAGACACGGGCCCTGCTACTCAGCGGAAAGTTGTTTTTTAATCCCTCGTCCCCTACAGTGTTAATTGGGCAGCAGGTCCACAACAACAGACAGAACTCCCACCGCAGGAGCTTTAGTGCAAGGCTGCAGGGAGGCAGTGAAATCTAAACTGAAGTGACACTGAGTGACTGGGCCATGGGGAAGGGAAAATGAGCTTTTCCTGGAGAAAGGGGAAATCTTTGAATAGGCAGATTGACAGGTTGAGCAGTCGGAGGAGATGGAAAGCACTTGTTGCTGCTCAGATGCACCGAGAGGTCAGATGCCAGGGTTGACAGCTTTGCCGGAGTGGCGGCCGTTTTCCATGTGACATTCTTGTCAAATGTTTGGCTGCTGGATCTCTCACAACAAACACAGCGGTAAGCTGACGGTTAATCTAATTTCAGCGGCCACAATCATGCGCGTGGCCTCAGGGGGTTGTTTTGCCTCGATAAGATGTTAGAGGGGATGTAGACAGAAGTCTCGGCTGTGCTGTGTGCTTGGCGGTGGTTTGTTTGAGAGGAAACCTTTAAAGTGATACGAGGAAGTATATATCAAAATGAAAAATTCACCTGTTATTGCTCCTGTGTGTCAGACTGTGTTGATACGACAGAGAAAATTGCTTTTATCATGGAAACACCACAAGCAATACAGTGCAGGGAACAAAGAAAAATCATGACATATGTCACTTAGAAGAGAATAAAGAAAACCGCTGTCAGTGCTAGTGGCAAGCTGCACTCAGAGGAGGTGTCGGGTACGACTCCGGTGTGTAAGAAAGGACTCTTTAAACTAGGAGATGGGATTTAAAAGCAAAAAATCCCACATTAAAGTGCGTTTTGTGGTTTGTGAAAAGACAAATTAATTTTTTCCTGACTGTTTGTCAGTAACCCAGCAACATCAGTCAGTACTGTTGTATCTAACAATGGATCAAAAAAAAATATCCTCCATTAGAAAATCAGAGAAAATCACTAAGAGACATTTCCGCATTTTGATGTCAATACTTAACTAAAACTTTACTAGGTACACAAACACAACAGTCAGCCACATCATTAAACCTATTGACATGGCACTGCCCTGGCTTCCCCAGCAGGCTATTGCACCAAAAATGAGAGAAAAACTACTCAAGAACATCATGAAGAACATGACAAAGTGCACAGGGCTCTGTCTCAGCCTCCAACCCCCCCACTAATTTAACCTCTGCTGGAATCATGAGAGCACAGAAATGCCACCCCCGCAAGACCAAAACCATCAGTCGGAGAAGGGTTGATGACACAACAGAGACCCAGACAATATTAGACTGGTGGTTTTTGTTGCGGCTCGTTTGTGTGTGTATTGGAGCCATGTGTCTGCTAGCTTGTTTTAGAGCTACAGGGAGTGCAGAATTATTAGGCAAATGAGTATTTTGTCCACATCATCCTCTTCATGCATGTTGTCTTACTCCAAGCTGTATAGGCTCGAAAGCCTACTACCAATTAAGCATATTAGGTGATGTGCATCTCTGTAATGAGAAGGGGTGTGGTCTAATGACATCAACACCCTATATCAGGTGTGCATAATTATTAGGCAACTTCCTTTTCTTTGGCAAAATGGGTCAAAAGAAGGACTTGACAGGCTCAGAAAAGTCAAAAATAGTGAGATATCTTGCAGAGGGATGCAGCAGTCTCAAAATTGCAAAGCTTCTGAAGCGTGATCATCGAACAATCAAGCGTTTCATTCAAAATAGTCAACAGGGTCGCAAGAAGGGTGTGGAAAAACCAAGGCGCAAAATAACTGCCCATGAACTGAGAAAAGTCAAGCGTGCAGCTGCCAAGATGCCACTTGCCACCAGTTTGGCCATATTTCAGAGCTGCAACATCACTGGAGTGCCCAAAAGCACAAGGTGTGCAATACTCAGAGACATGGCCAAGGTAAGAAAGGCTGAAAGACGACCACCACTGAACAAGACACACAAGCTGAAACGTCAAGACTGGGCCAAGAAATATCTCAAGACTGATTTTTCTAAGGTTTTATGGACTGATGAAATGAGAGTGAGTCTTGATGGGCCAGATGGATGGGCCCGTGGCTGGATTGGTAAAGGGCAGAGAGCTCCAGTCCGACTCAGACGCCAGCAAGGTGGAGGTGGAGTACTGGTTTGGGCTGGTATCATCAAAGATGAGCTTGTGGGGCCTTTTCGGGTTGAGGATGGAGTCAAGCTCAACTCCCAGTCCTACTGCCAGTTTCTGGAAGACACCTTCTTCAAGCAGTGGTACAGGAAGAAGTCTGCATCCTTCAAGAAAAACATGATTTTCATGCAGGACAATGCTCCATCACACGCGTCCAAGTACTCCACAGCGTGGCTGGCAAGAAAGGGTATAAAAGAAGAAAAACTAATGACATGGCCACCTTGTTCACCTGATCTGAACCCCATTGAGAACCTGTGGTCCATCATCAAATGTGAGATTTACAAGGAGGGAAAACAGTACACCTCTCTGAACAGTGTCTGGGAGGCTGTGGTTGCTGCTGCACGCAATGTTGATGGTGAACAGATCAAAACACTGACAGAATCCATGGATGGCAGGCTTTTGAGTGTCCTTGCAAAGAAAGGTGGCTATATTGGTCGCTGATTTGTTTTTGTTTTGTTTTTGAATGTCAGAAATGTATATTTGTGAATGTGGAGATGTTATATTGGTGTCACTGGTAAAAATAAATAATTGAAATGGGTATATATTTGTTTTTTGTTAAGTTGCCTAATAATTATGCACAGTAATAGTCACCTGCACACACAGATATCCCCCTAAAATAGCTAAAACTAAAAACAAACTAAAAACTACTTCCAAAAACATTCAGCTTTGATATTAATGAGTTTTTTGGGTTCATTGAGAACATGGTTGTTGTTCAATAATAACATTATTCCTCAAAAATACAACTTGCCTAATTATTCTGCACTCCCTGTAGTCTGCGAAACCGTTACTGAGAGGTTTTTGACATTATTAAGTTGGTGGATATTAATGGAGTCACATATTGTTTGGGTATATAACATATTTGCAAAAATGCAGTCACAAATGGTGTCACTCATTTGTCATAATTGGGTCAAATATGCCCTTGGAGGCAGGGCAGAGGAAGAACCTAAACAAAGTAATTATGTTTTAGTTTACTTGGTCGTCTGCTTTTCCAGCAGAGCTGCCAGGGGATGTTTGATAAACAGCAATGAGACGACTGCTCCAGGTTCATTTGATACAGCGCTGCCTCAGCCTCTGAAATAAGCTGATAGTGGGAATGGATGCCGTCCTTATAATTTATAAAGCCTCCATTATGTTGTGTTCTTGACAGGATTTACCTTGAAAGTGTTCCCTTGGCGCTGCACGGGAAGTTGAAAACCTACTTTTTAAATGACAAATATTCCCAAACATGTAACAGTATCTCTTTCATCTTTTCGTGCTCACAGTTCAATGTTGTACACCTAACTCTTAATCCAAAAACAAACAGAGGACATAAAGGGAGGAAGAAGAATATTTGTTGCTCTCAAAGTGCATTAGTGACCCACTGATACATTAATCAAAAGCATTAAAGGAAGGAGGTCTTTATCTTCCACTGAACTTACAGTTTATTTAATTTGCAAACACTGGAGGCATACAGCTCTGTATGAAATCGCTGTTGAACAAAAAAATGTAAAAAAAAAAAGATTTGATAGAGCATATTTTACATAAAAGCCATAGTGCTGAGAAATTTAAGAATTAATATGCATAACTGATGCACTTACAACATCCCAGATTGGCATTTTAATTCTCCCATTATCTGCTGAGGGAGAGACAGCTCCCATGTGCAGCTGATCTTGCTGACTTGCGTAAAACTACGTGTGCTAATGCTGGATGAAAAGCCAGAAAGGCAGAAAACAAATCATGAAAAATCGTTAATTAGTAAATAAAACAGAGTGCTTTGAGAGTTTCAAGCATAAGAAAGTCAAATTATTGTTATTTAGAGAATCCACCACTGATCCAGTGTCTCAAATCTGAACAGACTCTTTGCAACAGTTAGCAACTTTAATGGTCATCAGGGATCCACAGTGTTTCCATTCAATCCAAGTCAAATGAGCTATTACAAAAGCATAGGCTACAACTGAGGCATTTAACAGCACAATTAAATTCCAATGGCCTAGTATCTATTGAGCAATTAACCTTTGGTAAACCAATTATTATTTAGTGTATGATGACAAAAGTTAGGTCCTGGAGGAGCCATGTCCTGTTTTAATAGACGGTCTTATGCCCTATAAAAGATGGAAATGTGGAGCCATTTTAGTACCCCATTAGCTTAGCTGTGCTGAAAAGCTGCCAGCTTACTTCAGCCGTAAGTATTGATTAATCGGCGCAGAACGTCTCACTGTCTGGGTTGGCAGGAAGGAGACAATGAATAGATAAAAAAAAACACACAAAAAAACGTCCAATCCACCCAGAGCTGGTACAACGCACCAAACTCTTCTCATTCCCAAGGTAACTTATATTGCTATTTTGTTATAGCTTCTGCCATCTCTGATCCATGTACCGACTATTGCAATATTTGACAGCGACACTTTGAAAGTGCCACCAAGACTCTATAAGACGGCATCAGTCAGCAAACTGTCCTCCTCGAGACTGTAGGTTCCACCACCTGTTTTTACACTTAGTTTGGTTTTATTTTCACTTGCTTTTTACTTTGGATGTCATAGTTGTTGCTTGGTAAGACATAAAATACATAAAAAACCATGTACACTGAAAAATATCACAATGCAATAAATTGCTGCCAAGGGGGTCTGACCAAGTGTCCATATGTCAGTTAGGAATAAAGTTGACCAGCTGTTCTGTTGTCCATCAAGGGCCGTCCTGTTAAGTAAAGTTTCCAAAGCCTCTTACATCAAGTCTTTGGAAGCAGCTCTGCTCCCCTCTTGTCTTACTGACAGCAGTTACGTAAGTTTGACAGCTCTCTGTACAGCCCGTCTGTTCACGCAGCATTGTGTAAATATAATGCATCGACTGCCATTACAGCACACTTAGTCATTTGAATGACATTGTAAATGACGTTGTTGATTGTCAGTGGAGGGTCATTTGTCATTTTAGTTGTGACTCCAACAATCTGGACAATTCCCAGCCCGTTATATCCCTCATGGAACATGGAGGAGCTCAGCCATAAATTTATCACCAGCAATGCCATTACCTTTAGCTTGACGGCCCTCAAGCAATGGCAGTGCAATAATAGAGAATAGATTTTATCCCGTACGGAGCCGAGGCTTTCGCTTGTGCTTTATTTCCTCCTTCCAGCCTCCGAGATAAAGGAGAAAATAAGGTAGCCACTGAAGTGTTATACCTACCTTAATGAAAGGTTTTAAACTGATACTGATATTGACTCAGAAGCCCCAGGAGCATCCCTGTATATCAGATTCAGTGTCATAAATGAAGATCAAGAATCCTGTTAACTTTCCCTTACACTAACCTAAAGGAAAAACAAATCAAGCACTGCACTGATGAGCCTTCTAATTATATTTTCTGTTGCGATACGCAGTGATTCTTCAGTGAGATCATAAGAGACGATGAAATGCCTCACATCATGAAAATGTTTAATCTCGTGATGGTCTCTGACAGCTCACAAAATCGCCAGCAAACACAGCAACTCAGATTTCTTTTATATAAATGGACTTAAATAGCGGTCCCCCCTGATTTGTCTTGTAGATCGATAATGATAATGGAGGATGATCAATAGCTAACCGTTGGGACTCTGTGTCAGAGTTGATGTCGATTTGTGATGCATTGTGTGTGAGACGTCAGCTGGGATATTGATATGAGTGCTCATTTCCTGTTTACCACCAGCACTTTGGTGACGATATGAGCCGTTAATGAAAAAAATCAGTGGAGCTTGTCAACTGTCATCATGACCAAATGAGGCAAAAAAGAGGAGTGAGAGGTGGGGGATTTAATAAAGCACACATTTTTCTTTTAGTCCATATATGTAGCATAATCTAGATATTTGTTTTAAAAAATAGAATTTAATAATGGATTGCATTTATATAGCGCTTTTCGGGGCCCTCAAAGCGCTTTACAATTCCACTATTCATTCACACACTGGTGGAGGCAGCTACAGTTGTAGCCACAGCTGCCCTGGGGCAGACTGACAGAAGCAAGGCTGCCATATCGCGCCATCGGCCCCTCTGGCCATCACCAGTAGGTGAAGTGTCTTGCCCAAGGACACAACGACCGAGACTGTCCGATCCGGGGCTCGAGCCGGCAACCTTCCGGTTACAAGACGAACTGCCAACTCTTTGAGCCGCGATCGCCCCAATTTGTGATGTTTTTTTTATTTTTTCAAGTGGAAATCGCATCAGAACTTTAAAGAGAACCTGCTAAGGCACATATTTTTCTGCCAACACAAATTACGACATCTAAGGTTACAAGATATCCTTTCATTGCTTTATTTGATTTTCTGGGTTCTTTTTTTCTCACATTTTTAGGCTGACTTGCAAAGAGATTTTAGATGTGCCGTGATTACATGATTATGTGGTTTCTGAGGACTATGCGCTGATTATTTTTATAGGGGAAATACTGCAGCCACTCCAGACCATTTTCTCCAGCCTGTTAAATGCTTCTCCTATTGTTATCTCTATCTGCTGTTTTTACTCCTAGCTTGCTGTTCGAGATAGCAAAACTCCTGCTGTACTTCCCCAAAAACTAATCTGATAATGTATGTGGGCAGGAAATAAGACACTGTCCACTGGCCAGACTCAAGAGCATAAGAACGTGCACTCTCCATGTCACACTTCTTGCTGCCTTATTAGCATAAATTCATTTGTTTCTTGTTAATTATGCATTAATCTCAACCTACTAATGAAGGCGAGGTCGAGGCACTGGTAAAAGATTCCAGCAGTGAATACACCCAAAGGAAATTAAGAATTTCAAGACAGGGAATTCTTGAATATTTCTCACATTCGGTGACTGCTCAGTACCTTCGAGTGCAGGCATCATGGGATGATAGGTGTGCTCGTTAAAGGTTGCATAGAGCTACCGGGCTCGCTGTCATCACAGCGCCTGTTCTTCCATTCCTCTCTCTATCTCTCGTATTCTTTTTCTCTCAGTCTGACTGAATCTGAACCCGGTGCAGAGCATTCGCTGCCGTGCCCTAGCCTGAAAACAGCACGGCTTCTTTCCTCGCTACACCTCTACTCCCTCATTATCGGCCACCATCTGCCCGACCTTAGCCGCACATCACCCCCCCCACCCCCATAGCAAGCCCATCAACACTCCCCTCTCACTCTCCACTGGCACCTTGGCTCACAAGGCAGCCCCAACTGCCATTTCTCTCCCAGTCACACATTTGTCCTCTTCAGCCATGTTTTTTCCCCTCTGTAATACCTCTGTTTTGAGACCCTCATACGTGAACAAGCTGTTTGTTCTAAATTAGTCTTTTTGTCAGTACTTACATTTTTACCCTTCAGCCTGAAAGGCTCATAACCCCACTGGTTGGATGGCCAGTTGGGTGGCTTTTACACCAAACTCTGAGAACACAGTAACTTGAATAAAAGGCAATTTAGGATTTTGAAATTAATAAAATAGCTTAGAGGCTAGAGCTCATTTTACTAAATGAGTCCCTTATGGATAAATTTTGACCTCTAACACCTATAAAGAAAACCTTGTGAATAAGTTAAGTACATTTCATGAACTCGATCTCTAAAACAAAAATAAATAAATAAATAATTATTATTCAGTGTTTCCACTTTTAGCTGGTCTAAATGTAACACACGGACAGGTTATTTTCATAAAGCAGCACAGCCGGGTGTCTACAGTCTAAGAAATCAATCTATAAACGTACAGAAAATGTATGTAACAATCGCTGAAGTCATGGAAAAAGTCGTATCTGTTGAATGAAATCGTATATAGTCCATTGATTCATCCATGATGAAAACCCACCTAATTCTTTGTTTTTTGATGGTGTGTCTACTTATATTGGTGTAGCACGGCAGGCCAGTGATGGTTTCTTTGACAGTAAGAAGGTAAAAATGATGAAGATTCAAACCTGTGGACCATCAGTTTGGACTCTGATGACATGATGTATTCTTAAGGACAAAGGCCAAATACATCTGTGACACCCCCATCACACATGTATCTACTAAAAACCTTGGAACACTTTTTTCGGTGGTCTGGGTGTCAACGTTAAGGCTAGAGGTCAAGTACTACTAAAAATCTTATGAACATAAAAGCTTGAGAAGAACGTCCTGTGCTGTCCTGGGTAAGCCACAACTGACCAAACTTCTTGGCACAGCCACTTTTTCTATCAGCCCTGTCTTTCTGTCTTCATGTTGTCTAAGACTTTGTCAACCCAGAGAGCTTACAGGCAGAACTGGGAGAAAATGGGGCCCTACAGCCGCTCATCCTGACAGATAAACAGGATTTTGTGCCTGGCAAGCTGAAGATTGTCAGCTTCAATCTCTGCAGAGAATTACAACCGGCAGTCAATGCTGGGACACTGGCTCAACAGACAGAGCATCAGACCCTGTGTACCAACGAGTGGGAGACGCTGACTCCTTCATCATGATAGCACAGCATGGTTTATTCATGGCTGACAGAGCCAAGGGTACAGTTCACAGTATCAACATCTCTGTTTTTCAGTGCCCAAACGGCCCTTTTAGAAACACATTAGAAAAGGACAGAATGTAAATGTCACCGCGTTTGTGTAAAAACTAATAACTTGAGCTTGAATTCAAGAAAACAGGTAGCTGACAAGGCATCGCAGCTCATGCTTCATGATTTATGAGCTTTTTATATTTTAACCTTTCATCTGCGCCTCTTTATCTTCAGGCACCGTCTACTGTGCCACCTAGTAGTCTATACAACACTGGCAGTGAAAGAATAATGGCTTTAATTGCATAAGTAGCATTAACGTTTAACAAATAGCCTTCACAGTCAGAACTCAGCTTGTGAGCGCTCGAATCCAGCTTTTGACCCCTTTTTCTTTGAATGGAGCCCTGGAGGTTGCATTGTTGTCTTTATTAAATGCCAGCAGTTAGCGTCTCAAAGCAATGTCGGCAGTTTAAACTATGCAGGGTGGATAAACGCTTGCCTCTGTGTCACTGAGTGCTTTAACCAGGTTGTTGCTTCCTTTCATAAAGGTGGTGAGTTTTTGATGCTCTCTAAATCAATTGGAACCAGTTGGCTGCGAGGCCCCTTTGGTGTTGAGTGGCATTACCCAGAGATAAGGGAGCTCAGACGTGACAAGCAATGTTAACCAGAAAGCTCTCCTCCCAGTTGGATCATTGCTGTGCAGCTCGTGTGCAGGAGGGAGCCTACTGTCTAATTGAACAGTCTGAATTTCTGTTGACAAGACTATAATTTCTACATATCAGCAAGGAAAACACTTGTCTTGTTTCTCTGCTCGTGCGCCAAGGCTCTGATAAATGTGGGCTAATTTCTATTTGTGAAGACATACCTCATTCACGTCAGAAACAAGGTTTGGTTCGAGATAATTTACTGGAAAGGGTAAGAGGGCTGTGGATGGGGGCTAAGCGGATCTATATCCATATCTTTAGCCTACCCAAAGCTCAGATGTTAATCTAATTTGATGTCTGGGGGGGAGGAAGCACAGACTAGACTGGAGGATGAATTATATCGGATGTCATTGGGAACATGACACAATAATTTCGTTACCAACGTGTGGAATGATATTTATTGGATTGTGACAGGCGTTTTTTAGAAAGAGTAGTTAGTACCTGTCTGACCTTCCACTGCAAAAATGTTTATTATGAGGAAGCGAAACAGTCATGAAAGCAAGGAAACTTCAATTGAACCTCAGTTTTACAGCATTTCATAAGACAGTTGCTTCTTGTCACCCATGACCAGCTGTTCTGGTTGTTTTGTTGTTCAGTTCACCAAGCAGTTGGTGTCATTGGGAAGGAAGAAGCAGGGAGGGAGGGGCAGCCATCGGCCGTAAGTGGTTGGAGGGGAGGGTGAAAAGGCAAAAGAAAAACTGTGGAAGAGAGACAGTTTAACAATAACAAATGATTAAATGCAAAGTGGTGTTTAAACACGCAGAGAGTTCTGGCTGGATGCTATTTGTTTCTCCTGTTTTCGATTGAAACCTGGATGGATTTTTTTAGTACATCTGTGTGTGCGTCTATGTGCGTGTGCCTGTGTGTGGGTATAAAATATTATTTTTCAATTTTTAAGATTGTTGTGCTTCCTCTGAAGGTTTTCTTCAAATAATTAACGTAATCAAAGCATTTATGGTTGTTATTCACAGTTCAGTTCGTTTGCCAACACATTTCATTCCTAGGCATCACAATCCAGTCGATTATAGTAAAGTCAGTCATAATCATTTGCCTGCTGCTGTTGTCGTCTGCTAGCTTTTTATGATGTAATTTATGAGAGCATGAGATTTTTCACTCATCCACAGAGGTGTGGTGCTATTTGTTTGAGTAGCGGAGTGCATCGGTCACGTGCACGCCCCTACACACGCGCATGTTTGAGTTGTAATTTGTTTCTAAGGCTGTTTCCTCACAGTGACAGGTTTACAATATTCAACTATAAGTGAGCAAAGTGGTCAAATGTCAGTCTGAATTTAAGAACATAAAGATGTCTTCATCAGCTTGCAGCTCTGTCCTCCCGGGTCTTCTTGGCGCTCGTCTCGCTCCTTCACTTATTTTCTTGTGAATTTTGAATTTTACCATTTTTCACAGAGTTAACGTCACAGTTACAGATATATCTGTCAGCTGTGGTCGAGACAGGATTTATCCAGAGGTGAGCTGCTTTATGACAAACTATTCCACTGTTTAAATCCTCAAATCTGTGTTACAGCTGACCTGTGCAGGGTGCTGCACGTTGTTTTGGTGTCTGCTATTTAAACTTTTTCACATTGTCTTTATGGGGTATTGTGTGCGTGCGTGCGTGCGTGCGTGCGTGCGTGTGTGTGTGTGTGTGTGTGTAGGAGGGCAGTTTTATAAAAGTGCACAGTCTCGTGTGTATGTAGTGTATATTCAGAGAAGTGAATAAAAAGTCTGATGGCCACACATCCACAGCCTGCTTTGGGTCACTACACAGTTGTGTGTGTATGCGAATTAATGTGTGAAGTCCTTGCTTTAAAGCTGTCAGGCTCAGGAAAGAAAGCTATCAGCACCATCAGACAACTGTGTCTACAGCAATGTTTCAATATTTTGCATGCTCTGCCTCCCATATGGCGTGCTATTTCCTTCATGAAGAGCCCACCATGCATATTATTGTCTTCTGTTTTGAGAGACTCCCCACTGTGGAGTGTGTGGAGTGAAATGTAGGGGGTTTTACCAAAGTCTGTCCCCACCAGGGCCAGCCCTACAGCAGCTGTGACTGATAAAGCGGATCCTCTCCACAACAGAAAAAAACTTGTTCTCTGCTCCCACTCGACTCTCAACCCACTCCTCCTGTCCTGTCCCTGAGGCACAAACGTCCAACTTCCAAATGCCAACTCAGTCAGGAGTTATTGCCACCATTTCCCAAGTGAAAAATGTCAGATGGATGGTGATTTTCTGCTTTATGATTTCACAGGAGGGGTGACTGTACAGTGTGAGGGAGATACTCTGTCCCAGTTTGATAAGTGGGGCATAATAATGAAAATGGCTTTTAGACAACTAAAGTAAACCTCATTTAAGCTCTGGCAGTGGTCATCTGAAACGGTAAAGAACAGTGTTTACCACACATTTCCAATTGTTAGCCTTTTTTTTTCATCCTTAATACTGCGTGCACATTTTTGCTAGGATGTCATAAATATAGCAGCGGCCTTCTCTGAGCTTTGTTGTCGCACAAATTGTTCGTTATGGGTATATTTCACAGCCGGGGAGACACAAATGAAACACAGAGCAGTCCATGGCTCAGCAGCCACTCTTCCTGAACACAAGGCAATAATCGCCCATGCATCCACAAACTCGAGACGAGAATAAAAAGGTGAGAAAATAAGTCTCAAGGCACCACTGCAGGGGGATGAAATGTGAAAGGATACTCAATGACACGCCTTCTACATTTAGCATCACTGCACTTGTTAAAAGTTATATATTTCGCAGTTATCCGAGCCCAGCAGCATTAGGACCCTAAAAACAAGACTGCACTTTTCTCCTGATGGCTATGCGGAGTGAAGTGGTCACAAAGTGAATACAGTGATTCCAGTGTAGGTTAATATATACTGTCACAGCGGAAGCTACCTAAAGCTGTTACAGTCAGATCTGACTGCTATTTGTCACGTTTCTTTTTAAGACATGAATGGAGCACAGAGAAGAGGCTTACTGGGTATTTTTAGACTCTCTTTGATGGCTTATTAGCTGGACTGGTATGCTTCGACTTGCTTAAACCCACATATGAATATATCACAATGATGGAAAAGGACCAAAAATAACTTACTATTTCTGTGACTGTCAGCAGAAGAAGGAAAACGAAGGAAATGATTACTTCAAAATTAAAAGAATTTCTATTCTCTGTGATTGCAAGACCACTGTTAGCCTTGAAACACTGGTGTATTTGATGTCCAGTACATGCCATTTTGCTTGTTTCAGTGCTTTTTAAAAACCTTTAGAATCTTAAGAGCCCTTTGGTCTCCTAATTCACAAAGGTCTTCTCTATCCACGACTTACATTGTAAAAATAATTCTGGATTCACTAGCAAAGACCCCTAATCCCAAGTGCGAGTGAAAAATATTTGTTAATAATGAAGCAGCGAGCTTGGCCGGAGGCTGCGGTTTGAGGAAGGATCATTGAGTATCCCTCTGATACCTTTGAGACAAGTGAACAAACAGAAAAAAAGAGGATGGACGAGTGAGCGGCAACAGGTTTGTGTCCAAGTCTGCTTTTATAAGGTTGGGTTGACCATCTGCTGCTTCCAAACGTATAAACCTTTCTTTAAAGTAAGGTTTGTTACATTTGTGTGATATTGTTCCATGGTGACTTGTACATCCTATACATGCTTGGAGATGGTGGAAACTGATGGTATTTGTCAAGGCGAGGTAAAACTCCTCTGCTTAGGATTAAGACTGTCACATATTTTTTTTTATTTTACCTCTATACGTCACCACAGTGGATTTCAGATAAAACAAATAAAACAATCTGGAGTGCACAATTGCAGATTTAATTCAGTGGTTTAAGAAATGTATTGGAATAACTTTTAAAGAATTTACAGCCATTTTTATACATAGTGTCCCATTTCAGATGTAAAAGTAACTCAGCAGTTGACTACCACAGGGGTCTCCAGAAATCTGGACCCTATATGCAAGCATTCTCTTTGGGCCCCCTTATTAAAGTAAATGAATTTAACAAGAGGGAATTTTCCACAAGTTCAGTTTTATTTATACAATGCCCAATCACAACAACAGTCGCCTCAAGGTGATTTATATTATAAGGTAGATCCTACAATAATATTGTAGCAAGGACCACGATCTGACACACTGTTTCGTGTTAATTCTGTCAATTTTATTGGTGACGATACTGTTTTTGCTGTTCTTCAGCTCAGCACCTGCTTCAGCTTTTCAGCTGGCCTCCAGCACACATGCTGTCTCTTCTCTGGGCTCCAGCTTCACTATATAAGGGAGAAACATCATCAGTTTGATTTTGTGCCCCTTGCACCGCCCCTTGAGTTAACTGCACCACCCCTCCCCTGCAGCTCAGCCAGGGACCACACCTCCACCACTAATACATGCAGAGAAAAACCCAACAATCATATGACCCCTTATGAGCAAGCACTTTGGCGACAGTGGGAAGGAAAAACTCCCTTTTAACAGGAAGAACCCGGCTCAGGCAGGGGTGGCCATCTGCCATGACCGGTTGGGGTGAGAGAAGGAAGACAGGATAAAAGACATGCTGTGGAAGAGAGACAGAGGTTAATAACAGATATGATTCAGTGCAGAGCGGTCTATTAACACATAGTAAGTGGGAAAGGTGACTGAAGAAGAAATACTCAATGCATCATGGAAATCTCCCAGCAGCCTACACCTATTGCAGCATAACTAAGGGAGGATTCAGGGTCACCTGATCCAGCCCTAACTATATGCTTTAGCAAAAAGGAAAGTTTAAAGCCTAATCTTAAAAGTAGAGATAGTGTCTGTCTCCCAAATCCAAACTGGAAGTATCATCATATAACTTTCTTTCATTTTTTAATAATGGACAAACTGTCTTTGTGATATTTGAAACTGAAATTTCATTGGCAGAATGCACACTGACTTCTTCAAAATACCCTGCTTGTTTCATGACATACTGTTTGAGACCCACTGGTTTAATATACAATGCTGCAGTTGTGTTCTATCAGGGCAAAGTCAAATCTAAAAACACATTAGTTAAACATTTCAAAGTAAAGCAGTTTAGCTGTTGTCACTGAAAGCTGTGCTTGGTTGTGCGACCGTGTCCCATTAATGATGACTTGAACTATAGGCGAGCTGACCAACCAGCAGCTTTTTTCTGGTGGTTTGCGAATTCACATTGTCGTTAAACTTGGAGGAAACTGATGGTAGACCAGCGTCCCAGGCAAGCTGCCTTTGGCTCTGCTTTCACTGCTCGGTGATCAGTTACGTTCTGCGCTTTGTATGAAAACAGAGCTAGCATTAGCAAGTAAATGGGATCCAGTGATTTATCAACATCACAGATGACTTTCCACTTGCTAACACCAAAATGTGTGATGTAGAAAAAATGGAAATTTGTGTGATGATAGTATCTGAAAAAACGGAGGTTCAACTGATACTAATTGTCAGGCCACCTGCCTGCTCAACTGATCTGCTAATATTAGCTATTTCACGATGTATTAATAACAGGCTAAAAAAAATTTAAGTAAAGAAACAAGACGAGAGAAAAAACACCCTTCAACTATGTCATGAGTTATGGTGCATAGTTTGTCTAGCAGAGGGTATCAGCAGCTTCCCTGTTGGCAACTGATCCATGCAGTTACACAAAGTGTACACAAGTTATCCACAACTTTAAACTGTGTTGTAATATTATCTAGAAAGAACTCATAAATAGCTGCATAAAGCAAATGTTAAGGAAATCAGTTTATGTTTTGTGTGTCAGAAAGAAACAAAATTAGAACTAAGATTGAAAATTTTTAAATCACAAGATACAGGTATCACTTTAATTCTTGAAAGTTCTATAGGCCACAGCCTGTTTACCTAACCTCCATCCATGAGCTCATCTCTAAAACAAAAAGAATGAAATAATAAATTACCCACCTATTTTCCTGTTTTGTGATTGTGTTTCTAGTATTTATTTTGGTGTAGCATGGCAGGCTGGGGAGGATTTCTTAGTGAGTAAGAAGGCTGTAAAAACAACAACAATTCAAAACTCTGACCCATCAGTTTGGACTCTCATGACTTGATCATTTCTTCAGCACAAAATGCAGTGAAGAGTTTACATTTACACCTTACTTCATACTTCTTCTTCACAATTTTCACATTTTTACTTCCTTTTCACAATTTTCAAAGCCATCTACTGAGCCGCCCCGGGCCATATGTTCGACACCCCTGCTACTAGGCAACCCCTGAAGACCTCTCGCCACCCTGTAATAGATACACGGTAAAATACCGGAGCAGTCCAACTCTATGCATTCATTTTCATGCACAGATCGCCCAGTACACTCTTATTATCTCTCATTTAGTGAGTGTCTCCCTGAATACCAAGCAATCTGGAAAGAGTACAAGTCAGATACTGTAGCATAACATGCGGTACTGAACCACCCAGTGAATGAGAGGTATGTGACACTTTTCTAAGATGATGCAAGAACACCTCCCACAGCTATTCAAATCTGCACCCTTTATGTTCTTTTCTTTCTGTGAGGGCAGGTGAGGATGCAGTGCCTTTGCACAAATGCATATACAGACCACACAGCAACAGAGTAGAGGTCATGAATATTTGAGGTGGGAAGAATAAAGCTTTGAGAACTTTAAGGCGAACTCACTGGTCTCCATGCATATTTAATCGGGTCTGTCCCTCTTGTTGGACAGCAGGAAAAGGATAACTGCGGGGACCCAGAGTTTGAGAAAGTGGTTGGCCCTCTCCACCTTGATGAATAAGTAAACACATTCAACCAGGCAGAGATGGAGTCAGCAGCCTTTGAGTCAATAACAAGTAGATTTGTTTTCTTCTGAAAGCAGCATTGTTTACAAGCTACCGATTAGCCCTCAAATTTGATCCATCTCTCAACAGTTTTAGTCCAGCCGCCTTCTCCTTTCAGCTTGTCCACACGGCAGCATTTGAAAGGTGTATTTCATGGTGCAATAAAAAAGAAATTAGGTTGCAACTTCTCTGAGCTCGTGTTTATGAGGTTCCCATAAATATTTTCTGTCTAAACTCGCGTCAGTTCTAAAGCTGTTTCCTCCTATGGAGACAAACTTGAATTTCTGGACCCAATATAATATTCACAGCATATACTTGAGATGCACAGCGCTCAAGGTTATTTTCAATAAATGTTAAATGTGAAATCCGTCTCTGCATAAACTGAAAAAAAGAAAACTTTACATACAAGTGTGCATTTCTACTCAAGTAACAATAACCTCTGTGAATTGTAAGCTGCACAATCCAAGTCAAAAGGCACATTTTCTTCAAGTCAGACATTGATAAGTGTTTTATTTTTCCCAAAATCCAATTCGTTCCATTGCATGCATGTCATCAAACAAATAAACAATAATGTTTACCAAATGGCTTTGTTGTACAACATACCCGCTTATTAAAATGGCATCTCATTAGAAGCATTGAGCAGCCGTTTTACATGAGATTAATTGGGTTTTTTGAAAGCACTTTCTCCTCATTATCATTCTGTCTTGCAAATGGATTCACAGCAAAGGCAATGCATATTCATTTTACAGGAAGCTTGAAAATTGTTCAGAAATGAGCCAAAGGTGGAGCTGGGCTGGTGTGCAGACTTATGTTGAATAATAAACCACTAGAGCCTCTGCTCTGGAGGTGAACGAGAATGGCTGTCTGTAGAATATATTTGTGCTGGAAACACGACTCTCCCCTTCTGTAAAAAGGTTGCAGTTAATGTGCTTAAGCCTTTATTTGTGATAATTTTATCAGGCCTGATGTGATTTTAACTCATTATTATTTAGAATACAATTGTGTACGTTGTAAACATTTGTGAATTTTAGACTCAAAATGGTCAAAATGTTTGGTTTTTGTTTCGCATGAAGCCCAAAAAAGATTTGGATTCAAGGCATATTCTTGGATAGTTCTTTCACTATACAGGCATTAATAATGCAGACAGACAAGCTTTTAGTGGATTCTGATTTGCTTTTTCAAAAGGCAGGAGGAAATGTGCGGCATCCTTTCTTGATAGAGTAGGAGTTGCACTTTCATGATATGAGCGGGGTTGTTTCTGTGCCTCTCTCTCTCTCTTTGACATACTATTTTGTATGTGCAATGTGTATATTTCAACATCAGAGGAGCCCACTTGGTTTGAAAACCTGCCCGAGGCAAGGAACCAAACAAAAAGTTTTCCTTTTTGCCAAGTTATGGACACTTTTACCTGAGGCAAGATGAAGTACTTCAAAGGTAAAGGGCATCCTTTGTCAGCATCTCAAAATGACAGAAACAGATCCTCCTCAAGAGTAATTGTAGACAACTGCTGTTTAAAAAAACACTCCCATTGGCTCCACATTCATAAACAAGAGGCACAATTTGTCAGAACCATAATCCATAACCATAACCATAATCATAGATGCTTGACCTCAGCAGGCTCGGTGAAGGCTCGTTGGTGGGAAAAGGTCATTTAATAATACTCTCTGTAAATTGTATGAATTAACATGCTCACATGCATGTCACCATCCATCCATTCTCCAATTCAGGGTTGCAGTGGGGCTGGAGCCTATCCCCGCTACTATAGGGCAAAAGCAGGATACATCCCGGACAGGTCCCCAGTCTGTCACAGAGCTAACAGACAGACAGAGAACCATTGGCACTCACTGCAGGGCCATTCAGAATCACCAATTAACCTAAGCCCACTCACTGCATGTCTTTGGACTGTGGGAGGAAGCCAGAGTACCCACTCACACACGGATAGAACATGCAAACAGCACACAGAAACACCCTAGGGAGGTGGTGGATTAGAGCCCTGTTTGTATGATTGTAATACAATCATACAAACAACTGCACTGAGAATTTTAAATGCTCTTTTAACTGACAGGATGGCCTTCAACCTGAGTTGAAAAACGAAAGGAATCAGAGCTAGAAAATGTACCAGTGTCTTCTTTGTGGAGACATCAATGTTTAGTGCTTTGCATAAATGTCACTGAACAGTAAAACTCATTAATTAAAGTGTAATTGTGTTACAGTTGGTTCGGTGCCTCGTTTACTTCGATCTGATTATAGCCATAAACTGCCACTATAGTTTCATATATGACTGACAAAAAGCTCTTGTGTTAGTGTGTAACAAGGGATGCAGTCAAATAATCAACATTATGTTGAATCACACATGACTTCGGGTTTCTTTCCTCACCCCCTTAGAGGCTTTGATGCATTTGAAGTCAAATGATATAAATTAATAAGAGTGGCTCGACGATGACCATGCTTTTTCAGATTTCAAGAGAAACTAAATCTGGCAGGGGAAATGTAACATTTTTCCATATTATTTCACAGTTTTCCACTCTCACTCTTTGTAGATCGGAAGAGCTGCGTCAGAATAGTGGTGAAAGGTGCTCTATATAAGGATCGTTAAAGGCCTACAGAATCTGTATCAGGTTTTATGAGGGCCTGTAAGCTCATTTCTCTCAGCAGAAATGCCAGTGTTTTGCATAACCAAGGTTATAAAATGATGGGAAACAAAAGGTCTGAGGAATGACTGCAGGAATTTGCTGAACATTCTGCAATGTTGCTGTAGCACAAACAGGGTCGTTGAGGTTGAATGAGTACAGACACAAGTCCAAGAATTGCTAATTAATAGACTACATGTGCTCCTGAAGACTCGTGGGAAGCCAGACAGCAAACACAGGCGGGTTAGCTGTACAATAATATACGTCTCACTTTTACATTTCCTTGGTAGAGAGAAATATGAATCTAACATTTAAAAATGAATATGTCTCATCTTTGTATCAAGTTTGAATCCTAATGCATTCTCAGTCTTCCATGCATATATTATAGCAGTATCGCTGATTCTCATGAAAAGGCCCTTTTTTCATCCATGAAACATTTGTTTTTGATTACCAGCAGAGAAGCTCAGCAAGGGCTGCCCAGTCATGGGTATTGGAGATAAACGTCTTTTAGTGATTGGCACACACATCCCTCATCAAATATTCATGATGGAGACTTGGGAGAATTCAGAGGATGCAGGGATATGGGATATTCTCCCATCAGTCTAGCACTGGGATAGGTAGTCAATTGATCAACAGAGAGCTGCCTCCAGGAGAACCCTGTTATTCAAGACTGGTGAGGCTGGCAGGAAACATGTGCTTCTCTGCTCAGGTAATGTGCTGTTCATCTCACTTTCTGCTGGTTTTTCATTCTCTTGCTTTCAGGAGGGAAGAATTTGTGATTTGCAGGACTGTGGAGATTGCTTTTGAAGTTATAAATCTTTAAAGATTACAGATTTCTTGATTCATTCCTTGATAAAAACCGCTGCGTCAGCCCACTGTAAGGGGTGATATTTTGCTTCCACAATCCACACAAGATGCAATTTACTCATTGTGACAATAACAGTGTTATCAACTGAAGAGCTATTAAAGATTTTATTAAAATGTTGATTTTTTACATCAAACTGCTTTCACTCCAAATGATGTTAGCTGCTTCAAATGTATCTGTATGCTCATTAAAAATGAACAAGTTCCCATCACCTTTAAAGCTGTGTTGATCACAGAGATTTGCCATGATTTATTACTCGCTAGCTAATCCCGCAGTTGCTCAACAGAACATCAGTTAACAATGAGGAAGATGCTGGAACACTGCAGCCTTAATTAAACATGACTAGTACAACCTGGGGGTCATCTTGTAAGTCAAGGTCGCAATAAGCACTTTTTGGATGCTACACAAGCTGAAAAGGAAGAGCTAATATTGCCCATACAGTTGCTGCGGCTAATAGTTTAGCAAACAGTTATCACTTAAAATGACATTCTGCGCCACTTCCTCTGTTTCGCTGTTTGTCATCGGCTAATTATAAATATATCTAATTCTCTAGCTTTGATGCTGCGTTATGGAGTGAGTGTACAAAGTGTAAGTACAGTAGAAAAGAAGAACCCTAAGAGTCTGACTGTGCAAGCACAAGATAAGACCAGTATTAGATGACTTCTGTTAAATGATATATGGCTGATATTTACGGTGGCCCTTAAAGGTCAAACGTATAGCTTAGGAAAACACCAGAACACAAAAGCACACAAAACACAACGGAAGTCACATAAAAAACAAAAGAAATAGAAAAATTGCACCACTGCACAGCAGAAGTGTCCCCAACGACACTGAAGAATCCTCCGCTTCTTTTAAGCGTGTCTCAGTGCAGTCTTTCATATGTTTTGGTTTCATCAGAGTGAGGTGATGCTTTACACACAATAGACACTACTGAGTCACACATTGATTAAAGCAGTGACGTCCATCTGCAGCTATTACAAATCACTGTGGGACTCCAGGTGATGCTGCTGTTTTGTGCAAACAGGGCTTATATGTTATGGGCACATTTTATGAGTCACAGCTGCAAGCCCTGTACTTAAATAGGCATAATTTTGTTGGTATATATTTCACAGAAGTTCATGAGCCCCCAATGTCAAGAGATAATTCAGCATCAATGGCCCATTTCCAAACACCTGATAACATCAATTCAGGTTTTACTACTCCAATTTGCACCTTAGGGAGAGAGTGGATGTTCACTCTATGTGACTCTGAGAATTTCAGTTGAGTTCTAGGATTCATTTCCTTAATGGTAACAACAGCTCCTGACTTAAATTGAAGGACAAGGATGTGGCTTTAAATTTACCTGAGTGATTAAATGCAAAAACCCAGTTGTGTGAGCTCACATTCGGCTCTTTGGCTCTCCACTATCTGCTTGACCAAAAGCCTCATTCTCTAAGAGCACTTCAATGTATGCGCTGTCATACTTGGTGAAAGTGGGCCATCTTATTGTGTCTCCAGTCCTTATTTCAACCTCTTTTGTTTTGAAAAGTCTGCCAGTGCCTCATCCTCCACTGCACTAAATGTGTAGGGGAAAGATAGTGCATTCTCATGTTATCTGCTGCTGGCCTATTGCCCCTTCAGCTATTTTCTCATTTCACAGATTTGACCAGGAGGTGACCTTGGTTTTTTAAGTGCTTTTAAGGCAGAGCCAAGTCTCCTTTTTGCTGTCTCCCAAATGGAGACAGAGAGAGGGGAGGAACGGGAGAGGGGGTTTCTTCCTGGTAGTTTTTTTTTTAAATGGCCTTTTTCCCTCTATTGTTTTCCATTCTCCGTCTTGCCCTTGGCACAGTCCAGTTTTTTTTGTTTTTAAGAATAGACACGATGACAGGATGCTGTCGGCTAATTCACATGGGTCTGTGTTTTTAATGTAGAAAATGGCCTCAGGGGAGCAGCAGCATATGTTTATGACACATGACGTCAGGCACAGAGGATAGATGTGGAGTTTGAAGTCGAGATGCCGCACGGTCCATTAGTGGATTGCGGTATAACAAAGAACTAATTGAATATCTTTGCCCTGGAGAGAAATTCACAGTATCCAAATACTAATCATCTTGTGTTACAGATAGAGATACTACGTAATACTTGATATCAAAAATAAAACCAGTATGCAAGCGTCTGCATGTGCTCAGGGAGTGAACATATGTCAAGAGTGTTTTCTTGTGGAAATAAGCAGACACTATCGTAGTCCTCCATTGCCATGCCTCCCAAGTGCACCTCTGACAGAGTGCTAATCTAGGTCAAAGTGCTAAGTGGTTAGAAGGGCCTAGGAGAGACCAAATTATTTCTCACACTTCACTGTCCTCTTTATGTTCACTGCCTCTGGAACCATAAAAAGCTTTTCAAAATTCCCTCTAACCTTACATCCAGAATATACTTCAAATATACGCTGTTTAACGTAGCTTCAGTAGGACCCATACATCATATATCTCTGTGTATCACTGTAGAGTGTGAGTGCGTCTATGTCATGAAGCGTGTGTATGTTGCCACCTTATCAGCACATTACGCTCCTTGATTGCACTCAGTTTGTGTTTCGTGATAAATGCAGTCTCCCTTTCACAGTGCTGCTAAAGTTAAGGGTTGGCTGCACAGAGATGGCACAAGTGGATTGAAAGCTATAAAATTATGAGACGCCTCTTCTCCATCCAGTAAAATAAATAATTTAAACAAAATATATATGGACCGATCTGATGAGGCTCTGCACAATCACATTTCAGTTACGGACCATGAATAATCTGCACAGTTGTACCGCGGCAGAGCGAGTGCCAGAGCTGTTTGTTCCGACTGTTTTGATGCTTGATTGCTCTGAAGCTAGCATCAATGGGATGCGCATGCTTAACATTTCATGAGAATGTATTCGAGTAGCTTGCGCCACCTGTGCCAGTGCTGATGAATTGAAAGCCTTTACTGGCGTCTCCAACATATACTGGAACTAGAACAATGGACTGGCCTCTCATTGTGTGAGCTTACAGAGGCAAGAACACGAGGGTGGGTGTGCGAGGGCTGGTGGGGGTCTTGGTGGAGGCTGGAAATATTCTAGTGTCAGAGCACCTGACAGGATGACAAGCTGAGACCATTTGGGGTTTTTAAAGCGTCATGGCTTGTCTTGCACACCAGCTCTTTATGAGGGAACAGCTGGAAGTGCCATTGTCACTGGTCTGCATGTTTCTCCCACGAGGGCCACGGCGTGGTAGCAGTGGCAGTCGGTGGTGGTGGGGGAGGGTGGCACACTTGGACAGTATGTCCACGGGGAATGCATCACATTCAGCACTCACTCTCCCCTCTGCTGCCACCGCAATACTCAACCCCCCCCCCCCCCCCCCCCCATTAGAGTGAGTGAGCTCAGCCTGCTGACAGCAGTGACAGGCCCAGCACAGGGAGACAATGGGGGGAGGGTAGGGCTGCCTCTGTGCTGGGGTGTTACATCTGTTTGGATCCTTGGCATAGCAGCCTGGCAAAGCGAACCGTCTGACTCGGTTTTATGATCAGAAATCTGCTTGGCAGTTTACAGAGGGAATATAGGAATGTTCTCCCTTTGGAAGAATACCTTTGTGGAGATGACAGGTTGTCAAACGTGATTGGCTGTTGTGATACGCAGGGTTTGTTGGAATTACATTTGCATCTCGATAATTAAGATCATTTCTGTGTTTCCCTAACAGCCGTGGCTCTCTGACAAGGGTCTGTGGACTTTGTAGATGACAGATTCCTTTCTCTGGCATGCTGCGAGAATGCAGTAATTGGTAAACTGTTTGACCAGTTAGATTAATAAAAGACTCATTTCATAATAAACAGATTTATTATTCCACTGCATGCCACAATTTTGTTATCAACAAAAGCCTCTGTTACTCTCGGCTTTTTATCGAGAACGAAAATCCATTGAAAGTGGCTGAAGGCCTGACACAAAGCAACTGCTGAATACCTGCAAATCTCCCGGCTTAATTGATTATTTGTGCAGAGCTGTATATCTGCAAGGTGCAGGATACCCAGGGGAAATAATGTAAAACAGATAACAAGATGAAATGTGGGAGAATTGCTTTCTGCTGCCCATTTTATTAATCTGTTCCCCTTTTCTTATTCACAATAAGTTTCCCATTTAGGTTTTCCCATTACAGAAATGCTTCTTCACTCTTCTAAAAACGTGGCCTAAATTGAATGTTGAAAGTTGATTCAAGCTGGCAAGAAATGTGTTTGTTAGGAGGTTATTTTGATTTTTGAATAGCACATTGCTGCTGTGTGTACCTGAGATTCCCAGAGGAGAACATTTTATTTTCAAATCTCTTCTTCATTATTCGGCCTTTTCCCAGTTCGCTGCCTGCATTCAGAAAAATAAATTCATTAAGCTGATAGTATACACCAACTATGTTTTGTTTTTTTTAAAGCTATCCATTCAAATTATTCTCAAATTCAGGTTAGCAGGTGTTACGCTTCAACCAAGCTACGTGTCCTCCAAGGTGCAGTGGTATCGCCACAATGGAAGTGACTTTGATAAAACAACCTCCGGAAGATGGGATGTGAAATTACTGTGGAGCTCAACTCATGTTTGTGTCACTGCCGCTCTGCACCGTCCTATACCTTGTTTCATTTACTCCGGCCGAGCTCTTCGTTTTCCTTTCACAGCACTTGACAAAAAGAAAGTGGTATCGTTGGCATGCAGGACTGCTGCCACTCTGCACCAATCAAGCCACTGCAAATGGAGGAAGACATGAAAGCCTTTTGTTTTTGTTGTTTTTTCTCTAGTTTTTTTCTTTCTGTTTTTTTTTTGCCATCATATCGAAAGCTTGGCATTAGAGCTGCACATCAGGCTGGACCACACAATTGCCTTCTTCGCGCGGGGCAGCTGCTTGGTTTCCATTTGCAGTTGGCCTCTGTCAGATTTCACCATTAGAGGATGTGGAGGATGGGGGACAATTTCTGAATAAGTCATGTCGTATGCACTGCCACAGAAACGTGGAGGACGTTGAGGATGAATGCAGAGATTGCTTGTCAAGGTAGTTTAAGTCTAGATACATGAAAAAAGGGATATCGCTTACGAAACATGTAAAAGCTCGCTTTAAAATTCTCGCCCTTCATGATATTGTTTCAACTAATAGAAGTGTTGCATAATGAATCTGTTATTTG
Source organism: Aulonocara sp. 'chitande type north' Nkhata Bay (assembly GCF_057382095.1). Lineage (NCBI taxonomy): Eukaryota > Metazoa > Chordata > Actinopteri > Cichliformes > Cichlidae > Aulonocara > Aulonocara sp. 'chitande type north' Nkhata Bay. The sequence continues at coordinate 23,879,363 of NC_141350.1, read as the reverse complement.
TTATGTGTTTTTTTTTTGTCTCTTTATTGTGGTAAATTTTACAACTTTTACTTAGACTGTGGATTATTATTATTATTATTATTACTAATATTAACTCATTCACTGCCAGCCATTGGCAGTGAATGAGTTAAACCCATTGACTCATTCACTGCAATTGACGGCTATAGACGTCAATGGCAGTGAATGAGTTAATATTATTATCCTCATTGAATAAATAAACCAGTTCCAGCCTATAAGCCTTTAATATTACTCTCCATTAACTTCAGTGTATCAATGCTCCCATTCAGTCAAGATTCACTATATGCTCTCGATTGTTGAACATAAATTTTTCATCTTCATTTTGTGACCGGTTCACATTAGAGGTCTTCTCATAATTTTCCAAGCCCCTTTGTTTACCATTTTTTCTTCCTCTGGTGATCATCTTTCTGCACAACAACATAAGCTTCATAAGCTCGCTGTGACGTCAAAGATTGATGGGCGAAAGATTTCCAGCTGAGAGCCATTTCCAACCCCTAAGGCTCTGGTGTGATACAACCAGGTGATAGTTTCCTTGGAGGATTTTTGAAGGGGCATATTTTCTATCTTATCTCATCCAGGAGCAACCGAAGCATCGATCTTAAAGGATTTTTGCAGACTGCTTGTTATAGAATACAAAGCAAAGTATGCTGAACAAAAATTACAAGGCTTGAGAAGTTTTGATCACGCTGAGCATTTAGTGGCCTAATGCCTAAATCAAATTTGGGAGGTCTTTACGGCCAGAGTGCTTGGCTTTTGTGACAGTTTTGTTGCCACCGAGCCCTTTATGCCTGTGTAACAGGATTTAACTTCTTATTGAGAGCACGGTTTTCAAAAGGCGTTTGGGACAGGCAGTTGATGCGACTTCAGTGCACAACGCACTGCTAGGCAAAAGCAAGCAGAGGGGCGGTATTGTGGTTTATTTGGTCCAGTTCACACACAGCGCATAATGGATATTTAACAGCCCCAGCTTGCTGGAAGTATACTGTGTCCCAAAATGGTGCTGAGGACATCCGAGGGGCTGTGTGACTGCCAGGATGACACACCCATTAAAATACACTTAGTGCATTTCACTGCTGCAGCTCCACTCTGGATTCATGCCACAAGAATAAACACAACAAGCCGCACATCCCACCCACTTGTTATTGGAAGCTATCGGTGAATTCATACAGCATGCCAGCGTATACCTGGTCTATGTTCTAGCGAATTCTCAGAGTAAGGAGGTGACACTGTTTTAGATGTTCTGCTGTGTAAAATAAAATAAAATAAAATAAAGAAGTGAAATCTAGGGTAGCAGAAGTGAGCATGTTTCCCAGCTGTGCCTGTGGCAGGAGGAGGATCTCATCCTCTTCCTGCTCTGAGACCATACTGAATTATTGAAATAAGAGGCGCCTTTCTTTGTCTTGTAACTTGATGACAGACACTCAAGTCTCCATCCAGAGGCATAAACTCCTCCCCAACATTGGAATAGAAAGTTGTCTAATTGTAGCATTCACACGGGATTGTCCAAAGAATTTAATTTGATTTAATTGTATGCAAAACGTCCCAACACAGCTTATGTTTGTGCAGATATCGAAAGATCTGCTGCTGATATCTCACTAAGGAGGTTCTAAGAAGCAAAGAGAGTTACCTGAGCTGTGCCGTCAGGAGGACTCTTGTACTTGTAGCCATCAGCTGAGATTTCTCCAGAGTCGGCCTAATGATTCTTCTCATCATCGTGCTCCACTCAGCTTCCTCACACAATATGCAAGCTGTTTTGCATCAACCATAGTTCTGCACGGTTATACAAGATGCATTTCAGACAGCTAGCATATTCCTTTCAGATATTATCTGTACTGCAGTAGCTCATGAAGCGTTCATGAAGATTGCAATTCCTCTTTTTGCAGATAAAATATTAACTCAGGTGTTCAGACTGCATATATTAGAGAAATATCTAGCAAAATGTTTCTTATGTGATAAAAGATATCGCCCCCTACAACTCAGACTGAACTGATTACAGTTCATTCAATAATATCTCAAGATGTGGTCTTACTAGAAGGATGTTGTGCTGCTGCAGCTCAAACAGCACAGTTTGTTAATCTGTAATGACGTCATAACCAAGCAGTTCACAACAAATGCAGATGTGTTCATCCACATCAGTGTTTTATATATAAAAAATAAGGACATTTGTGTTTGATGAGTTATTTCTTTGTTATAACAATGCTTTTTTGGCATCTTATACCATTTTCCTATACTATTCTATTCCTATACTATTTCCTATACTATCCCACATTTGTGAGGAGAATGTATTTGTGGGTTGAGCAGCAGACTTGAGTATGTGGGTTGCGCCCATTAAAACCTTGCCAAATCTTCTCTGTCAATGCCAGCCAACCTATTCTGTGACCAGAACAACCACATTGGCTGACTTGCGATAAATGCTGGTTGAAAAATGGGATGCCATCCTACAGCAATGTGTGACCGAGCTGGTGAGCAACATGAGGAGGAGGTGCCAGGCTGTTTTGACTGTGTATGGTTCTTCCACATGCTTCTGAGGTCCCCGTTATTTAAGTTAGTAAAACCTCAATCATCCGGTCCAATAAATAACACCAAACAAGAGGCAATAGTAGAATAAGCAGGTTGGCACTGACAGATAAGGTTTGGAAAGTTTTACATACTCAATATATATATATATATATATATATATATATATATATATATATATATATATATAGGGTGCAAGATGCTAGCAGGCAAGGCATACATGGAACGCCATAACCAAGTGGCCGGCATAGTGTACAGGAACATCTGTGCCGAGTATAACCTGGAAGTCCCGAGGTCAAAATGGGAGATGCCCCCAAGGGTGGTGGAGAATGACCGAGCTAAGATCCTGTGGGACTTCCAGATACAGACGGACAAAATGGTGGTGGCTAACCAACCGGACATAGTGGTGGTAGACAAACAGAAGAAGACGGCCGTAGTGATTGATGTAGCGGTTCCGAATGACAGCAATATCAGGAAGAAGGAACACGAGAAGCTGGAGAAATACCAAGGGCTCAGAGAAGAGCTCGAGAGGATGTGGAGGGTGAAGGTAACGGTGGTCCCCGTGGTAATCGGAGCACTAGGTGCGGTGACTCCCAAGCTAGGCGAGTGGCTCCAGCAGATCCCGGGAACAACATCGGAGATCTCTGTCCAGAAGAGCGCAGTCCTGGGAACAGCTAAGATACTGCGCAGGAACCTCAAGCTCCCAGGCCTCTGGTAGAGGACCCGAGCTTGAAGGATAAACCGCCCGCAGGGGCGTGCTGGGTGTTTTTTGTTTATATATATATATATATACACACATATACACACACACACACACACACACACACACACACACACACACACACACATATATATATGTGTGTGTGTGTGTGTGTGTGTGTGTGTGTGTGTGTGTATATATACACACACAGTTATGGCTGAACCACAGTGAGGTGAAAATTGCAGAGAACAGGCCGGACAGATATGTTAAATTTAGTTTTCAAGTGTGCAAAAAGAGGTATTGACTAGTCAAAACCCCAGTGAAGCTGACTCTTGGTGTGGGTGATTGATTTGTACGTGGTCATTGAACTGAGCTTAGAGGTAGTTTGTATTCTATTAGACATCTCATGGGCTTTGCAACAAGGGAACAAAAGGGAATGCTGATGCCTAATTGCTGGCAAACAAAAGGACAGACACCACTTGCATCATGTCTGTGGACTGTTACTTCTGCTGCCGCTGTTTATAGGCTTTTTCTCCCTCAGTAGGTTTCACTTGTACATGTGCTTTGAGAGCTTTCTGTTCCCGTTGTGACTGAAGCTAGTGTGTATGGCTCTGTTCTAGCTGAAAGCTGTGTTTGATGTAGCTTTTATTTGTTGAATTGTCCATGTACCAACATTACACAAACTGTGTTCTGTATTTCTTGTACTATTAACGTCGGCAATAGAGAAATGCCACAATTCATACAACAAAACTGATTTGTTGAACGGAGAAACTGTGTGCGGAACAAACAACACATAAGTATAACTTAAGCTTCTTAAAAGTCATATTTAGATATATATTACATTTGATTGCACAGGTCTATAAATGGTGCTATATTGTGCTTCTCCTCTTCCTTCATAATCCCACTGTTGTCCTTGCACTGTTAGTAATAGTAGTTAAAATAGTAGTTAAAAGCAGACATTGAGAATGGCTTACAGGATTCAATAAAGATTGTGAATGTGAGTGCTTGCTTGGCAACCAAGGTCACCATTTCCTAGTTCATCATAGTACTAAAATAAAACCTAAAATGTCTTTATATAAAATTATAAGTTTTTGACCCAAAGCCTGAGATTTCGTAGATAACTAGCAGTTATAATAAGTAATTGTAACAAGACAGACTGATAGATAGATGTATCTATAGCTTTTAAAGGATGAAGAAACTGTTTTGTGCATCACCATTAAAAATTATTCAGTTCCTGACGCGTCACTCTGGGAACCCATTGGCTAATCTGTTAACTCAGCAGATTTTGGGGGCTTTTGGGCCAGTGTATCCAATCCAGATTTGTTTTTTAAGTTCACTAGTTAATGTTTAGGAATGTGTGATGCTATACGCATGTGCTGCTTTAAGGGTGGCTGTAGCTCAGGAGACAGAGCAGGTCATCCACTAATTGGAAGGTTGGTGGTTTGATCCCTGGCTGCTCCACTCTGCACGCAATTTGAACCCCAAGTTGCTCTCTGATGTGTGATTGTTAGATAGAAAGCACTTAGGTGTAGAAAAAATTGCTTTAGGTGAATTTGGGAAGGTTGTATAAAGTGCTTTGAGTGCTATAGACGAACCAATCCATTTACTGCATGCAACCAAAGCTGCCTTAAATCTGATTGGTTAATTGAACAAAACCAACAATAATGTCCTTTGGATAAAAACCAGTAGTAGTACCAGTAACGCAGAACAGAAAATGCAGTGACAGTTCTAAAATGTTTTGACTTTTTGCCTTTTTTACAGATTCAGTACTTTTGAATTTTGCACTGACTTTACCTACGATGGGAAGCAAAAACACGTCATTGTAGTTAATAGATTATTGAAAGTACTTATTTTTTTGCAGCTTTAGAAAATACCTATGTACTGACTAGCTATGAAAAACCTTTCACCCATTTTGCTCTCTCTTCTTTTGCCCTCTGTGTCTTTTAATTTCTTTCTTTTATCGACCAGAAATCGGAAATAAAGAGACATGATTGAAAATTGAATTTTCCTCTCCTCTTGAGTGATGGTGGCCTGTAATCTACAAACATTATTCCACTATGAAGGAGTTTGCTAGCTGATGAGAGCAGGCAGAAGCATTGTTTTCTTTGACCAAGAAAGCACTGAAATGTGTGCTGTCAGAAATGGCATGAACCTTCATCACTGAAGACCTAAAAATAGATTAAAGGGGAACGGGAACTGAACAAATTTACTGCTCAGTGTATATTAATGTATTTGTGTACAATAAAAAAAACATTACCCATTACACTTGTGGGGGATAATAATACATGAAAGATGGTCTTATGTTGCTAAAATCTCACAACAGTCTGCTAAAGGCAAATTATCTGCAGAATCGTGGCTGATGAAATTCAAAGCATACACTTCTGTCTTGTGTGATGTGTTTTTGCTCATGTTTATTTCGTGCAGATCTCAGCAATACTGTGTAGAGCATGAGGCTGATGTGGAAATCCCTGGACAAGATGAGATGTCTGAGGAAACGCTCCACTATTCCCTTCCTCGGCTTCCTCATCACCTTCCTCCTCTTCCTGAACCTTTACATTGAAGATGGCTACGTGCTGGTTAGTCAATTGTTCTACGTATGCACATTTGCAGAAGTGTTTTTACAGAGCATTAGACACTTTATGTTTGTATTTCTTCTGGATGTCTTCTTGATGCACACTTGACCACATTTCCAGACGTGCTTCCTGTTTGATGTGCAGTTGCTCTTTTGTAAGAGAGACATATTTAAATGTTAATGAGGTGGACACATTGAGATCATCTTTATGATTTATCATTTATTCATGATGCCAGCAACTCTTGTTGATCTCAGTATATTATCAGTGTTTGTTCTTTAAAATATTAAGGTGGTTTGGCGGCTTTTTCTCCTCACTGCCTGCAGGGGTTTAAACAAACCTTCTGAAATGGAGGTTTAGTTGTGTCATGTCAATAGATTTGATATCAATATAAAGAAAGAAATGTGTTTTCCGAGGCAACACTTGAGAAAATAGTGTTTTAAGCTACTTTGCTAAATTTGAATACTTGAAAAAATGTATATAATATGAAGTTTCACAACACAGGGGTATGTCTGCTGAGGATGAACTGCACAAAATAGTCAAATGGTCCTGGTCAAACACAGATTTGGGGTGTGTGAGGGGCTTCACTGTCAACTGCAATGTTTTTCATCAGTTTAAGGCTGTTTCAGTGGTTCTGTATGTTTAGAAGCCTTGTAAAGTTTTACCCAGTACTGAAATGATCAGCACTATCCTAATATACACAAACCCTAATACACATGCTATACATAGCTAGTTTTCTCAGCTATCCATCAACCTGGCTCTTCACAAAATGAATCTAGTTCTTCTTCTTCTGATCAGGAAAATAGGAAAATTGTTCTTTAAATTTTTGCACATAAAGAAGCTCAATTACAGGATAAAAGTACTGCTAGCTACTAAGCTATACACTTTAAAAACACCTTGAAGCAACTCTTGTTGTGATTTGGCGCTGTTGCGATTGTACATAAAATTGACTTGAACTGAATTTAAACCGAATACTCTGAAAATCAATAGATGTTAATGCATGTCATAGAGCTTCAATAATGATGGGAATGGTTTCAGTCTTAAACTTTACAGGCTTTCCATGTTTTTTGCGGAAATGTTTAAATATGTATAATATGCCAAGACACAAATTTTTTACTTTTCATTTACTTGTCAAAAGAAACATCTGATGTCCACCTTATTTGATGCTGAGATGTGAAATACTTTATTTATTTGATAATTGGGAACTTTAATAATTTGCATAATTAGATTTTTTTTTTCCAGATTTTTTTGTGTGCATCAGTTGATAATGTGTTTTTTTTTTAATGTTTTGCTCCAGGAAGGGGATAAAAGGCAGCTTAGGGAAACATCAGTCCACCCTTCAAGCTCAGAACGATACGTCCACACCTTCAGAGACCTGAGTAATTTCTCTGGATCCATCAACGTCACATATCGCTATCTCGCTGGTACCCCACTGAACCGCAAGAGTAAGTTTACTGTTTCTTTTTAATAGAAATTTACATTGAGTCTTTCATGGGCCGGGGCAAATTACAGTGAATTGTATTTGCAAGAAGAGGATGCAAAATTAAATTTAAAATCTGTGACATTGGGATTTAATGCATAGCAATAAACAGAAACTGCTCCACAGGGGCTTCTTTACCTCAACATTAAATTCTTCTTTAGTGCTTTGTGCTTTATTCACAAAGCTTTTATGTCTATTTTCCCTCATAGACAATAACTGTGTGCTGTTAAATAAGTGAGCACTGAGCACAATTGTTTATTCAGCAAAAATATTTAGAAAATGCTTTAGAAAAATACAAATGCATTTAAAAATTTGTATTACGTTTATTTTCTCAAATAATACTGGTGGACTTTGACATAGTTTGAATTCAAAGTGACTTTCAACTACGCTGGAACTTTGGTCATGTGATAAGGGCTGATTGTAAATAAAGATCAGCTGATGACCATTTGAAGGCTCAGGAAGCAACTAATAAGCAGACCTTGAAATAAATTTACTTAAACTCTAATTTCACGTTTACAATTTTAGGAGTATATTTTCTCAGACAGCGTTGAAACTTATGCAGTTCATCTGAAACCTGTCCTTTAAAGATGTTTTTGGAAATAGTGATCAAAGTTGACATTCATATTTTTTATTCACAGAGTATCTCACCATCGGACTCTCATCTGTCAAAAGAAAAAGAGGAAACTACCTCCTGGAAACGATCAAATCCATATTTGATCAGTCCAGTTACGAGGAACTGAAAGAGATTGTGGTTGTCGTCCATCTGGCGGACTTTGACCTGGTCTGGTGTGAGAACCTGGTGCAGGAAATCACCAGGAAGTTTGCACACCACATCATAGCTGGACGTCTCTTAGTAATCCAAGCTCCAGAGGAGTACTATCCGTCTCTGGACGGATTGAAAAGGAACTACAACGACCCAGAGGACAGGGTCCGTTTCCGCTCCAAGCAGAACGTGGACTACGCTTTCCTGCTCAACTTCTGCACAAACCTCTCCGACTTCTACATGATGTTAGAGGACGATGTGCGCTGCTCCAGGAACTTCCTGACGGCACTGAAGAAGGTGATCACCTCCAGAGAAGGTTCCTACTGGGTGATGTTGGAATTCTCCAAGCTGGGCTACATCGGGAAGCTGTATCACTCCAGAGACCTGCCGCGCTTGGCTCATTTCCTGCTCATGTTCTACCAGGAAATGCCCTGCGACTGGCTCCTCATCCACTTCAGAGGCCTGCTTGCACAGAAGGACGTGATCCGCTTCAAGCCTTCGCTGTTCCAGCACATGGGCTACTACTCCTCTTATAAAGGTGCCGAGAACAAGCTGAAGGATGATGACTTTGAGGAAGACTCCATAGACATTCCCGACAACCCCCCCGCCAGCCTTTACACAAACATCAATGTCTTTGAAAACTATGACGCCACCAAGGCTTACAGCACAGTGGACGAATACTTTTGGGGAAAACCTCCCTCCACTGGAGATTTCTTTATTGTAGTCTTTAACAAATCTACCAAAATCAGTAAAATTAAGATTGTTACTGGGTCTGATGACCGGCAGAATGACATTCTTCATCACGGAGCTCTGGAAGTAGGAGAGAAATTAGTTGGGACTAAAAAAGGCAAACAGTGTTCCTCTTATATCACATTAGGAGAGTTTAAAAATGGCAACATTGAGGTCCATGACGTAGACCACAAAATAGCCTTTGACATTGAGTGTGTACGCATTGTGGTCACAGGCAGCCAGAAAGAATGGCTCATTATCAGAAGTATAAGTTTATGGACTACGCAACCCCCCAGCCAATGATGACTATACAGAGACTTTTAATATGTCATAAAGGCAAAGGTTTTTATTATTATTTAGTAATGTATGTATTTCCAGATTTATTTATTCATTTTATATGTATTTATTGATACTCGTTTTGATTGCCAAATCAATCTATAGTTTTTTACCTGCAAGTTGTACTCTTAGTGGAGCATCTTCACAGTCATTCTCAAGGACTGTTCAGCTGACCTCAAAGTGTTCATTAACACATGTTGAAGTGTTACAGGAGTTTATCCATTTCAGCTTTTGATAGCGATCCTTAATACACGGCTGGGTGATAATTCACTGTTATTGTTTAGCAGCTTTAAGTAATATCATGTCACAATGTTCTGATTGTTGGGTTTTTGTTTAGCTTTGTTTTGACTATTCTCCTGCCCAAAGGAAAATATGGTTTACAATTTCAGTATTTTGTTTCTGTAACAAAATTCCATGAAAAGACTAAAACATACTATTTTGTACTCTCTATCTCCAGTGTGATATACAGCATGTTGTTTCTCAGTGTCGTTAAGCTCAGTTATCCAAAATATCATTTTACCCTGTTTCTGCTCTTACATGGTTGCCAAAGCACTAAATACAAAATAATGTATCCTTTGCTTACAGCGCCCAGCAGTAACAGCACTGGAGTTTTTGGAAAGTTTTGAGAGATCGAGCAGAGTTTTTGTGTTGGCTTTTTTTTTTTCATGGGATTTGTTGACAATAACAAAGTTGTGGGGAAATTCAGTTGAAAGTGTAGTCATTAAGAGTTTTTCTTCATACATTCACACATTTAATATGCTCAAAATGATAACTGTGAAAGACGAGCACCGCATTGAACACCGTCAAGGTCATAAATGCATGATTATGCGTCCATTTGGTGTACAGTATCATTCATATTTAATAACTGTCAAATTTTAGAAACTGTTGAGCTGATACTACGCTCAGTCATCACACCCACTCACCCATTAGTAATTCAAATAACTATATATTATTTAGGAATGTTTTTGAAAGCTTTTCAGGAAGGCACTTCATGTAAATGATGAACACAAATTTTATTTGTAGGACACTGTACTACTGATTTGCTGCAGTTTTTTGTTTCGGAGTATTATGAAGTACTAATTTATAATTGAAGGACTTATTATTAAGTGTAACATGGTATTCTTTAAACAACCACCTTATTGAAAATCCTGTAGGGTTTTTTTTTGTTGTTTGTTTCTTTGTTTTGTTTTTGTTTTTATCATGACGGACAATGAACTGGCAAAAGTGTAGCCCTTGGATTTCTCTCTGAGGATGTCCCCTCTTGACCCTTAATCATTTTCCAGCTCGAAATCTCATCAGGAAGTGTCAGAGGTCATTGTTGCCTTGAATATTCATCAAGTAACACCAGATTTCTCTGCTTTAAATATTCTTTCCTGTTTAATCGTCTTCTTAGTTACGGGTAAGGCAGATGTGTGACTGAGTTGAGCTCTTTTTCAAACACTGTATATCCTGTCAGCGCTGCTGACGGGAGAGCACTGTTTGTGTTCGCCCATCTTCTCCAAGAGCTGAGATTAGATTGCACAGTGAGAAATGGGCCAGGTCTGCTCATACGACTCTTTCTTTTTTTTTCCTTTCTTTTTTAACAACACAGTTTTCCTCCTAGTAAATTGGTCTGTGTTTGCCTCACTCTCTACACCAGCAAAACCACATCTTCCCTGGAGCTATAAGATCTCAATTCGTTCTTTCCCCAGTGCTGGGCTCTCACTCCTTCACTGTTTCTGCTCTTACATGGTTGCTTCTCCGTGATCTTTGATCTCTGTTCATACAGTTTCTTTTGGGGGAACTTGCTTGAGTTTCCCCTGAAGATGCTTTTGGGCTCATTGCTCAATATTGTTAAACAGCTAACCTTCTGAGAATTAAGCAGACACATGGCATGTTAACTTATCATTGCCATGATACCCAAAGCAGTTCAGTACCATGCTTTAAAAGTAACCTTGTTGTGTGATCAGAATCTGCTATATGTCACATTAGTTTCTAAATTGAAGTGGTGGCAAGAAATGTTTACATTGTACCGATGTTCTTTAGGAACATGCAGCGCACGCAGGTCATCATTAAGCATGCTGGAACAGTTTTGTACAGCTTTGTTCCGCTTGTGTGATAGCCACCTGTTTCGTGTTTTCCCTCAAGGTCTTGTTCAGTGTTACAGATCGAGACCTTTCACAGATTGGCTTGTACTGCAATCTTGAAATTCTCCCTGAGCAAATCCCCCATGTACTATCTGAAATGAAATTAGAATGCCCACCACCTTACAATACAGCTTATTGTTTTTCCTCAACATTTCCCTGGGAAAACCACTATTCATTTTAGTAAATGATTCCAGGACCTGCATGGATCAGCTCCTTGGAGGGGATGTTGTTTGAATGGATGATGCTTGGAAGCACAATTTACATTGTGCTGTGCGTGTGTGTGTGGCATTCTTCGTGACACACATTGCGGTGCCAATTCAACCCAGTGTTACCTGCTTATTACCTGCCTATGAGCTATAAACACATGATGTTACCACAGGGCAGTTAGCTGTTGCACAAGTGGTAATGGATAGCTTTAATAAGCCTCATCTCCAAGCAGTGCAACCATGTTGTGAAGGTGATATTTGTGGAGGAGAAATTGCTGTCTGGTCTTTATATGAAATAAGATGTCAGATAAAAGTAGCCGCACACTGCAGAATTATGGACAGATTTACATCTTGAGGATCAACAAAGCCTGAATAAATTCCTCAAAAGAATATCAGCAAACTGCTGTGCAGAGCATTCTTTGCTATTGGCAATATGTTTGGAAACCTCAGTTCATACTATGGCCTTGGGTGAACCGCGTGAAAAGGATCCATTATACATTTGTCTTAATACTTAAAGGGCCCTTTAATTTTCTTAAGGTTACAATTGTCTAAAATCAAAGAGTAACTGCATCAAACCTCACCGGACCTGTGAGGGAAAAAGCAGAACTTTATGATTCACCTGCAGGAAACTAACTATCTAAGTTGTTCAGTTATATTGGCTTTGAAGGTCTAGTCCCCAAAGCTCTGAGCAAATGATGACTGTGTGAACGTGATGTGTGGGAGTTATATGAAACGTGAGCTGTCTTCCAGTGGAGCATGTACAAAGTGCATGAACAAAAGCATTTTCAGTGGATAAAACAACTCCTTTTGTATGTAAGGATCTATGAATTATTGTTCAGCTTCTGCTAATGAAATTGTTCTGAGTCTGTACGTAGAAGCCTACCATTCACCAAGTTTAGAGTTGACATGCTGTATATTGTTAAGTGGAGCGGGTGTGTTAAGATGTTGTTTCTGTGTCTGTTTTACTTTCCATCGTTCTCTAATTGGTACTGTATTGTAAGATGACATATATTTTTTTATACATATCATTTCAAATGTTGTATTGTAAATGCTGTATTTAAAAATAAGTTAGATTAAACAAATGAATGCTTACTTTGTTGTGCACTGACTTCTAAGACACACCAGTAAGCTCAATGGATCACAACATACTGAATATATGTCTGCAGTGTGTCGGGGCTTGAATCGTTGCTTTGAAAGCCCAGCGGATAACTAAACAGCATTTACATGACTCTAAATCAAGAACTAGTTTTGCTTCAGTGTGACGAACGACATTAAAAAAAGATCATACTCTTACAACATACATTTTCACTAAAACTAATAATTGACATTTGAAGTTTCTTTAAATTTGCAGCAAGAGCGAGCCTGCTTTACTCAGATGCAGTTGTAGCTTAAAGCAGAAAACATACATTATTCATTTCAATATTCATAAGCTTTCTGCTCTTTTTCCTGCATACTTAATGAAAGTGTACAGATGATCCCAGAGAAATTGGGGGTGGTGTGTGAGGGGGTACTGTAACGTGTAAAGCTTTGTGCTCTTGGGCCATTGGTCAACACGAGTCACATATTTTCTGAAAATGCACTGTCAGGCAAAAATGCATTCTGAAGCAAACAGTGTTGTTAAAGTGGGACTTTATACAGTCTAACATGCTGTATAAGTTTTATGGCCGGTGTAAATGGATACATAAGCCTCTGTACGGTAAGTGTCTGTTTAACATGTGCCCAGTGCATTAAAAACAACACCATCTTTTATATATATATAAATACAGGCATTTTACAATTTACAGTGTTATCAGCAGTGTTATCTCCACTTAGTAGATATACACTTAAACAATCTATTTAAACCCATCTCTTAGAACATTTTTATTTTGTAGAACGTTGTACAACAAAATGTACAAATTATGACAAAAAATAAAACTAATTAAATAAAGAAAAACTCCACTCCATGTTTGATTATATGAATGGGTGAATGAGGCATATTGTATAGGGTGCCTTAAGTGCTCAAATACAGTAGAAATCCCCATATAAGAAACAGCCCATTTACCATTTACTATGGGAAAATAAACAGGTTTTCCAACAACTATAAGATTAATTGCCAAGAAGCACTGTTACAACAACAATGCAAGAAATGATCAACCCAGCATAAATTCCTTTACTTTTTCTAAGTTCATATGAAGAGCCAAGATAATATTGTTCAATGATAGCAGGAATAACAATGAGACCACAGAAGGTGGGCTGAAAACATTTTACACATTCCTAGGCCATAAAATGATACATCAGCACAATCTGCTGATTCTACTTTTTTATTTTATTTTTTATTTAGAAACTAAACGTTTATGTATGTTTATACACATGCATACGTACAATCAAAAAAATCAAGTTCAAAGTCCATTTCCCTTCACTTCAAACAGAGTTTAATTCATCAAATGAAGACAATTAGTGATCATCACTTGAACAAAATATGGAGGTGGCTGTCATGAACATTTATTATCTCATATGTATGTTTTTTTATGTATGTGTTGTTGGTTTTTGGGGGGGGGGGGGGGGGTTTAACCAGAAATTAGTAATTTCAGAATTCAAGAGATCACATAATCAGAAGTGTCTCGGTAGCTGTAACCTAAATAAAGCTGAACTCCTGGAGAAAAAGCCACACAGGCATGTAAAGAACATGCAAACTGCACACAGAAGGAGGCTATCCTGGATCAAACTCTCTTGCTGTGAGGCTGCTGTCAAGTTTAAAAACAACACGTTTAAAAAAGTGTTCTTGGGGGATTTTCATTTTTTTTTGCAAGAATCCGATGAAACACGAGTGACAAGGTTATTTCCCAGCAGTGCGTGAGTGAATGAACATTTTATAAAGTTTTACAAAACCAAAATGAACAATGTCACTCTTATCTATAAAACCTTTCACTGAATCAGTGAGAGTCCATGAAGTTGGGAGATACAGGGACTGCTTTTAAAATATAGAGAAGCATAACATATTAATTAGAAGGAGTGGAATAATTCTCACTGACAACTGGAGTTTATTTAATCAGGAACGTCAAACAATGCTAAAGATTTAGATTTCAAATTTGGATGCAAACTAACTTTTTTTTTTATAGAGGAATGGTACAGAATCAATAAATATTAGGAGTTTCATGACATGTTTAATAAAGGAGTTGGGACTTGATAGCACTGGCTCTGTTTCAGAGCCTCTGAGTGTTTTGTCACAGTCGTCTCTGTCTCGCGCCACATGCTGCCCTTCAAAGTCATCCAGAACCAAATGAAAGGTAAGCATACATGACGACCCGGCGCCCGAGAAACCACGGCTAATACACACCATGAAGGAGCCAGGGAGGCAAGTAAAAAACCAATATCCCACATAACAAGACCTGCGCTGTGCACAGTGGGAGACATCGGCCAATCAATGCTGTGGTTGCCATGGTGCTGCCAGCACGAACCTGCACAGGAGGAAAAACCCCACATGATATCAAACTGATATGGATTGTGTGGATTTCCTCATTTGCCTCTTGATCTGTCCTGCACTCTCTGGGAATTCAACATTGTAGATGGATTTTAATTCCACCTCACATGTCTATTAAGAAGCTGCAGCAATGTGTTCAGCAAATCAAAAGAACAATGGGCGAGGCTTGTTTGTTATTTTGGCTGCTTCTTCTCTTAAGGTGCAGATGCAATATGCTGTCATGCACACAGTAGTGCAGCATCAAAGCTTGTATATAGCTTTTGATTGGGTCCATTTTGTGCCTTGTGTTTTATGGAGCTCTTACAGCACAGACCCACGAGCCAGGTGCACTGGCTGAGGTTGGGCCAAGCTGGGGAAATGGTGGAGGAGAGATAAAAGACATATTGAGGAAGCTGAAAAGAAGTGTAATGAACAGGCAAATGGGCAAGTACGGGGGATTTGAAAGCATTGAATTTGAAGCAAAGCTTAAGGTAGAGAAACACAAAGCAGGCCCAGATGATGAATGACTCCTAATAACCTGGCTAGCAACCTGTGATTGTGTGCCTTTCAGTGATGGAGGAGTCCCCGAGCATTTTGGTGCTATCGTGTTGATGAGAAGCCAGTTACAATAGATGCTGAGATGCCTGAGCCAGCCTGTGCTGCTGGTTGTGGAATCAGAGTGCATTCCTAACAGCCAAAACTATGATGAAAACGGCTGAGGGTAAACAAAAAAAAAACATATGACGCATTTGATCATCTTTTGTTTTCAGATGGTGGAAAAGCGAAGCAATGAGAAGTAGAATCTACTTGTGCTGACTGGGGGCTTCAGCTTTCATCAGCAACTGTATGTAAACAGCAGTATACTGGTATTCTTAACATGAGAAGTACGATTGATTGACGGCATGAATGGAAGGAGTGGTGGAATGCATTTATCTTGCATGTAAAGTTTCAGTGTACTCATACTTTCTATGCTATAATACTTTGCACTATATTTTTGGATGCAAATATTTCACTTTCTGACCTCTGTGCAGATTATTCAGACCTAAATTTGCTGCTCTTACACTGACGTTTGTATCCCAGTATCAGGTGGGTCTCCCACTTTGGATATGACAGGGTAGCATTAGCAATTTATAGCCATGAGACTGTGTTGTTTATGTTCTTTATCTTTCTCTGTCACACCAACCCTCTGCATATCCTCCCTCAATACATCTATGACTCTTCTCTGTGATCTTCCTATTTTCCTTCTGCCCAGCATCTCTATATTCAATACCCTTTGTCCAATATATCTACCATCCCTCCTCTGCACATTTCCAAACCATCTCACCCTTGCCTCTCTAGCTTTGTCTCCAAACAGCTCAACCCTAGCTCTCCCTCTGATGTACTCATTTCTAGATCATAGCAGGTCTAGCACCACTATTATCTTGTAAAACTTCCCTCTCACTCTTGCTTCTGTCCTTCTGTCACAAATCCCCTCTGACACTCGTCCTCACCCAGTCCACCCTGCCTGCACTCTCTTCTTTCACCTCTCTTTTGTAGTTGGTTTGGGTGGTTGACCCCAGGTATTTAAACGTATCTACCTTCATGACCTCTGCTCCTTGCATCTCCACTGTTAGTCTCATTCGCACACATGTATTCTGTCTTGCTTTGTTTCCTCTTATCTGCAGAGCATACCTCCACCTCTCCAGGTTCTCTCTCACCTTCTTTCTACTCTCAGTACAAATCCCAAAGTCGGCTCCAAACCTCAGTACACAGAGACTCCTGCCTGAGTCTCATACTTTAATACTGTTAATATACAGTTTCATCACGTGAGTTCTTTATGCAGTTCTCTGGAGGAGAGGAGTAGCTCTAGTTTTGTTGTTGTTTTTGATTTTTAAAGACTCGTTTATTTCTGCTGTGTATTTCACATGTCATCATGAGAGTCTGGAGTGGTTGATTTGCTTTTAGAGCAAACTTCAAGTGACCAGTTGAGGAACTGGCTGTCACACATGGGGGGAAAAAAAAAAAAAAAAGTAACGGCATATAACTGTGTAGGTCATGAGTTTAATTACATGGGCTAAGCCACAATCTCACTGCATAGATTATCCATTGCAAGGGCAGGCAACCTCAAGAAAATTCTTTTCATTTGCCGTCATGATGTTGAACATTAACCACGAACCCGCCCAGCAGAACACTGCGTGCTTCCCTTTAACAACTCCCATGGCATTTACAGGGTCTTCTTGAGGAGTGGAGATAAAAGGGACTGTGCTGCAGGCGCTGCTGGAGCCAGCTTCTGCCTCAAAGTGTATAGTCCCTACGGCGAATGAGAGTTTAATCGCTCCCAATTGCTTTGCTTCACAAAGGTGTGACCCCCCCGCACCCCTCCCGTCCCCCCTCTCCTGTTCCCACCACCACCCTCCCATCTGTCTCTCATTGTTGCCAGCGAATAAATCTTGCCGCAGGGAGATGTGCTGCTACTTTTCCTCAGTCTCCTCTTCCCTAAAACCTTCACTTTCAGTTTTGTAATGCTTTCATCCAACTGGGAACAGGGAAAGGAGTAATCAAAACAATTACCCAAGTCCCATTTCGTTTCATATGAGACTTGTCTTTTTTCATGTGAATTGTCTGCCAGGATGAAACAGGTTGTGTCTTGGGGACTTTTTGTGGAACATCACACAGGCAGCAGCTGTCACAACACAAGAACAGCTTCAGTGGCATGCTGGTTTTACCAGCAGGTTTATCACTTGGCTCTTTCGACAAACAATTACCAAAAACAAAATGAAAAAGAAGAAGTGCAAAAAAAATTCACTTTAGTTATCAGAAGACCTTCATGGTAGAACTTATAGCACTGTGTAGAAAACAGACAACGACAGTGCGCGTTTCACTATTATTACCTCTGGGGATTGTTATCTATTTTCTCAAATGATACAAAAAAAAGCTTCCTCAGTGACAAGCTTACCTCATAGTGTGCCTCATGATTAGCCAAACAGATGAGAAAAAGGAAAAAAAAAAAAAAAATTTAAAAAGCCAGGCAATATTTTGGCAGATCAACAGAGCTTTGACTTTGATGAGACAAAATGAGCTCACCACAAGATATAACATATTTCCTGGCCCTCCCCACTGCTCATATCTATCCACTACAGTATAACTCTCACACTCTCAGGCATGTCGTCCGAAATTGTAAAGGCCTTAATTAAAGATTAATGTCAGGGTTTCTTGCATGCGCCGCTTAGATAACACATTTCCCAGGGCGCAAAGCTTAAAATCGCACAGGCTGGACACCAGATTTTTCAGCTTTCAGAACAAAAGCTCTCAGTTCTCTGGCCAACCAGATCTTTTCAGTTGAAGGACAAGCAATAACAGCTCCGCTACTGTCTTTTGCAATGCCACCAGTGTGACTGAGGATGGGGGGGTGGGGGGGGGGGGGGGGGGGTGTTTTAATTATCATAGACAGTCACAGTGACACAATCAGCCAGTTGAAGACCCACTGCACCAACCGCACGTCCCTCTTCCCCCTCGAAACAATTACTGATCCTTGTCTTATTCATGAAGCCTGCTTATAATGCCAGGGCATCCTGCAGAGTGGAGGGATCTGTCTGTGAGAATCAGCCTTGTGAATGCCTTTCCACACACAATGGCGTACATGTATGCACAGGAAGCAATTCAACCACATGTATGCATGTGTGCTTATGTAAACATGTGTTTCAGCACTGTCAGACAGATGTAGATGAGATCTGACCAGCTCCAGTGGAGCGCCCCGCAGTGCCGGCAGTGCTGCAGTGGGGCTTGTTGCTTTAACTGTCACCTGACAAACAACGTCTTGTCCCATCATCTCTTCTTTGAGGACAATAAGATCCACAAACAGTGTCACAGCAACCACACAGGGACATAAACGTACATGTTCAAAATCAATATACTAAGTCTTATTGTGAGAGAGCTTGTGTAGGTGCAAGTGAGATAACTCTGATGGTTTGAAAGCCATGTAATATAGCCCTTTCTGAACACCTACACTGTAGCCGTCTCTAAATAACAAGTGTTAAAAGAACAAGAAAGAAAGAGACTTTCATAAAGTAGTGAGAGAACTCTGCAATAACCAGCAGCTGTCTTAGCCATAAGATAACAAATAGTTCTGCAGCACAGAGTGTCATATTTACTTAACTTTTCTGGAGTTAGAGAGACTATGTTACTGCCGACACTTTTACTGTGAGAGCACATCTTGAGCCTTAAACTTAGAGTGAATGCCAGTTTCAGTCATTAGTTTAGTTTTGTATCGCCTTTGTAGCTGTTAAGGTGATGGTTCAGTTTGCCCCGTTCAGCAGCGACTTCTGTGTGGTACTGGCATAATTATACAGGTGAACTATGAAACTGTGTCAGTGATCATACAGTATCCATAGCTGTAGTTCTATGGAGAATGCATATACATCGCCAATTTGCTTGTTTCATTAGCAATAACACCAGGAATAGAAAAGCCAGAGATGGCGTTGAATGGGTGAGGTCCATTGGTTTCCTTTATCAGAATGTGTGAAAGGACTTTCTGATAAGCCACTGACAATTACCAAAGAAACAGAGAATAGCCTTTGTTTAATTAACTCAAGTCAGATTAGCAAGAACATTTACTGAAAACGTACCTAGTAGACCCTGGTTGTGTTATCCTTGCAAAAAAGACCGGATTAACACTCTGCCAAGCCAAATACCCATGGCTGCCTAAAGCTCAAAACTCATTATCTGTGAACTGCTTAATTCGATTAACATTTGCTTAAATTAAACATTTAATTAGTTATAGACATGTGATAGCTGTAGACATATAAGACATCCTGGGTAATATGTTATCCAGGCATGCAAACAAACATATCAGGCATTTCTGGCAGGCAGTTACCCCCTTTCCTCCAACAGTGCCATGAGCAAGATCATTGTCTTGCTAATCATGTCAGTCATGTCAAGTGTCAAGTTTCTCCTAAGTATTAAAGCTCCTAATCCCTTCTTAGCACATCTTAGTAACATCGGTTGAATTCAGTTTTATTTATACAGCACAACAGTCGTCGCCTCAAGGTGCTTACAGTAAAAAAAAAAAAAAACCCATTTGGCAAGGGTGAGAAGGAAAAACTCCCTTTTAACAGGACGAAACCCCTGCCAGCCATCTGCCGCAACTATTTGGGAGTAATGGATAACTATAGGCCAACCTTTAAAGGTTCTGACTGCCTCTGTTAACTTAAATAAATGTCATGGGGTTTTTTGACTTGGCATTTTGTTTGTGTTCTCCAGTGGTGGCGAACACTGAACTGAGTCTCTTAAGCCTTTTTTTTTTTCTTGCCCTTTGTCTCTGTCTGCTGTCTAACTAACCAGGGAGCATTATTCACAACTGACATTGACAGCCTTACCTGTGACAATAAACTGCATTGACATGGCTCTCCCTTCACTGCCCTTGCTGAAGGCTTCGGTAATGCAGCCCATATGCAAGCCCTAATTACTTTCTCCGATGGCCCCTGCAACAAGGTCACACTTGTTATGCCACTGTCCCATCCACACGATCAGATTTTTTACAAAGGAAGCTAATCTCATTCCTTCACAAGCCATTATCTTGATCGGACTGGCTTTTTACGCAATTTGCAACGGTGTCCAGATGAGGGAATGACTTTCCTTTAGGAGTGAAGACGCTCCTATCAGCATCCCAGTGAGAAGCTTCAAGCTGTCAGCCAACATCCACCAACTCCAAATTGGAGTTAAATTGAAGAGGCGTTCGGCTGGAGAAAGGCCAAGACAAGCAGGCCAGAGCACTGCTGCAGCGGCAGATGTCGATGAAGGTTTTTAATGGAGTTGAATTAATTCACGCAGGGTGTAATTTGTCCCGTGGATGTGGGAGGCGTACTAAGCCTGAACTTTTTCAGGGTCACAAGAGTCGTTATATTGATAAACATCTGCTGAGGCAGCCTGCAAATTTGCAAAAACTGACAGATCTGTTCTGATGTTGAGATAATGATAAATAGCATTCCTCCAGCGCGAGGCTTGTTGTAAAGCCAGAGCTGCACCCTCACATACAGTTGTGGTCAAAAGTTTACATACACTTGTAAAGAATATAATATAATGGCTCTACCGAGTGTCCCGTTATTTCTAAAACTCTAATTTTTCTCTGATAGAGTGATTGGAACAGATACTTCTTTGTCACAAAAAACATTCATGAAGTTTGGTTCTTTTATGACTTTATTATGGGTTAACAGAAAAAAGTGATCACATCTGCTGGGTCAAAAATATACATACAGCAGTGCTAATATTTGGTTACATGTCCCTTAGCCATTTTCACTTCAATTAGGCGCTTTTGGTAGCCATCCACAAGCTTCTGGTTGAATCTTTGACCACTCCTCTTGACAGAATTAGTGCAGTTCAGTTAAATTTGATGGCTTTCTGACATGGACTTGTTTCTTCAGCATTGTCCACATGTTTTCAATGGGGTTTAAGTCAGGACTTTGGGAAGGCCATTCTAAAACCCTTATTCTAGCCTGACTTAGCCATTCCTTTACCACTTTTGATGTGTGTTTGGGATCATTGTCCTGTTGGAACACCCAACTGTGCCCAAGACCCAACCTTCGTGCTGATGATTTTAGGTTATGTTGAAGAATGTGAAGGTAATCCTCCTTCTTCATTGTCCCATTTACTCTCTGTAAAGCACCAGTTCCATTGGCAGCAAAACAGCCCCACAGCACAATACTCCCACCACCATGCTTGATTGTAGGCATGGTGTTCTTGGGGTCAAAGGCCTCACCTTTTCTCCTCCAAACATATCGCTGGGCATTGTGGCCAAAAAGCTCGATTTTTGTTTCGTCTGACCACAGAACTTTCCTCCAGAAGGTCTTATCTTTGTCCATGTGATCAGCAGCAAACTTCAGTCGAACCTTAAGGTGCCGCTTTTGGAACTAGGGCTTCCTTCTTGCACGGCAGCCTCTCAGTCCATGGAGATGCAAAACACGTATGACTGTGGACAATAACACCTGTGTTCCAGCAGCTTCTAATTCTTGGCAGATCTGCTTTTTGGTGATTCTTGGTTGACTCTTCACCCTCCTGACCAATTTTCTCTCAGCAGCAGGTGATAGCTTGCGTTTTCTTCCTGATCTTGGCAGTGACGAAACAGTGCCATGCACTTTATACTTACAAACAATTGTTTGCACTGTTGCTCTTGGGACATGCAGCTGCTTTGAAATGGCCCCAAGTGACTTTCCTGACTTGTTCAAGTTAATAATTCGCTTTTTCAGATCCATGCTAAGCTCCTTTGACTTTCCCATTGTAGCGTTTGTGGGCGTTTGTATCCAATGAGCCCTATTTAACTGGCCTAAGAGAAGTCAGCAGCTGTAGTCACTCATAATCACTCACAAGAAGTTAAGAGGCCATGCTATGAAGCTCAGTTCACTGACAACTTTGTAAGTCACCAAAATTGCTAATTCATGTTGCTGTATGTATATTTTTGACCCAGCAAATGTGATCACTTTTTTCTGTTAACCCATAATAAAGTCATTAAAGAACCAAACTTCATGAATGTTTTTTGTGACAAAGAAGTATCTGTTCCAATCACTCTATCAGAGAAAAATCAGAGTTTTAGAAATAACGGGACACTCGGTAGAGCCATTATATTATATTCTTTACAAGTGTATGTAAACTTTTGACCACAACTGTATGTTTGTCCAATACTGAGTAAATAGAGAGCGTTAAAGTAAATAACTGCCGATTTACTCTCCTAGTTAATTTTCCAAATTTAAATTGGCCAATTTATTGTTGAGTGAATTCTGTGCACCATACCGTGGAAAGGTTTTGGCTCTACAAGTAAGGAGGATTTCAAATGCATGTAAATGAAAGAGCTTTAATCTACCAGTTGTTAAACAGCAGAAGTTCTTCTAAGCAGTTTCTGAAAGTGTTTAGCTTTTAGCTTTCTAACTGTCTAACGTCAGCCACCACACTTCTGTTACAGGAGTCCTTGTCCTTGTAGTTGAAGATAGTGTATGACTCTGGTTGTATATCTCGAGTCAGTGACATCCTGTAGAAAATTACATGAAGAATCTGATCATCTGAGGTGCCAAAAGCCTTTGCATAGTACTTTATCTTTATATTAAAGCTAAAAGTCCAATCCACATTTGTTTTTTCTATTCAGAAACATTTGAGAAAGGTTGTCTGTCTCTATTTGTTAGCCCTGCAACAGACTGGCAACCTGTCCAGGGTGTACCCCGCCTCTCGCCTTATGGCAGCTGCCGTGTTCCCCTCATGTTTGCTCACCACTCTTTTTTTTTTTTTTTTTTTGTGGTGTACATATTGTGGAGCCTTCCCGTCATCCTTTGTCCTGTCATCCACACTGCCTTCTGTTTCCCTTGCTCTGATTTCTCTGAGTTTCCCAAGCGTGTGTGGGATGTTTGGATTCTTTGTTATCTTTTGGATTTGGAACTTTGTAATTTTCTGGACCAAGGAGCATTAAAGCTTGTTTTAAAGTTTATTCCTGCCCCAAGAGTCAAGATTTGGGCCCATAAAGGTTTGTCAGCCTTATAGTGTTTCATGGCACTGCACAGCAGTCAAGTGTCTGTAGCATTTATGAGGCTTGATGTAACAGTACCAATCTAAAGAGAATTTGTAGAGCTCTATTTGACACTGAAATAAAGTTCTCATTCTTTCCTAATAGTTGGAAGCACACTGTTGCAGAATGTGATTAAAATGAACCAGTTGTAGTAATCACTGGAGAAAGACAACATTTGTTTATTAAGAACATTTCTTGTTCATTTGTTGTGTGATTGTTAGACTTCTCTTTCTAATAACTGCAGGATTTGTATCTCACAACATACATGCCTTGAAATGGCTACTGCTGTTACCTGGCACTGTGTGCATAAAACTGAATTAACTGAATAGAACTGAATTAAATTCAAATGACCATTTCAGGATTCTGACTAAAATCTATTTAAGCAGGAAATTATTACTAAAGAAGAACCAAAGGTCAGTCTTGAAATGATTCATGTCATCTTCTTGCCTCTTCCCACACCAGTATAATAAGTGGTCTGGATTAGCTTTGTGATGTACTGCCATCTGCTGGTAGTGAACGTGCATGTGCACAACTAACAAAATGAAACATTTTGATTTGTTTACAATCCATCTTTTGAAATACATTTTTCCTGACTGGAGCTAGGTTGGAGTATAGTAAACCAAGAAACAGACCAGTTTAATATAATCATAATATCTGTTATTATGTATCATGATGGGTAAAAGCCTGCAGGATATTGCTATTGCTTTTTGAACTCCTAGTTTTACAATATCCACAACTAAATCACTTAAAAGGTTTCCTTGATCGCAACACAAACAAGAAACACTGCACTTTGACATTTTCACTCGTTTTATTAAAAATAAACATGCAGTTAAAATGTGTTGCTGAATGTAAGTCGCAAGAGCCTTCACAATTGTGAACGTAACATCACAGGGTCATTTCTTGTATTGATATGACTTATTTTGTTAAGCTTTGAACATTTTTGTTTATACAGAATATTCAAACAAGTATAAGCATGGTTGTAGACTTAACTGATTTCCAGATGTTAACAGCTGTGAGGCTGTGAGGCCACAAAACACCACAATACTGCCCTGCTACAAAACCTGTTTCAGTTTAAAGCTACAACTACAATTACAGAATTGTGTTTTCATTGACGTGTCATAGTATGTGAAAAAATATCATTCCAGTTTTTCTTAAACAGCATATACTTTTCTGTTAAAATTTAAAGTTGACCAAAAAAATCCCAATGCTCTCACTTTATGATGCAGATTTCTACAAAGATTTTGTGACTGTTCTTTCTTTTTTCTTTTTTTTCTCTTGATATGTGACTCTTCCCCCTAAAGGTATACTTGAATTTCTGACAGCAGCCATTCACACAGTAAATCTGAAGTAGTTACACAACACCGCCATCCACTGCCCGTGATGGGCGCATACAGTGTTGGTGGCCACTGACTTGAAAAGAATAATAATGAAGGTTGTCTATATGATATATTTTTAACCTTTGTTCATGCAAAGTTTGACCTTTCCTTGTTACACCTGATGTATTTGATGTATTCAAATGGAGCTATTTGAAACATTCTGGGGCATTCAGCTGTGCAGAACTACCTGGTTTAAAGGTGCGCCGGCAGTAATTTTGGTATGAAAGTTTAAATGGCAGCTTTAAAACTAACTGACTTAATAAATACCTGCAGTAACTGGAGTGAATGAAAAGCTAGAACGATGATGGCTGCATATTATTTCATCTCAGCGATGTAATTTAAGTTCAGAGGACCTTTTACCTTTTTTGTGTTACATTCAGAAAAAGATACCAAATGAACTCAGTTGGTAAATATCATAAAAAAGAAATTCGACATCCACCTGTATCCAGGAGCACAGTTAGATTTCGTTTCACATGTGGGACTTTGAGCTATCTGTCTCTGATATTTCATCTGTCACCCCAATACAAAGGAGGTGAACATCATTTTCCTTTTAGGTACTCAAAAATTGAGAAATTACATTTGAAGATTTTCTTGTAACCTTTCCCTGACAGAGAAATGGTTCCACTGAAATATGACCACATCGGGGTCTGGGGATTATCCCTGTTATCCGAAACGCTTTTTTAAAGGAGATAATGAGTCCATACCCAAGTATGACCCTTTACTATCAGCAAGGCTGGACATAGCTGTCCCGCTTAGAAATGCAGTTTTGCTTTTTGATTCTTTTTCGTACGGGATTACGTGTTGTAAGCATGTTTTGAGGGGACTGAGTTCAGGTGAAATATCAGGTGTTGATGGTAACATGAATTTTTTGTGCCTGATTTCTCACTTACCTTCATCTCAAAAAGTGTTACCAAAACTTTTGTAGAACAAAGAAATCCTTTGTACCTAATTGTTTGGCCCAAACGTGTTTTGAATAAAAACAGCTTTTCCTTTGCGTCAAACTCCAAATCTAATCTTCTCACATCACCTGCTCTCTCAGGCAACAAGATGAAGCCATCCCAAATGCGTGTTTGATTGTGTGTTGCACGTCATCCAAGTGCTTTGGCTGTCAAGGTTAAGAACCAAGTTTCAAAGAACACCAAAGCTTTTTGATTTAGAGAGGAAACTGCCATTTATTAAGGCCAAGACCTCTCATTCGCTGTAGTAAAGGTGTATTTCATCTGCTGAAGTCAAAGGGCCTCTGTGCTCCTTTGAAAAATGCTCAGCATAGCACATGCTATTAAGATCAATGTGTTGATATTAAAGGCGCCACAAGCTGAATTTTAACATCAAGAAATCATTACGGCATCAGTGTTCAGACCTGACTGTAGTTGCAAGTGGATCCCAAGTCAAAGAGTGGCAGCATTTATTGGGCTGTTTTTCATTATATTATAGATTTTTCATCAATCTATAAAAGTTATAAAAGGAGACAAACGCCGTTAATAATAAATTACATTGCAACAATGCTGCTACCGGCAAAGTCTACTATTTTTTCCAAATTATAAATGTATTTTAGGATATGTAAAATTCCATCACTGATATTTGTATAAATGACTGATTTGAATTCCAAACAAAAAAAGACATAAATCAAGATCTCAGATTGCATTATTATACATAAGAATGGATGTCTAAAGAACAAGGTCATTCTATATTTCCATACTAAGAAATATAGAATAACCTTTTTGGTCTTATGGAAGACCAAAAACCAACAGCATGTTTGTACTTTTTCTTTTTTTTTTAAAAAAAAATGATTAAGCATAGCTAACATTTTAGGCACTATTTGTGTTTCATTTCTAATTTGTTGGGATTTTTCTAAATGCATATCAATCCATATTTAGGATCTAGCAGCCCAATTGTGCATAAAGAAAAGATAACTTTTATCTTATCTTTTTGCACAATTTTATGTACAATAAAGTACTGAGTCCTAAACTAAACTGTGTTCATTGAGATTAAAGTTGATAAAGAATGAGGACAGATGAGAAATTAAAGCGAAAATATGAATCCTGGGCTTAATGCCGTGGGAGCAGTTTGATTTCACAGTATGGGTCCACAGAGACATTTTTCTATGCTGATGAGAGTGATCTTTTCCAAGATGACAAAACCTCTATCCATGGCGCGCAGTGGGACTGAATTAATGATGAAGGTGAATAATATGCTGTGGCCTTTGCAGTAACCAATTTTCAACTGGTTGAACAGTGTTGCTTCTACTCTGTGTTTCCATGCATGTCAAAGTAGAGTTGCAGAGACTTGGAGAGTTTGTGCTAAACCGACTGAAGCTACTGGTGACACTTAGGGAGACATAAAGTGTCTCCTGGTTTTGTTTGGTCAGAGGAGTAATTTGTTGTAGGTTGTGATCCTGTGAATGCTAATTAAGTATTATAAAGGATGAAATATGACACAACTTAGCTAAGTCATTACATAAATAGAAAAAGCAGATTGTGACATTGCGCTGGTTTTGTATCATGAATCCTTTAATTTCTGAAACAAAATAGATTTATTTTGCAGTGAATAAATAGCATACATAAATACAGTTTCTCAGAGATACACTATTTCTTTGATGCTAAGGATTTTATTTTCAGGAGCAGGATAAAGACAGGCCTCTCTGTTGGACATACAATCAAAGGGTCTGATTGGATAAAAAGGAACAGGAAAAAAAAAAAGACTGCATCTACAAGAAGACAGAAAATAAACACAATCACATAATTACACAAAACATGTGGTCCGGTCCCTTAAAATGGTGCTGCGGTCTCTGGGATGTCAGTAAAATGTACTTCGTTTTAAGATGTACGGCCGCCGAGTCTTAGTGATGTGCCCCACTTGCCTCTTCAATATGTAGGGTGACTTTCGTTTCAGTGGAGCGTCGCTGTTCTCCTCTGAATACTCTAGAGAGTCTTGGAGTAGCTGTGAGGAGTGAAGGGAGACACAGCAGAGGATGAGTGTCACGCAACATGAGGGAGTGTGAGGGGGGCGGGCGGCAGGCAAACATGTTTTGGTACTGACTGCTAATCTGCAGATGTTGTGTTAACATTTAAAAAAAGAGAAATGCCACAGTGCGAGGAGCCAAAAGTGGAGAGAAAAACGATGACAGCGAGTGAGGAAGAGATGAGGAGGCGAAGTGGGGGAGAGGGGAGATTTAATGAAGTGTGTTTGCTTTAGGGGAGAACACACATACTCCTGTGTGTTCTGGCGATGTGAGTGAGTAAGTGTGTATGTACACAAGTCTGTGTATTTGTTTTGACTGGGCTTTTGGTTGACAGTTACTTCTCAACAAGTAGCTTAGGTAGGAGATTAGGACTTTTGAGAATTTCCTTAGCTATCCATAATTTCCCATATGGAAAAGAAATAGTAAAAACTTATATGTGATTACTTATGAAAGTGGCCACTTTCTCATTACTTTCATACATTGTTTTAGTAAGTATCCAAAACATACAAGTTTCATTATATCATTTTTCAAGGGATCTTATATCTGTTTTCACACTTATATGCTTTTCATACAAGTTTCACACAAGACAGATACAAACTTTATAAGATTTATATATATCTTTTCCATATGGGTATGCAATGTTGTTATTTGAAAAGTAGCCCACACAGCAAAAGAAAGTAAGTTAAAGATGATTGTCTGACCCTCTCCTCCCGGCTCTGCAGTACTCGGCAGATGTGTTGCAAGTTGTACATTTCATCCAGCAGCTGGAGGCTCCCCTCCCTCAGACCCCCATCCTCCTCCTCCCCACTCCACGCCTCCTGGCGCAGGGCGCTCAGCATCTTACAGAGGTTGGCCAGAGACACGCGCCAATAGGGGGCACTCTGCTTATTCTGTTTCATCTGCACAGAGGGCACAAGATACCAGGATGAGACAGTTAAATGGATTGAGTGGTTGGGTTTTTAACACTCAGAGTGCATCACTTAATCAGATTCCTGCTTTGAGCAATATTTTCGTTGGTGTTTTCGTGTATTTTGTGAACTTGGGTGAAGTGAAAACTGTACTGACCACTCAAGAGGCTGATGTTTCAGGTGGTTTAGAAGCTTTTTGGTTTAATGGGGATTGTTTTCTCTCGTGAAACATTTATATTGACAGAAATGATCTGACTGAAAAACGACATTTTCAGGTATTACTCAATCCGCGTCCTCAACACTGTAAGTACAAACTGTGGCCATAATTTTAAAATTCAGCCAAACTGTTGATTCGATACCTCGATCTGACTTAATCATTTTGATATTTGTCATTTCATAGCTTATGTTTGAGCAAACAGAATACAGTCAGTATTGTGAACTACACCTTAGTCTCACTTTTAATGTTGTACATTTTGCATTTGCAGCAGTAAACACTCAGGTAGTTCCTTTAAAAAGGGACTGAGGATTCTGCATGTGAGACTTTTACAATGTAATCTAAGCACCTATTATTTCTTAAAGACACATGCACTCAGAGTGAACAGAGTGAGACTACTGAGTTATAATCTAGTGTCTCTAGAGTGCAGTGAGATGGTAAAGAGCCCCCAGAATCCTCTGTGTGTACTGGCTGTCACGTGCATGTTGCAGTCAAAGATGTCAGTGTCAGGGAGGCTCACTCATCATTTATGACCAGTGGAAGTATCCTCAAATATAAAGACGAAAACTCTTTTTGTTTGCCAGGCAGGAGACGTGGATAAAAGCTTTAGTGGCATCAAATGAACAAGCGTCAGGATCAAACATAGGCAGCTGACATTTGGAAATTGCCCATGCACAAAAGACAAGCTAGCTGAGTTAGTGTGGCCATGCAATTGTGCTGTAATGTCATATGAAAGATTGTGGTGCTTCACTGGAAATTTCTACCTTAACGTTAGTTTCCTGGGCTCTTTAGTGTTCACAAACTTGCATTTTATAGAGACGCAAAAGTTCAATCTAAATTCCAGCATCGGAACAACTAACGATACTGAACACAGAGGTCAGTGACTCACTATGCAGAGTAATAAGAAGGTAATTTAGTTGTATTCAGTAGAGAATGAAAAACCACAATGGAGCATTAACCGTGGTATCTAATCAGATGAAAGGAAGGGAGGAGTATATCAGTCAATTTTATTGTCAAATATATAGTGTGTAGATAAAGAGCCACAATTAGGTCTATCTTCCACCATACTGCACTTTCCAGCCTCTTGAGCAGTCTGTCAGTCATGCAGCAAGTTATTATTACAATCATCACCCCTGAGCAACCTCTGAGCATCGGCAGCTATGAATCAAATGGCTGATTTGTCACCGTCATGTCTCCGTGTGAGCATCGCAGTTTTTCATCAGCAAGAACGGTAAAAGATGTGTCGTAACTATACTGCCAGGTCCATCTGAATCCTATTAGGATCGGCCATCCGTCTGTGGTTCCACATTCACTGATTTCATACCTGATCTTTGCATAGCCTCAGGCAGACATCAGATAAATGTGATAAAAAGCTCAAGGTTACAACTGAATTAGAATGCCCAATCTCAGCTCTTATTTTCTCCTCGTTTCAAAGCACTGCAGCAAATGGAAAGGTGATTATTTGTTATTTTTCTGAGCACATTTGAACTGGATACACTTTTAAAAAGAGCAAATTGACTTAAAAAAAACAAAGTAAATGCTCAGGCAGCCTGAGTGGCATAAAAAGCCTCTTGTGGTAAATTATTTATCTCCCACTCAGCATGAGCACAACCGCAAGCTGAGGTTGCCACTGAAGCGTGGATGTAGATTTCATGAAAGAACACCTGGAAAGCCTTTATCGGCGAGGTCAGAGACCGACCCGGCAGGATGAAGCTTTTCTTTCCAGTCTCTGATATCACAGATGTAAAAAGACCAGATACCTTGGAAGTGAAGAGACTGCTGAGTAGTTCCTCTTCTAGCGCTCGCTGCTCCTGGTCAACATCTGTCAGTTACAGAAAAACAGCTTTACAACATTCAGATTTCACACAAATAAAAACACAAAACAAAAGATAAAACATAAACAAAAAACATAAATAAAACATAAACATAAATCAGTATAATTAAAACAAATATACTAGGTCTAATCTAAATGTATACTCAGTCGGTTTCATTTGAACTGATTCCATTAAATTTAATGTTTTACATTCTACTTGTGTGACAACATAAAAAAATTGACATGTTATCCAACTACTTAAAGAAGTCAGTATTTTGGGCATAAATATTTTTGGAGTGTAGTTTAGTTCAGTCCTCAATGAAATGTTATTTAAATTAACAATTAAGTATAGTTTCTCATCATTTACATTTGAATAGTAAAGTGGTGAAGAAACCCAGCCCTCGGTATCTGATGGTGGTCATCTTCATCACTATTGATAACAGAGTCCCCGTGCACCCTGACAGTGACAAAAAGCAACACATAATATCAATAAGAATTCCATGTGCATCTCTCTCTCTCCCTAATATATATATATATATATATATATATATATATATATATATATATATATATATATATATATATATATATATATATATATATATATATATATATATGTGTGTGTGTGTGTGTGTGTGTGTGTTATGTGCGCGCATGCATAAAAGTTGTCCTTTATTTGGTTATTGATCCAAAAGTAACTATCATCTAGTAACAATCCATTCTCATTTTGAGTATTGGAAATAGTTCAGTGTAAACTGCATTTAATGTAAAATAAATGAAACTAATTAAGTTTCATTTCCCTAACATAAGATCAAACAAAGAATGAGAACAATAGTGTAAGTTACATTAATAGTTACATTAATAGTTTTTTCTGCTGTGCCGTGTTTGGAAGAGGTGAAGTGAAACTGTCATAAAAGCCCATATTCACATGTGACTATGGCCACTTTTAAGCTTTCAACAGGTGACACTATTGATCAGCCTGAGTCCCAGTGCACCCTGACAGTTAAACAAAGCACAAATTATGCATGGATTTAAAAGAATGGAAGAGGCAATTGATCTTTGAGGGGGAAAGGGGTTTTATAGTAGCCTAAAAGAGCTGTAATCCTTGAGCAAAATTAAGATTTTCACTTATACAGTTATTTTTTTTAATAAACCGAGGTTTAAAAGTTAGCTATGTCATGAAGTCACACGCCATTCTCTGATTTTTCCCGAGAGAACAAATCAGGTTATTTCAGTATTTAATCTAAAGGACCAAACTCAAAACCATCCTGTTTAACCAACTTTGCCATTCAAGGTTTTTCAGAAATATTTGCAGTAATTTTTCCTTCTTTTATGCACATGCAACATTTCAGTATGATGCACCTGTTTTGTGAATAAATCCATAAAGTTCTACATAGAAAACCTGTTGAAAGAACACCAGTGCTTACCTGTACAAAGTGCACCACATGTTAAACAGAGGAGAAGCATACACGCCAACTGTGTCTGCATCTTGATCAGAACAAAAAAATCTGAAAAGAAATACCCCAAAAGAACAAAAAAAGGATCCCACACTGAAGAATTCACCTGAGGAGGAATCTAGTCCATAAGGTTAGGGGCCAGACACAGACAAAGAGAGGCTGGAGACACAATTTAGTGAAGCTGCTGTTTTGTTTTTTCTTGTTCTTCTTCTTCAGATCTATACACGCTTAAGCAGTTTCTGCTGCTGGGATGTGAAGCACAGTGGGCTCCATTCCCTGGGTATATAAGAGCCAAAATGATGTCACAGCATCTGCCCCCCCCCTTACCCCACCCACACAGACACACATCTCCATCCCCACCTTCCCACCCATTACCACATCCCACTCATTCTCCTGTGTCATCAGATGTTTCATCCGACGACACTCCGGCATCATGACGTGAAAGGTTTTTGCGTCAAGGTTTTGAAGATGTGGTTATTTCCCTTCATGAATGCACACAGTCCGAGGTTAGTTTTGCCTCATGTTCCACTGATGGGTACCAGCAGTGATGAGGCAGGATGAACGAATCAGGCTCACTTTTTGCTTCACAGTTTGAACAGTCTTTTCATTTTTTTTCTAATTCACCAGGTTGTTGTCTTGGTTAACAAACAAAACCACTACATGCTAAAGGCTCAAATATTGGTGACGATTACAATTTAATTAACGTGAAGGCACAACTCTGTCCATGTTTCTCTAAAGCAGGTTTTACTTTGTAATAGTTTTTTTTTCTACTATAAATTCCCGCTGACATAAATGTAATCCATAAACCAACAAATAGCTTGAAATTTATTACTGCATTGCATGATCATCACAATCAGTCCACAACCTGCAGATGTTGGGATTTCTGTTTTTGACTTTAATAATAAAAAGCTTTTTCACTGGAGCTTAACCTGGCTTTTACAACTTGTTAAGAGGACCTTGGAAACAATGACTAAGAAAATAATCTTACCACCAGGTCTGTTTGGTAGATTTTTGAAAGCTTTCCATCAAATATCCTCCAACTTTATTTCTCTTTTTAGGATTATATTTTTGCTTAATTCCATAGAAAACACTTTTAAATCAGCATACTTACTCTATGAACTTAAGAGCAAATATAAACTCATGCACTAATTTCTGATTCATTTTGTTAGTGTAGTTTAAATAGAGCTGTTTTCTGGTTTTGTTGCCAGAGATGGGCAGTAACGCGTTACAAGTAACAAGTAACAAGTAACGCGTTACTGTAATCCAATTACTTTACTCGTTACTTGAAAAAAGTAAGGGATTACTATTGCAAAAACGGGAATTAGATTACCGTTACTTTCCCGTAGGAACGCTGCGTTACTGCGTTACTGCGTTACTAAAACCGTGATTTTTTGCGAGAATGTCTCATGACAGTGACGTGCGAAGTTCGTGGCAACAGCTGTGTGCAGATCAACAATGGATCACATATCGATTGTGGGAGAGAGTATGAGCGTGCAGCGTTTAAAGCGTGGAAGTACTGACCTTACTTTGAGTTTGATCCCATAAAAAGTGACAAAAACATTACCGTCCATTGTGCGTGGGAAGAAAACTTCTTTTTACAGCAAAAAAACCCCTAAACTTCCGAGCAAGCACCGAGTGCGCTACGACATAATGGGAAATTCACAGAGAAACTCGTGGATTCTTCCACTGACTGCTGCGGCACACCTGCACCAGGGTAAACCTCCGCCTACCCTACTCCTGCTATACAGGTGAAAATAGAGCAACAGGACCGCTAGTCTTTGATTTTATTTATTTTCTGCTGTGTTTTACTTGCATCTATTTGAAAGACTGAGTGTAAACACACACAAAAAAATATTTTATGTGCTGGAATGTGCAGAAAATAGGTTTAAATATTAAACAAATTTCTTCCAGTCAGAGAATGTTGCATATAATTTAATTTTTGCTTGATGCATAAAGTTAAAAGATTAAAAATAATAAAACAAGTTTTAAAAAGGGACCTTTCCGTTTGATAACATTTTGTATGATGGATTATGTAGAAAAAGTAGAATTGGGCTGAAAGATCTATCGCTTTATTACCTATTCAGGTTGTAAATCGTGTTTTTAAAAAGTAACTAAGTAACTAGGTAATTAATTACTTTTGAAAATAAGTAATCAGTAAAGTAACAGGATTACTTTTTTGGGGAAGTAATCAGTAATTAGTTACTGATTACTTTTTTCAAGTAACTTGACCAACACTGTTTGTTGCACAAAATTGTAAAGGGGGAGCCATTTGTTGTGACCGGTTGAGCCTGAGGAAAAAACATGAGATGAGGTAAGTGAAGAAGAAGCCTTCTGGGAGCCTAACTCTATTGCAGCTAACCAATGGATGGTCCATGGTCACCTGATCCAGCCCTTACTATAGGCTACATCAAAAGGGAAGTTTTAAGCCTAATTTTAAAAGTGAAGAACCTGTCTGTCTCCCAAACTGGGAACCGATTAAGGTCAAATTAGTTCAATTTAATTTTATTTATATAGCATCAAATCACAACAGTTGCCTCAATGTGGTTTATAGACCCTCTGATAATACAGAGAAAAACTTCTCAATCAGATGTCACACTCTGGTGACAGTGGGAAGGAAAAACTCCCGTTTAACAGGAATAAACCTCTGGCAGAACCCGGCTCAGGGAGGGGCGGCCATCTGCAACAACCGGCTGTAAGTGAGGAGAGGAAGACAGGATGAAGACATGCTGAGAGAGCCAGAGATTAATAATAAATAACGATTAAATTCAAGGAGACAGAAGAGGGACCTGATAGCTGAAAGTTCCACCTCAAATTCTCCTTTAAAGGTTTGTATGTGAGGAGAAGAATTTTAACTTCTTTATTTAACAGGGAGCCAGTGAAGAGAGGCCGATGTAGAAAAATAGGATTTCTCTTTCTAGTCCCTGTCAGAATTCTCACTGCAGCCTTCTGATGTAACATTTAACTGCAAATGTGTCTGCAGAAGCAGACACCGACAACCATTAATGGGTTTAACGTGTTTATTGAACAGATAGTAAAGGGTAGGTGAGTGACTTAGAATGCTACAACCTTTATGGGAGTCTCTACTGAAGGAGACAGAGTGCATGCAGGTAAGTCTCTGTAAGTTATTAGAGGTGAGAGAAAATTCTTACTTGTAATTTGCTTGAACAGGGATTTAAGAGGGACTGCTGGCACACAGACACAATACCTTAGGAGTAGTGAGTGGGTTGGTGGAAAGTGGGGAGGCAGGTGAGATGAGGGTGAGTCCTTCTGTCTTCAAAGCTCAGATGATGTCTGTAGAACTCCTTGGTGAAGCATGGATCAGGAAACTTGAACAGAAGAAAGACAGCACAGGCCGAGAGTGGACATAGGGAGGCAAAGCAGAGAGAGAAAGAAAGACAGACCAAGAAGAAAACCCCACATCTGCCCAACCATAACATCTGGATCAAATGAAAACCTTTTCAGGGAGCTTCTGAACGAGCAGATAATAATTATTTACAGGAGTCCAGTCATTGTAGGTAGTCCTATATATACCTGTTACGGCCCTAGCAGGGCCTCCTCCTGAAGGTGCCTGTGTGGGCGTGTCCCACCACCTCTTCTGCCTGAGGTGCCACCTTTCCCTTTTGTGCAGCTGACTCTCGTCAGTAATCAAGGAGATTTAAGCCCAGGGAAAGGTGAGCTCTGGGCCAGAGTGCCAGTAGTGTGGTTGCAGCTAGTGAGCTGTATGTTTGTGTGGTTACAGCTAGTGAGCTGAGTGTTTGGTGTATTTGCAGTTAGTGAGCTGCTCTTTCTTTTTGGCTTACGTTTTACTTTATTGACCAACGCCTGAGTTTTGTTTGTTTTCTTAAATGGTGATAGCGGCTTGTCCGTCTCTTTTAGTTGAGCTACTTTAATAAAACTCTTTAATTTAACCCTCATACCTTCTTGTCTCCTTTTTCTGACCCGGACACTTTTCGTTACTTCCCCCTCACCGCCTAGACCCCTCAGGGGAACGTAACAATACCTTTAATATGCACACTGAAGGATATATGAAAGAATAAGTGAATATATCAAAGATTCCTTGCAGTGTTATTGGAGCCCAAGGTAGTACCATCAAGGCTTACATGTCTATTAGGCACATCTGAAGGTTCAGTAATTGATTTGTATCTCCTGCCTTCATGAGAAACTGAGTTTTATCAACATAGCAATGAAAGTTTTTGCAGTTATTTCTACTAACATTGTCTAAGGGAAGCATGTGCTGTCAATAGTATTGATCCCAGCCCAGAACCCAGAAGAATTTTCCCCTAATGGTTAATTTTATTTGTAAAGAAATTCATGAAGTCATTAGCAGTTAAGGTCAAAGGAATACTTGGGTCAGCAGAGCTCTGACTCTTTGCCTGGCTGCTCTGCTGAACAGAAACTGTTTTCCTCTATCGGATGTCTAATCATTGAGGGCTTTTTAAAGAGTAGCAAAGTATTTTTTCCAGATCAGAAGAAGGTCTTCTAATTTAGTGAAATGCCATTTCCTCCCTAGTTTAAAAGTTGCCTGCTTTAAGACAGGTGTGACTTATACAAAGCTGTACGTTTCTCTGCTTTGTTGAGTCATAGTTGGGCTGTTACATAGGTAACAAGATAATCTGTCTCTGAAGGAGTAAGATTCAGGTAGCTGCTCGCATCATGAGTCAGTACATGGTATTATTGAAGATAACAGTGCAAGGATCATGTCTTTAAACTTTGTTACAGCACTTTCAGAGAGACCTCCACTGTAATGAAATGTATTCCCATTATTGTAAATTTAAATTTAAAAAATGGTCAGACAAGACATGTTTTCAGGGAATACTGTTAAATACTCAGTTTCTATGATGTACCATATGTCAGGACAAGATTCAGAGTGTTTTTAAAATGACGAGTCAGTTCATTTACATTCTGAAAGAAGCTAATTGTGTTTAAATCACATACAGTGTGGAGGCTGTTGCTCTCAGCATTTACACTAATGTTAAAATCACTTTCAACGATGAGTTTAAGTAATGCTCAGTCAGTTGTTTTAGCTGTGTGTTTTTGTGGCTACCCTATTTAGTAATTAACCCCCAAAAACAATTAAATAATTTCAATATGTGTTAGGACAGCTTGAAAAACCACGTGCTCTTTGAGAGATTTACAGCGTCAAACACTCTTAGACTTTTTTTTTTAAACAGGCTGTTTCATCTCAATGTAACATTTGTTGATCCAGAAAGGAAGACCATTTATCAAAACCCAACATGTTACATTTTCCTGGGTTGTAATGTAAACATGTTGTAACATTACATTACAGCTTTTTTTTATGTCGTCAGCAGGGTGGATACATGAAAAGAAATGCTGTTATTCTGTGCCTTATCTGCTCTATATTTTATATTATAGTTCCGCTAATATTTCAACATAATCTACAATGTTCTCTAATTGTTACGTTATTTCGTATTTCTGCAGAGCTGAGTATCCTTTTGAAGAAAGTGTTTCGTTTAGTCGTTCAGGTTGTTCCTGCAGGTGGAAGGGGGCAGAGTTTCACCATTAAATCTCGTTTGGCTGTAGGAAACACCTCCCTCCGCTTTTCGGATGGGGCGGATAGAGTTGCACCCGGGACACCCGTCAACTTTTCTGAAACATTCCGATAAGTGTCCGACGTCCTACCATGCCTGGACTGTAACTCACTTTGGATCGCCGGTCTGTTTTCTTGTGCTCCTGAGTCATGGCTCCATTTGGAAAAAACTTCCTTAAAGCCCGAATGAAAAACAGGTAACTTGATCAGATGAGTATGAGCTTTCTTTAAACCTGTTGAGTGTGTTTTCCCCCAACTTCGAGCATTAAAAAAAGACGTTACAATGAAATGCGTGAGGGAGACGATTTACGCTCAACTCGGCGCGCATCGAACTACGAATGAGCAGCACAAAATAAAACGCAGTTAAGTTGTTAATTTAGTTCTGCATATCATCTTTTTGACTATTATTATTGTTTTAAAAAATGATGTCTCCCCGGTCCAGTTAGAAAAACTGACAAACCTCCATACTGAATTCCAAGGAAATAATATACACTTCCGTGGAATATGAGATTTTGAGCGTCCTTTTTTTCATCAAGGTTATTACTATCTTAAACCAATTCATTCTTAATTTCCTTAATACTATTTGGGGAGTAATATATATTAATTTTACTAATTAAAAGCCAGTTTTGGCGAACCTGTCCGTGTGTGCACATGTTAAGATTTTTCATGTTACATTTTTAATGTAACTATACATGAACGATTTTATCAGTGTGCCAATGAGTGATGTGCCTTTTAGTGGTGGTCTTTGTTTGTTTACAACACTGCAGGCCTACTGTACATTAGCTTGTAAACGTTTGGACTTTCTTCTGCTATTATAAAAAAAAACACACACACATATGTACACGTACAAAGTAGTAGAGATCATGTAATCTGTATTACCATAATTTGCTTTTTGCAATTTCCCTAAGAGCGTAGCTTGGCCTTTTGATGTGCTTCTCTCTGCAGCTGGGGTCCAGCTACAGTTCTGTAAAGGCAAGGAGGAAAGTAGAGTTACTGAGCCACAAGCTGTCGTCTGTTATTGGTGTAGACATTCTGCTTCTTTTGTTGACTACAGACTTTTGTTGTGCAGAGCTGGTAAACAGAGTTCTCTTTCTGAGTATCTAGGTCATGATTGAATCCCTTGCTGCCAAGATCAAGACAAGGAAAGTTAAAGGGTTTTAATTAGCTTTACTCATTAAGGGTCTCAATTAACACCAAACACAGCAACAACGCTGAGAGGTATGGTAGTGTACAGTGCTAAATTACAACACTTTGACAGAGGCACCATCAGCAGAATTGATGCATTTTCACATCACACAGAGCTGAGATGAATTATCTTTGATAACTTCAAACAGTCTGACTGAAGTTGTCTCCAGTGGCTGTCTTATTTTTTTTTTCTTGCATAGTAATTATCATCGAGGCACCTATAATTATCTCAAGTGTTTAGATCTTTAGACATGTCAAACGCTTCACTTCGGAGACACCTGAGGCTGGCTCCTACTCGAGGTGAAACTTTGAGCTGGATGTTGACAACATGTGCAGTCGGAGCAAGCCGAAGCATCAAAATATTCACAAAATAAGAAAACGTTAATGTTGATTTGGTAAATGTAAAAAATATTGGAATATTCCATACTAAAATCAGGGAGTCTGATCCTTCAAACAACAGGAAATACAAGCCTCAGAATTATGTGACCAAAGCAATGTAGTGACCACTTGCACTAAGCCACCACTATAGCATTGTTAATTAGTTTTTAACATTGCTAGATTAATACAAATTTGCAGGCTGCTGAAAGCAATAAAAAAAAAGACAGTTTGTGTTTAAAAAGGACAGGGGAAGTCATTTCTTTTAATGAGAAAGGGTTGTTATGGTGATTTAGATACTTCCTGTGGGCAAAAGATAATAGGGGTGGGCGATTTCACATAGGAAAGGAACAAACAGGGTGTGTTGTGTCTCTGCTCACAGATGCTTATCAGGGAAGGAGTCTTCCCAGAGATCAACATATCCAGATAAAAAAGTCACATTATTTCCTCAGCAATCCCTCATTCTTATCCTCAGATAAGAACAAGAGGAAACGTCTCCTGTCCAGCATCCAATAGTTTCTCTTCTGCATTCTCTGTGTTAAAGCCAAGCCAGACAGACACTTTGTAGATACTTTAGACTAGTATGATTTATTTGTTTTGGCTTGGATTTCTATATCTTACCTTTTTTAGTAAACCCCTATTGTTTTATATACACCAGTCAAACCTATAATTTGTTAGATAAACTACAAGTGTTGGTCTCGAAGAAAGAGAAACTTTGATTAGTGTAGGAAATGCAAATGCAAGCTTCTTATTGTCCCCTTTCACTTGTCTGATATTATTGACATTTATGTTTTTGAAGAAAAAAAAAAGTGCAGAGGTCATGAGTCTGCAGTGCATTGTGTCATATCCTGCAGCGCACATTCAGTTTCCTTTTAAAGGAAATACAGCTGAAAAATGTCTTCACTTCATCTCTAGTTGATCCAGTCAGCCACAACTTTTTATCAGAACTTGTTCTTCCAGTCAGCATTAGTTTAGTCATAAAATCAGGATGAGTAAGTAAGAAATGTTGGATTGCACATAGGCCTTTTTTTCTGGTTTTAACTTGAGGTTAGCATTTGTGATTTGAGGATTTATGTTTACTTATTTGATTGTACTTAGCTTGGCTTAACTGAACAGATCAAGATGCCAGTAAAATTCATGACTTTTCCATCAACCTCGTGTTAAGTGCTAATTATGAGGTATTACAGCTATGAAAACCACAAACAAAATGAAGGCGTTAGCATAAATCACACAGATTTTAATTTTGAATTGGTTGATGCTGCATAGAAGGTGAATTAATCTATCTGGGGTAAGTTTGATCGTTTCACTCAGGACTGTTTTGAGCTGTAAAAGCAAACCTGTGATCTTATCAGCAGCAAATATAATCAAATCCAAATATACTCACGATTCCATAGTGAGACGTGTTGACAGCAGAGGCTAAAGGTGTCACGGCTGCCGAGGCGAGCCGTGTGGATATAGAAGGAGGACCCAAGATGCAGGCAGTGGATGAGATACCGGTGGTTTTATTTACAGAGGTGTAGTGGCAAACAAACAGTGGGGCATAACAAACAACTAAAGACACCTAAACTGGGAGAACTAAAATAACAGACCTGGGAGCATATGACAACGGATGATGAATAGCAGAGAGACGCAGACGAGGAACAGGACTCCGTGGAACACAGGGTAACAGACTGACACAGAGTTACACAGACTGACACGGAGGAACACAGACGAACCGGCAACAGGCAGGAGAACACACAGGGCTTAAATACACACACCAGTAATCAGGGGATGAGAGACAGGAGGGCAACACAGCTGGGAGGAATCTGGGCTGACGGGACAGGGGAAACGTAAACTGATCACACTCACATACGACGCGGACCTTCACAATAAAACAGGAAACTCAGATACATGGAACCAGACAAGACATTGAACTAAACAGACAGATTCAGATGCAGACTCAGAGGCAGATCGAAAATATAACACACAGAACTCAAACAATAATAATCATCATCATCATAAACTAGAAAATGATAACTAAAAGCGCTGGGTCACCGACCCAGGACCATGACAGTACCCCCCCCCCCCCCCAAGGGCTGGCTCCAGACAGCCCAGCAGAAACACAAAAACGGACCAAAACCAAAAAAGAAAAAAAACACCCGACCAGGGTGGGCTGAGGGGGCCCAGGACGGAGGGACAGAGTCCAAAAGGCCCAGATGGTCAAGTTCAGGAGGCCGACCATGCGAATGGCAGCGGGGCCGGTCCCGATGCCGGCCACGCAGTAGGCAGTGGCGTGGAAACAGTTCTGGGGGCCGACCGTGCGGACGGCAACAGCGGCGTGGAAACAGTTCTGGGGGCCGACCGTGCGGACGGCAACAGCGGCGTGGAAACAGTTCTGGGGGCCGACCGTGCGGACGGCAACAGCGGCGTGGAAACAAGTCCGGAGGCCGGCCACGTGGAAGGCAGTGGCAGCGTTCAGGAGGGCGTCCACGGTGGCGGAGATGCCCAACAGGCGGCCAGGCAGATGACCGACGATGTGGAGGTGGTAGTAGGGGACCTGAAGGCTGCGTGGCCCCTGCAGCCCCAGGTGAAGCGGAGGCTGGACCAGACGAGGCGGAAGCTGAAGCGGAGGCTGGACCAGACGAGGCGGACGCTGATGAGGAGGCTGGACCAGACGAGGCGGACGCTGATGAGGAGGCTGAAGCCGGGCCAGGCGGACGCTGATGATGAGGAGGCTGAAGCCGGACCAGGCGACGCTGCTGATGAGGAGGCTGAAGCCGGACCAGGCGACGCTGCTGATGAGGAGGCTGAAGCCGGACCAGGCAAAGCAGCTGATGAGGAAGCTGAAGAGGAGGCCACTGCAGGTGATGCGGAGGCTGGACCAGACGAGGATGAAGACGCAGAGGCTGGACCAGACGAGGATGAAGACGCAGAGGCTGGACCAGACGATGAGGAAGATGCAGAGGCTGGACCAGACGGGGATGCAGAGGCTGGACCAGACGGGGATGCAGAGGCTGGACCAGACGGGGATGCAGAGGCTGGACCAGACGGGGATGCAGAGGCCGGACCAGGCAAAGCAGCTGATGAGGATGCTGAAGCTGGACCAGGCAAAGCAGCTGATGAGGATGCTGAAGCTGGACCAGGCAAAGCAGCTGATGAGGATGCTGAAGCTGGACCAGGCAAAGCAGCTGATGAGGAAGCTGAAGAGGAGGCCACTGCAGGTGATGCGGAGGCTGGACCAGGCGAGGATGAAGCAGTGGCTGGACCAGGCGAGGATGAAGCAGTGGCTGGACCAGGCGAGGATGAAGCAGTGGCTGGACCAGGTGAAGCGGATGAAGCCGAAGCATGCGCTGGACCAGGCGACGCTGAGGATGCTGAATCCGGACCAGGCGACGGCGTGGAGGATGCAGCAGAGGCCGGGCCAGGCAACGGCGTGGAGGATGCAGACGGAGGCGCTGCAGCAGATGGCGGCATGGATGAAACTGCTGCTGCAAGCGTGGATGAGGCTGCTGGTGGAGCAGCTGGTGGCTGGATGGGCTCCTCGGGCCCCCCAGCTGACGAGAAAGGAGGCTGGACGGGCTCCTCGGGCCCCCCAGCTGACGAGGCAGATGGCTGGACGGGCTCCTCGGGCCCCCCAGCAAAAACAGTCTCAGAACCAGTGGGCACTGGAGCCCCTGGCACACACAGAACAGAACCAGCAGGTGCGGAGACTTCTGGCAGGAACGCAACAGAACCAGCAGGTGCGGAGACCTCTGGCAGGAACGCAACAGGACCAGCAGGCACACGGGCCTCTGGCAGGGACAGAACAGGACCAGCAGGCACACGGGCCTCTGGCAAACACATAGCGGCCTGCAGCTGCGCAGAGCATTGACCCTGCTCAGACAGCGACAGCTCTGTGCAGTCCTCAGCTGGCTTCTTAAACTCCAGGGGTCCAGAGTCTGATGGGGGCTGAAACCCAGCCTCTGGGGAGGCCCTGGAGTGCATCTCAGTCTCAGAACTGGCCAGCCTTTGAGGAATGTTGACATTGTTCTTGGGTTTGTCTCTCTGCTTAGAGTACGGAGTTGTTGAACTGTCCGTTATGGGTTGGACTGACATGGCTTGCTGTACAGGAGGAGTAGGTGAAGGTGATGGCTGAACAGGTGGTGGAGCAACTGACACAGGATGCAGGGCTGGTGACTGCTGAACAGGAGGCTGAACTGAGGATAAAGCTAATGATTCTTCTGCTAACCGGGCTACTGACTGGGCCATGGATTGTAACAGGGTTTGTAATAAGTCTGGCTGTGACTGTAATTGAGCTATGGATTGTGAGGCTGAATGTGGCGGAGGTGGCGACTGGGCTTCCGGCCGGGCGGCTAACTGAGCTTCCGGCCGGGCGGCTAACTGAGCTACCTGCTGGGCAGCTGGCTCAACAAACACAGCCCCGGAATAAACAGTCATTCGAGCTGGCGAAACAGACGGAGTGTCTTTTCCACTCACCACAGCCGGCAGTTCCGAAGTCCTACTCTCCGGCTGTGGGGCGACGCGCCGACGGCGCGATCGTCGCTTCCTCCCGGGCGAAACCTCCGGCGGGCCGGGCAAAACCTCCGGCGGGCCGGGCAAAACCTCCGGCGGGCCGGGCAAAATCTTCACCAGCGGGCCGGGCAAAATCTTCACCGGCGGGCCGGGCAAAATCTTCACCGGCGGGCCGGGCAAAATCTTCACCGGCGGGCCGGGCAAAATCTTCACCGGCGGGCCGGGCAAAATCTTCACCGGCGGGCCGGGCAAAATCTTCACCGCCAGGCTGGGTTGGGAAGCGGTAGCGGCTGGAGGGCGAAGGTGCAGCTCATGAAGGAGGAAGTCCCGTGCCAGCGGGTGAAGCGAGTCTAGCAGCCAGGAGTGCGCAGAGAGTAGCTGCTGTAGCCTGGCTTCTACAGTGGAACTCTTCTTCCTCCTGCTCAAGCCACAGGTTTACCAACCTTGCGACCGTGTCGGTTA
Source organism: Aulonocara sp. 'chitande type north' Nkhata Bay (assembly GCF_057382095.1). Taxonomy (NCBI): domain Eukaryota; kingdom Metazoa; phylum Chordata; class Actinopteri; order Cichliformes; family Cichlidae; genus Aulonocara; species Aulonocara sp. 'chitande type north' Nkhata Bay. The sequence goes on along the minus strand of NC_141350.1, from coordinate 23,835,164 downwards.
CCTCCTCCCGAAACTCCTGGGTAGGTGCAAATGCTGCTGGGTCCATGTTGGCCGGTTCGTACTGTCACGGCTGCCGAGGCGAGCCGTGTGGATATAGAAGGAGGACCCAAGATACAGGCAGTGGATGAGATACCGGTGGTTTTATTTACAGAGGTGTAGTGGCAAACAAACAGTGGGGCATAACAAACAACTAAAGACACCTAAACTGGGAGAACTAAAATAACAGACCTGGGAGCATATGACAACGGATGATGAATAGCAGAGAGACGCAGACGAGGAACAGGACTCCGTGGAACACAGGGTAACAGACTGACACAGAGTTACACAGACTGACACGGAGGAACACAGACGAACCGGCAACAGGCAGGAGAACACACAGGGCTTAAATACACACACCAGTAATCAGGGGATGAGAGACAGGAGGGCAACACAGCTGGGAGGAATCTGGGCTGACGGGACAGGGGAAACGTAAACTGATCACACTCACATACGACGCGGACCTTCACAATAAAACAGGAAACTCAGATACATGGAACCAGACAAGACATTGAACTAAACAGACAGATTCAGATGCAGACTCAGAGGCAGATCGAAAATATAACACACAGAACTCAAACAATAATAATCATCATCATCATAAACTAGAAAATGATAACTAAAAGCGCTGGGTCACCGACCCAGGACCATGACAAAAGGACATGTTTGCCTATCTGCTATCAAAGCTTTGTTTCTGTTGAGCATATTTGCATCTCTTTTTCGTCATTGATCTGCCAAAACATGTCGGGACACTTTAGAGCTATAACTCTGTCATTTGCTATGACTTGCTCAAACCACCAGCATACAGGCCTCTGTGGTAACTTGTACCTTGCAAACTTATCACACAAGTGGGAACTGTTAATTCCTTCCAGGTTGTCATTATGAGCATTACAATATGCTACCGCAATGCAGCCGTAACGTAATCATCCAACACAGAAGCTGGTACGGAAATTCCTATAATTTAAGGTTAAACTGAACTTAGACGTGTGGGTAGTTTCCTCCCGCACGTCCCAGTTCTAACTGGATATCTCTGCCTCTAAGTTCAAGGTGAGGTCAAGTGGGTCTGCTCAGGTTTCTCGGGTTCATTCAAGTGTGAATTTAAAGTCGAACCTGTACTGTGCCAGTTGCCGTGCAACATCCGTCTTCACCCATAAGGGCTTTATATTTTAGTTTTTCTTGAAAGTATGTGTCATCTGAAGCTGTAATTCAACATTAGCTTTGAGTTCATTACACTATCAGTGTCAGCTTTGTCATTTACCACCCAGCAGTGTGACCTATGAAGGCACCCTCATTTGCTGCGTCTGGAACTGCTGTGTAATCCCAAGCTATGAATATCAAATGGCACCCAAAGTGACAGCCCTCATAAAGTATGTGGTGCGATGCAATCAGCGCAGCAGTGCATGCACTACTTGTGTATCTCTTGTCAGAGTCCTAACAGTTTGCCATGCATCTAATTGTTTGCTCTTAAAAAACACCGCAAAGTTCTGGTTAACCACATTTCAGCCAGTACAGTAAGTCAAAGTGGTGATGTCTGTGAGGCTAAGCCAGCACAATTCAAGTTGCCATTAATGGAGTCATATTCCTGCAGTATTCTTTCCAAAATAAACACAGCAGAAGAATCATTGTTCTATGAGGTAGAGCTTTAAAGAAAAAATATGCTATCGTTTAGGCTGAGGGGCTAGTGTACAGCCGTCTTTAATACCCTTTAGTACCCTGATAAAAATTGCTGTTTTCCTCAATAAGAAGCAATGTAAAAAGCCATAAAAGTGCAAGTTAGGTACTGTTTACAAGGTTGTGTCAGTGACAGAAAACTTCCAGGAATTGCTGGGAGTTTATGTGGATTTTGATGTACTAGCAGTTGACTCACAACCCTGAGGCTTACAGGGGCCTTAAATGTAAGTGATAATGCTGTTAGCTGCAGAAATGCAAAGCAGGATACCAAGAGCTTTCAATAAGTTCTGCCACAGCAGGACACAGACTTCACATCTACTAACTGCTGGGAATCATTGAGGCTTTGCCATTTTGGCTGCATTGCATAAGCTACAGTGTTTAGACATTCTCCAAGTCAATTCACACTGGCATTAGTTGCAGCATGTGTATCTGGACCTTAACAATCAAAGAACTCTAACAATAAATATTCCTTTAACTAATTTGGAAACTAAATTAGACTCATAAAAGTCATTCTCATGAATAAATGAAATATTTATTTCTTTTTCGTCCAAATAAATCATTTGCTTTCAGTTCCAATGTGTTCCAGTGATAACGCATAATAGAAACTGTTAGCTCTTTCTTCACAGTAGAATGAAAATTAAAAGTAACCATAGTGAGCAACATGGAATCTCTTTTCCTCCCTTCCTCCTACAGTGCATAAAAATATAGTGGCAGGATGTTGCCTGAGTGCTGGTGATTGTGGCCTGAGACAAATACAGGTGTTTCCCTGCCTAACTGTACTGTCTTCCTGCACAGCTGTGGCCTTGGGTCACCCTTTCTGAAATAGCCAGTGTATGTACAGCATGTTTATTCGCCTGCAAGATTAGAAATGAGGACAGTGTGTGACAGGTTCAGGTTTATTGGAAACATCTGCATTGTGTATTTACAGATGTGTAGTATAGCTATGCTGCACTGAACATGTAATTATGATTTTGTTCCCTTTTCCTTTACCTTTCTTCTTTCGTGCCCTTGCACTTCTTGCCTCAGCCATTCTTTCATCCTTGCAATACAGTATAACAGTGGCTCACAAAATATTTTTTGGCCCCATATAATGAAATTGCTCTGATTTTTGGATTCCTCATCACATGCTGAGAAGGTGGGAGAGGTTTTGACCCATTAATGCACATGTGAAAGTAACCTTTAAGTATTGTTTTATCAATAATAAATAAAATATGCATAATTGGTCAGGTTTACCACTCGTAATTCATCCAAATGAATTTGTTTTGTACATAGCATTTTAATTTAAGCTGACAACGACACTATGTTTAATAAAAGTAATGGGTTAAAAAGTGAAATAATGTATTGTATTATATTATAATAAGACTTTTTCAAACACACCACAAACTTGCCACAGTTGATGCCATGGTTCATGCCCTAACACATATTGACTGCTCTATGATGTTGAGCTGTTGTGTCAGATAAGCTCATTTTTTAAGCATGTGGCCACTATGTACGGTGTACTGGGTACACCGCCTGTTTTCTTTCCTGTGCAGCAGTAGCACTGGGGCTGTGTTGTATTGGGTGAAGTTGGAAATTCCATGGTCAAAGCAACAAGGGTTGTTGTCTATTAAATGCTTGAGGCATGTTGGAATTGTTTGGCCTACACATAGCTCAGGTATTTGCTTTGCTCCGGTTTTCTCCAAGAGTCTCAATAACCATTAACCAACCTATGAATTGCATTCCTGAGACCTTATTCGCCAGATGTTTACACTATGCTCCAGTTGGGTGTCCATGTGTTATGTGGGAACCAATACATTGTGGTATCAGTCTGTCAAATCTACAAACTGAGAGATAAGCCTCTTTCTCCCTTTGAATAATATACACAATGTCTTAGACATGCAGGTTGGGGTATCCTATCTTAATAGGATGTGGCTTGTTTTTTGTTTTTTTTGGTTTGGTTGGTTGGTTTTTTTGCTTCCTCCCGCATTGGTGACGTAAATTAGCATAAGTTGCATTCGGCCAAGGTTATCAGAACAAATAAAGGCAAAGCAGGTAGATGATGTAGGGTTTAGATGTGAAGACGTTGCTGCATACCAACCTGAGGAACAACACTGAACTTTGATAGCTGGGCTAAACAAAGGACTTGATTTTAATCCCAAAGTCTGTTTTAATACATTGTAAATATAGATAAGACTTCAGATTTATCTAGATAGTAAAGTGAAATATAATTTTAAAAGGCTTAGATGAAAATCCCACTTCCAGACAAGTGTGTTGGCCCATTCCTTTTACCCATCAGTGTCACTATATCAAATTTCCTGACAAGCTACAGCCAGATTTCCTTGTTGATGTTTTCTGCTTTTGTTATTTAAGGCTAATTTTTTCAACCTTTTTTTATTCGTAGATGTGATATTATCCAGGATTAGAAGAATGCTTTTCTCTATTACTGTGAACTGACTAAAGAAGTATTGTCTTTTGGGTTGAAAAACCACAGACCAACATTCCTTTAACCCACAAAAATCAGTCTGCAGTTAAACCATCAAAGGAGGAGTTCTACTTTTTTGTGTCTGTGATTTTTATGTGGATAATCTTTCTCTGGGTTTCTTTGCGATTAAACTGTCTGCAATTATAGGAGTATTATGTGTCACTTATTTTTCCCTGAAGACTAGAATTTAACTTTAAATAATTCACCAAGACAGAAACTTGGCAGTCAGAGATTCCCTAATGAAACACATGAATCGCAGAATGTTCCTAACATGTTATCTTTCATATAAATAATAGAGTGATACATCATTCTTTATCCTGAAATCAGATTTAAATGTCCGGTGATGTTATCTTCTTATTTGTGGCCGTCTGCATTGCCGGTGCCTATCATTTAATGACTGGATATTAGGTCCTGAATATTACCGGTGGTTCATTAAGGATGTAAAAAATGAATATCTTCGGCCCATCAGAGGTCAATTTTTGAACAGGTTTTACGATCCATGCAAAAACTTAATGAGGGCCTTGAGGTTAAATAGCTCAGAACTGAATCATTAAGTGATCATCTCTGATGAGTAAGACGATGAGAAACAGTAATAGAATCAAGCCAGGAAGCACAAAATGACTGAATGTAGTTTTCTGCTCATTGACCTAATGGAAAGCCATCAAATAAGGATGCATTCATAAAAACATACTACTTAGAATAGGAAAACAACTTTTAAAGTATTATAGAGAGAGAGACTTATTTTACTTCAGATGGCAAGTATGTTGAAATATGGCTGTCTAAATTTCCTTTTGGGATTATTTATCTAACTACATTTTTTTTAACCCTTTTGTTGAACTGCTGTCTAGAAAGGAGCATTTCTAATCCCCAAATGCACGTGTCTAGAATTGAATTTGTGAACATAACTACTACTATCACTAAAAATGTATTCCAATTCAATTTATAAAGCACCAAAACACAACACCAAGTTAAAGACTTACAATAATACAGAGAAAACAGAGAAAACTTCAAAAATCAGATGTCGCACTTTAGTGACTGTGGGAAGGAAAAACTCCATATTTACAGGAAGAAACCTGCGGCAGAACCAGGCTCAGTGGGGGCCAGCCATCTGCCCCAACTGGTTGGAGGTGAGGGGAAGGAAACACGACCAGCAATCCAAACCCGCCTTAATGCAATGAAACATGAAGGGTTATATTTTAATGTCACAGAGTGTAAACATTGTAGAGCATTAACTTAAGAAAGCATTTCCAAGTTTTCATGCATAGCCAAAGTTGTAACTTTTGTTTTTTTGTCTTCTGCATAGGACAAAAGATGCAGAGCCTGTGGTAGGAAAGGAGATCCAAGTTACTGTCTGCAATGAAGAGAAGGTTGTCTGTGGAGTAACAAAGCATACGACATGTGCAGATATGATTCAGGCATTGCTGGATGATCACAAGTCAGTCCCAGAGAGCAAGCGGCTACTGGATGGAGAACCCAAAGACTTCTGTCTCGTTGAACGGTGGAAGGGTTTCGAGAGAGCTTTGCCACCTCTTACCAGAATACTGAGACTCTGGTATGCTTGGGGTGATCAGAGGCCCTTCATACAGTTTATTCTAGTTAAAACCAGTGATTTCGTGCCTCAGCCTGCTAAGAAAGGTGGAAAGTGCAAAGGGGCCAAGCTGAAGCGATGTGAGCACGGTCGTGCTCAGTATTCCCAGTCTCTGCCAGCGGAAAAACAAAAGCGCATGGTAAAAAAAGCTTTCCGAAAGCTGGAGAAACTTCATATGGAGAGCAAAAGCTCCCTAGGTGCAGAGGAGATCGACCAGATGGTGCAACTTATTCTCAACCAGGACCACACAATTAGAGAGCAGATCCAGCGGATAAGGGAGCTAGATTCAGAGATTGAGCGGATTGAGCTGCAAGTCCAGCAAGAAACCAAGTCGGAGACTTCCTTGGCTCAGGCCTGCAGTCCAAATTCCGAGGCACACATTGAGGAGCAGCTGCAAGAATACTTGTACACCAGCGATGGGGTTGTACAGCTGGACATGGAGGTTCAGAGGCACCAGGAACTCATCCTCCAGTTGTCCCATGAAATTGACGCTGAGCTTAGGAAGGCCAGCCTTGCTCTGGCTCAAGATGAAGACCAGGAAGGAATGGCCACTGGTTCCTGGATCCCCGCTGACACAGACGAAGCATTTTATACTGCTGAAATCGAGAGGCTGCGGGGCGAACTGAATCACAGCCTCTTCACCGGTGTTTCCATTCACAACCAAGCTGCTGAAATAGACAAGCAGATAAAGTACTTTGACAATACACTGGTTTCTAAGGATCAAGAGTGCTGGCAGCTAGCCGCCCAGCTGAGCTCATTGCAAATCACGGACAGCACAGAGGAGGAGCAGCCCATAACAGTCCAAGGGAAAAGTGAGACCCAGTGCGGCATTTCTCAGACAGTGAAACTCAAACACACCCTGTCCCCTCTAGACATTACAGACACAGACTCAGACACTGGGATTAGCTCCACACACAGTCAGGACTCTCTGTCACCGTGTCTCGATTTCCCTCCCCCGCTGGACACAGACGTTTGAAGAACCCGGTTCACTCAGCAATGTGTTCTTCTTCAGTCACCAGCTGCAGTTTTTTACTCCTCACATGTGCTCTTTGTTTCATGCTCTGTGCTTGCAAAATTAGCAAAAAGACACATTTTCTGCAATTTTTAGTGTCTCCGGAACTTTGTTGCATCGTCATCACACCATGCCAAAAAGAAGAATGTAAGAAATGTCAACTTGGGTTCCAACAAATTAATACAAGAGTACTGTGGTTGATTCTTAAACGTGTTCACAGAAAATTGGTCAAAAATGTTTTTGCAAAGAGTTTGCAAGATGCAAAACATATCCTTGTTTAATATGAATAATTTTCTCAGGTATCAAAGTAACAGATGGTTAGGTATCAGTGTAACATGAAATAATACATGCAAGACACTAACTGAGGCTGTGCGTGCGCTACTTATAATCCTACATTATTGATAGAAGGTTTTCCCATTTTTAATTGCCAACAGAGATGCAAAGACCAATTTTTAGATGTTTAGATTTGTCACTTTAGATGATAGTAAATAAGCTTTTTGCTTTTTGTAAAGTCCTCAAGCTATTTATTAAGTTGCACTTCTTACACACTTAAGGCTATTAACAATGTTTTATATTAAAACAAAAAGATAATAGTTTTGATGTAGTATTTGTAAAAGAAAAATATACTTTAAACACTGTTCTTGACTATTCTGTAAATACAAACCTAGTTCGCCCGATTTCAAATGGTAATTGCCCCTTCTTGATATATCATTATTTAACTGTGATTAGATGACATCTTTCTGTCTAGAAAGGGCTACAAAGTCATTTCTAAGGCTTTCATGATTCAACACTAAGAAAGAGAATAGATAAAAATGGCATCCATTGCAGAGTTCCAAGGTGAAAATCACTGCTGACCAAAAAGAACACAAAACCTTGTGTCACATCTACCAAAAACAACTTGATTCCCGAATATTCTGTGGATTGATTAGACAAAAGCAGAACTTTCTGAAAGGTTTGCATCCTGTTACACCTGACGTAAAAGGTAGCACAGCATTTAATAAGGAAAACATCATACCAACAGTCAAACGCAGTGGTGGTAGTGTGATGGTCTAGGGCTGCTTTCCTGCATCAAGGCTTTGGCAACTCTCTACCGAACAGACTCTATCCTGGCAGACGGCATCACCTGGAACTCAAGTGCACTGAGGTTATGCAGCAGGACAATGATCCAAAGTACGCCACTGAATGGCTTAAATACACACAAAGAGCAATGAGCTCACAAGGAGTCCAAACTGAAATCTAATTGAGATGTTTTGGCATAACATCTCAATTAGTTCATGCTCAAAAATATTCCAGTGGGGCTTAATTAAAACAATTCTGCAAAGAAGAGTAGAACAAAGTTCCTCCACAGTGATGTGAAGGACTCATTGCCAGTTATTGCTAATGTGTAATTGCAGTCCATGCTGCTAAGATTGGCACAACCTGTTATTGGGTTTAGGGGTTTCGTTTTTGACACAAGACCTTGTTGCATTTAGTTATTTTACCTTAATAGATAAAATCATCATTTAAAAAGTGCATTTTGTATTTACCCGGGTTATCTTTGTCTAATGTTTAAAACAGTGTGACAAATATGCAGAAATATAAGATATCAGGAAGGAGGCAAATACTTTTTCGCAGCACCTTATGCTTCTGCAAGTAATATAAGTAATTACTGAGAAAGGCACAATTGTAAAAGAAAAGCTTATTTATTTACTGTAGTTACCAAACTACCAGTTACCAGAATTTTGGGACATTGTGTAAAATTCAAGTAAAAATAAAATGCAATGGGTTCATGAGATCTGCAAATCTTGTAAACCCATTTTGCTCGTAAACATTTCAAACATTTTAATATTTCATGAAAATAGTATCTCATTTTGGATTTGGTGACAGCAGCATGTCTCAGAAAAGTTGGTGAAGGGCAAACGAAATTCAAGTTACAACAATTTCTGGTACATAAATAGCTGGTGGGACATTTTTCAGATAATTTGGCAACAGGTCAGTAAAATGACACAGTCTGAAAACATGGGAAGCCAAAAATATGACAAAGAAGACAAAGAATCTTATATCAAATAAGAATGGGAAAACATTCCTCTCCCACGAGTCCAGCAACCGTTCTCCTGAGTTCCCACATGTTTACAGACTTAGGGGAAGCTACACAGCATAAACGTGGCTCTCTTCCAACTTTTTTGTCATGCAGAGATGTGTTGCTGCAGTCAATTTCAAAATGAGCTAATATCTTTTTCTTAAAATGCCACATTTTTCTCAGTTTAAGCATTGAACGTGTATCCTCTTGTTAATTAAATATGGGTTTATGAGATTTGCTTATCACTGCATTGTTTTTGTTTGCAATTTTCACAACGTTCCAGCTTATTTGGAAATGGGTTTGTATTTTTCAGATGTAATTTTGTGACAAATCACTATTCGCTACCTGCCTAATCAAACACTATTTTCACTATCCACCAAATTCAATTCACACGCCCTGTGTTTTAACCACTTAAAACATAAGCTATTATAAAGAACAATGTACATCTTGACTTTCATAATAAAAGCTAATACTTTAAATAACTAAAAACACTGTCGTTGGGTTTTTCGGCACCATTTGTTTAGGATTTGATTGTCTTATAAATAAAGCCTAGCAACAGCGCTGACTAAGGAAGGGTATCTTCTTATACAAATCATAGGATTTGAAATCATAGGGCTGCTTGCCACATTTCCAACAGTTTCACATCTAGTTAGGGTCTTTAAACACTTACAAATTGGTTTTGATCAAACACAAATCTACGCCTGGAGACTGGCGTAGTTTTGTGTCCTTTTTGGGAAGAATACATCTTCCAATGTTTTTTATCATTATTATTATTATTTTAGTTGCCATTTGTATAGGCACAAAATCTTGGGTTATTAAAAATGCAAAAAAAAAAAATAGTTAAGCACTGGGCTGCTTCTAGAAAATCTTTATTCTAAGGTTAAAAGGGGGAAAAAACTAGTGTGTCATACCCATTGAATTGAATTAAGCTCTCAGTCACCATAGAGATATGACACAGTTACCTCAGAGTCCTCAGGCACCATATAATCAGACGAGATGGTCACCAGGCTAGCACAAACAACAGCGAACACTCTCCTCATGTCTAGGTACTGCTGACAGATGAACACTTTGTGCTCAGGGCAGAGCTGGGCTGGAAAAAAGCAGAGGATATCTATTTCACACACTAATTGACTCACCCACCCTGCCCTCTGTCTTTGCTCCTTCAAGCTACCAAGTAACCAAGCATGAAAGGCCTGAGAGCTTACAGTTCGAAGCAATCTTGCACTGGCATCCCCAACCTGTTGATGAAATGGAGGTTTATGGTGTTATGGACCAGGCTTTCTATAGCTCCTTTCTACTCCTTTCTGAGAACTCAAGCACTTTCTTCTAGTGTCAATCACATTATCATACATGCACATAGTGGTTTTATCTATACAAAAGCACTTTTATCTAACTCACTCACACTCCGATGGATACATCAGGGAAAACTTGGGGTTTAGTATCTTGCCCATCTTGCTCTTTGAGACATGGGGAACACAGAAATATCTGGGGATTGATCTGACCAGACAGTCTGCTATCCAACTACTAACCAGGCGCTAACATTTTCCAAAATCCGACAAGATCGGATTAGTTTTATTAAACTTTTAAGAAATATACTTTTGGCGCATTTGAAGGAAATGATCAAATAAAGAGCCACAGACCAAATAGTTTTCATTGTGTCATAATAAAGTTTGATTTCCCTCTGATCTATAGAGAGAGCCCAAGCTGTTTTTTGATACTGCATTTTGTAAGTGACCCCACTGATTGTGGCCACAGCAGACTCACTCACTATGAGTCACAGCATCTAGATAGAAGAGCTAGATTGCTTAGCTGTCTGCCGCTGAGGCAGATAAAAGACAGACTGTGGCTACAGCCATGGTTGTACTTTGGTTCTTATGATTACGCATATGACACATTAGCTTATAATGAGTGTTGCACTACATGCAGAGGTTTTATGACGTATGGAGTGAAAATCATGATTGTGCTAACTAGGCATTGTATTAAACTACTGTGTTCTTTAACGGCTTAGGTGGATTGGTAGCAAATCTTTCATATGTAATGAGAATAACTTTTGTGGCTAACATGCAGGTTAATGCCAACAGGACCACTGAAGGACAGTCACAGCACAACACACACTGAACCGAAGTTACATGTGCTTGAATGATATTGATGTGGATTGTGCTTTGATCAGAGCCACCAGTGCACATTTAAAATGCCACAAAGGCTGGTCCAACCGTAAGTGAAAATATCACGAGGGCCCCCTCACTGAAAAAAAGCATGCAAAAATAAGAACAGGTTAAAACCAAAGTCAGAAAAATCAACCGTGTCTATGTTGAAAGATCAAATTAAAAATGATAATAATGGTTTACAAGTGCAATGCCGGAGGGTGAAATTTCACTGCATGAGTCATCAGTGCTCTTAATACCTCAGGGGGAGCAACAGAATCAAACTCCTTTGTTTACAAGCATCAATAAATTGAAGAGTTTGAGCATGTGAAGCAATAACTTCCTGAAAAAGTCATGGACACACGAGGAGAATGTGGGTGTTTCTGACAGAAAGTCTGAATTTGGATGAGCCAAATTTTCAAAAATAAAATCTGTTCACATCAAGAGCACAGTGTCGTGCCTCAGACACCACATGATCAACGTAAGCCAGAAAACAGGTTCTCAGATACTAGCAGGAGAATGTGGGGTTCAGAATCAAGGGCTTCAAGTACCTCTGGAACAGCCACATGTGTTGAAGCAGAAGCTTATATGGCTGCTCTTCTTGCTCCAAGACTGTTTAAAGCCAAATATCATTTGGTCCCACAATAACAGGAAATAGGAAAAAGAAATGAGCGATTCAAGTGTTGACAACAGCCTCACTTGCTCTTATAAACCCCCTTCTCAAGTCAATAAGAGCCTCAAGAAGCCATGTGCAAAGCAGCGTGTTCAATAGATGTAATTATAAGGTATCCTATTTCAACAATATAGAGAGCGAGGATCTAACGGCCTTGCTGCTGTTCATTCTTATGGTTGAGGAGAATGTTGAAGTCCAAACTGTCTGTGAGTCTCATATGAGAGGGTCTATGTTCCTGGCAGGGCTCTGCTGGGCTGTTTGTGATTGAATGAATTTAGGAGGCATTAAAACACAAAGCTGGATGTTGAGATCTCAGTTTGGTACTGGCTAGCATTGGAAGTAATAATCATTTAAAGTCTGAACCATGAAATTATGGCCAGAATATTCAAATTCTTTGTAATTGAAGCATTTTGTTGTTTTGTTTTTTTAAACCTTCCATCAATTTTTAAGAATAAAACACGTTTGGTTTGCTTAGAAATGCAATGTGCAATTTATTGTGCCTTTTTTTTGGGGGGGGGGGTCATACCGATGTTGTTAAAGTCTCAAAAACTTAAAAAAAAACTTGTGTATGAAATATGATGCACTAGGCATTAAGGGGAAAATGTACGATCTGTGATAACCAACCAAAATTAAATAACTGCTATGCTAATAGATTTCAGAAAGCTCATAAGTGAGCAGCAGGCCACGACACAGAAGAGCTGCAGCGGTGGTTATAGCAAGTGGCTGCATACTTTAACATCTCCATTTGAAATAATTTAGCACATCAAGCGTTACATAATTACACTTTGCACTGTACGATGAACTGAAATGTAAACGTTCTGGATTAGGTCGAATAAAACAAAAATACTAAGAGGAAGCCAAAAGAAAGTAGATCCAAAATAAAAAATTTCCATTGCAACCTCTGCAGGGGTCTATTGAAAATGGCAAATAGAGGTCTTAAAATACAAACTCACCTCTTTCTGCAGTTAAACGTGTTCAGGCACCTACTGTGCTCAAATGGCAGTAAATATTAAAATGAACAGAGATTTTGGCTCTGGTTCTTAAGGGTGTTAAGGAGCTGCTTGTTCTTTCGCAAACTATTTGCTGCCAAGGCAGCTGACGCACCAAAAGACATTTAACAAAGATTGGGTATACATTTCCAATCATGGGCAGGCTGAAAAGCCTCAGAAGCAGTGCTTAAGCTGAAAGGGGTAAAAGAAAACTCCATTTACTGTCAAGGTGCCTTGAAAATATGCAATGTTTTAAATACTTCCCACAGAAATACTTTTTTTGTTTGAAGGACGCTGCAGGTAACATTTACCTCTTCTCTCTGCTGCAGATCAGCAATTCAAAGACTTACCAGCTCACAAGTGTGTTTGCTGACAACAATAATTACATCTACCAAAATGACAATTAGAGACACTGCAAACCTGTCTTTGTTCAGTCCATCCAGTTACTACAACTGGGCAGTTTGAGTAAACCATAATCTGGCATCAGCTGCCTGTGCTGAAGATGAGAGCTGATTTTTTAATGTATATTTTTGTGTGTAGTATATCTTTACCCAGAAACATAGTATCTCAAATTACAGACAAACAAAAACATGCTTGTCAAAAAGATCAAAGAGGAATTTACTAAATGTATTAAATCTATTACATCTATCTGATGTTTTTATCTCAGCCTTGAGAAAACCAGATCTTTTAAACTCAGAAAAAAGTGAATCAATAGTGAGGAAAACAATGTGCACACCGTCGTATGCAAAGTGTGCTGCAGCTATGGTTTGTTAAGCAGTGTTCAAAACCTGGGAGTATCAAGATGAACTGATAATTGTCATTTCAAGTTTGCGAATGGTTGACTGAGTGAGCTCAGGAAGCAGCTTCCAACCCACAATTCTTGTGTCTTGGAGCAAACCTAACAACATGAAGAGCTGGTTTAAATAATTACTTAACTGTCACACGCCTGTCCTGTGAAAACAGGTTTTAAAGGCACAACCCTCTGCTTTTAAGATCATGTTCAGAGTGAAAAATACTTAATTAGGCTTTTTCCAGATGGCTCGGGTAACTGCAAAGTGCCGGTTACCATAGCTATAACTAATGGCTCATGCTACTGAGGGACTTCTTGTGATGCATCAAACATTTCTGCTTCACCCCCACTTTTTGTCATTAAATATTATTTAATTTCTCTCTCTCTTCCGTCCAATAGTTTGCACAGTTTGTAGTGCATTTTCTCTCTTTTCTGACCTTGTCCCCAACTACTCTAGAGGGTTTTTTCCTGTTAAGCTGACGTTTTTTGTCCCCACCGTCTTCAAGTGCCTTCTCATGGGGGAACACTTGATTCCTTGAGGTTGTAGGTTCTTTACAATAGAAAACACCCAGATAGGACTGCTATTTGAATTGAAGCTTTTGTTTGATCTCAAAGGCACAGTAAATTGCCAGCAAGGACACTGACATGATTCCTTTTCACTGGAATAATACTGTAAAATTCTTACAGACGCCATTACTACTCCGAGTTTGTGGCAGATGAGGTGAGACAGAAAAATCCAGCTGACTACCGTGCCTAATTGTTGAGTGAAATGAACAAATTCTAAATCATCACTGTAAGTTCAGTGGCTTGTAAAGCGGGGAAATGATTGAAGAAGCGTGCAAAACACATTCAGTTTTTGTTTCCACGTGTTTGTGTGGAGAAACATTACCACAGTACACCCAGCAGTAAATGTAGTTTTATTATACTAAAATCAAAGTATCTGTGTCTGTTTGTGTAACTTCCCTCTCGCTATACATACTGAATTCAGACTGGGGAAGTTTATTTTATGAGTATGACCTGGAATTAAAGCAAAACACATCAGGATCGTTTCTTGCATCAAATGCTGTTTATGTGGCATTCCAACAGTCCCAGCAGCCAGCCCCAGTCAGTCACATCTGAGTTCACCTTGGACAAATTGGGACCTGTCAAAGTAGTTTAAATGCCTTGGGCTTAATTGCCTTAATCAAAGCACTTTTGTAGTGCCACCCATCCAAAAGCCATGAAGCCAAGTCATGAGTCACCCTATAAAAAAGCCCAAAGTGCAATAAACTATGACTGCTGCCAGATAAAAGCAAGAGTGCAAACAGGGAACCGCGCGAGTGAGTGTGTGTGCACGGTGTGTTAAAGATAAAATTTCAGAAATGTGATCTGGGTCGTGCGGTTGTTTACTGCAGAAAATTTTTTAATTTGTTCCCCAACATTAATGTTTCTTTGCAAATCCTTTGAATCCTCCCACCACCACTTCTCTCCTTGTAGCTCCTGTAAACACATTTTCTTTTGGCGTGGATGTTAATTTTCCTCTTTATTAGAGTTGCTGCCCTGGCCTTTCGACAGGTGTTCTCTGATGCTGCTCGCTGCCCCCGCAGACGTTTATTACAAGACTGCCACTCAGACAGTCAAAGGCACAGACAGAAAACATGGTTCCAGTTGGTTCAAACAGAGGAAGAAATGGAGAAACGAAAAGTTGGATTTTGCTCTGTGGCTGAGCTGCTCTAGAAGCAGAAATAATCCAAGTGGGAGAATGAAAGCTCAGTGGGCACAATCAAACAAAATCACATTCTTCTGGCAAAGTAACATTAGACTGGAGGTCCAGTTCAGTCAGGTCAGAGATGTAAGAGCCACCTTTAGTATAAAGCCCTTCAGATAAAAGCCAAAAAGCACATTTTAAAGCTGCATTAAGGTAGAATTCCTAAGGATTTAATCCTAAACCGGTTAGTACTCACATTCTTGTGAGTCAGCAGGTATACAATTATTGTCTGATTTATTTAAACTGTGTGTGTTGATCTTAATTCAGGGTAACCTTTTACAGTTGTACAATATCATCTTTCAAAGAAGTGGGCTCCACAACAGTTATTATTTATATTAATATCAGGCCATTTACCTGGCTGAATGAATCAGAATCTAGTCTAATCTAGTGCTCTTAAAGCATCTGGCATAGGATCAATTAGTTCCATATTTTCATATAATTTCCAGATTTATTTAATCATATTTGTATTTCTTGGGCGAGCATTTCTGAGCGACATCGGTTGTCTCACAGAAAAATTGCATATTTAGCTCAGATTAAAAGATCATCAGCATGACAATGACCAGAATGTCAGTGTCAAAATTATTCTTAAAAAGCACATTTTGAACCAAAAGCACTGGTAAGAGGTCCTGAACAATAATTTCCTTGGGAAGTTGGGTGAATAATAGGAATTTGTGAAGAAAGAATGTGATAACACCTAAAGCCATGCACCTGTGACGAAACAACGGTTTGTTGAACAAAACGACTTACATGCATGAGGACCTAGTGGCAGGTGCAGACATGTTTTAGGTGTGAGTTATCCTTCAAGAGTGACAGATGGTTCAACCAGTCACCTGCCAAGGATTTGCATGCTCTGTTGCAAACGGCTTCTAAAGAATATTTCTCAGATTAGTCTATAACAAAAGACCCAGAACAACAGGTTTGGTTGCCATTATTATTATAGCGCAATATGAAAACTTTTTACATTTTTTTAAATTATACCTAATTTGGTCCCATCAAGGCTGTCTCCTTGTACCTCTGAGGAACACATCCTGCATAGTGTGTCGCGAGTTATGCAATGTGGCCCCAATATAATATAAATATAAGCAGAAGACACAATGGGGATGATAACGGGAACACGATGGAAGGATAACAGACGTTATGACAAAGGCCAAGGGGAGAACTGAGTCTGTAAATACACACAGGGTGATTAGGACAAAGGGCAATAGATGGGTAAACAAGCCGGTGCAACAGCTTAAGATAAATAAGATACAGGAAGTAAAACTAAAACATGATGCCAGAGTCTGAAACAAGGAGCAGTTTGGAGGATTGGCCAGATGGCCTGTGGCAGGGACTAAGCAGTTCACGGAGCCAACCAGAAGGCCAGCACAGGGGCCAAAACAGTTCAGAGGGTCGACAGGAGGCCAGCAAGGGAGACCCTCTGGTAGCTTACCTTGAGGCCAGCAGAGGTGATGGGCCACCTCAGGAGGCTTGGCCGGAGGCCAGTGGTGGGAGTAGAGATGGGACTCCTTATTTCACTCCTACACAGCAGTCATTAGGATTCTTGTGTTTAATGAATGGCCAGGGTCAGCTCATATAGGTCAGGTCATCGTAGTCTAAGGAGCTTGGAAAGAAAAGCCATCTATGTCCACTGTGAATGACCAGAGGTGGAGGAACAGAGGTGGTGGCTTACGACACCAACTGTCTGCCCTCTGTAATCCAGTGTTGAGATCCCAGATGCCTTAACGCCCACTCACATCCACTCACTAAATCACATGATAAGGTGGGGCTAGGTTTCACAATGGTTTCACCTGAAACCTTGGCTGATTGTGACCCAAACCTGTTTTCATACCTTGGCTCGTGTGATTAGGTAGAGGATCAACAGGGGGTCCATGACCCTCTTGGGCGCACTCCCATAGGGCTTAAAAAACGAGATGCTCCACCAATTGCTCTTAGAACTGAAGAAGCTTCTCGGATGAGAGGTGAAACGTCGTCAAGAAACTTAAAGAAGTCCAGATGCTGCATATATGTGCAGTGATGCAGATTCTTGTAGGCTCAGAACTGGACTGTTATACTGCAGCGACTGATACACAGTTGGATAGGCAGTGACATCATACACAGAAGTAAAAAACATTTAAAAAGTTGTAACAAGTAAAACTTCTTCTTCTAAACATTACTCAAAGAAAGAATTCCGGCCCTATTTTAGAGCAGGTATTAGTTAAATTAAAACAAAAATCTCCAGCCACCCTACCAGCTGTTTTACGCAGTAGCTTTCTTTGAGCTAAATCACCATACTAACATGCATGCTGCTATCATTTACAAGATTTACTAATTACCACTAAACAAAGATCACACAGGAGACTGATACGAATCTAGTTTGTTTTGCAGTTTTGTCTTTGGTAATACGTATCAGACAAATTAGAATTAGAATTATTATATGATTATAGTGTTAAGAGATACAGTCCAGTTACCATAAATATAGCAATCGATTAATTGGATTCGATTCAATTAATCACCATAACAGTTGCCCCTAGGTACTTTATATTGTAAGGTAAAGACCCTACAATAATCCAAAGAAAGCAGAGAAAACCCCAACAACCATATTGCCCCCAGTGAGCATGATCTTTGGCAACAGTGGGAAGGAAAAACTCTCTTTTAACAGGAAGAAACCTCCAGCAGAACCAGGCTCAGGGAGGGGCGGCTGGTTGTCTGCTGCAACCGGTTGGGGTGAGAGAAGGAAAACAGGATAGAAGACATGCTGTGGAAGAGAGTCAGAGATAAATAATAACAGTTATGATTATGATTAAATGCAGTAAGGTGTATAAACACACAGTGAGTGAATCATGGGAATCCCCCAGCCTAGACCTACTGCAGCATAACTAAAGGAAGATTCACCCGATCCAGCCCTAACCATATGTTTTATCGAAAAGTAAAGTTTTAAGTCTAATCTTAAAAGTAGAGATAGTGTCTGTATCCCAAATCCAAACTGGAAGCTGGTTCCACAGAAGAGGGGCCTGAAAACTGAAGGCTCTGCCTCCCATTCTACTTCTAAATACTCTGGGAACAACAAGTAGGCCTGCAGTGCGAGAGCGAAGTGCTCTAATGGGGTGATACGGTACTTTGTGGTCATTACGATAAGATGGGGCCTGATTATTTAAGACCTTGTACATGAGGAGCAGGATTTAGTCCAGCCTAGAAGTAATAACTGCATGAACTAGTTTTTCAGTGTCACTCTGAGACAGGATATTTCTAATTTTAGAGATATTGCGCAAATGGAAGAAAGCAGCCCTACATATTTTTTTATATGTGCACTGAAGGACATATACTGGTTAAAAAAAAAAAAAAACCTCCAAGTTTCCTCACAATGCTACTGGAAGCCAGGGTAATGCCATTAATGCCAGTAAGAATATGATTATAAATCGATTTTTCAAGATTTTTAGGGCCGAGTACAAGAACCTCAGTTTTATCTGAATTTAGAAGCAGGAAATTAGAAGTCTTTATATCTTTGAGACATTACTGCTGATTAACTAATTGGTGTGTGTTATCTGGCTTCACGGATAGATGGAAGTCGGGTGTCATCCGCATAGCGGTGAAAATATATGCTATACCTTCTAAAGGAAGGATGTATAATGTAAGCACCTTAGAAAAGTAATTTGTATATGGCGGAAAACATATTCCAAGTTATTTCAAGTTCAACTATCATACAGAGAATAGGAGGGTGGAGGGAGGTACTGAGTTACATGTTGCTGTTAAAAAGAACAATCAGGCTAATACACTTCTGATTCAAAAAGAAGCAAGCAAAAAAGAAGACTTTGAAGAACTAGCTTGACTCGCAAAAGGTTTGAAGTGGCAAACTACTGACGACCAATTCTTTGAGTTGAGATCTGCTGTGGCTTTGATGGTGGGCAAGAGGCTCTCTTTTTTCCTGTGCCATGTTGAGCCTAGATGACAGGACTAATCTAGACATACTTCCCCCTCCAGGGCTTGCACTTTGAAGACCCCTGCCTGAGAGATTTTGATTTGGGCCTTACTTACAGAGAGGGTCCTGTTATTGCAAAGTCACTCAGACATACAGTACATCCTGTACACTAATGCACATATAGAGCATTCACAGACATGTATATGCCTACTACTTGTACAAGTAAACAAAAAAGCCCACAATCTACAGCAGCTGTTTCCTCCACAACTCATCGCCATGGGGACTGAAAGCACACTGAGCTCCTTGGCAGTTAAGCCCAGCTCTGTACTTGTGAAAAGGTGCAAAAGTCCCAATGGAAAAAGCTCAGAAACCTTGTTCTGTTACAGTCTGTTCACTGTAACCAAACTTTCTCCATATTTTCTGCTGCCAATTGCAGGTTTGACTTTTTTCTATTATTATCATAAAGATCCAAAATGTTCTAAACTGAATTTTTAGAATTCACCATTTAAATAAATAGTCAGACTCAGACTCGACTATAAATCCAATACACCTGTTTTGCATGTCAAGAAAAAGAGACAAAAGCTATGATTTGAGGTTGTGCTGACTCTGACACAAAGAGCTGCATTCCTCTCGCTTCGCTGTATGACGGAGCAGGGCCCAACCTGGACTGGTGGGCCGAGGCCTCTTCCTGTTGCTCCTGTGCGCTCGTGGGTAGTGGCTTCCTGCTATGTTTCCTGTCAAATGGGGGGCTTTCAGGGCAGCAGTTACTGCCCTTTGGGAGGAATGCAAAAGATAAGAAATGAGCTGGCCATTGACATGGGCTCAAAAATATTTACAAACAGTAATTTTTTTACGGGTTGTTATTGTCTTCATATGCGTACACACTGTGGGAGAAGGCAATAAACGTCACAGTAATAAAGCATGGAATTCAAATTCATAGTTTTCATTGTAAGCAACAAGACAATATGTTGAAATAAAGCATATCAATCAGGCTCAAAATTAGACCCATTGATAGGCTTCTTGCTCAAGTCCACTGAAGAAACTTGTGTAAATTTGTAAAATGCAACTAAATCAATTGCTTTGTGTGAACAGATCAGATCCTCTGTCTGATCTTCCTGCATTTGTTCGCTCATGCAACACTCATGCAGACATTACAGTTTTCTCTTAAAATTTAGCAAATTAAGACGCAGATAAAAACCATCACAGTCACACTGTGTGACAGATGAGTGTTTACTCTGATCACCAATATCCCAAATCCAATACGGCAAACGTGCCCGCATGGAGAGTTGGCCACTGAGAAAAGATGAGATGCATCATATTATAATTGTACATTTGAATAGAGATCCGATGGTGAGGAATACCCCTACTTTTTTTTTTACTTTGTACGTATATTTCTAACATTACTAATTCTAAGAAAAAATGGAAGGCTGTTCCATAAACTCCATGAGGATGGTGCCAGGCAGCACAGGAACTCAAGGAAGTGGCATGTTTTTGCAGAGAAAGGTCAGCAGTCAAAGTGGAGCCTAACTGTATGTATTCTGGAGGACTGCACTGACAATCAGCAGTTACAGGAGACAGACATGCTTAGGCACTTGAGAGTCTCTTTCTGTGTGAAAACAGAGAAAACAGAGATATAACACAGTGTTTCATGTGGTTCAGTCCAAAGGAAAACATAATGGAACACTGAACTGCTTGTCTTGCTTACAAATGCCCAGATAAACATGAAACTTTAACTGGTTATTTCTAATGTCATCATCATCTCAAGGGAAAAGTGTCTCAATTTACACATCCTGGCTCAGACTAAACTGTGAAGAAATGTGATTTTTCATGTTTCATGTTGTAACTATAGAGCAAAGTTGAAGATTACTGCCTTATTACATTTACTATTTATAAATTTTACAATTACTTTACTGGGCAGATTGATATAGAGTATTTTAGGATGTAAGTCTTTCTTCTGTCATGTAGACGCATCTTATTATAACTTTTTTTCACTGCACACACTCTTTGGATTTCACTAAAATGTTTAAAACTGTGAGGAAATGTGAAGAATGTTGAAGGCTTTGAACAATTTCTTAGCATAATTGATTAAATGTACTGACCAGTGAGCACGCGGTCACAGCTCTGTGTAGATCCATTAGTGTGCAAAGTCATTTATTTTAAAAAGCAAGTGATTTTCCACCATCCCAAGAATATTATAACCTGCATATCAAAAGTTTGGTTTTCATTATAGTGGCAATCAGGCAACTGATAGAAAGAAGAGTTCATTCTAATGCAGCACTGGTATGAAACTTTAAATCAAATGAGTGATTCATGCCCACTGGGATCGTTCCTGTCTGTGAAGGTTGTGGTATTGAAAAAGAATATAATATCACTGTAGACACTGTGTAGCGAGAACAGACAGTTAACCTTTAACACGGTCTTACATAATATTATACAGGTCGGGTCATCTGGTCTCCCTCGTTCATATGAGTCAGAATGCTGATCACATGATTAAAACTCAGCTACCACTAAGATTGCCGCTCTGCCTGTTGTCATTAATCTTATACAGGCATTTCTCAGATTGCATAGCATGCGAATTTCAGTAATGTAAAGACTCCTATTTTTATTATCTCATTTATTTATTGAGGTAAAAATCTTATTGAGAGTAGTAAATCACTTTTTCAAAAGTATTTTTTAACTTTTCGAAAGTCAGGAAGATTATTCTTGTCATATGAAGTTAATTATAGCAAACGCAGTTGCTATGAATGATATACGCATTGGGTTTCTTTTTTTGACAGGAGGTGCTTGCTGGCTATAATACTTAATACTATAATACTGTTGGTGTTGTTCAATGAAGTAGCGCAGTTAAAAAGTATTGTCAAATATCTAAATATGTGTGTATTTTCTGATATCACATTTGATAATACTACGTAATACTACTTCCTGTTTTACGGATCAAAAACAGTGAAAATGCTTTAAAAAGTTCACACATTCACTAGATTAACGACATTTTTGCTCATGCTTTGTAGAGTAGAATTAGTAGAACTAGAATTTAATTAGAATTTAGTTACTCTTAATTTCCAAGTGTTATCAATTATAAGTATCCTGAAAGTCCAAAAAGTCCCCAGATTTGTAATCGTTTTGCTGTTAATCTTTGTCCTTTGCACTCCTGATCCTACATCCTCTCACTCCTCTGACTCTTTATCTGGTTTTCAGCTGTGCTTGCTCTTTCACTAGAATTTGATTATGTCGGGGGTGTAGCGCCACATTTGCTGTATTTGGATACGAAATAACTGGAACAGTGGAAAATCCCCCGTTTATGATCACCTTTCCTGGAACAGGCCTATCAGACTCTTCTCTTACGCAACAGATTGAAGTGCACATAAGTTTAGGACAGCAGGGAATTCAATTACCTGAGAACAACAGCAGCACAGCTTTGAAAAACCTGTTGATTTTCTTGCAATAGCCAAGAGCCAACAAGCCCAATGTAAAGAGTATTTTTGGGGGGGGTGGGGGGGTTGCAATCTTCTCTTGGGTTAGCACAAGCTTATAGAGGGAGAAAGGCTTGTGCAGCGTACTGAATGTTGAGAAGCTCCCAAGGCTGTAAAGATCCAGCTAAAACAATGCTAATGAAGTACTAGTATAAATAGGGTACATGTATGGGCATGTATAGTTGACAGTGATTTCCCAGTGGTTGATTTGCCAACAGAACCTGGACCGATTCCACCCGAAATGTCAATGCAGAGGGGCCTGGTCTGCCCACCACCCTCAATATCCAAATATCCAGAGCAGGCGTCTGTGAAAGTAGACGGAAACTTTAAATTTATTAGCAATGGCTTCACTGTTAAGTCAAAGAAAAGCACCAACTACAGTATCATATTGATAAAAGGATCAGAGCAAAAAGCATCACAGTAAAATAAAGCACATGAGTCACTGGATATAAAGTTAGCTGGGCAGTTCACTTTAGAACTACTTTATATTCCCCACGAGTATAACAGGAGCAATTGCCATTATTGTGTTCAATGACTTTCATGACCTTTATGACCATGACACTTTGCAAAAAGAAAAAACAACTCCTGCCTTCCTGGACTCTGCAGGAATGTGCTTTTTCTTCCCCCTTTTAAAACTGAATCATGTCCGCAGTGTTTCCATTAGCTCTGACAGTCACATTAACTCTCTCCAGGGAGACGTGGGATGTTGTAAACACTGGCCCCTGCAGGACCAGTGACATCACTTTTTTTCTCTGTCCATCCCCTCCCTCAGACTTGATCCAAAACCTCTGGTCTTAATTATCACTTCACTGAAGCCTCACAGTGGAGATGAACAACCCCTGCAGACAGTAAACAAACAAGTGAGCTTCTTTCATGAAGCATCATCACAAAAGTTGATTGCACCACAGAAGTGCTCACTCCCAACAGTAAACAGCAATTACAGCACTCATGGCTTTTTATCTCTTTCAAACATATTTCAAGAGCTCCTCCCTCACAAAAGCTTCATCAGTGGCCTTTTTGAATGCTTTATTACTCATTTGGGGTAATTTTAGAAACTTTAGACCACAAAAGTGTCAGAGGGTTAGAAAAGCTGGATAAATAAATGTGGAAGTGAAAAAACCATCCACAGTGGTCAGCCGACTGTCCACAAAACATAAACACTTCCTCTGTCGGCCTATCCAGAACACAAAGGCAGAATTTAAACACCAGACTGACATTGCCAAGCCCCCTTGACAGTCGTGGCAATACGAGCCAGCTGCCTGTGGGTAAACGATAGGTTTAAACATGACCCTTTCCCACTGCCAGAAAAGCTCCTTACAGTCCACTGAAACCTGCTTGTCTCAGTGAGCGAGAGCACAGTTAAAACCGGAATGCAATTACCCACTCCGATAACGTGACAAGTAAACAGTTTATTCTTAAAGAAGTTTCTGGCAGAGAGCCCATTGCTTAGGATTTTGGCTTCAATTTTAAGCTCAGTCAGTTACGCATTATTATACTTTTTTGAATATATAATCCTTGTTTCTCATGTTAATAAGGGTCAGAAAGAAAAAGGCATGTAATCCTATATTGCTAAAGAAAAATCCTCTCCAGAGTTACTGCTTTTTACATCAAATGTACACAGAAATTCAGCAAATGACTTTTTCAAGTACACTGTTAGGGCCGCAGTCCGGTGGCTGCCATTTTTCTGCTTCAGGTGATTAATTAGATTTTGACTTAGCATGTAAGAGAAATGTTTTATTCAAGGCCTGATACGGAAAATTATGAGTAAAGTGCCTTACAAACAACAGCCAAAGTAGTAATGATAGTAACAAGCCTTTGGATAATAATAATAATAATAATAATAATAATAATAATAATAATGATAAGCAATTCTGTTCATTTCAATTCATTCATGTGACTTCATGGCGTACTTTCACCTAACAAGTAAAAAACCCTCAGTTTGAAACCAGGAGGAGACAGAAACTCCTTTTGATTGGTTCTGGTGTAAAAACCTGCCAAATAAAACATGCTAAGCTACATGTTGTGGTGCCCCCTTATGAATAAGTTAACAGCTGAAAGCAGATGTTTTCCAGTGGAAAGCAAACATAGTTAGTATCCTGTAAGTCTAATATTGGACTACATTTTCATTCAGATTAAGCTTCTGTAATTTTTATCAAGTTTCGGTTCATATTTGCAAACTTGTTTGTCTGGACTGTCGCAGGAAGTCAGCAGGGCTGTGACGTGTACCATTTTTTGACTGCTGTGTGTTCTTCTGGCTTTAAAGAGTGTGGAAACAAAAAACAGATAATAGAGACTGGCAGTAATTGGGAAAGCATTCATTTTGCAACACATGGGATAAGCAAACATCCATACTGCAGACAGTTCATATCAAAGTCTTAGCAGTAATCAGGTAATAAGTTTATGCTGCTTTTCTAAAATGCCTACAAAAGACATTCACAATAAAGGAGGAGCCCCATATGCCGTCCAAGTGTGGCTCAATGCTTATGAAATCAAAGCACTATTGAGACAGCCCACCACACATGTATTTTAACATCTCACTCCCACATTGTTTTTGGTCTGCTTTCTTTGGCTTCGGCACAGCCTAATAATGCTACGCTTTGGGATATGATGTCAGGGCAGACGTAGGGAGCACCTGTTGATTTACGCACAGAGGCGGGGAGCGAGCTCATAGGTTCATGACCCCTACCGGCACTTACGTGGAAGCATCTGGATGCAACGACTGCCCAGCCAATTATGTGCATAGAGTGTACGTTACTGTGGTCAGAGTGAAGCACATCTATGCAACGCTAGATGTTATTAAAGCACGATAACTGCCAGCTTCAAATGCACAAACACTGCAGATGCACTCCCTCAGTAATCAGAGGAAGGTGGTAGAAGGCTTGCTTTGATTCCAACAGGAAATACCCTCCATTGTTCTTCTATGGTAGCTAACCCACACCCACGGTCTGCCCTCTCATTAAAAAGTCATTTTTACACCATTGTTCCTTGCTCTGACAGGTATTTGTGTTTTAATATAGTCCCTCTTATCCCGTTGTACATTCCAATTCCATTTTAGGCAAGAGGCTGACGCCGAAAAGCTTTAAGAGATGCTGCACGTTGTCCTTAAAAAATGTCTGAAAATAACCAGTTAGCAGGTAAATCCAGTGACCCCAAGGATCACATCAAGACTATGTCAGTTAAAAACTATGTAAGTTTAGCTCAAAAGTGTCCCCATATGTGTGTGTGTATATATAGATATATATATAACCACTTCTATAAATCATATTATAGAAGGGGTTTATGCTCCCCACATTCATTTCTTATGTTTCTAAATGTATTGCTTATTTTTTCACTTTTCTTCATGTTTCATTTATGCAAAAAACACAAGGATGCAAACTATATGAAATATTTTTTAAAAAACAGATATTTTTTAAATATAAAGGTTATATTGTTGTTGTTTAAATTCATTAATAATGATTAGAAAGTAAAATTTACTGTGTAAACCTTGTCACATAAAATTATAAAAGCTATTTATAAAAAATTTGACATGCTGCGTTTTATCAAATAAGACCCAAAAACCTGTGTGAAGGACTTGTTAGCGTCTTGATGAACCACACCTACTTTATTGTATTACCTCCATCCTAATCTATTTTCCACACAAATTTCAAAACAGTATTAGACTCCAGTATTAGAGTTTTGTAGAAGTATATGAACACATTTAATCCAAACATAAATGAATAAAATAAATTATTAAAAGTTACAATAAAATTTCCAGATCTTCCGAGTCTTTGGCATTAAATGATGAGGCCACGCAGATAATAAGGCCATTTCCTCCAAGTGAAGTCTGAAAACACTGTATTCTGTGGAACATGACGTGCCAGTGTAGTAGATCTTGTTATTCATCCTTGCTCCTAATTATGTTGCAGAATCTTACACATTACACTGACTTCCTGTTTGTATTTTTCTCACCTATCTTCAGGCTGTATCTTATCTTAGACTGTCCCAGAGGACTGGCCAATCAGCAGCTTGACTCATCAAACGTGCATCTCGAAAGAGGGTGCCCACGCTAGGAACTGATTCCCACAGTATGAAAATCCCATTCCCAATACATTGCTGAGAACCTCTACATGTAAAGCAAGTGGGTGAGTATGCTTCATGAAAATTCAGCAGCCGCCTCCAAGCAAGATATAAGCGCAACAAGATAGAAATCCAGCTCTGTAATATACATTTTATATACATTCATTGAGCTTTTGTGAAAGCAATCAAACATGGGTGCTGGTCATGTCTCCTATTTATACTTTTCTATAATGGACTGGCAAATAAGTCACATTTGGAGTACCCATTAGAGTTCGCACTGGTTAACTGAAGTTAACTGGTTAACTGCCTGCAGAAAAAAGTAGTTGAAGCAAGAGCACTAAACACATTATTTATTTAGTTATCACTATTATTGTTCTATTTATTTATCTATAAATTTATTTGATTGTTGCTTTTGGTGGATGAACAAATACAAAAATGAATGTTGGCCTATAAGAACCATACCAAATTCTGAAAGTGCATTATTCTACCAACTTGTTCTGCACAGAACCAATGAGATAGCTAAAAGCACAACACACACAAGTAATTGTGTAATTTCAGGTAGTTGCAAAAACAAACTAAGCTCTGAATCAATTTCCTTTACTTTGAGTAAACTCTGAATTTTCCAAAATGCAAGGTTCCGGGAATGTGAAGTGGCAAACAAATCCACAACATGCCCCAGGCCCTGCCTGTGCCACAGAAGGTGATAGCTTTGTCTAAAGAAGTCTCTGTTCTTAATCTCACTAAGGCTAAAGAGTGTCTGGTGTCTGTTAAGAACCACACTGTCTATAGGGGTGAAATGGGAGGTCTTGTTTTGACACCATGGGATAGTTTGCTTTGTTCTTACTTATCTCTCCCTTTTGTAGCTAACCCCTACGTGCTGTTTCCCTGTGATGTCTGGGTGTAAGATACCAGACTATGAAAACACGACCTGCTCATCTCAGAGAGCAGCAGAGCTCCTCTTCTGATTGGGAATTTATCTATACTTATATAATAAATCCTTATTAGAAATCTATGGGACAAAAACAGATATCAGATACAAACTACAGTGACTTACGGTCAGTACTGAATTTTCTTTTTCTTTGCATATCAATATCATGAATTAGCATGTTCAAGCGATGTTGCTCCACAAATGTACAAAAAAGCTAAAATAATGGATTAGCAAGTAATTTTTGGTTCTTAAGCACTTCTTTTGCTTGCTTTGGCACTGTGTTGTATTAAGATTCCTGTCAGGAGTTCTTTCTAGGACCACTTGCAGAAAGCTATTAATCTGTTTAATGATATACAAATCCCATTACGATATTGTCCTCCTTCGATTTCACGACCTGTGTCACACAGTTTATGTATTGTTTCAATATTGAAACTGTCAAAGCCTTGCATGTACTCATAACAATCCATATCAGTTACCTTATCTTATGAGCATTCACCCCCTCTACTCACTCCCCATTTACACTACCTGGGTGTATTGTTTCCTGGAGAGCCCATGTGATTTGCTGTGCTGAGCTTAAGATTGTATTTCAGCCTGAGGCGCTAGAGTGGCCGTACATCTTGGGAGAGTGAGAATTAGCTCCACGGGGGGAGGCCAAACAAGTAACTGCCGACCAGTTCAAGTTCTAATCCTATTGAATGGCAGTAAGAGGTGAGAAACTCTACCGCACATAAAAAGACAGAGGCCTCATTTTACACACTCTGCTCAAAGATCTCAGCCTCCCACAGCCTGTCTACAATGGGAATTAATGGATTTGTGGCTTTTCACAGCAATGTTTGGCCTAAACACCTTAAGATTTGCATGAGAGCTTTTCATCAAGAAGCTGGAGTGCACGACTTGGTGCCCAATATAGCTTAACTGTACTGAGCAAAGGATTAACTAAACTTGTATAACGGTGTTTGACTTCCTTTGCCTGGCCTGACTCACAACGAGCCCACAACTAAGAGTGTGTTCCAACTCATCGTCACAATCTAACTGAGCTGTGTTTTCTGTATTTCTTGCTGCACAAAACAAAAGGGAAACATATCTGCATACAGATCGGTTTTTGCTTTCAAAATTAAATTAATCTGACGCTTATCTCCAGACGCCGTGCATCCAGGAAATGGTGGAGTTACAGCTGCAAAACAATGAAAACTAATTATGAGACTAACAAGAGCTTCAGGAATATTTCAAAAAGATTACATTTTGAATTTCTTCATCGAGACATTTGGACTAACAGTTTGCTAACAAGTTGGAGAAATCTAGCCAGTGTTAAAACTATGACAAAAGATGTCATATTGTTTATGTGCGACACTTCTAAGACTTTTACTTTAATTAATATTATAATTTAAATGCTGCTACAACTGTTACAACTGTAACTAATTTTAACTTCTGTAATAATATGGGGCGATCGTAGCTCAAGAGTTGGCACTTCGTCAAGTAATCGGCAACAATGGAGCTTGCCATCACCAGGGTGTGGATGGGTGGATGACTGAAAGTAGTGTAAAGCACTTTGGGGTCCATTGAGACTAAGTAAAGCGCTATACAAATACAGACCATTTACATTTACCATTATTGAAACTGTCTGTCAATCTTATCCAATCGAGGCCCAGAAAAAGTGAAAACAACAACAAATGAAGCAAAAATCTTTTTCAATTGTAACTTATGAAGGTTGAACTTTAAATAAACCTTTAAAATGAATATAATGTCTGCCAAAAAAGAAAAGTTAGAAAAACAGAAGACTGACAACTAGAAGTCATTAAAGACGTATGCTGTAAAATCTTTGGATAAAAAGAAGAGTTCAGAGAAATCATTAAAGCCCCAAATGACCGTGACATTTAAGTAAACTTCTGACCACAACTGTAACTTTTAAAATTGCTTCTGTGAGCGGGGTTCTCCACTGTGATGACTCTGTTGATTGTGCTACTCAAGGATATAAAAGCTCGATGCAGTGTGTCTTCATAACGCACGACTGGCACGCTAAAATGGTATCCAGGAGCTTATTATTTCCAGCTTATTAGCAACCTGAGAAAGCGCGTGTAGTTCTTGTACGAGTAAATTGATACTAAGTGGTGAGATTAACCCAGTGTTATACTGACAAATTAGTTTTGGCTTTGTCTTTTATTCCATTCCATCCTCTACAAATGATAGAGTCTGAAAGGCAGAAAATATAATGAGTGAATGTGAGAAATGGGTGTTCTCTATGAAGAACACTGAAAACCTTTTGTACTTTAAGATAAAAACATGTGTTGCACATCAGTGAGGAATTAGCCTGAACAGTTCACAGGTGTACAGGTCCGGACGTATTCAAAGTTTCTGATTTGCCTTTAGGTGGTTAGACAAGTTTTTTTTATTACCGATGCCAGCCAAGAGAAAACTGCTGTTAGGAGAAGTGAAAAGAAAAACAAATCTCTTCAAAATTCACCTCAAATAACTGAAATGTGGTTTATAAACTTTGCCAGTGTTCAGTCTTTGCCAAGACCTCATACAGTGCTGTGAAAAAAAAACTATTTCCCCCTATCTGATTTCTTATTTCTTGCATATTTGTCACTTTTACATGTTTCAAATAATCAAAAAAAAAGTAATAATTGAATACAATGACAAAAATGATAACCCAATTTATTATTGTTAGTTACTATAAAATGCATAAAATTCTATTTTTTTTTAAATGATTTAATGTATTGAGGACAAGCCTACTTGGCCCTTAGTTGTACCACCTTTGGCAGCAAGAACTGCAATCACCCATTTGTGACAACTGTCAGTGAGTCTTTCACGTAGGTTTGGAGGAATTTTCACCTGCTCTGCTTTGGCCGACTCAGAATCATTTCAAATCAACCACATTGGAGCTAAAGCTTCTCAACTGGATTTCAGACCATGTTTTTACTAGGCCACTCCAATGCCAGGTACTGGTGTGTTTCAGATCCATAACGCCAGTGGGATGGGGCTTCAGGGCATGCATTGGTGGCCAAACATCAGTTGCAGCAAGTTATCCAGATCCTGAAACAGGAAAGCAGCCCTACTCCATAACACCACATCTATGCTTGACTCTCAGTGTGATATTCTTTTTATGAAATGCTGTTTTAGTTTTACACCAGATGTTCATCTATTCATTCTTTCTTTAGCTTGAGCCTATCACAGCTGCCATACGCAGAGAGGTCTGGCACACCCTGAACAGCTCGTCAGTCTGTTACACACTGAAAAAAGTGATATTGGCTCCTTTTAGTAGGGGTGCAACGATATTCGTATCGATATTGAACCGTTCGATACAGTGCTTTCGGTTCGGTACGCATATGTATGAACAATACAAAATTTGTAATTTATTTTATCAACTTTCCTTCTGACGATGCTGTCTGTGTTGAGCGCTCAGTGAATCTGCGTTCGACTACTCCGCCTAGGGTCGACAGTGCAGCCTAGGCGGAGTAGTCGAACGCAGATTCACTGAGCGCTCAACACAGACAGCATCGTCAGAAGGAAGAGGCAGGGCAAGCTAGCGAGACAGAAGTTAAGCTCTCCTTACAACATGGACCTCCCGCACCCTCATTCAGATCTGGCGTTTGGAATTATTTTGGTTTTCATGTGAGGTATGACCCTGAAGGTAAGCAGTCATGGACTAAAGTAAAACAGTATGTTGGATGTGCCATGCAATGCTCAATTACATGGGTGGGAGCTAGTGTGTTAGCGCAGTTAGCTCGTTAAGGTGTTGGCCGTCTAGCCCCATGCACAGGCGATCGGCGGTAGCTCGTTAACGGAGATTTGCCGTGTTGTGGCGTTAACGTCATTTCAAAGAGATTAACCTGAAAGCACTAGTGGGAACACAACGAATATGACTGCACATTTACGCCGACATCATCCTAGTGCAAAGACAAGTGGAAGCAGAAAAAAAACAAGCAAGCATGCTACTAACTTTAGCCGAGTCATTTAGACAGCTGTTAGCACATGATTCTCCTTATGTTTAATATGCTGCTGAGAATATAGCCCAGAAGAAACGGATAGTATAGCTTTTATTTTGGAAAGAGACATTTCTCTGTAATAAACTCTCTTTTCCAAAGATGAGTGATTCCTCAATCAGATACAGGGCTCGCAATATCGCTAGCCCAATGTCCCGGGGCTAGCGATTTTTTCAGTCGGGCTACCAAAATCTATCTCTGCCCTGCCCGTCGGGCTATTGTAGGAAGGAAAAATATATGTCAATGCTTTTGCATTCTTTCGAAATGTAGCTGGGTAATTATGTCATTGGCATCGGTGAGCCACTGTCAATATGTGACATATTGAAATCGCGTTTGAATTTGCGCTTGTTTTTTTGCTTTCACTTTGCAATCACGCGAACTGTGTATAGAGAGCGACAGCACTGATCTGTGAGTGATGATAATTTGCGCACCAATTCCTCTGACATCGTCTTATTAATTGTTAGCTTACTATGCAAACATGACAAGTGAAATCTCCCGCAGCAAGCTTAAACATGTGAGAGGTTGATCGCGCAGAGAATCGCTGAGCTTATGTGAGTACAAGCAGCAGGATTTATATTTGACTATGATGACCTGGATGACTGAGAACCTTCACAGACAGATATATATTTTAGTTCTGCTGAGCCAAATAAGACAGGTCAGGGTGAAGAAGTGACAGCCAAAGAAAAGCTTACCACAAAATGGAGAAGTTATGACAAATCAGAGTATAAGGCAAAAAGAAAGTGCAGCTTTATGGTTTCATGGACAAAAGAATTTCTGTGGCTGCAATATGACGAGCTAAATAACCAGGGCTGCACATAAGTGGTCCGCAGGTGCGCATTCGCTGTCAAAATAAAAAACACGCACAAGGGTTAGGGTTAAATTTAAAAACTGTACTTTTGAGTTAAAATATATATTTATAATTTTAATAAATGCCAAATTAAAAAGGCATGAACATTTTTTTTGTATCGAAAAAATATCGAACCGTGACACCAAAGTATCGAACCGAACCGTGAATTTTGTGTATCGTTGCACCCCTACCTTTTAGATATAGCATATTATATTTTGGTATATCTTTTCAATTCAAATGAGTAATTCCTGTCTACATATATAATTCGAGTAACTCCAGAATACATTCCCTGCGTTATAATCCAATTAATTTTAGTTAATTAAATGTAGCTCAAAATGCTTAAGTATGTTATTCATAGCATCCTGCTGGGCCATTTTGCGCATGCGTTAGGACAGGCCACCATTTTGCGGGCGGACTGAAAAAGCGGACGCTGTGTGCTGCAAGCGGGCTCAAGTTAATCACACAACTTCGTGTAAAGGTGGTCTAGCTTCGGTAAGTAAACCTTTTACGGTCGTTTTTGTTTTATTTTTTTACCTCAGTCAAAGCATGTTGACTCTTTAAGATGTGTGCACATGGAGAAAGAAGTCTAAGTAGTTGTACACCTCTGAACTTTGTCGTGATTTGACTTAAGCTAGCTATGTGCTCTATTAGCTACTGCTCTATTAAAAGAGTAATTGTATTGATGCGTTAAAATGTCATATGTTTTTAGCTTAGTTCTGGTGGCACACTTTGTACTAACAAATTATGGAACGAGGCAATTTCTCTGTAGTTAGCTGTAAAGTTCACTGTACAGTCGCCTGCAGTTTTAAATTGAGAAATCGTCCCTCCCGCCACAACATTGGCATTAAGGAATAGTCGGGCGGGGGAGGGGGCTTCTGAACGCACCTGCACAGTCAGGGGTGCAGTAGGAAATAAATAAGTAGGATTGGCGTTGCACAACGTCTTTTGTGCAGAAACAAATAATGGTTGTAAACTGTGGAGGAGAATAACTCAGTGGTTGGCAAAAATGTGAGACTGAGAGTGATGTTTGTCAGGACTGAAATTAACTCAGAAAAGAATTTGCTTGACGTGATAGAGCTGTTGAGTGCGGTGTCTTCATGCTGAGCTAAAACTTCTTCTCTCATTCTCCCCCCTCCCTCTCCTGTTGCTACTTCAATCATGAAACTGATCAATTATCAGGTGATCAGCTTTTCTGTCGCTAGTCTCTCTCATTTGTTAGTCACCCAGTTTGCGCTAGAAAGAGGAAAACGGCAGATAAACAACAGCAGCACGTTTAAGCTTGATAAGCTGTTGCTAGAATTTTTTTTAATATTACTTCTAGTATCCGCTTATGTTTTCTGAAGGCAAAGCTGTAATAGCTGCTGGTCATGATATCGGTTTGGTTATGTGGAAACGTGAAGGTGAAACCAGGAGAAGTTTTTACTGAATCATCAGAGCTGAACAGGTGATGGAGAAACAGGTTTACATTTTAGGTGACATGAATGAGTTGAAGGGAAGTTATGAACTGTTTCTGAGAGACAAATAACACCAGGATCCTTTTCTATGTAGCTGACATCTGGTAACTGTGCAGGGGCGGATCTAGCAAAGTTTTGCCAGGGGGCAGGTAGGGCATTAACAGGGAAAGGGAGACACAAAGACATAATTTTCTTTCTTATTCTCATTTAAAATGTCTAGCTTTTAATAAATAATTATTCTAAATCTTAACACCAAAGTGGTGATCTGGTTAAATAGAGATCCATTATTGTATGTAGTAAATATTAAGTCTAATATATACCCTAGTAATAGTAGTACATATAGCACTTTTTCCTTTGGGAAGGTACCATCTGGGCTGTCTGCAACTGTATTGAAGAAAAATGTTGAATCTAATTATTATAGAAAAATAATTGATTTCTGTGCATTAAAGTAGATTACGTCAATTAAGCATTATCAGGCAGAGGGTGCGGGGTGGTTTCCTAATATTTTTGCTGGGAGTTGGCAGTCCTATTAGTTAGGTTGTTTAATATTTCTATGTACTGTTTAGAATACCTGAATAAGGAGGATGGTGTAAGTTTTTTAGGTTGATCAGTAATGCTGAAGTATAAAATATTTTGGGTGCAGTGTATTTTTTGCATACAGGTATAACAGAATAGCTTTAATGTTTGTTTTTAAAACTGAGTATGAACTTATACAAAATGCAGCAAAATATTTATAAAAACAGTTTTATTTATTATAAA
Organism: Aulonocara sp. 'chitande type north' Nkhata Bay; assembly: GCF_057382095.1. NCBI lineage: Eukaryota > Metazoa > Chordata > Actinopteri > Cichliformes > Cichlidae > Aulonocara > Aulonocara sp. 'chitande type north' Nkhata Bay. The sequence continues at coordinate 23,800,602 of NC_141350.1, read as the reverse complement.
ATACACTATATCGGATTCATATCGGCATCGGCAGATAATCAAATTTATGATATCGGTATCGGACATAAAAAAGTGGTATCGTGCCATCTGTAGTTTGCACAGAGGCACAAGTAAGATTTGTTTTGTTACAAGGGAGTATCATGAAGTAATGCACTAATGGCTTGGAAACGGTAATTGTTTGTCTTTCTAAAGTTTATTTTTTTTATTTGTCTTCCTTTTCTGGCAGATTTTCTTCCCCTTATGTGTTACTGTTTATTCAAGAAGATGGTGTTATTTTGGTAAGTACATGCAAATTCCTTACATATTTATCACGACAGTATTTGTCACGGTCCGCTGTGGCAGACCGTGTGGAGGACTCGGGTGCAGACACAGGCATGGACACGAAACTGAGTTCGAACGAAAAGCGAGCCTTTATTGTGGCTGATGACAAGGAGTGCAAACAAGGCAGAAGCGCAGTGACAAAACTAAACTATAACTAAACTGGGAAAGTGATACCAGGATAAACTATGAAGACACAGGAAACCATAACTATGAATACAAAAGACTGGCTGTGACAACATGGAGGGTGGGAACACAGACGACACGACACAGACTGTATGAAACACAGACTAAATACACATGAGGGATAATCAGGGGAAGTGGCCACACATGGGAGCACAGCTGACACACATGAACCTAACGACAGGACAGGAGAAGTGAAACTAAATACACAGACATTGAATACAGACTTTCAAAGTAAAACAGGAAACATGGAGATTAGACATGACATGAACTAAACATAACCACGCAGACATGACGCATGAACCAGGGAGACTTAGTACAAGGGGAGATGACATAAACAGTTAAGGAACAAGACTAAACTGCAATCTAGAAATTAACTAGGTGAACTAAGCTAGGCACAAATGAATACAAAAGATGCATAAAACTCAAACACTGGGTCGCTCGACCCAGGACCATGACAGTATTGCAGGGACAAGTTTATCTATCTCATCTTAAGGGTTCTTGTGATTATTAATATTGATATTCATTAATATCAATTAATATATATGATTCAATTTCTTTTATTCAGGACAAAAGGAAAAAAAAACTTGCGAAAGTGAAATGAAAAACAGGAATTTAGTTCTTGTGAGTTAAGAGGATGCAGAGCATAGGGTTAGATGGAGGTGGATCATTCACTGTGGTGATCCCTGTAGGAAACAGCCAAGAGAAAGAGGATCAGATTGCAAAAAAAATGTGGTTTGTGTGCATACATGAGTCTTTACGGACTTTACAGGACTTCTGAAGTACAAGTACTCTGAAGTTTGCAGAGCAATTTCAGAGATGTTTGGGGCTTACATGGCAAGCATGTTTTTAGTTGCACCTCTAAATTTTCTCTGCTCTCTGTTGCTGACGGCAGAGTTCTGCCCCGCTGACCTCACAGGTGAGACACTCCCACCAGTGGACAAAGAGCACAGGAAAATGTGTTGCCAACCACCTGAAACAGACAAATATCTGCTTTTTAAAACCCTTTAAACCCGTTAAATGGACTGATGCCATTCATTTCTTCTTTGATTAACAGTAGTAACATCCTTCATGCACTGTATACTAACCCATATGCTAATCATGCTTTATGTAGTGATGGCAATTGGATTGTAGCATTTAATGAAGAAATAACAAAATAATCATACCAATGATTAAGCACCAGTCTTCTTTTTTTCTGTGTGTGTGGTGTGTGTGTGATACAGGTAAATGCTGAATTCCAGTGTATTACAACACTTCAACTGGAGACGACCTTCGCGGCACAGTTAGACAGAATTACACCTCGGCTGATGGCAGTTTTCCAGAAGAAGGGCGGTGTTTCTGGGCAGAAACTTGCCCACCACTTGCAGATCATGCAAGAGGTAAATCTGAATATTGCAAATTCTATTAGGATTTCTTTTGTCTTAAGTGGCAGGTCACTGGTGAGTCAAATAAGCCATTTTAGGTGACCAGCCAAGCAATCTAAATTTTGAAATTTCATATATAAATTTTATTTACTATGTTTGAACTGACATATGATAAAACTTACTTATTGCGAATGTCAGACATTGTTCTTTTTTCCAAATTGGTTTAATCAGCAACTCTCTTTAAACAGGCTGAAAGTGATGTTAAAGTGAAAAGGGAAGCAGTTCTCAGGGCACTTTGCCTCTACCTTGGTGAAGAGGACGGAAGCCTTATTCGGGAGTACTTGGTAAGTCATTTAAGTCATTGTAAGCAAGTCACACACACACACACACTTTTTAGATAGACACACAAACGACTAGATTGGAATTTAATTGTAGAGTTAATTATTTTTTCTTTTACCTTTTTATTAAATGTTTAGGACATTGAAGGAGATGATATCCAGAGAGACCTGAAGAAGCACACCATGGGCATTTATGTCATCAACAAGGAGGATGGACAAAATGGACATTATGATGACATTGGAATATTTGTTAAAGGGGAGATAGTCATGGACAACATTGGATCTCTGGCCCAAGCTTGTGCATTGATGCTTGGAGTAATCTATGCACTAAACCTAGCCTTCCCCAAGGAATTGAAGGACTATTATGAATCCATTTAGAAAGTGTTGATGGGATTGGATGGTGAAAAGCTCTCCCCCAAAGTCCTTGGGCTGAAGAACAAAATTGCTACTGGATAGGAAGATTTCTAAAACCACACATCAAGAGAATGCTGTTATATAAATTACCAATGACTGGTGCTCTTGTGAATAGGAGGGAAGGACTAGAATGGAAAGACAGTGGTTAATAAGCAGTAAGGAAAACACAAGTTTAATTTTAAGTCTAATTACCTTATTAAAATGCAATTTCTAAATGTGGATCGCAGAACACAAAGTCTGAAACTGGTTAGTTTGTGGATGCATCAGTTTCTAATTGTGATACTTTATACTGCTGGCAGTGTTTTATTCTTTTATGTAAGCAGTTTTTTCTTTTTTAGAGGAAGAGAAACATTGGTTAACATTTCTTTTGTCTGTTGTTTCTGTTTTGTTTGAATAGAGCTTTTTAAAGCTACTAGTTCATAGGCAAAAGTTTTGTAATTTGTATTATACAAATTGCAGCAATTTCCCCTAGAGATGTGGATTCTTATTCTGTTTGCAACAAATTTTGCATTAATAAATGATGTGAAAGAATTTTGTAGTTTTCATTATTGACGTTTTTAAAAACTACAAATCAGGGTAAGCAATTTTTTTTTTTTTTTTTTAAGTAAACTTAACTTAATTGAAATAGAGAGAAATTAACAATTTGATTTGAATATAAGTTTGGGACATAAGTGTAAAGGAAACAAATTATTCTGGTACACTTAACACGACCTTAGTTGGAATTACTAATAATATTTGACTAAGTTGTATCCACAACAGTTAAGTTAAAGTAGCTTAAAAAATATATGTTGGTTTTACTCGCTTAAATTAAATTCAGTGTACTTAAAAAATATTTCTGGATTCAAACAAATTTATTTCGTGCAACCACCTGTCATAAAAAAATTGAGTAAATTGAACAAAACATTTTTTTTCAGTGCAGGGCTAACTCAGAGAGACATAACCATTCAACTGATATTCACATCTATGGACAATTTACTTAACCCTAAAAACTGTTTGTCTTTGGACTGTGGGAGGAAGCCAAAGTACCTGGAGACAGCCCACATTAGAAAGGCCCCAGCCTCGATTTGAACCCTCAAGACCGTCTTGCTGTGAGGCAATAATGCTAATCACCAGATACACCAGATGCATGGGGCAGATATTTATGAGATGTAATGTGAGCCAAACAGCCAAACATCTCAAAATATTCAACTTTTGTCTTGTCAGTCCACAGAATATTTCCCCAAAAGTCCTAGGGATCATCGTTTTCTGCCAATTTTAAGACAAGTCTGTGTTTTTTATGGCCAGCAGTGGTTTTCACCTTGGAACTCTCCCATGGATGCCATTTTTGCCCAGTCTCTTTACTGTCGTTGAATCATGAACACTGACCTAAACTGAGGCATTAAGGTCTCAGACATTGTTCTGGGTTCTTTTATGACCTCCTGGATGAGTCAACAATGTGCTCTTAGAGCGATTTTGGTAGACTGGCCACTCCTTTCCATTTGTGGATAATGGTTTCTACAAATTGTCATTTATCACAGTTAATTAATGATTTAACAAATTAATGAGTGATGTCTTTATTTAAAAACTCCAATTTGTATTTATTTCTAATATTTGTTTGATGATCTGAAGCATTTAAATGTGACAGGTATAGGTAACTTTGTGAAAGTACTTTATCACAGTACTGTAAAGCACAAATACCATTCTAGTTTCAAACTGCTCAAAGTGGTTATCATAAAGTCTCTTTGCACCATTGTGGATAGACTGACTGATCAATGTAATGTGCACACAACTGCAGTCAGTGGGTGTTGGCTTCATACTCTGAAAACTTGTAATTTGTTGCTGAGAAGAGCTGTGACTCAAAGACTGTGAGCACTCAGCCAGACTGGTCATATTAGAGCATATGTTTCCATCCCTTTTGCATTGTCCAGAGATGTTAGTCCAACTGCATACGTTTGTTTTCTGGAAAGTGGTTCAAGGTCTGAGACAATTACATTTTCTTCCCTATGGAAAAGTTATTCTTTTTTTTGTTGTTGTTGTTTTGAGCCTTGCCAATTTTAGGACACTGGCAAGCAACCAGGAAATATAAAAATATCAAAGAAACTTCACTTTTGGACATCTAACACAGTGAAAGTCCCGTTCTGCTAAAATGTATCTAAACACCAGCAACATATAAAACATATTTCAGCTCCATATTAAGGATTAAATGATTCACGCAGGTGTTCGATTAAGCTTCAGTGCCACATTCAGGTACGCACAACTGCACATTTCTTTCAGCGTTAACTTGAAGCTGTCCATGCATTAAATCACTTCTTACTTCATTCTTGACCTGCAGCTTTAATGTGCATTAATAAAGCGCAGCTGGGTGTGTCTGAAGTTGCTTTTCTGGTGTTGTGACTTCTTCGTCTGGAGTTGTCAAATCATTATTAAACAAAGAAAGCCGCTTTACAGGCTTTATTAGGCCATAGCTCGTTGAAGTCATGTTTTACACTGTGTAAGTCAAACATATGAATTTATAACAAGACAAAACTAGAAAAAATTTTTATCAGTGTTACCGTGTAAATCTTACAGGATCTTGTGACAAAATTAACTCCTAAAGGTTTTTAAAATTTAATAAAGTAAGATAAAATGAGGCACTGCAGACTAATGAACTGCAGTATAAAAAATACAAGCTTTCAGTACGGCTGTGTTTATTAAGATAAAGATTTTCTTAATGACCATTATTTTATAACTCCAGATTTCAACCCAGTCACGAGGAGGCCACAAGCCAGTGTGCTCAAATAAATGAAGAGTGATGAGTAAGGAAGGGCAGCTGGCATAAAATCTTGGCCAAGTATGGGCCGGGGTTAACAACGACTACCTTTGATGGTGCTGGCCAGGAGGATGCTGGTGGAGAGTACTGAGCTCCTGTTTAATTAAGACAAAGGAAGAGGAACGGGAGCGCATGTTAGGAGGCAGTGGTAGTGAAGGAAAGATAGGAGTGTGGAGATGAGAGTAAGGACTTTAAATGTAAGGTCTATGCCTGGTAAAGAGCTGCCAGGAAGAAAGGAAAGTGGAATACCGCAAAGAATAGTCATGTACGTGTTGAAGGAGGACATCCAAAGGGCTGGTATGATCATGCTCTAAGTGTTTACCTAGGTCAAGATCCCAGAGGACCTATATACCAAATTCTAGGCAACTTATTTTTAAAACCACAGATGGCGCCCTCTTATGGCTATTAGAATGAATGCAGACTTAAGAAGTGTCTGCGTTCATTTCACTTTTAATAACTGGAAGCTATGTCTATCTTTTACATACAGCCTATGGTGTCATTAAGTACCAGATAGTCAAAGCACAATGATCTGTTCTGGTAGCACGTGATGACGCAGTGTGTTACTTTTTTGTTAACTTGTATGGATGTGTGGTTTTATTTTTATTTGATTTTATGGACCACCCATTATGAGTCTCATCTCTTGTAAATCTGCTTAAAAGTTCCAAACAGTCATATCAAAAAAGGGTAAGTGTATAAAAGATAAGTGGAGAGCTGAAAATATTTTTTTATTCCATTTGTAGATTATTTGTACATCATAATTGTTCCAATAACAAGGGAAAAAAGATGGGCTGAAAAAAACCTATGTGATATATAAAAAAAACACCCAGCACGCCCCTGCGGGCGGTTTATCCTTCAAGCTCGGGTCCTCTACCAGAGGCCTGGGAGCTTGAGGGTCCTGCGCAGTATCTTAGCTGTTCCCAGGACTGCGCTCTTCTGGACAGAGATCTCCGATGTTGTTCCTGGGATCTGCTGGAGCCACTCGCCTAGCTTGGGAGTCACCGCACCTAGTGCTCCGATTACCACGGGGACCACCGTTACCTTCACCCTCCACATCCTCTCGAGCTCTTCTCTGAGCCCTTGGTATTTCTCCAGCTTCTCGTGTTCCTTCTTCCTGATATTGCTGTCATTCGGAACCGCTACATCGATCACTACGGCCATCTTCTTCTGTTTGTCTACCACCACTATGTCCGTCTGTATCTGGAAGTCCCACAGGATCTTAGCTCGGTCATTCTCCACCACCCTTGGGGGCATCTCCCATTTTGACCTCGGGACTTCCAGGTTATACTCGGCACAGATGTTCCTGTACACTATGCCGGCCACTTGGTTATGGCGTTGCATGTATGCCTTGCCTGCTAGCATCTTGCACCCTGCTGTTATGTGCTGGATTGTCTCTGGGGCATCTTTACACAGCCTGCACCTGGGGTCTTGCCTGGTGTGATAGACCCCAGCCTCTATGGATCTTGTGCTCAGAGCTTGTTCTTGTGCTGCCATGATTAGTGCCTCTGTGCTGTCTTTCAGTCCAGCTTTGTCCAGCCACTGGTAGGATTTCTGGATATCAGCCACCTCCTCTATCTGCCGGTGGTACATACCGTGCAGGGGCCTGTCCTTCCATGATGGTTCCTCGTCTCCCTCCTCTTTCTTGGGTTTCTGCTGCCTGAGGTATTCACTGAGCACTCGGTCAGTTGGGGCCATCTTCCTAATGTATTCTTGGATGTTCGTTGTCTCATCCTGGACTGTGGTGCTGACACTCACCAGTCCCCGGCCCCCTTCCTTCCGCTTAGCGTACAGCCTCAGGGTGCTGGATTTGGGGTGAAACCCTCCATGCATGGTAGGGAGCTTTCTTGTCTTTATGTCAGTGGCTTCTATCTCCTCCTTTGGCCAGCCTATTACCCCAGCAGGGTACCTGATCACGGGCAGGGCGTACGTGTTGATGGCCCGGATCTTGTTCTTACCATTCAGCTGACTCCTCAGGACTTGCCTGACCCTCTGCAGGTACTTGGTGGTTGCAGCTTTTCTAGCGGCCTCTTCATGGTTCCCATTCGCCTGTGGGATCCCCAAGTACTTGTAACTGTCCTCTATGTCTGCAATGTTGCCTTCTGGTAGTTCAATCCCCTCAGTTCTGACTACCTTCCCTCTCTTTGTTACCATCCGACTACACTTCTCCAGTCCGAATGACATTCCAATGTCATTGCTGTATAGCCTGGTAGTGTGGATCAGTGAATCGATGTCTCGTTCACTCTTGGCATACAGCTTGATGTCATCCATGTACAGGAGGTGGCTGACAACTGCTCCGTTCTGTAGTCGGTATCCGTAGCCAGTCTTGTTAATGATCTCACTGAGGGGGTTCAGGCCTATGCAGAACAGCAGTGGGGACAGAGCATCTCCTTGGTAGATCCCGCACTTGATGGTGACTTGTGCTATGGGCTTGGAGTTGGCCTCTAGTGTTGTACGCCACATCCCCATTGAGTTCCTGATGAAGGCTCTTAGGGTCCCATTGATCTTGTACAATTCTAGGCATTCCAGTATCCAGCTGTGGGGCATTGAGTCATAGGCCTTCTTGTAATCAATCCAGGCAGTGCACAGGTTGGTCAGTCTGGTCTTGCAGTCTCGGCTGATTGTTCTGTCTACCAGTAGCTGGTGTTTTGCGCCTCTGGTATTCTTGCCAATTCCTTTCTGTGTCCCGCTCATGTATTGACCCATGTGCCTGTTCATCTTAGCCGATATGATGCCTGACAGGAGCTTCCATGTAGTACTGAGGCAGGTTATTGGTCGGTAGTTGGAGGGGACCGGTCCCTTCTTGGGGTCCTTGGGGATCAGGACCGTCCGGCCTTCAGTTAGCCATTCCGGGTGTCTCTCGTTAACTAGCAGCTGGTTCATTTGTGCTGCCAGACGCTCGTGGAGTGCAGTCAGCTTCTTCAGCCAGTAGGCGTGAACCATGTCGGGCCCTGGTGCTGTCCAACTCTTCATACTGGAGACCCTTTCTTGGATATCTGCCACTGTGATGGTTACTGGACCCTGTTCAGGGAGGTCGCTGTGGTCAGCCCTCAGATCCTCTAGCCACTGAGCATTGCCGTTATGGGTTGCATCCTTCTCCCATATGCTCTTCCAGTATTGCTCCGTCTCCAGCCTTGGTGGTGCTGTTCTCTTATTGTTCCCTTGCCACTGAGAGTACACCTTTGCTGGTTCTGTGGAGAACAGCTGGTTTATTCTCCTGCCTTCTATCTCTCTGGTGTACCTCCTCAAGCGGCTGGCCAAGGCTGTGAGTCTTTGCTTGGCAGTTTCCAAGGCCTCAGGTATGGACAGCTTGCTGTATTTCTTAGGCACCTTATTTGTCGCACCTTTCTGCAACTCCGTTAGTTGGCTAACCTCCCTCCGTGCTACTTTGATCTTGCCCTCTAGCCTCCTTCTCCATGGAGGGTACTGCCCCTTGTCGCTGTTCAACTTGTAGCCAAGCATCTCACTGATCACTGTTGCCGTATTGTAGATCAGCTTGTTAGTGTCGGTAATCGTGGTTGTAGGTATTGTCCGTAGTGCTGCATTAACATCATCTAGCAGACCTTCTGAGGGAACTTCACGTAATCTTGGTAACCGGCTACGCGGGATCCAGGTTTCAAGCTTGGCCATGATCCTATTTTTCAGGTCAGTTCCTCTCGCACTCAACGATCCTTCTCCTATCGCACTTGGGGCTATGTACCCAATCTCGGGTGGGGGTGATGATATCTCCCCCCTGACCTGGCGTCCTGACTCCTCCTTGCCGTAGCATTTGTGTTGTACCTCGTCAATCTCTAGCTGTGAGAGCAGTCCCTTCTTTCGAATGTTGGAACACTGAGCTACTAGTTGTTTCGCCGTCATTGTGGATGTTGGGTATCGAAGAATCCATAGGTCCCTCATCCTATTCATGTAGCCCCTTCCGCCGGGGTTACTTGCATAGTAGCATTCCAACAACGCCCTGTTTTCGTCTCTTGCCCACCGATGCCTTCTTGTTCCAGTAGCCCACTTTTCGTCAGGGTGCCCTGGTTCCTCAACACCTGACGCGGACCTTGTTGATCCGGGCGACGTCCGAGCCGGCATGCCTTCATATTTATCTGTCTCGCTCATGTCTGCGGTAGGCTTGCTTAGCATAGGGGGTCTAGCCTTAGGACCCTTACTGGATACAGACGCCCCAGGCAGGAATCGAACTTGCGATCCTCTGTTCCAAAGGCGTGTAGTCTAACCACTATATATATATATATATATATATATATATATATATATATATATATATATATATATATATATAATTATTTCAATTTAATAGGGCAACTTATATCCAACATTGTTTTTAAACAAAGCCGAGCTCTTCTCTCACAGATTTCCCAGTGCTCCCAGGGCTGTGAGTAAATCAGAGCAGCAATCAGGCAATGTGTTTTGACTGATATTAGGTTAATCAAAGCACACAGATGTGCGTTATGCAAAGCGTTTCTGCTAATTTACTTAATTGTTTGCTGAGGAATAAAGCCAGGAGAGGAAACACTTTATGTGATTAATTTGTAATTTCCAGTATGTGTCAGGACTACATGGGTGTTAATTCACAGTTTTGAGAAAGCACCATCTTTCATCACCTCCACGGAAGCCTGTGTGCCATATAAACTGAGTCTTAACATGTCAGCTAAAAGGAAATTTGTAACATCAAGTCACACCCAAAAGAAGTATAATATGTTCTCAATGTGTAAGCTATGCCTTTATATTAACTCCCAGCACACGCTAAAACTTGAACATGGTATTTACTTGTGCTGACTACTCATTCATTTTGTCTTGCCTGCCACTTTGGACAAGACTGAATTCAACCAGCACCATCAGCAAAATTTTACACGATTTGTAGTTTGGTTAAAGCACAGATATAGGCAGCAACTATTAAAGTGTTCATCAGCCTAAACTGTGCATTTCCTTAAGCATGGTAGCTAGTTTTAATCAAACTAAACTAAAATAGTGACCATTGTTGACTATGCCTGCTAAATACTAAATATTTTAGCATTGTTAGCATTCCATATGTTTGCAAATGGGATGAGTGAAGATACATGGCTTTAAATTTGACTGAAAATTCATAGTGCAGAATCCTGTGGGAACCAAGGGACTTTCTGTGCTGTGCATATTTTGTGCAACATTTTTGGGCTAAGACTCCTTGTTGACACAGTATTAGCAAAGATACTGCTGTAATGATTCTCTCACACTTGTACTGACTATGCTAATGTAGTGATAGGCTGCTCTCACACTCTAAAAGTTAGCCACTATCTTGACTACATACTTGAGGAGGTGTGAACACCAACCAATTTACAGCCAGTCAGAAGAAAATAGCAGGTTTAGCAACCCGTACCAGCTAGTTAGCTAAAAGAGGGAGACTTTTCAGTGATGTGTGGTGGTGCTGTTTGATGTTTATGCATGTTTGTTTTTTCATGCAGAAATAGGTTTGAAAAGTAAATGTTCACAAATGTGACAACTAGCACAACAATCAGGATCAACTTCTAGAACTACTGCTTAGTTCCCAGCAGCCAGGAGTACAGCTTTTGTCCTACTGTAACAGAGACCAATTTAGGTTAAAAAGGTTAAATCAGAGGAAGTTTAACTTACAAAAACATGCAGATATAAACCTCTGAAGTGCTGAGGAGGTTCACTGGGTGTTACGGTCAATGTAAAACTCCTTTACAGTTGGTTATACTACTTCTGGCAAGAGCTTTAGGCTTTTAAGATGCGGTTGAGATGTTGCGAAAACAATGAGGTCAAGTAGAGGACCCTGAGATTATATTTAAATCATTTCTCTGTCTCTCTCACACTCTCTCTGCCATTACATCTCAGAAGCTGAATAATTTCCACGTTTATAACAGCCCCATAAATCTATCACAGAGTGAAGTGAAAGTAAGCTACTGAAGAAACTGTGCAACAATAGGCATATTTATAGTGCCTTTTTTCTCTCTGCTCTGTTGGGAAGGGACTCACTGCATCACGCTTCTGATTAAAAGCATTAAGTCAATTCAGTTCAGTTTAATTCAATTCAATATAGTACCAATTTAGTACAGCTGCCTCAAAGTGCTTCAACACAACAGCTCTGCAGGATAATTTTTTATTCTTTAGAGCTTCTGAATAGCTACAAAATTTTTAACAGTGAAAACAACTTGTATTTTAAAGATGAAGCTGACACTGATGTATGTGTCGCTTACCGTCTGTTGAACCTAGAGGCATCTCAGTCAAAAGTTTTTTGTTGTAAACATTTAATAAAAACAATGTTTGCATATTTTCAGCTTGTGGGATGGCAATGTGAATATATCTGTTTATATCTGGCCGACACAAAGCAACTATACAAGTTAAACATACTAGATAAGAGTCCGTTTTCACTGTGGAGGGTTAAGCCTAGGAAAAAGCCACTAATAACTTAACCTAACTTACTATTGCTGTTAGGGAACTTGACCATTTGCTTTTAGGTGCCTAAACCTAACCCACAAATGAAAGCAAAAGTGAAAAAACAAGTAAAAAAAACAGATTACGTTAAAATTAATAAAAACGAGTGGACTCTGAAGTAAGACCCAAGAGGGGGCTTTAGTTGCCCAAACAATTCTTTATATGTTCTGATGGTTTGCTATAGTCTAAACTTCAAAAAGTGAAAATAACTTCTAACATTCTGTTCATGATGGTGACTCGTTCCTATTATCTTTAAGAGAGTCCATGAATCATCATTGGTTACGTCCAGCAGGAACATCTTTGCCAGGTTCCTCACCTCCGAAAACTCTATTTTCATGGCTCTAAATTTAACTACAGCTACGGCAGGAAACGCACATTAGTGTTTTATAACAGAGTTTGAAATGTCTGAACTCTGACCAACTAAAACTTCTAAATGCTGCAGATGGAAGTGCCTCTTCCACATAATGAAGCACCATATTTGGAGAAACACATCCATGTGCCTAACACCAGGTGCTAAAACATTTTTACTGAATTATTATTTATTTGATGCACAAGAGGGAAAATTAGGCACACCATGCTAGGAGGGTCGGGGGGGGGGGGGCACATCCTTTTCAAGGATCACTGCCAAGGCACTCAGACCAAACAAAGCCACAGTAATTATTGCATATTTGAGTGTATCAAACATTGTTCCCTTAAACAGCATGGTAGATTTATTTAAATCACATTTTCGTGATTTCGTCTTCATCATCCTTCTTCTTCCAGCAGAAAACACTAAGTATCACGTCTGTATGGATTATTGTAGGGTCTACCCTGCAACATAAAGCGCCTTGAGGCAACTGTTGTTGTCATGTGGCACTGTATAAATAAAACTGAATTGAATTGAAGTGTTGAAATAAACTGTTGAAGTAAAACTAAAACTAGACCAGAAAAACGGATGGCATGGGGATGAAGTGGTTAGCATACTGCAAGAAGGATCTGGTTTCGAACCCCAAAGGAAGCCCTTGTGTTCCATTTGCATTTTCTGTGTGTGTGTGTGTGTGTGTGTGTGTGTGTGTGTGTGTGTGTGTGTGTGTGTGTGTGTGTGTGTGTGTGTGTGTGTGTGTGTGTGTGTGTGTTTGTTTCTTCTGGGCAATCCGGTTTCATCTCACAGTTCAAAATCATGTATGTTAGGCTAAAAGTGTCTTCTAAATTGGCTAAAGACTAAAGAACTGTATGAATGTAAATGTGACTTCTAATCTAAAGCACCTTGAATGATCAGTAAGACTAAACAACTATTTTATATGCATTTTAAGTCCAATCCAGTGCAAGGAGTCAAACTAAAATTAAACTTATTTGAAAACAAAAAAATTAAAAATCTATTTTTTTTTTTAATTTTTTTTTTTTTTTGGGGGGGGGGGGGTATTTAGGTTTTTTTTTTAAATTTAATCTGTCACCCTATCTGCAGTTTCAGCACATTTGACTTTGAGATAAGAAACAGTCACAATACTAAGACTGACGAGTTTTATATATTATCACAATCGTAACTCTGCTGTTTCTGTGGCATTTGCACTCAGGCTGTTTGACTAACACATTCTGTGCATGCCATTTAAAAGTCAATTATGGGTTTCTCCAGTGTTGAAAAAGGGGAACAGTGAACTCCAAAGAAAGACATCTAATCTCTCACCTCTCACTTGAGGTTCCTGGTAACAGTATTTCCTGCAGACTTCAGATTCCACAGACATCAAAAGCTGTAGTGGTATTTGCTTCTTGCTGTTTCCCTGGTATTATTTTAACTAGGGGAAATTTGGTGACAGCAATCTCCCCCTCTGCAGACATGTGCTTTGCTCCAGTTAGGACTCCACTGTAATGGAAGACTTTGGTTGACTACAAGAAGAGAGTATTTCTTGTTGTGACAGCCTTTCTTTGTATATACTTCAGACCTATTCAGCACATCTATGAGCTTTTTTTCCTCCTCTGTAGTGTGAGACCATTTATTGGGCTTTGAAGAGTGTATTCAGCCCTTCTTGTGGCGACTACGCTCATTTCTTATAGACTGAAAAGGAGCACTGAATGCGGTGGGAGAGTGTTCAAGTGTTTATACCCACACATCCTCCCCTGGGCGTTCTTACAGTCGAAGCAGCAGCTAAATCTATTTCAAAAGCTTATGTAAGGCAAATCGTGGCCACAGAGCCAAGTCCCATCAAACCTGTGGGGGTGCCCAGTGGATGAATAACATTTGAGAGAGGAGATGGTGAATATGTTTGACCTTTTGCGAGGCACACACAGAGGGCCTGCCTTCTGAGCTCTCTGGGGCATTAACCTTATCTTAGAGTCGTATAATAGCCTATTGACTGCTGCACATTATCTATCCTGTGGCTCAAAGTTCAATTTGTTGCTAATGTAGTTTTTTTTTCTCTGGGAGAACTTTTTGGTACAGCCTGACACTACATGGATTAAAGGTACACGTCCAAAAGCACTCGTAATTTGTTTCAATTTTAAGAAATACCTCTGTATAAAAGTTGGGTAACTGTTGTAATTATTTCAACAATGCAATAGACTTTCAAAGAGCTTTCTCTGAATTTAAATGATGAATTAATAAAAAAGTACATTCTAAGATTTTAGTGCTGTCCTCCAACAACCAACTGAATCCTGATTTAAAAAGAAAATAGGACAAAAAACAGAGAAGTGTATGGCAAAAGTAAACACAGAACTTTAACACTGACACTGGAAGCCCATGCACATGTAATGTTACACTGATGACTGACTTGAGGCTCGCAGTAGTGAGTTATTTTAGCTGTGTGTGCTTCAGTCTAATCTGAGTCATGTTCTCTTGACATTTAATTGGATGTTAGTCTTGTCACGTTATATTATCTGTAACATTAGAAAATACCTGTTATGCATAACCTTTGGATTCATCATTAATTGTGTTTTTATAGAATGTAAATCCCAGAGCTGGGTTGTGCCAGCTGAGTTTCCCTTGAGGATAAAGAACTGTTTCACTTTATAAGCGCTCTATAATTGCCTCATCTTGCCCAAAACCCCTAATCTGTCAGACACGCCACATACTGTAAATACAATGTCTCCCATTATTGGATCAAATATCCAGGTTTGCAGTTCAAATTTAGGAAAATAAAGAGTTCGTCCTACATCCCATTTATTAGAGCATATTTTTCTCATGTTTTGCTTTCCATACAGAAAGTTTTTCAATCCCAAATGAAAAAGTAAGAAAAATACATGAAATATTGAAACTTGAATTCCTTAAATCCAGAACATGCTGTAATATATTTTTAATTCCTTATGCACAAAGCAAAAAATCAAGAAAAATTGAATTTAATAAAGAAAACCTTAAATGTAAAAAAGCATAAACCTAGAGGATGAGACGATGACCAATTTTACATTGACATAATCCATGAGGCGTTTTTATCCCATTAAAGACGTCATACTACTGCATTGCTAATGATCAATAACGCTTTGACATTATTGCCAGAGCTGACTAGTCATCTCATGCATCTGAAGTTGAATCTTAATTGACTGCTTTGTGTTTGCAGAGGAGTCCTCCGGAGACCGAATCTCCAGCTGAGACCCACCAAACCCAGCACTAGTTTCTGTGTGTAAACAGAGGCCTATTAAAATGATGACCTATTATATTTAGTATTTCCAAATTAGATGCATCACCTTTGGCAATTTAACAACTGGTAGCAATTTAAGCATGAGTAAAATATTGGAAGGACAGGTAATACATATAAATATGTATTATATGTATACATACAGGACCAATAAACACGCTCTCTTCTAGAAAAATGGTATTCAGCATTCCCCTGGTTATAAAGCTTCGATGTTTTGAACACTGTGCATTTTTTGTTTGGACTAATTTCGTGCTGGATTACAAATCAATCAGGGAACATAACCATTCCATTCCCTACAATTCAATATCATATGATGAAATAATAAACAACACTCAAAAAATATTCACATTATTTTTTAATTACCTTATTGAATCCTAGTTAAGCAAAAATCTTACCCTCTAAAGGCAAGTGAAAAAACAACTCTGTATGGATTCTTTAAATACTGAATATTGAATGCAGGAGTACTCATAGCATAAATGTTAGCCCAGCTTCAGTCAGTGTTCCTCAAAGGAACACTTTACAGTAAGCAAATCCCTTAAGGAATTAAGAGATTTTGAACCACTTGAATGAACATGAGCCTCATATTAACTTTTTTAACTGCAAAACCGATTTTGGTTCATTTATTGCATAGTTGTTGATTTTCTCCAAAGAAACGCCAAAAAAGCACAAAACTGGAGGAGAAATATACAGTGGGGCAAAAAAGTATTTAGTCAGCCACCGATTGTGCAAGTTCCCCCACCTAAAATGATGACAGAGGTCAGTAATTTGCACCAGAGGTACACTTCAACTGTGAGAGACAGAATGTGAAAAAAAAATATCCATGAATCCACATGGTAGGATTTGTAAAGAATTTATTCGTAAATTAGGGTGGAAAATAAGTATTTGGTCACCTCAAACAAGGAAAATCTCTGGCTCTCACAGACCTGTAACGTCTTCTGTAAGAAGCTTTTCTGTCCCCCACTCGTTACCTGTATGAATGGCACCTGTTTGAACTCATCATCTGTATAAAAGACACCTGTCCACAGCCTCAAACAGTCAGACTCCAAACTCCGCCATGGCCAAGACCAAAGAGCTTTCGAAGGACACCAGGAAAAGTATTGTAGACCTGCACCAGACTGGGAAGAGTGAATCTACAATAGGCAAGCAGCTTGGTGTGAAAAAAATCAACTGTGGGAGCAATCATCAGAAAATGGAAGACATACAAGACCACTGATAATCTCCCTCGATCTGGGGCTCCATGCAAGATCTCATCCCGTGGGGTCAAAATGATCATGAGAACGGTGAGCAAAGATCCCAGAACCACACGGGGGGACCTGAATGACCTGCAGAGAGCTGGGACCAAAGTAACAAAGGTAACACACTACAACGGCAGGGAATCAAATCCCGCAGTGCCAGACGTGTTCCGCTGCTGAAGCCAGTGCATGTCCAGGCCCGTCTGAAGTTTGCCAGAGAGCACATGGATGATACAGCAGAGGATTGGGAGAATGTCATGTGGTCAGATGAAACCAAAGTAGAACTTTTTGGTATAAACTCAACTCGTCGTGTTTGGAGGAAGAAGAATACTGAGTTGCATCCCAAGAACACCATACCTACTGTGAAGCATGGGGGTGGAAACATCATGCTATGGGGCTGTTTTTCTGCCAAGGGGACAGGACGACTGATCCGTGTTAAGGACAGAATGAATGGGGCCATGTATCGTGAGATTTTGAGCCAAAACCTCCTTCCATCAGTGAGAACTTTGAAGATGAAACGAGGCTGGGTCTTCCAACATGACAATGATCCAAAACACACCGCCCGGGCAACAAAGGAGTGGCTCCGTAAGAAGCATTTGAAAGTCCTGGAGTGGCCTAGCCAGTCTCCAGACCTCAACCCCATAGAAAATCTGTGGCGGGAGTTGAAAGTCCGTGTTGCTCGGCGACAGCCCCAAAACATCACTGCTCTCGAGAAGATCTGCATGGAGGAATGGGCCAAAATACCAGCTACTGTGTGTGCAAACCTGGTAAAGACCTATAGTAAACGTTTGACCTCTGTTATTGCCAACAAAGGTTATGTTACAAAGTATTGAGTTGTATTTTTGTTATTGACCAAATACTTATTTTCCACCCTGATTTATGAATAAATTCTTTACAAATCCTACCATGTGGATTCATGGATTTTTTTTTTCACATTCTGTCTCTCACAGTTGAAGTGTACCTCTGGTGCAAATTACTGACCTCTGTCATCATTTTAGGTGGGGGAACTTGCACAATCGGTGGCTGACTAAATACTTTTTTGCCCCACTGTGTGTGTGTGTGTATATATATATATATATATATATATATATATACAGAGAGAGAGAGGCCAATAATGCCACATTCATTACAAAATCTCCATATTCTTTTTTTTTTTTCCATTGTGCTCGAGCTACAACCAGCTGTTTTCCGTTCCTATGCTGGGAGAATAAAAATAGCATTGTACAGCTTTTGAGGTGTAAATGTTGCACACTTGGATTAAAATGAATTGAAACCAGTGTGGCTTTGTGAATTCGCCTTTACTGCATCTGCAAATATATACATTGACATAGCACAACGTTACACACTTTTGCAGTCTCACACAACTCTTATAGGCGCACTGCCTTATGGGTAGTCTTTAAACTCAAATCACTAATATTTCTTACAGTGCAACAATGAAATAAACATAAACAAAAGATAGTGTGATCCACCAGTCTATATCTGCTTGGTTATAGCTCGGTACAGGTATAAATCCACAAAAGCGCCACGAGGTTTCTGCACAAACTAATGAATTAGATCTAGCTGCTAATCGTTAGCATCACGGCTAATTCACATCGCTACCAATAACTTATATACTAATGACACATAGTGGGGATCAACAGCCAACTTTCCCACATTCTCTGCAACCCCGTGGACTCATCTGTAGATACATTTTAAGTTATTTACCATCTTGTATCTGCTTACCTGCAAATATATACATTGACATAGCACAACGTTACACACTTTTGCAGTCTCACACAACTCTTATAGGCGCACTGCCTTATGGGTAGTGGCTGGGCTTATTTACTCCCGCTAGACCTGCTCATTTTAGGGGATACTCCCTCTTGTGGTGTAACGGAGGAATAACTACCCTTCTTGCACTATGTCATTTTTGGAGACTGGGGCACACATTATTTTACCACAATCAAAGAAAATACATATTTGAACAATCAGACCATTTAACTAACTATAATATTGTAACTAAAGAGTATGGGGGGTGCCCTGTTTTGTCCACAATGTCTTTCTTGTCCTTACACTCTTACACCCCTCAAAAAGTTAATGGCGTCCCGACATTCTATCAATATCAGTCCTTATGTGGCAACTATACATTGCTTGTAGGAGGCTACATCCCTTTAGGAGTCAGAGTTCAGCATTACTGCTGGCCACAGTGAAACACATGACATGTATCTCCCCTTCATGTCATATGCCGCCGCAGGTGTTATTGTGCACGATAACAGTCCACTGCTTTTCCGTCCATATCACGGGTATCTGCATCTTTACTGAGTAAGGTGCTCTCACCTTTACCTGGACATAACCTCGCTACATAACATAGGGTGCCATTCTCATAACGGGTCATTACACTAAAAGACCGAGAACCAGGAGCTTCCTTTCAATGTGTTGAGCATATCCTGTATGCGGGGTATGGGATGGCGGTCAGGGATTGACTTCATATTTAGCTCCCTGTAGTCACAGCACAAGCGGAGGCTGCCATCTTTTTTCCGCACACATACGATGGGGCTGGAGTAGGAGGATTTTGATTTTTTATCCACCCTCTATTCAGCAAGTCTTCCAGATATTCTTTTACTTCTTTATGAAGTGGCTTAGGCACTGATGTATATGTTCGGCGAACAGGTGTGGGGTCGCTGAGGCCAGTGGCGGGATGAGACACCATTCTTCCCAAACACTGACACTTCTTCATTTGAAGTTGTTAATGATAGCTATGCAGAAAAGCTGTCTCACAGATTGCTTCTAAATATCCCACAGGTGTTAAATAACTGTGACAACCCTAGTAAATTATATAAATATTGCAGCGAAGGTGTGGTCCCTGCTCAGCTACAGGGGAGGAGTGGCGCATTGAGCTCAAGGAGGCGTGCCATGAGGCAGGTGAGGCCACAGGTGGTGGCGATTGGACTGATGACAGTCTCTGTTTCTTTTCATAGTGAAGGGAGAGACGAGCGGAGGAGAAGGAAGCTGAGACCTGGGCTGAGAGGAGACTGTCTTTGTGTGTGCAACTGACAAAAAAGTGGAAACCATTGAGCACAACCATTGTGTGTTGGGTCTTTGTACAAATATAATATGTGAATAACATGAATATGTGAATGATATTAATCACCATGGATGGGACTATTGTCTTTGTAGAAGACACAACTTCATTCATAATAGAAATGTTTATATCATTGGATACAGGTGATACCTCAGGCCCTCCAAGGTTTGGAGGCCTATCTCCACCCACCACCACTTCCCCTGCCGGTGGCGGACTCCCTCAGGTGTCGGTGTGTTGGTGGTTCTTTGTGTCTGGGGGTGGGCGTCCGGGTACACACCGGCTCACTCCTTGGCGGCCGCTTGTCGGGGCCTGGGGCCTGGGGCTCGCTCGGGCCCCTTAGGAGGTGGGGTGCCCCCGGCCTCTCGGCCTGGGGCTCGGTCACTCAGGCACAGCTGGGGGCCGGCGGAGCTCACGGGCGCGTCACTGCAACTCCCCCTGACTTCTGCTCCGCGGCTGCTGAGTGAGCCCTCATCTGGGACTCTCCTCAGCTCTTACTGGAACAGTGGCGCGGCTGCCCCTCTGTTGGTCTTCCATGGTCTCTTGTGTTCTGGGGGCCTCTGGATGTCTGGAGTTTTGATCTCCTCCATACCCGCTTCACACCCTGGAGGACGGGGCTGTGGCCCCCCCACACTCCCTAGCAGATCATTACATGGAGAAACCTTTGGAATGCAAGCATGCTGATCCACACAGGTATGCACACATGGGTATTCACAGACACGGACTAAAGCTTTCTTGGCTGCTGCCTCAAAGCACACTGTGCGCTGTCTATCTTGCGTGCTGCACAATATCGTTTATTATTTAGTAAATATTGATATCTATGACTAGCTAGTTTATTGTGATGGTGCTTTGTTTTCTCTATTATTATGCTGCTCTTTGTTGTTTGCTGTCTCCTCTGTTTGTTTTTTTTGTTTGTTTTTTTTTTTCTCCATACAGGTGACCCAGGAGTTCTTTTTTTTTTTTCTCTCTTCCCCCCCTTCTCACCGTCTCTTCTCCCCTTTGGTTTTCTTTCTTTCTCTCCCCCTCTTTCTCTCATTCATTCCCCCTGTCCTATTTATTAAAAAAAAAAAAAAAAAAAAAAAAATGACAAAGGATGAACTGAAGCTCTGCCATCACGTAATGTCGCATACTGCTGTTTCTGATGTCATTTAGGAAAAAAAAAAAAAAAAAAAAAAAAAAAAAAAAAAGGATACAGGTGATACCAGCACCAAATATCTTTGTATTGGCTTTTAGTTTTCTGTAAGAGGACAATGGACCCAATTCAAATGAGATAAAAAAAAGTGCCAAGAATCTGTGCAGCTGAAAAGTTGTTGTTTTTTTCAACAATTCCAACCATTACCACTTCTGTACCTACGCTATGCAGAACCTTTACTCCAACAACAAAGCTGGGAAAGATCTGTGCACTAAAATAGAAAAGATGCTTCCAGGCCAATAATAAAACATGTCATTTTCAACAGTTTTTATGTTTTACAGACATAAAGCTTGTGTTGAAATACATTGTTTACCAACACAGAAAACAGGCTAACGCCAGACACCTGATGCATCATCCTTTTCTTTCATCTTTTCTGAGAAGACCTAGGGACCTCAAGTTTCTTCTCACTGATAGACTGCAGTCCTTACTTAGTTTTAGGAGAAATTGGAGCTGATATGAGTTTCCAGATGCTGTATGTACAATATGATAGAAAGCCAATGGGCAAGCTAAGAAGTGTTACTTGTAGGTGTGCGGACTTCTGTTGTGTGACAGGCCTGCTTTTTCCTCTTGCAAGAATCAAAGTCCAGCAGAACGGCAGTCATGTTACCATCTATATGGCACCACCAAGTGAGACCACAATACTTACAGCGAGTGTTTCACAGACAAAGGAAGTGCTACACAATGCACAATAGAACACACACACACACACACACACACACATATGTAAATACTGTACTCACCAAACCTTACATATTATTATATTAACTTCCAATACACCCAATAATGTTATATCACCGAACAACAAATCGTTTTAGCTTACAGCTAACAAGCATGAAACATAACAGTTAGCATTAGCAGCATGAACTAGCCACATAGAGAACATGTCAATACGCATTGCACTTCTACATCCACTAAATGCTTGAATGGCATAAAAGACTCCACTAAGCTAATTTCAGCCAACAGTAAATGTTTGGACACACTATTGTGTCTTACGATCAGCATCAGTTCACTACAATGATGATAAGAAAGTAAAATTCATGTATCTGCTATCTTTTTCATTTAATCTATCCTTGGATTTGTTTTTCTGTAACATGACTGAATCTTTAAATGGCTTCTTTTTAGACTCCATCAACGTCCCTCATAACTTAGGGATATGCCTCACTGTTTTCATGTTATCTCTTTACTGGTACAAGGGACAAACTCATTAAACTCATTACATAAAAAAATAAGCTTCAAAGACTGTATACAATTTAGCCCTGTGTGGGGGGAAGTTCCAAGAAATGCCTTTGACAGATTAAAAGAGAAATGTTTGAAGAAAACAACAACTGGAGAACTTAATAGGTAAAAAATCCCCAAACTTGCCTCACACTGCGAATGCATTCACAGTTAGGTAGCTTGAAACCAAATTTCCAGATTTCTTTTGATAACCTCTTTTTTGTTGGTCTTTATGACCAAAGGGGGTCACTTGTCAGAAAAACTTACACTGCTATATCTATTTTTTATACTGTATAATGTTCTACTATAATGTAAGCAAATTCCCGACACAGTCTTCAAACCCTAAAGATCCACTAGCATTTTCAGAGTACTGCATTTTGTCTGACCAGCAGCAGCAGATTAAAATAATCTGACAGTAAGTTAGATCAGTGCTACAGGTCACA
Source organism: Aulonocara sp. 'chitande type north' Nkhata Bay (assembly GCF_057382095.1). Classification (NCBI taxonomy): domain Eukaryota; kingdom Metazoa; phylum Chordata; class Actinopteri; order Cichliformes; family Cichlidae; genus Aulonocara; species Aulonocara sp. 'chitande type north' Nkhata Bay. The sequence continues at coordinate 23,778,020 of NC_141350.1, read as the reverse complement.
TAGTACTTTCCCACATTTAATGAACTTAAATTTCTGATTTTATATTAAAAATTATGGCAGTAAATCTTTTATTCAATAAATAACTGATTAATTGCTGAGCTTTTCTGTAGTACTGGAAAACACTACTAGAAGCACAACAATTCTCCTTTACCCACTTAAACACACTGACAGTGAGAAAACTGTAGATTAAGTTTGACTATCAAGACATCAAGAGCAGCTTATTATTATTATTATAATTAATATTAATAATATTATTATGTTGCTCAAGGACATTCACATGTAGAGGAGAGGAAGAAAAATCGGTTCTAATTTCCTATCAAAACCCATGAAAGGCTAAAGAATGAGTATTATAAATGATCAATAATGCTAAAAAGTTCTATATTTTATCTTATTTTTATCACATAATTTTGCTTCAAGATTTTTTTTTTCTTTTTCAGAACTTAGTAATGTTTTGCTCCTTCTTTGTTCATCTGAGCTGAAGATGCATTAAGGAGTCGTTCATCCAAGCAATGTATATCGATGATTCATCTTAACCTATTTTGCTGTACATTGCAACCACAAGCATGAAAAAGCAAATTCTTCAGTAGAACAGAAGTGATGGGAGGATGCCAAAGTGATTCAGTCAAATAAGTCACACCATAAATAATTCCCTCTACATAGCCCTATTTCCATTCAGTCATTTTCCTAGATGTTTCATCTTATATAATCATTTGTCGCTTGAAAGCGACAAATGCTTTCCATCTTTTGTGCTAATCTATCAATGCACTCAAGAATAAATTAATCTTCAGCAATCTCAACTCTAAGATCAGGTGCACCTTTGAATTGTCTTTTGCTGCTTTTTTCCAGAGGCATAATGAATGAGGCACTGTAATTGCACTTAACATGCTCTCACTCTGAGGGACAATGTGGGGCCCAAAGCTGCCCATGTTTGACCCTATCCCAAGATCCACAACACAAAAACCAAACCTGGAGCCCAGAACCCATAAAGTATGTCAAGTCTTTAAACAAATAAATGTTTCTTTTATTTATTTATTTGACCTGTGGATTCTCAGGAAACTGTTAGCAGTTAAACTCATCTCTGTGCTTTCGTCCTCTGTGGAATCTCTGTGGTTTGGAGGTCCTGTTCATTACTATTATTTTACTCATTGCTGGTAACTTTAGTTATATTGTTTCAATTGCTAAATATCCATCCATCCATCTTCATCCGCTTTATCCGGGGCCGGGTCGCGGGGGCAGCAGCCTAAGCAAAGAGGCCCAGACCTCCCTCTCCCCAGCCACCTCCTCCAGCTTATCCGGGGGAATACCAAGGCGTTTCCAGGCCAGCCGAGAGATATAATCTCTCCAGCGTGTCCTGGGTCTGCCCTGGGGCCTCCTCCCGGTGGGACATGCCTGGAACACCTCACCCAGGAGGCGCCCAGGGGGCATCCTTGTCAGATGCCCGAACCACCTCAGCTGGCTCCTTTCGATGTGGAGCAGCAGCTGCTCTACTCTGAGCCCCTCCCGGATGGCCGAACTTCTCACCCTATCTCTAAGGGAGAGGCCAGCCACCCTTCGGAGGAAGCTCATTTCTGCCGCTTGTATCCGCGATCTCGTTCTTTCGGTCACTACCCACAGCTCGTGGCCATAGGTGAGGGTAGGGACATAGATCGACCGGTAAATTGAGAGCTTCGCTTTTACACTCAGCTCCCTCTTCACCACGACGGACCGGTGCAGCGTCCGCATTACTGCAGCTGCAGCCCCAATCCATCTGTCGATCTCCGGCTCCCTTCTCCCATCACTCGAGAACAAGACCCCGAGATACTTGAACTCCTCCACTTGGGGCAGGAACTCATCCCCGACCCGGAGTGGGCACTCCACCCTTTTCCGGCTGAGAACCATGGCCTCAGATTTGGAGGTGCTGATCTTCATTCCCGCTGCTTCACACTCGGCTGCGAACCGTTCCAGTGCGAGCTGGAGGCCCCCACCCGATGAAGCCAACAGAACCACATCATCCGCGAAAATCAGAGATGAGATTCTGAGGCCACCAAAGCAAAAGCCTAGAAATCCTGTCCATAAAAATTATGAACAGATCCGGAGACAAAGGGCAGCCCTGGCGGAGCCCATCACCCACCGGGAACGAGTCCGACTTATTGCCGGCAATGCGAACCAAGCTCTTGCAACGGTTATATAGGGATCGAATGGCCCGTAGCAATGGGCCAGACACCCCATACTCCCGCAGCACCTCCCACAGGACACCCCGAGGGACACGGTCGAATGCCTTCTCCAAGTCCACAAAACACATGTAGACTGGTTGGGCAAACTCCCATGCACCCTCAAGTATCCTGGAGAGGATAAAGAGCTGGTCCAGTGTTCCGCGACCAGGACGAAAACCGCATTGTTCCTCCTGTATCAGAGGTTCGACTAGCGGACGAACTCTCCTTTCCAGCACCCTGGCATAGACTTTCCCAGGGAGGCTGAGGAGTGTGATCCCCCTGTAGTTGGAACACACCCTCCGGTCCCCCTTCTTAAAGATGGGGACCACCACCCCGGTCTGCCAGTCCACAGGTACTGCCCCTGATCTCCACGCAACATTGCTGAGGCGTGTCAACCAGGACAGCCCTACAACGTCCAGAGCCTTCAGGAACTCGGGGCGGACCTCATCAACACCAGGGGCTCTGCCACCAAGGAGTTGTTTAACTGCCTCAGTGACCTTGCCGGGTCATTCCCCTCATCCCCAGACTCTGCTTCCTCCTCGGAAGACGTGTCAGTGGGATTAAGGAGGTCCTCGAAGTATTCCTTCCACCGCCTGACAATTTTCTCAGTCGACATCAGCAGCGCTCCGCCAGCACTATACACAGTGCAGGTAGAGCACCGCTTTCCCCTCCTGAGACGTCTGACGGTTTGCCAGAATCTCTTCGAGGCAGTCCGAAAGTCTTTTTCCATGGCCTCTCCGAACTCCTCCCACACCCGAGTTTTTGCTTCAGCCACTGCCCGAGCCGCATTCCGCTTGGCCTGTCGATACCTGTCGGCTGCCTCCGGAGTCCCACAGGCTAACCAAGCCCGATAGGACTCCTTCTTCAGCCTGGTGGCTCCGTTCACCTCTGGTGTCCACCATTTGGTTCGGGGATTACCGAGGCAGGCACCAACCACCTTGCGGCCGCAGCTCAATGCAGCAGCTTCGGCAATGGAGACGCTGAACATGGTCCATTCGGACTCAATGTCCCCAGTCTCCCTCGGAATGCTGTTGAAGCTCTGCCGGAGGTGTGCGTTGAAGATCTCGCGGACTGGGGCCTCTGCTAGACGTTCCCAGCACACCCTCACTACGCGTTTAGGTGCACCAGGTCTGTCCAGCGTCCTCCCCCTCCACCTGATCCAACTCACCACCAGGTGGTGATCAGTTGACAGCTCAGCCCCTCTCTTTACCCGAGTGTCCAGAACATATGGTCGCAGGTCTGCTGATACGATTACAAAATCGATCATCGACCTACGGCCTAGAGTGTCCTGGTGCCACGTGCACTTATGGACACTCTTATGTTCGAACAGGCTGTTCGTTATGGCCAAACTGTGATTAGCACAGAAGTCCAATAACAAAGCACCGCTCGGGTTCAGATCAGGGAGGCCGTTCCTCCCAATCACGCCCCTCCAGGTCTCGCTGTCGTTACCCACGTGAGCATTGAAGTCTCCCAGCAGGACAACAGAGTCTCCAGGTGGAGCACCCTCCAGCACCCAAACCTTCCGACTGATTCACCTGCATTTTTGCCTGTTGATCTGTAAATATCCCCAAGTCTAACCCGAGGCTATCAGGACAGAGTGGTTTCTGAAAATTTCAGGAGAATAAAAAAAGTCCTAATTTGCATGCATATACTGTTTTTTTCTTAAAAATATTTTTTAATTGAACATTTATGGTTACATTTAATCAGTGTTAAAATACATTTCATCATAGATTTCTGTCTGCACTTTCTTGTATATCTTGTTAATTCAAATAATTCTCCAAAATTCCAAAAATATATATACTATTAATATAAATATTATAATATTTTATTATATTATTGATACAAATCCTATTGGAGTTTCATCAGGAAGGGCATCCTCCATAAAAATCTGCCAGATCAAACATGCAATGCTACCCGCTGTGGCAAACCCTTGTGAATAAGGGAGCAGCCAAAAGTAGCTTCTTCTATACAGTGATTCTTTTTATCAAGTAAAATAAAGCTAGTGATGTCTGCGTTCAAATGGGAACCTGACAGAACAAAGCTTCTAAGTGTGTAAAATGTCTGACTCTAACTGGTGGCTTCACACCAGGCGAGGCTTTCACACATTTAATGAGCTAACAGGATGAGGTTTGTATAGGAGAATTGGCTTTTTCTCCTCAGATTAATGGAAAAATCACTCTATCAATAGACCTCATTTTCATCTCGATAAGATGAGCCCTGAGGCTCCGTCTGAATCATACATTTCAAGAAAGAAACTTTAAAAGAATACAGATTCTGAGGGGGTAATGAGTAAGTTTGTTCTAGCACAATCAGCCTGTGGCCCATGACAGAAAATGGTGAGATCGGTTTAATCATGTGTCTTTGTCGTAAGGGGGAAAAAAGGAATTTTCTGGAATTTACGAGGACAGAAGGGTCATCATTACGGCCGGGGTTTAAGCACAAAATATGTTCACTGAAATGCATCACAAAGTCTGTGTGTTTTCATCAAGTCCAAGGGTAAAAGCACTGTGGTACAGCACATTTATGATAAATAAGTGTCAGCATGACATAACCACAAATGCAGCTAGTTTGTCCTCAGACAGCCAGTCAAATCCACGGCATTGGCTGTGTAGCTCGTGGGCGATTTTGTTGCACAATCAGGAGCCATGAGGCACTCAAGTCTCAGATATGCACTCACAGGAACTCCCCTGTCAATCGTACAGCAAGGCCACAGAGCCCATGAAAAGACAAAGGCAAATAAATATCATGAATTACGCATGGATATTGATGCTGTGGCAGTATGGTAACATATGACCTCCAACACAGTATACAGGGGCTTGCATTACCTTTTCTATATGTACACCTTATCATTACCAGATCACCTGACAATCTATGTAGTTTTCCCATGATTCATTGAGCTAACTATAAAAGATATAAGCTGTTAGGTTTTGTAAAAGCTGAAAGTTGCTGATTAAAGGGACTTTAATATTAAACTGCAATTAAAATGTTTTAAAAACTTGTGCTCGTTCTCTGAATCTCATGTCTTCTTTGTTTTATCTTCCCTGCGGCATCTTAAAATGTTTTATTAAATAAGCTGTTCCTTTTCCTTATGAGCTCAGTGTAATTAGATCAATTTTCAGTCACGTCAGGTCAACTAATAGCTGAAGTCATGAGCTTTAATGCCTAAAGTATTAACGTGGAAAAACACACAGCTAATTGTTTTCCTGGTTTTAATTTTTCCATTAATAAATGTAATTAGGATTAGGATCATTAAGATAGAAATTGTCCAGAAAACCTAATTCAACTTCACATGAGAGCTTTATCATGTGTCTCAGATGAGTCACATGGATTTGTATCATAACAGTGATGCAAGTGTATCACCTTCAAAATCTTTACACATTCTCTGGACATGCTGTTCGGCCCACGGCAGCAAGCAGTGTAGAACCAGAAGTGATTAAATGGTAAATATTTACAACCCAATTTAAGCATTTCTATCCATATCACAAAATATTGTTTATGTGAATTATTTGGGTTATGTAAGGATGTGAAAATCTGATATATATCACATATCATCAAGTCTGTGAAGGTTCTCAGTCATCCAGGTCATCGCAGTCTAAGGAGCTTGGAAAGAAAAGCGTCTGGACTTCTTTAGGTTGCTTGAAGACGTTCTTCAGTTCTAGGGTCAAATGGTGGAGAGTCCCAGATTTACACCTTGGCTCATGTGATTAGGTAGAGGATCATCAGGGGCTCCTTTTGTCCCTCTTTGGGAGGATACTCCCACAGGGTGTAAATCTGGGACTCCAAAGGGCGTATTTAGACCAGCGTTAACAGTACATCTGTGGGTATACAGATGCCTGACAGGGTAAAGGATAAAACATCATTAGGTTTGTATGTGAGGTTTTCAGGCTACATGGTAAAGTCCAAAGTTCTCCAAGTCCAAAATAATAAAATGTGGTCAACTGAGATTTTCCTGTCACTGTTTAAATCATATTTCTAATTTCAAGGGAAAATCTCTGAAGTGTCCTTGAGCAAAGCAGGCCAAGGTTCCTGCTATATGTAACTACAGTATGACCTTTGACCTAACTCCATCATGAAGCTGTATTGTATTTTACGGAAAATGCTTCTGATTTGTTTTCAGAAGAAACGCGGTCGATCTAAAAGGTAATATGGAAAGTTCATCAGTGTTGAAGTACAAGCTGCCGTGCTGATCAATACCACCTCTATCTTGTATACAGCTACCATGCCATTACTGCCACTCTTTGTTTCTCCAAGAGTCGAGTATGAAGTGGATTCATCTTTCCTTTCATATCTTGGTTCCACAGACTGAGTGCCCCATCATAACGCCAGTGCTCTCACATCTTCCATCACCACTGATGAAAAAGGTACTCAGTACCACCTGCCCCCCCATTGTCTTTAAGTGGTTTTAGAGCCACTTACACTGTGCTTCAAAGAAATATCACTGGCAGAGGAGGAAGGTCAGCAGCCCCGCTATAGCTGCCCTCAAATTCAGCTGATGTATTCAGCTGATGTACTGTATGCCATAAACTTGTGGTCTATTTGTCTGGTCAGTTTAATAGCAAAGGGGGTTGTTAAACAGTTTCAGCTGCTTTATTGCTATTGAAATCAACAACAGGTGCACTAGAGGAGCAACAATGAGACAACTCCCAAAACGGGAATGGTTTTACAGGTGGAGGACACTGACACTCTTCCCTCCTTGTCTTTTACTTCACTTTACTTTTCACTAGTTTGGCAATCCCCTAGGGTCAGCGTCACTGCTGGTAGCACGAGGTGATATCTGGACCCTAAAGAGGTTGCACAGGTATTCCGATATACACAGCATATATAGTTAGCAGCCAGGTTACAAGATTTTACAACTTGGCTACAATTATTGTCAGATGATGAGGTTTTCGTGCTTCATCTCAGGTGATGGAAGACTTTCATGTCATGGCTCTTTGCATCCCACAATATAATCTTTTATTTGTCTGTATGGTTTGTTTTCTTTATTTCTGAAATAAATAAGGTTTAGCTTTGTGTGCCTAAAAAAAGCTTACAGCCTGACTGGATATTCATCCCTAAAGTGATCATATGCTTCCATCTAGTGGACTAGAGCAGAAATCCCTTATTTTTACATCTCTACTCCTGTTGCCCATAAGCAGGCTCGACCTCAGCTACAGTTTGCTTTTAGCACAGTGGATGACTAAGTTTTTAATTCTAGTGACAAAATAAAAATTGAAATTGTAAACTATAGTTAATACTCATGATTTTACAGAGTTCTAAAACGTAGTTTTTTTCAATAAATACTTCTCTCTTTCTCTCTTTTACACTTTACTTTCAGATGGTCTGTCTAAATGAACAGTCATTTTAGTGGATTTAGAAGCAGTCACATCTTCCTGCAGATGCTGTGTGTGACCCTGTTTGACCTGCGATGAATGTGATGTCTTAAGTCTCTGTTTCAAAGTTTTAATTTGAGATGCTTCTGCACTTCATTCTGTATTCGCCGGATATGTCTGCGTTGTGTCTCTCAGTGTGTTGCTCTGTAGCCTTTGCTACCTGGATTTGCCAGGACGCCTACAAAACTCTACAGTCTAATAATAATAAACGTAGAATTGCTGTTAATCCTTTGATAGACTCTACAGAATCTGTCCTTTGTCATATTGCAGGCCTTTCATCACATTTTTAGTACAAGCTTATATGTGATCATTATCTTATATATCCTCATTATCTGAGCAAACCTGAGATAACTTTCTTATGTATGACTCATAAATTAGATTCTAGCTTCATTCAAGTATTTCTTCCCTCCCTCAGCTTGTGTGCCTGAGCTCTCATGTATATTTATGACACATATGAACTACCTCGAAGTGTAAACCAAACACACTTATGTCAGATATATGAGCCACTTTAACACTCCTGAGATGCAAGGCTGCAGTTTGGTTTGGCCACTACACAGCAGGAGTCGTCTTCCCCCCGTCAGCTTTCATGTGGTGAGGGCATCCATCTCTGTGGAGGCAGCCTCATGAATACTATCTCGATGGCCCAATTTCCATGGCTGCAAAAACTGAGGTTTTCATATCGTGAATAGCTTTTGATTACATTGTTCTTCTACGTATTTCTAACTAAGTGGATGTGACACCCTTGAAAGACTGCACACAGTAAAGCTCTTGTCACTGAGTTATGAGCTAGTGGATTAGAAATTTTAAAGGTTTCTGTAAATGTGCAAAAAAAATCTATGATGTTAATGGGAAGGATGAAGAGTAAGTCATCAGCAGTAGGCAAACTCAATATACCAACATACCTCCTCCTTCTTGCTGGGAGTCTGAGTATGACAGCGCCACTAAAGCCCATGCTTAGGGGTCAAAAACTGCAGTTGTGCTAATGGTTGGTTGTGTCTAATGTTTTGGCTCCAATAACACTAGATTTTCCAAACTTTGGACACAAAGTATATCTACCTATTATCCCAATGGCTCAAAAAGCCAATCAATTTCCATGGATTCATTTTAAAATGCCCAGCTTAACAGTATTGGACACATGTTTCAGCCTGGTACAAAAAATGTTTTTGACCTCTTGGATGGTTTCTCCCTTTGTAGCATTTGACGCTGGGTGACTGGTAACTGTAGGCGTTTACTGTTTGCGAGGCATCACCTCCACTATCTCCAGTCTCTTAACTGGACCTCTCAGCTGTTTTTGTCGTGTTGGGCCCTTTTAGAGTACTTCTAATGGGATTTTCTGGCAAATAATGTGGCCTGCTGTGTAATACAGACAATCCAGTAGGTTTGTTTGTGTTATTTTAGTCTGTCAGCACTCACTAGCAGAAATGTTTATGTATTGCACTCATATAGTTTAAGAATGCAGTTTGCTAACCAGACCTACTAGCCTTGGCCAGTTGCAGAAATCCAGAACCAGAATGCTTCTCTTCATTGGCTCTCTGTTGAATCCAGAATCAAATGTAAAATCCTCCTCCTCACATACATGATCTTGAACAAACAGGCCTCATCTTTACTGACTTGTACTTCCTAGAATCTGTAAAAGAGAATGGGAGGCCCCTCTTCTGTGGAACAGCTGCCAGTTTGGATTCAGGAGACAAAAACCCTCTATGCTTTTAAGAATAGGCTTAAAACTTTCCTTTTTGATAAAGACTAGATCAGGTGACCCTGGAGCCCCCCTTAGTTCTGCTGCAATAGGTCTGGTTGCTGGTGGTTTCTCCTGATGCACTGAGTGCGACTTCTTCTTCTTTCACATTTTTTCTCTGTGAGTTTCTGCACCTCTCTGCATTTAATCATCAGTTATTATTAAGCTCTTGCTCTCTTCCACAGCATGTCTCTGTTCTGTCAGCCCCCTCTCACCCCGACCAGTCACAGCAGATGGCCGGCCCTTCCTGATCCTGGTTCTGCCAGAGATTTCTTCCTGTTAAAAGGGAGTTTTATATTCCAATAGTCACCAAGTGCTTGCTCATAGGGGATTATTTGATTGTTGGAGTTTTCTCTATATTATTGTAGGGTCTTTACCTTACAATGTAAAGCACCTTGGGGTGACTGTTGTTTTGATTTGGCACTAAGCGCCAAATTGCCGAATTGAAATTAACTGCATTAAAATCTACCAAGAGGTGATGTCATGATGCTTACAGCCATCTTTAATTTGGATGAAGGGCCCAAGCACGCCAACAGTTTATAACATCTGAATATTGTGAGTCTTTTAGTCCTTTGAATACTATAAATGAAGGAAAGGGACTTAGCTCCTGGATGGCAGTTTGGTACCCGTTTCCTTAAAGCAGATTTGCCTCATTTGTCCAGCAGACATTCTGGCATTAGATATCATACACTGACATGAAAAAACAGAACAATGAAAAATCAGCAGTTAATAATAGATCGCAAAAATGTCTCCCAGGCAGTGCTGAGTTACCACAGGGCTTACATTCTACTTATTAAAGAAAGCTGCTGCTTTGCCTAGAGGGGCCCAGAGGACCTTTTGTTAGTTTTGTCTCTATCTTTATTTGACAGATTAGTCTTCAAGACACCCAAGGAACGATATTAACAACGCTTGAGATCCAGCAGATTTTGAATAATTTTTCCTATGTGAATCTTCATCCACATTGTGCAACTCTGGGGCTTAAATGAATGAAAACAAGTGTGATAGAGATTATCCTGTACATGGGGGAAGAGGGTTTATTTGGCGATAGCAAGACAATGATTCAAAGTGAAGAATCTGCACTACAGTTCAGGCTACCTGCACACATAGACTCATTAAGATAACTTTTAAATGTGAGGGTGCAAACCTAAGTTCTTACCTTAAGGATGATAATTTTTCTCTACTTACTTTTAGGTTAAAAGTCATATTTCTATGTATCAGTCTACCAGCTGTTTCTGTCCATGACACAAAAGAAAGTGAGTTTTCAAACTTTGTTAATCAAAAAAGGTTCATCAGTTCTGCCTTTAACTGTAAAACTATTCATACCAAGGTAATTCTAACACTAAAACTTTCAGTTTCCGTTTTTGAGGAGAAAGAAGAAGACAGAGAGTTATTAGGAAAGAAAGTGTCGCACTGAGATAAACTGCTCTGTCAATTAGGATTGATGACAAAATCCCACTTCAGGAGTGCAGACTCAGCTGAGTACACACTGACTATAAATCTACTTCCACTGCAATGGTAGGACCGGGCTGCATCTCTAGGAAGCTAAATGAGGACAGCAGAAGAGCTAAACCTTAAGAGGGATTTCTTTGTCCACTAGTGAAAGGAGAGGAGCAGTCAGGGAAACGATTCAGCCAATTTTTGTGACATTCTTTGTGCCATGTGTGTCAGCAAACACTGGCCAGGTCAACTATCCACAAGTACACAGAATAAAGGCGGTTAAAGCTTATTGCTGCTGACTCTCTGGCGCAGTGGTACACTTTGGACAAGTCACCAGCCCTTTAAAAGGCTTGATACAAGGACACACACTTGACACCCACTCCTACAGCAAATTTAAAATCACCAGTCACCTAAGATGCATGTCAGTAGGTGGTGCAAGAAAGCTGCAGCATTTGGAGAGTACCCAAACAGGCACAGGGGGAACATGCAAATACAATGCTTCAAGGTCCCATCTGATGAGGAGCGTTGAACACCAGTGCAAAGTTACAATTTATGTAAAAATTGTATATATTTTTTAAAAATATAACTGATGTAATGTATGTAGGCCTTCTAGCCACAGCTAATTGAAAGACTTCGTCCCTGTTTTGACTTTTAAGACACAATATGTCAATATAAAGAGGAGATCAAATGATAATAATAATATAATAATTTATTTAGAGAAACATTTAAGTAAAATTATTAAGAACACTAGAAGACCTATTTCAGTGATCACAGATTTATTTTAGCCATAATTTTGCTTTTTCATTAAAAAATTTCAGGGCCAATCACACCTTTAAAATTAATGTTAAAAGGGCAAATTGTATAAGAGCATTTATTTAAAAAATATTATTAGCTTCATTTTGCAATAATTCTATTGTATTGCCTTTTTCAAGCTTTTTTGTATGTTGACATTGCAGGTTTTATATCTGATTTGGTTGCCTGGCATAAAAAATCACATTATGAAAGATGTGACAAAATCACAGCATGTAAATATAACTGGAAGCTTTAACAGGTAGACAAGATTGTATTAGAACGGTTAAAAAACAGTTCAAATTAATCTTGATGGGTTTTGGAAATTTTCTTAATCTGTATTTCACATTTTACTTCATCACCCAATATTACTCCCAAATATTTAACTTTATTGATTTGCTGAGTTTCTTTCTGATAAGTAATTATTGAAGAACTATCACATCATTTCCTCCCCTTTGAAAAACTGTGCCACGCTAGAGGCTCAGGATTCAAACAAATCTGTTGGAAATGTGAATTAAGGAACGAAAATAACACAGACTTGAGAGTTGAGTGAATTATAAAATGACAACACCTATTCTTCTGGGCTGCATTTGACCTCCCAGCTTTGTATATCTCGGGTGAGCTGAGTTTCCTCAGGGAGCAGTGGGGTTATGTCTTTTAGCATTCCCAATATTTAATCATTATCATTATCGAGCCTGGAACCATGAAAAGACTCATTACTTCTTATTACTACCTTTACTAAAATGATGTTACACTGATGACAGCTTAATAATACTCCAGCAAAACTTAGGCTAACGTGAGGAAGAAATAATGAGTGACAGAATCCACTCATGTGAGTCAAACCTCGTGTGCTGCAGGGAGATTACATCAGAGATTAGGTAACTGGCATTTGGATTTTTCATTGGTTATGGTGGACTCCATTTACCAAGGGACCCGGCCTGCAGCTTTCCCACAGCACCACCACTGGCACATGTCCTTTATTTATAAGGGTACAGCTAAAACGTGAATATTTACACTTCATATAAATACATTCAAATGGCTTCCATAGGAACAAACACTTACAAACTCTCTCTCACACACAAATACATACACGTTCCACTTTGACATCTTTGGTAACTGGACACCTGCTTTCTCCTGCTCTGACTGACAGCCAGCAGTAGAAAGTCCAGATCCAGTCCCAACTCTTCCTAAATGGATTTGTGAGGCATCCTGCCGCAGGCCTCCTAATAGCCTCTTGTAAGCCACCTCAGGCCTGCTGTGGACCACTTCCTCCCTGCGCTGAGAATAAGGGACCTCCTGAAAGGCATTTTTGGCCATGCACCCGGATTCCTCTGGGTCATTAAGCTCTTGCAGAGTTGGAGGGGCTTTGACAACAACAGGACATGTGTCAAAAAAAGAGATAAAGTAAGAGCATTTGTAACACAGCAACACCGCTAAATGATGATGTTTTTGAATTTTTGGAATTGTATTGAATTGATCATATTTTCTCAGCTCCATGAACTGAAGAATGAAGCATTCTGAGCTCAGCTTAGGCAAAAGAAGTATGCCTGCTTTTAAACTCACAAGAGGTTTTATAAAGGAAGGTGTTGCAAAGGAACACAAAAAAGAAAAAGGCCCACTTTGTTCCCTATTATTGACACAAAAAAACACGTAAAAAGAGCCTCAGGTGTTAAAACAGCTTGCCCCGAATAAACATAATATGAAAATGAGTATTACCTGACTGTTAAGCCTAGACACCAACATGGCTTTTGAAACACAATCACCCTCACTTTCATATGGGTGAACATCACCCAGTGTACGTACTGGGGTTAAATGGATTTTAGTGATTTACACAAAAAGATTTTACCAAGGTAAATTCAAGTCATTTTAGTTGCATTGTTTGAGTAATACACTCTGCTTGCATTAAACATGACCACTAGATGGCTTTAAAAGCGAGCAGTACTTCACGAAGTGTACATAGTTTGTTTGCATGTGCCGGAATGGCATTGGATATTTGACTGGTTTTGATAGATATTTTGCAGAAATACAAAACTTTGAATTAATACTGCAAATTACACACAACATATGTTCATAAGTAACTAAAAGCAGGAAACCGCATTTGAATGCTACAGGCTGCAGTGGAACAAATCGTAATGTTCTCCAAATGCTCTCTTTCTTTTGTTGCACTTACTGCTGTGCTAAGTAGCCAAATCATGAGTCACATGGCTAAATATTAAAATTCAAACTGCACTGAATGTGCAAGGAAGGCCTGGTGCTGTTTCAGTGTATCATTTGTTTTAAACTGTTATATGTTTTATTGTGCAAATCAAAGAAAGCTAAATGTCTACCAGCTAACATAAGTTCATAATTTATGAAATGTGTCTTTGTCAGTCTGACATGAAAATCTTTTATTAAATGACCTCTAAAGAAATGTAGTCTTATATTACATGTAGCGAGGAAGACGGCAAAGGTGAACTGGTCCATCCTTCCAGAGCAGAGGAAGAAGTAAAACATCACTGCTGAGTGATTAGAAAAACAACAGTGGGCAAGACACATGTTCCACAGCAGAGGAACATGTGTGACCGCCAGTGCCATTTTTCAGCCGCCTGCCACCACAGCGTTTGATCTGCCTCTTTTTCTTCGTACCAATGGCCATGTGCGTATGTATGCACACACACATGCGCACACACTGGGGCTTGTACTCCCCCACGTAAGGTTGTGCGGGAAGAAGGGAGGCAGAGGAGGGAAGCTTTTATATTAATGGCTGCGGTTAACCTGGAAGGGTCAAACCCATTGGAGCTGTTGATGGATCTAGACTGCAGGAGCTCTCTTTCTCTCTCTCTCTCTCGCCTACGCACAAAAACACAAACACAGTGTGGACCTGACTGCATGATCAGTCTCCAGGCACATTGTGATGACCATGGAGAGAGATAAAAGATGGCGTGGAGGCCAGGACAGCATGGACATAGTGATGGTTGGAGGGGGAAAAAGAAGATGAATATATATAAAAGAGCAGATCAGAGTGCTGGTTACAGGCATTTTTATCAGAGGCAGACTAGAAAGAAATTATGAGTTTTTAAATTAGGGTTTAAAATAATAATAATTTAAAAAAAACTGGAACGAGATAGATTTTCAATTTTTAATTACTCCTTGAGTACAGTATATCACCGAGGGTTATGGCAAGTGGAATCTCATTAAACCATTTGTACGGTGAGAATGTCACACTGCTCACTTTACTTTTCATAGACAGCAGTTTCTATTCTCTTTGCTACAAGATCTCACCACTTAACAACACCACTGGAACAAAGCTTTTGCCTTGGGCAATTTCTAATAGAATCAATGATTTGTAGTGAAGAAAGTTTAGTAAGAAACGTCACTAGAAACACTACTAGAAAAAGTAGATGTATCTGTAAATACATAGTTCATGGTTATAGTCTACAGATAAGCACCACAAAGCAAAGACAGATTGTCGGTGATGGGATCACACAAGTGGCAATGTAATCAACACGGGGATGTTTTGATTCACAAGTACGAGGTCGTTACTACATAATTACACCAGTCATCATGAGTCACAGACCTTGAATGGGTGCATGAGGCGTGTATCAGAAGCTGCTCTGAGTGCTCGGGTAGAGTAGAGAAGCGCTATATAAGAATCAGTCCATTTAACATTTTCCGAGCTTGACTATGGGGGCGGTGTTCTTTGGGTTATACTCAGTGTTTCACTTTTTCCAAATACAGCAGATCGAATTAATGCCATTAAGCTTGGTTTCAGTTTCATCAGACCACAGCACTTTCTCTCAAGCCTTCTTTAAATGTTCACTGGCAAACTTAAGATGGGCCTGTATCTGTGCCTTCTTAAGCAGGGAGACCTTGCAAGCGCTGCAGGATTTCAATCCAATATGGCATAGTGTGTTACCAATGGTGTTCTTGGTTACTGTGGTTCCACCAGCCTTTAGATCATTAGCAAGATTTTCTCAACTAGTTTTGGGGGATCCACCACCTATCTCATGCTTATCCTCACCTCATGAGTGTGATTTTTGGAGTTCTAGACCTTCCATTTCCATATAATCATATCAACAACTGTCACTTTCTCACCAAGCTTCTTGGTGATGGTCTTGTAGCCATATTGTGCAGGTCTACACTTGTTCCTGACATCTGTTGTCCTCGGAGGTAGAGAGGATGGGATCAAAGAAACAGACTGTGTGACAGATGTGCTTTATACGCATAACGAGTTGAGATCACAAGTATCTGTAATTGATTGACTGACTTATTACTGACTCCTTGTAATTTTAGTGACTTGCAAATCAATTTATAACGTTCATGTAATGTCCTTTTTCTTGATTTTTGATTCATATTCTCTGAGCAAACTAACAAATAAAGCAGAGGTTCAAATAATTTCCCCCACTGGATGGATGGATGGATGGATGGATGGATGGATGGATGGATGGATGGATGGATGGATGGATGGATGGATGGATGACTAACTTTTGAACATTTGACACAATATTATCATTAAGAATTACAACAATCAAACATTAAGTACTTAATAGAAGATATGATTTGGTGACAACAGCCATGATCCACTCAAAAATTGAAAGTGTATGTGCAACATTAAACTGCAGTTTTATTACAAATATCTTATCACAATACACGCAGTTGTGAAAAAGTGAAGACATACGTAAATTATTTGTTCACTATAAGAAGAGTCTCACTGCAACTTTTGGGAGTGTATGCAGCGCTCGTTCCATGAACACTTCAGCATCAAAGCTTGTGTGTTATAACGTGCGCCGATAAGGCACTTGGTGTTCTCAGAATGGCAGCAAGCAGGAAGTACCTCAAAAAAACAAACCTATTTCCAAACCGAGGCATCTGACACAAGTTACGGTCCTAATTGAATCAAGCCCGCTGTTCCTATAGACAGGGTTTCCCTGAAAACACAATTCACCGCTGGCTGGGATTTCAGAGCAAAACAAAGCGATGATGTCAGTAAAAAAAACAGCAGAGAAAGAACATGACATGCTCCTAATTACATGACAGCATGATAGACTACAAGACTTTATTTTTTTTACATACTGTGGTGTTGGTGAATAAATAGATTAACTGCATTTAATGAGCCGACTTGGACTCCACAGGAAAGGTCTGATTTTGGATAAGGTTCCAGATATATTTTCTTGTTGTAAACAAATCCCATGTAAGTACCACATTTTAAATCCAACAATTAATGTATGCTAGTACTCTTACATAAGAGTCATATATCTAATTCGTATATCCCTTATTCATATCTTGTTCCATTACTATAACCATAGAAACTGTAGTTTATCTTGAACCAAATCCCTTTGTCCTACTGCGTGAATACTAAAGCATTGTGTCACTCCACAGCTGAAAATAGGTCCCTTCTCAAGCGCTGTTAACTTCTCTTTGAGTGACTTTTCTAGTGTCCATCTGTTTGACAAATCGCTAACATTTGTGACCATTTTTTAAAAATTACATGTTCAGTAGAAACTGAGCCACAAACAGGCCAGAGAAGTAAGATAAAAAGTATTCAAAGACAGTGGATACAGTTTGTTACATACAGCTTGTTTGGTATTTTTCATTATCTTTATATCTCTCAGATAATATTTAAAACTTGCTTAAACTGCAGCGGCTAATGCCAAAATGATTCACTTTACAATCAATTTGTAAAGTGAAAGAATGCTGACAATTTGTTGTGCCATTTATCCAGCATTTTTTTTTTACTTTCTACCAACCACAGTAGGTTTTTTTTAAATCTTTGTTAAATGAAATGCTGAACTTATTAATATAATTCAATATTTCACAAAATTTCACAGACAAAATAACCAAGTCATCAAAAAATATTCAACGGAGAAAAGGAGAAAATAGGTATTTGTTGCAGCTCTTTGGCATAAACATGATTCCGTGTGAAACAAAGAAATTCCTTGTAAAAGAACATAGTCATATCCTACGGCCAAAAAATGAATGAAGACGTTGATTTTTATCCAAATAGAGGTATTTAGTTAAACAAATCATTTTAAAAATCATGTATTCCAAACAAATACTTGACTTTGATGAACTGAGGTATGCATGACTTTAATTGTCTAATCTATTTTTCCCATAATAAACCAGTTGTGCAACTATGGAACAGCATAATTAAAAACAACTTAATTTCCAAATGTAATTATTTAAAATGTCTAAATCATTTCTTAAGCAATCTCTCAAAGTGGAGTAAAGAGTGAATTTGCTAGAAATAGTCAGCTGCAGATTAATATAGATGTGGGTGTTCTGTGAGATACAGACTAAAGAAACATTTGCAGCACTAATATTAATAATGATGGAAACCATCACCCAGTAAAACTGTTTGACACTCTCATGTTTTTAATATTTCTTAACTTATATTAAAACTCTGCTGCACAAAAGAAGAAATAATAAAAGATCTTGGATGTAAAGGTTCTTCCATGGTTTGTCGACACCTGCCGTACATCTCAGTGTAATCTTTTTTTTAAAAATGCAGCCATACCAGAATCAAGTAAAATCCATTTATTATGATTCCATCAAATAAATTTATAGCACAAACATGGTTAAAAAACAACAACACCTGCCTCTTTTGATACAGAACAAAGGCAGAAAACAGAGATTACAGCTTTGCTGCAAAGCACACAGACACGTTAATACGCCAAGTAGGTTTTTCCTCTGCTCTGCTCATCTTCAGTCCTGAGACAGGGAGAAATATGAAAGGTAAAAGAAAGCTATTCACAGTGCTTGGAAATACTGAAGTGGTTTTGGACCCCTCTCTCTGGATCCAAGTGTGCACAAAGTGGTACTAAATCCCACGGTAGCCTTTGGTTTTTGTTATTGTCTCTGTCGAGAGGAAATGGTGATAGGAAAAGAAAAACAACAACGACAAAGCTTATACACATCACAGCTTTCATCTCCACCGATCACAAAGGTTCATTAAATGTCTCTTCTCACCAGAGTGACAATATTTGCTGGGACCATTACCTTGATATGAATGTATTGGTTCCGTTTGATGACAACTTTCAATTAGTTCAAACAGGCTTCAGCCAGAAACACAGCTGATTGTCATACACTTTCATTCCTAGTTCAATTTTATGGTCCGAGCTTGAGTGTATTATTTTTTGAATAAGCACAGAACCATAAGTAGTAGGAGAGTGAACTCGAGTCCACCGAGCAAAGAAAGGCTTGTTAGAGCTTCACTGTGAGTGACATAGAGCTTTTTTTTCAGAACAGTTCACTTTTTTGTGTAAAAAGTGATAATTGAAAAAGATAATAAATTCCCACACAGTATCCGGGCTTTCTGGGAACCCTGATCACATGGCCCACGAGATGTTGGCTGTGTGCTCCTTGGCCTTCATGCGCAGCACGGCGATGCTGGATGACCGCCTCTCAAACTCAGGTTTGGTGTCAAAAGCTGGGTTACTTGCCGGCGTGAGAAGCGAGTCTGCGCTGAAGAAGTTATTGAGAGACACGTGGCCAAATTGGTTCTGCTGATTTGGGAAGCCCATGTAGCCATGGTCAGCAGCAGTGGCGGCCGAACGAGGGGAGTGGGAGTAAGAAGTGACACAAGGAGGGGAACCTCGGGGCAGCATGCAAGAGGAGACCACAGAGCTGCCAGGAGCTGGGCTCGGCCACAGATTGTTGGTGATCTGTTGGGTGAAGAGGCTGTTAGATACTACAGGGAATGGCTTCAATTCATCCCAGCATACAGTACAAATTAGTTTATATGGATTAATAACTGGGCTCGTAAAGACACTGTACGCTGACCTGTTATCTGTAACTTACCATTTGAAAAAATTTAAGAGAATTGTAAATACAGGGTTACAGACATGATCTTGTAAAGTAAACTATGATGTATCCTGGGTACAATTATTGCCTTTCGAACTGTCTATATGGAACATAAAATACAGAGAATACAGTGTATGTAGTTAACAAGCATCTAGTTTACAGAAGTATTTTTCACTAAAAAATGTTGTTGTTGTTGTTTTTAAAATGTCCTCTGTTATTTATATATATGTTATCTCATGCAACTGGAAAGTTGCAAGTGATTTTAAACTTTTACTGTAGCACTAAAGTTTTCTAACAATTACCTAAAAAAAGAGAGGAGAATAGCAATGAATATTACATAGTTTTGACACTGACAGCGCTATAATACAAAGTTTGAGTGATGCCCAACTGAGCCCAGGTAAGAATAAAAATTCACAGTGAGTGCTTGGGCATCCCACATGTTGTATGCTTGAAAGGTCAACTTCAGAAAATATCCGGACCTGATTATCCAAAGCGTGTAAAAACTACTTACAGGAATCTTAAATGGTTGCATATTAATAATACAATAAATGTAAATGTGGACAAAAATATTTTTATACAAAGCGTGAAAACTTAAAATTATTGTTTAAAGGGTTGTGTTTGTAATGCATCTTTCCATGAAATTTTAAGTGAACATTTTTCAGTGAACTGCTGATATGATTACGTTTGATGGTGATGTGTATGATTATCAGTCGTAGTGACTCCGGAGTAGTTTAAAATGTCCTAAATTCACTCTAAAAGGTCATGTGGCCAAAATTTAGTCAGGGAGTAGTAGGATAACACAAGAGATACACTCATGTGATAAGCTACAGCAAACACTACATGACCGATTTTTAATAAACTTCACCTTACAGAAGGATGACTGTCTAACTTATAAGCTCAGAGTCTACTGACTGCTTGATCACATCCAAACAATTTGATCCTGACACAGTGCGAAATTTCCAATAAACTGAGAGGACAGGCCAATGTAACTAAGGAGCATGTAAATTTCCTCGGTCAAAAAACAGTGACTGAAATATGTCTGCCTCTTCAAAAGACTCTGCAAATTGCACATCAACAGTAACCAAACTGGTAGAGCTCATTTTGCTGAAGCATGGCTTTCTGAAAATCAAATGACAAAATGCCAAATACGTTTTGACTGACTAAGGTTGTTTTGGGAGTCAGATGAACATCCTTAAGTTAAACTAGCATAAGAATCGACTGGTGCCCTTTTGACCACATGCATCATTGTTAAGCATGACTTCAACTTTTGCACAGAAATCAACGACAACCGAAAACCTCGCTGACAGAAAAAAAAAAAAAAAGAAAGTTCTCTAAAAGCCACAGCAATGCAACTCATGTCCAGTGTGTTTCAGCAGACCGAAACAGCCAGTGCCAACAGGGTTACAAGTAGGTTTGTCCGTTTATTGATAGTAATGGGGATCAGCTGTATGAACAGGCATGGCTCATATCCAGGAGAATCTATCAGAAACATATGTGAGGAAAAAATGTGAGACAGTCCAACAGAATTCTAACCTGGTGTTCGGCCAGGGTATAGCAGAGCTGTGACTCTGCCTTTTACTACATTTTATTATTTTTGCCTCTTGGAATCAAACACGTCAGCTGTTTTGTTTTTGTTTTTCTCAAACTCAGAGTGTAAATGCGAATCTCTCTACAGAGCTGCTGTGTGCATATTTACATCTCTGAAAACCTAAAAGTCTCCACAACACTTGAAGGCCAGATGTCCGTTTTTAATGTAACACCTAACAAAAGGAGAAAAAGACACAAAAAACACTGACATTCTGCATCTCTTCTCTTCTCACCTCCTCTCATCTTGTAACTGACCTTTGTCCAAACAGCAAGACAAATGCTCAGCCAACATGCAATCTGATATAAGCTCATTCATTCAGACATGACGCCTCACAGCGACTCTAATCAGTGTTCAGGCTCCTATCTGAAGATGGGTTTCATAATTAGTGATTTATCGAGCAATCGTGGCCGAAGCACTAATTTAAGTTTGAAGTGACCTACATAACTGAGATGCTTAGAAAGGAGTGAGAGTAAAGAGTTCATATTCTTTATAAAGCACAGTACTGCCTCCAGCCCATGCAGCTGACAAAGAAACTCATTTTCTTTTGACGCTGAGAATAAAGTCCATGAATGCTTAAAATGAATAAAATAAAATAAAATTCTCAATACTTGCCTGTGTGTAGCTGTCTGTCCTCGGTAGCACGGATAAATCGTAGGCGGCTGCAAAGTGACTTTTGGCTTGCTGGATTTGCCCGTAGCGCTCTCTTTTCCTCCACTTTGCCCTTCTGTTTTGAAACCACACCTTTTAAGTAAAAGAAAAAAGACAGAAATATAAAATATGTTTACATTTATTAATATTATTTTTCCCAAAGGCTCAGAAAGACAGAAAAGTAGCCAATCTATTTAAAAAAAAACAAAAACAAAAAACAAAAAACGGGACAACAGAAAATAACAAAGTTGCAACATTCAAACAAAAAATTAAAAGAAACATGAAAATGTATTTCAACTATCAAAACCTTTATGCTTATATATTCACGTATACATAGGCTGTATGGGTTTGGATATTAACGCCCGCTGCCGTACTAGGCTACACCTTTCAGCGCTTAAAGGCTCCTGTTCTCATTATGTTTAAGCAAAAACGAGTCGGTCCGTAAACTCTACCTGCACTCTAGCCTCTGTTAATTCTGTCCTCATTGCCAGCTGTTCCCTCACATAAACATCTGGATAGTGTGTCTTCTGAAACACTTTCTCCAACTCCTCGAGCTGCGCGCTGGTGAAGGTCGTCCGGTGTCTCCTCTTCTTGCTGCTGGACACGTTACTGTCGCACTTGTCTCCCATGTCATCCAAATCGGTTTTCTCCGAGCCGGTGGTCACCGGAGACGCCCGCAGAGTGCAACAACCGTCCATGGGCCTCCCGAGGTCAGAGTGCAAGGTGTCTTCATCTGTTTTTGGCACACTGTAACTGGCTACAATACAAATAAGTGATAAGTTAACAACAACAGTCTCAATTTGCTAGTCACTGCACCAAAATATGCAACCTACTAGCCTGTATTGGAGATTAAATTAAATTATTTTACATATCAGATAATGTTAAAAAAAAAAATAGATTCGATTTAAAAAATTAAAATAAAAATCCAAAAGAAATTGTAATTAATAAGTAGGAGAATAAAACTAAACGTCATTGAAAAGATCGACTTCGGGGAATGTAAGCTTTCCCCCCCCTCTCTCTCTCTCTCTCTCGCTTAACTCGTTTAACTCGCGCACACATTTGCGGGATAACTTTGACTTTGCAAAAATGAGCGTACTCACGGGTTTGATCCCCGCAGGGAGAGGAGCGGTGCTCGCCGCTCTGCAGCCCGAAGGCCTGCACACATTTTGGGGGAGACTTGGTGAAGTACTGCGCGCTGTCCAGGCTCTCCATGACTTGATCCATGTAGTAATCGCTGGCCTTCATCGCTTGGCTTTTCAAGGCAAACTTATCCTCCATGTATTCCATCATCTTCACCGAAAACCGCTCGCTCTAATCAAATGTCACTAAAAAAAAAAGAAAAAAGAGAAACTAATCGCTTCGCGCACCGACGAGTAGAGACGACTTGTAAAGCAATAATTCGCCGATGAAGATAATTTGCTCTGTCTTGAAGGCACAACGTCTTTATAGCCCCAAAGAGAACGAGATCCTTAAAGAGCACCCCCTCTCTGAATATGAAAAAGCGCCCTCCTCCCACTCCTCCTACGCCCTGAATCCAAACCAAACAGCAGTTTAAAGTGATTGGAGACCCACAACGAATTCGAGGAAACAATCAAAAGTGACTTTAATTTACAGCATGTTTAGACGTCCAAAATGAGGCAATAATTTTTCTACAGCTAAACCTTTCAGCTGAAAATGGGATTTAATTCGTGTCTTTGGAAATGTTGTAAGAACTCTGCTCGTGATTTATTTATTTGGAGGGATATTTTAACCTGTAGGCAGCAGAAGGAAGTCAACAGTCAGATGTTCTCAAAATGAGGAGATTTCATTGGCGTGAACATATAAATAAGTTTGTTATATTTTGCAGTAAGTCATTTAAGTTCGGAGGATTGATTTATTACCATTTTAAAGAAAAGATCATTTCTGAAACTTCAAACTAGTAAAAACGATATAAAGCAGATTTGACATTTGCGAATCTGTCATGTGACGAAGTAAAATAATCAATCATATTTAATTATTAAAACAGGAAGGTGGAAAATGCGTTCGTCCTTGTCGGGTAAATTGTTATTATTATTATTATTATTATTATTTAATCTGCTTATTTCAAATCCTTCTGAAAACCCAATGCAAGATTTCTCTTCTTTTTTTCATTTATTTGCACCCAAAAACAGATCTTTATTAACACCGTGGCACATTCCAGACTTTCTCTTTTACGTGATCAAAATATGGATTTTAAGAAGTGGTTTTATTATTATTATTATTCTAACACGATAATAATGTAAATGTCATATCTGGTGGCTTTAGAGTAAGTTTTATTTTTAGCTAAACTTTAAATTACATTTCGAGCTGCGCGGAGGATCTTGTGCACTTCATTGCTTTGTAATAAGAATCTAATATTACGGCTGCAAACCTGCATGAAGCTGCTGCTTGATGCTTGCAAAACTAACTGAAAACTTTTTAAAAGCATAAGACGAGAAATTCTTTTCAGTTGGACTAAAAGCCTAAAACTATGCTCTCTAATTAGAGTAGGATGCCACTGTTGTCTGCTGGGTGAAAAGAGGATTTTATGAACTTTAGCAATAAACTTAAAAAGTTCCATTACTGGAATATTGATCATTCCTGTTTTTCTTAATTGAAACATCCGGGAAAGTTTAGTTTCATTAAGCCCTCACACACACACACACACACACACACACACACACACACACACACACACACACACACACACACACACACACACACACACACACAGGACCCAGCTGCGAGTTTTTCACCAAAAAAAAAAAGAACAGGAAGAGTTGTTCTTCTGTATTTTCTTATTGTAAGAATTATATTACCACTAACCAAAGCCCATCTTCCACCTCCACATCTCCACCCTGAGCTACACCACCTGCGATGCACACCATGCATAGCTTTGGTTCGCTCGAGGGTCAGTGGCAGTTACCTGGGGCTGCATGGTGCCACAGGAGAAAAAATAAAAATAAATAGGTGTGCTCCTAAGTAGCAGGGGGTGTCTTAGCCTTCCTACGATGACCTTGCACACTGGCTCATGCTGTGGAGAAAATGTTAAAAGTTCACTGTGGTTTGGTGGGCTTTCTGCTGGAAATTCCAGCCACAATAGCTCCTGCATGGTTCTGCAAAAGTGGAGAAGCTGGTCATGAGTTGATCAGTCAGGCTAATTCTATAAGTACTGCTGCCAATGTCATGTGAGCAACCTTGAAAGACCTACAACTTGACTTTAAAAAAAGACAATTCTAAAATATATGATTGAATTGAACTAATTCTCAACCTTTTGAGCCTTAATGTGACTGAACATGATCAAACACACAAAAAAGCTGAAACTGAACAGGCCAAAATCTGCCACTTCAGAAGGCATAAACATGACATCATGATGCCCAAAGCTACCCTTGGGTATAATTCAATTTAACGAAATGTCTTCAAACTTTGGCTGCATGAAACACACACAGAAAAAGACCAAAGTTTATTTCAGTTCAGTTCAGTTCATTTTTATTTCAAACATTTCAAACATGTGCCTTCACAATCATTACAAAATATCATTCCATTATTTGTTTGAAAAGGAGTAGGCTGAAGTATTTACTTATTTGTCCCTACCCCCTCAAGTTTTACCTCTCATTCATTTAATTTTTTTTTGTCTTAAATTAAACAAACAACATATGAAACATATAAACATATGAAGTAAAACAAAACATAACATACATAAATCAAAAACAAGAAATTAGCAAGCCCCACCACAGTATAGTTTCTTTCATATGAAATATGAATATTTTCCCCAAAAGCACAAACTGTGAGCTTATTGATGCCACTCGAGTCTGCAGAACATTTGGCTGAATTTCAGAAAGTGAAAGCAGTGCATCAGCGTCACGAAAGTTTGTTTTCATTTTGTTTGCCATTTGCTTTTCCATAGTCAGGCATTCCTGAGCACTAACAAGCTTCAAGTCTCAGTGATTTCACTAAGTCTTCTGAGTTCATGTTAACATGTTGCACAGGCCCCCTATACGACTGAAACCACTGCAAACCGTCCAGTTAAGTAATCGAATGCTATGGTACAGTACAAGGGTAAAGGAAATGTTAAATACATTGTTTATAATAGTGTATGCTTTTTTATATATCAGGGAAATTATAAATGGGAAATTCGTTCTTCTTCGTCTTGTCATTGTGAAGGGTTTTTTTTTTTGTAGACTATAAATTTCGCATATGATTAATCAATTAATACATTAATAAATTAATATATTTTTCCTAATACTTGAAACATATCTAAAAGGTTTAGGCTTAACAAAAAAAATAATCAGTGAACAGCAAAACAGTCTCTATGACCTCTGTGTCATGGGAGATGCTAAAAGACATCAAGTACTTATAAAAGCACAAAACACCACATAAACCATTATTATTGTAGTAAACTGCTGAAACCAGCAGCAAAGGAAAAGGCAGTTTAGGCATTATCAAACCAAATTTAACAAACAAAATCATATCACATCAATTATTATTACAATACAAAAATTGTGTTTCTTATTTACTTCTTCATAAAACACATCTTATATTTCGAGTCATCATAAAAAAACAGACATAAAAAGTGTGTCTAAACGTTCATTTAATGATACATTTGATAATGAAAACATTTCCATTTTCCTTTTTAGAGGGCAGCTTGCACAATATGTTCTTACTCTGACAGAGTTACTAATAAAGTAGAAATAAATAGAATCCAACTCCTCTGTCATTTTTATCAATAAGGGTTTTACATTCTAAAGCATTTTTAAGTAGCGCAATATATCTCTGCAAAATTAAGGTCCCTTTTAAAGAATGTACATACAATTCAAACTCTTTAAGATTTAATATTGACTAAAAAAAATGTAATCACTTCAGAATATATATTATTTTCTTGCAACACACAAATTTGATGTCAAGGTCACGCCACACCCTTATCCTGCATTACCTCACCACAGCTTTCTTTATTTGCATTAGTTGGACCACCAAAAACCTCCTACACATTTAAAGGCCTGTGTGTTTCTCATGTTTTAACTATTTTAACATCACAGTGAATTATTCTGCAAGTACACCAGTGTTCTTGAGAAATCTTTCCAGATAGCCACTGCTTTCTTTAAATTGAAACCACTGGCCAAAGTTAACATTTCACGTGTCTGTTAATTCATTTTCAAATATTCAGAAATGCATAGGAACCTAAAAGCTGCCAGGAATTGGTTATAACTCCACAGCGTACTTCAAAAATGTTCAGCAAAAATGTGCAAAATTTGCAAATTGTAGTGAAAACATGGAAATGTGGTTTTATGGACTTCAATGCATTTAAAGAGAGCACTTGGAGAGATCTGGATGCAGAGTCCCATTGACATGGCAGACGAGGCTGAGAGGGACATTCTTGGTCTTATCTAAATGTGCAGTGGAGCTCTCATTTTACAAGGCAATGGGTTTTGGATCTCTTAGGTTACATATAATTTACCCATAATCCAAACGTAAACAAATGAAATGAAAAGTGGTAGATTACAGCTTAACAACATCCCTTCAGAATAGGAAGCTGCAGAAAACAGCTCTAATGGCAAATCTGAACTTGTGTCAAGTAATACTAGTGACAAGACATAGGCACAGATAGGCCACGCACACCTGTCTGTAAAGCAAAGCATCAGATTTGACTTATGCAGTACTGGTATGATCACAGTCTACAAAAAAGCAACTAGAAGAATCAGTCTCCCCGCTGCAGGAGAACAGTGCTCTCCAGTTTCACAACAGCCCCCAAGTGGGCAGGACCACCACATCTCTGGCATGCGCCACTCTCCAAGACAAAAATCCCCATCAGATCGTGTACAGTCAAAACACAGCCTCAAGCCATGCTTAAGTGAAAGACAGAAGGAAAATAAACAGGCCGACATGCATTTCCTTCCAGGGAGCCACTCTGCAACTCTGACTATTTGTTTTGACATTCATTAACTTATCATTTTCAGCAAGGAACCTTCAAGCCTGATGTTCACTGCCTTCAGTAGGGCTTGTGTTTGTGGACGGACGCCTTGGCTCTCCAAATTCAAATACACAGAAAAGGCCATTACGATCCACAGCAGAAGATAAAGAAAACAGTGTTGCAAATCTAACACCAACGTTTATGCTGAGAACATAAATGCAGTCATTTCACGTGCACTTTTGGTTAGCAAGTGTTAAACGCAAATACAGGGCAGTCAAACTAAAATTCTGCACTTTCATAAAGTCTGCTCTGAGAAAGCAACAGAAAATTGGAAAAGGGTAAGACTGATCTCATAGCTACAATCTGTATTTAAAATCTGCATGGAGGCAAAATGACAGCATCCTAAGAAACAGGCATTAAAAGTCCTGGTTCTTATTTCCTGCCATCATTTGCATATGAAGCATGTCATCCACTCAACATTTGTGACTTTGTTCCATGTGTTTTGGTGCTAGTTGGATGCAGTGAGGTTTGGGCAATGATACTTGAGAACACAGCATTTGATACTTGAATGAACATAATAGAACCGCCTGCAGATATTTGGGCTGGTCTGAGTCCTGTTGGCCTTAATTCATTTACAGAAAAGGGAGTCTTGAGTTTTCATCTGCTTTTCCATCTTAGTGCAGGCAATAAAACAGCATTAAAAATCAAGCTGACCGGCAAAGGAAAATCACATCGAATTTTAATAGCTAAAAATTTTCTAAAGTATCCACGTGAGCTCTTCCAACGCATATTTTAATAATCTTTTGACGCGAAATGCATCGAAGTACATATAAGAAAGCTGCAACTGCATCTATTAGAGGCTGCAGAGCAAGGGCAGGAAAAGTGGTGACCTCTGGAAGGAGGCTTTGTGTTTTTACTTGCGCACTCTGTCCCTTTTCTTGCCTCCTCCCCAGCCACCGCTCAGCTGAACCGGGTTGTCACGGAAGGAGATACGCTCCTTTTTTGACGGGGCAGACGTGACTCGCGCGGGAGATGGGACTTCTTTTCCTGGAGACAAAATGGAAGAAGACGGCATCAGTATTTAACATTCAAAACAAGCAGAGTGAATTTACTTTGCTGACTCATACTATATGTGTTTTTAAACAACAGTTGACACCGAGAACTCATTTTGTACTTCTGTGTCTGCTCACATATTTTATAGAATTTATTAACATGGGTTATTATTAATTTCATAACATCATTTTCTAGAGGGAAGGCTATCTTTGCAACACACAACGTCATGTTAGTTTGCCAGGGTCACATTATAGAAATTGTTAAGTACTTAAAAATGCATGGCATAAAAGTAAATATAAAAGCTTTAACTAATGATGCAGTGTTAAGTAGGTTAAAATATGAGGATTTGTAATATGTACTTAATATACATGTTTTGAAAATTGAGCGTCAATTTTGTGTGACTCAAAATACTCGAGATGGTGCTGCATTAAATCTCACACTAAAGACTTAAGTGTGAGCAGGCGGGTTGTTCGGTGCCTCTCGGGAGCAGTGTGTGTGCTGTATCACAGGCCGTTCCACTTTCACCTGGGGATCAGTACAAAGCTTTTCAAACATACAGAACAAAGGCAGCGCTTCTACAGGGTATGATGCATTCCACGTGTAGAGCGCAAACCCACAGTCAGCACGGCTGCCTCACACAGGGAGTCCAACAGCATGAAGCGCTCTTTAGGTGGGAGGGCTGGGATGCATCGCACGTTCTATGCTAGCCCCAAATATCCGCACAGCTGGCAAACTGTATAGAATAACCATCCGCTCACAAGTCACACATAATCACACATCTCTAAGTTTTGATTTTGTTCAAGTCTGTTGGGCTAACACTGCGATTTTCCTTTCCTCGTGGTCTCTCTTAATACACAGTGTTTTGGTGTTTATTTCCAGGTCAGCTTTGGTGGCTCAGTATATTAAGGAACTTTGTGCAGTAATGCGTTTGAAATCAGAAGCATTACTGCACTAAAAGTTCAGTGTAATAAACACTGAACTTTTGCTGCATGTTTTCCTAATAGCACTGCTAGTTGTGCATTCTGTTATTAACAGTACAGAGTTTTATTTTTGTTTAAACTGCTCATTTTAACAAACCACTGTGACCAAACAAATTGTTTTCAGTCATCTTACTCCTATTAGGGTTGCAAGAGGAGCTTAACTTAAGTAGTTTCCTCTGCACACGTAATGAAAATATTGTGTGAGCCGAGAAATGCATTTTATGGTACTGTCCCGGCAAGAGGTGAGTATCGCATTGCAACAGGTTATAGACTATTTATGTAGTCTTTACTGCTATACCAAACTAAGTGAACCCTCTAACTTTAAACCCCCACCTTGATGATGTATGCCCCTTTACAGGCGAAGGCGATTGTTAGTCACACTTTTTTGCAGGATCACGTAGGCTCAGTATGAAGATTTACATCAAAGAAGCTGCGTTCCCTGATTTTACTCCCTAAGGAATTTCCAAGCCATGACTTTTTGATGACCACTGGGACCATTAGATAGTCTTTCCAAGTTTATAAAATATCTAATTGGCTTTTCAAGAAATATTCTTTCCTTACACATACATCCATATTTCAATTTGTCCTTCACAATTTTGATAATGGATGTTTTGATCAGTGCGGACAAAGAGGCTTTCTTTCTCCCGGCCACACTCCCCGTAGAGTCTGCCTGCCTAACAGGGAAATGCTCGTTCCTGCTGCTGCACCTCGTGGATATCATTTTGAAATCATCATCGGAATCCAATTTGGCTTCGTTAACATGGACAGGGCTCTCCTTCACTCAGATTCCTGGGCTTGTTTAATGTGGTCATCTGCTTGTCAGCCTGTCAGTAGCATCTTTGTCACTCAAACTCCTGAGCCCCACTACTCCTGACAGAAGGGCCAGTCATTCTTCACTGAAAGGACTGATTTTTTTTCTCTCCCTCGCTGCCTGTTTCCTGTCAGAGGAAAATTTCACGACACTCTGTCCCCAGCCCGACCTTGTGGCTCCCCTCCCCTCCCGCAGCAGACGACCAGCGGACTCGGTCTAGGCTGAATAAGCAGCGGTCTTTATCCCTGGCTCTGCGCACTCAGATCTGTGTGGCCCAGTAGTCATAGGTGCAACTATGCAAACCTAAAGAGATCACATGTAATAAACACACAGTTATGTGCACCCCTGCCAAAAGATTTTGAAGAGTTTGAATTTGAGCCTGTGCTTTTCTCTCTGTGACTGCTAACAGGAGAATATAGAGATATATGTGACAGTGAGCTCATATGTTTATTGGTCCTTTTCTTAATTGTTATTTTTAAGTCAGAACTTGGTTTCAAGTTAAGGGCAACTTTCTAGAATTGTAATAATTAACACATTTGCATAAAAATACATTTTGCATACATAATGAGTTTTAAATATATATACATCTCTAAATTTGCCATAAATTATATGTGTTAAAAATTATATGTGTTAAAAAAATAAAAAAAAACTAAGGGAAACACTTCTGTAAGGAGAGTTGGGTTTTTTACTTCACATACATACAGATATTTTTTACACTCTGCTGAAAGACCAGTTCATTATTCCCAGTATCACTGTGATGTTGTGGAGAAAAGCAGTTTACAAGTTTACAAGACTCACTTGCATGACTGGAGGAGGTTCTACGGGTATAACTGTTCACTTTGCAACCCTGGCCAACCAAATTGCTGTTCGTCCACAGTCCACTGGTGTGATTTAGACAATCTGCATATGCTGGGTTAGCCTGCATGCACCACACACAGAAACAGACACACACACACACACACACAAATGAGGCCCAAAATGAAACATCTCACGCAAGTAGTCGAACATTCTGAAAATCAACAACCCAGCAGCTCTGCAGTCAGAGGATATATCTAAGAAACTGGAGGAAAGGGGCGGCCCCTCTTGCCAGTAAACATAAGTCACACTGCTCCATAATGGCACGAGGAGACCTGTGGTTTGTGACTTCAAAGACTTCACAACCATCAGCATCGTTCTCAGGTCTAAA
The DNA here is from genome assembly GCF_057382095.1 of Aulonocara sp. 'chitande type north' Nkhata Bay. Classification (NCBI taxonomy): domain Eukaryota; kingdom Metazoa; phylum Chordata; class Actinopteri; order Cichliformes; family Cichlidae; genus Aulonocara; species Aulonocara sp. 'chitande type north' Nkhata Bay. Next base: position 23,746,548 of record NC_141350.1, on the reverse strand, counting down.
CAAACTGCTCCAATGTGACACTGGGATTTCAACAAGTGAAATTAAGAAATCGCGCCCACTTGATCCAATTGAAAGTGTCACTACAGAGCTAAACCTCAGACTCCCCCCGCCCCTTCCTCCTTTAAATCAAAGTTGATGAGACAGACTCCAAGGAAGAGGACCTACGGTGTGGGATGTGACTCTGACTGGTAAATGTAAATACTACATAGCTTTACATGCATGCAACTGCGCCACAAAAAAGATTCAAATCAAGGGGGGGAAACAGCATGGCTGGGGGGACCGATACTCACTACGAGCTGCACTCTGCCTCCGTTCAGAATGGATGAGTTTATGTCCGGTAAGAAATGATCACTGAGGACAAAACACAAAATGCTTAGATGATTAGTGTTCTGCATGCTTCACACCAATTCAGTGATTAACTCTCTATTGCAGGCTCCATTTCCAAGCAAAAAACTCATATTCAATTTTAAAAAAAGAAACAAATTATATGGATTATGTCTGTTTTTTTTAAATAGGGCAGGGATAGCACAGGCCTACACACTGACTTGTTTCTGTCATCTCCCTGATTCAGCAGAATCAGAATACTTTATTGATCCCTGGGGGAAATTATTTAATAAGTTAATCAATTAAGTTAATATGTCATTCTCAGTGCACTGGAATATTTTATTTTAGAATGATACAGCGCAGGTCTTAAGGTGAATCGATACAGATAGATGCATAAACACCACCTTCATCACCTTATGATCTACATTAAATAGCTCACCTGTCTGAATGCCCATGAGTGGCCTGGGTATGGAGCCACTGCTGAGTTTGATCTTGTTTAACTTGCTCTGTCCTCTCTGCCTGCTGATGGCCCGTCTTAGCCCCACCAGCTGCACTCAACAGAAGAAATGAAATAAAGGGTCACAGGCTGTTCTTTTTTCAGTTTGTTGGTTAGGTAACATTTTTGACAACAGTGGCAATAAAGAAATAACTGCCTCATCACCGTGTGCTGTGGAGAAGATAGCATGAGTCTAAATGAAAGGACAAGGCTTGTGTTAACAGATGCTTACAAATGTTCAAGCTGAACAAATAAACAACTGCAGGGCCTGTTCTGTGGCAAAGTTTGACACGTTTTACTGCCATTACAGCGTGCCAGCTTTCCCTCAACGGGACAGATTAGTGGTCAAAGTCATGTTAGGGCAGAAGGTGGTGTAATAATTCATGTAGCACTGCTGAAAGTTGCAACAGGAAAGGCCTCATTTTGTTCCAACAATGGCAGTGACTTGTTTTTTTTTTTTGTAAAATTGAATCCAAGCAATGTTTCAAAAGTTTGTGAAAGTGAAAAATCCAAGAGGCCGGTGATTTACGGGTTATGCTGAAATCCCATAATAAGGTCGTAATTCAAAATAAACATTTAGGTTGTACTGACAGTAATGCTGCCTTAGATGGGTGTAAACTGATAATTTATTTTGACAGGCCAGTGCTGGAACTAATGACGCATTTATTTAAGCCATTCACTTGCTTTTGCTGAGCTGTAAAAAGAAGAAAAGAGCTTTACAGTTTTCATGGGTTAATTGAGAAGCCACACTAAAAACGTCAAGTGATAGATGCCTCCCCTGGGCCAGCAAAGGGCAGGATATGGCTACTTGCACTTCCCGAAGTTGAGAGAGAAAGAGGGAGAGATGGTGCATGAGAAGTCCAGATATCAGTTTTCAAACACCAGCCTGCTCGCGTAGAGTAAATACAGTGATTACAAAGGGTAGGTAAACACATGCACAGAAATCTGTACACACTGATGCAAGATAAGAACCACGAAAAAAAATCATTTAGTTTGATGTACTTGAGCAGCATGGAGAGATTTCTTCTCTCCATTTCCCCCTCAGAACCCCCTACTAGAGCTTCCTCCTGACCTCCTTCAACCTCCTCAATCCCCCTTGAGTACTCCTCCAGGACATCATGAGGGGGGCCTGTAAAAGTCATGCCTGTTAAGGGGGGCTTTTAACCACATTAGGGGATCTCGTCAATATCAGAGCGCCGGGGAGGAGGAGTAGCATTCAGGTTTTGGCCTGCAGCAAAGCAGAGATGAAGGAGAGATGATGTTGTCACTAAGTAGTCTCCTCTCCTCGAACCTCACTAAAGGAACAAAAAACACTGAGTCCTGCAAAGAGTCAGTACCAGTACCAATAACAAGTAGAAAAAAAAACAAAAAACTCCTAAACAAATGATAGTGACCTTAAAGGACAGTTGTGTCAAGAGTAAAACTGTGCACGTGCACAAATATAGCAAGTTTAACAACCAAGTCACTTTATAACAGACATATTTTAAAGTCAGAGGATTCTTGATTTGTCCTTCAGGCATAAACCATAGATAAAAGATGCCCATAGTTTGTGGATGACTTGGCAATCTTGGTTTTTTGAAGCCAACTAAAGACACTGTAGTGATTTATCAATCAAGCGGGAGGCCCACACTGAAGAATATGTTGCATTATATTCCTTTTATAAAAATGGACATCAAGTTGTACTCAGTCAGACTCAAACTAGCATTTGAGACCATATACTCATTAAGAAACCCTTCACTGAGGTCATGAATCAAGTAAGTAGTAGATTTTTTAGAAATCTTTTATCGATTTTTTATAAATTCTGGAGCAGCCAGAAGAGTCCCTCTCCTTTTGGCAATGAGAAAAAAAAATGCATGTTTAAAGCCGTTTTAGGTCGAAAACCTGAATCTTCATCTTTTCTACACATGCTGTGTCACAAAACAAATCTAAATGTAAAAGTGTGAGATGGAATAACAGTGCACATCTGTGGATTAGAACATCTATCCACCAGAGATGTAAAGCTTTTCTAACCCCTAAAACTTGGTTTCATGCATTAGGCGACTTGACTCTAAATGATTCTACAAACATGTCACTGAAGTTAATCTGAATCACAATAAGGTCTGTAAAATGAAGTTGTCTCTTGCAAACATATTGGCTGGTTTTGGTCTGCTAAAACATGAAAATAAAGACCACAGTAGGATGGAGCAATTCATACACGCTAATCATCTTTTGATCTAAAAGCATTCTAAGATCCATTTGTTAACTTTGTAAAAACACTGGAACACTGACAGGAAAATGTTTGTGACGATACTTGAAGAGAACCAGTTCAAATTGCATATTATCCAAACACATTAGAAATTAAAAATGTAAATGTTTAGTTCCCACATTTTCAGGCACTGCTCCTGAAAGGACTTCTAACTTGACAGATTAATGTGTTTCTCGATTACTGGAGACTTGTAAGGGACCTTCTGTAAGTAACATGAATTTAAATTAATAAGACGGCTAAAGTGCATACGTTTTCTGTTTTGTGCAGATGGCTAATGTTGGAAAATGTAGGAAAAAAATGAAAAAGAAATATAGAAAAGTATTTTATAATCCTTTTTTTTTAGGCATTTGCTAAGTGAAATGTGTGACATTTTAGCAACTCGGTGGTTTTAGTTAGATGTCTGACTCTGTGAATGACTGATGGCCCAATGCACATTGGCTCAGCTCGTTTCTGAAGTGTGCCAATGCGCCTCAGTCATGTAGTATGAGGAGAGAGGCTCCACTGCACGAGATAAATAGAAGCTTAGAGATTACGGGGCTGAAATTGGATGCATATGAATGGTGGGGAACAGCCTAAGCTATTTTGACTGATCAATGATAAACAAAATGATTGTGTTTCAGTTTGACTTTGTTGATGACATCAAGTGTGAAATCAAGTTAAATGCTCAGGAGGTAGGGGAACCAGGCTGAAACAAAAATATATATCATTGTGTCCCTGAGACACGAGGACGGATGTTTGGTGGGGTTGGATCTCAGTTTGGATGGAAGAGGATGATTAGAACTCTGTGTGTATATGTATGGATATGTATGTGTGTGTGTGTGTGTGTGTGTGTGTGTGTGTGTGTGTGTGTATCTCTGCGTGCATCTGGAGGGGTTGAGTGGTAATTAAGAGTAGAAATTAGGAGAATTCCTTAGAGGCACACCACACTGTCAACATCTGCAGCACCCCAGACACATGCAAAAGATGCAAATAATAAGGAAAAGGTATATTTATATTCTCTTTTAAACTTTTAGAAGAAAATTTGTTGTGGCTCTGCACTATTCTCTCCCTCTCTGTCTCCGTGTCTGGGTATGTAAACTGATACCCATTTCAAGTGGGTTACTCATGTCCAGCACATCCACACAAAGAGCCCGGATAAAATAAACACGCAGCGTCAGATATCTTGGAAAGAATCTGTCATGGGTTTGAGGCTAATCACCTCCAGAAGGAGCTTGACTCGAGGCCTGAAACGTTAGCCCCTGTCGGGGAGCGCTGGCTGGGCCAGTCTGGGGCTGGGCTGGCCAGGCCCCGGGCACTGGTGATGAATCCGGAGGAGGGGGTGTCTTACACAGGTCAGGACCAGGGGGGCGAGGATGTAGTCAAACCTGGACCCTTTTACAGAGACCCAGCTTCACAGCACCACAAGTTAATAACTGACACAGCACCTCACTCGCCAGCCTTATAGCAATGCTGTAAAAAGACAGTAGGAATCGTTTCCCCTAGACTGAAGCTGGATAGAGTTACACATTTCTGTCAGATCAGAAAACTGACTGAGGATACAGAATATAAACCGGAAAGAAAGAGAATGCCCTAACCAGAGATCCTTCCATTACTTTATCAGTTGTATTAGCTCAAAAGCATCAGTCCCGTTTGATAAACTGTCAATAAGAGGGTGGGGAGGAGCGATGAAGCTATGGGAAAAAACAGAGCTGGAAATATTGTTGTAATTTAATATGTTATCGGGATACAGCTATTCCTCGATTGCCAGTTAGCTGACAGTTTATCCACAGCAGTATTATGCTCACACATAATTCCAGTGTCAGCAATCACAATGTTGGAAAGTTGACATAATACACCTGCAATTCAAATAAACAATAGATAACATAATGATGCTGTCACGCAGCTGAGATAGCTCCAGCTCCCCCCATGACCCTGAGCTGGATAAGAGGAAGAAAATGGATGGATGATGCTGTCATAGTCAAGCTCCATTTTTCATGCATTTTATAAATTGTCAATGGAAAATAATTATTGGAAAAGAATGTTGTGCCACCTACTCCAAAAGGGAACATTTGTTAGTCCGTCACTGTCCTGATGAAAATGCCTTGTAATGCTGGCAAAACAGTGTCTGCTGACAGAAGAACTTCAGAATTAATGAAAATAAGAGAACTCATTCACATATAAATCGCCACATTTTTACGCTAAAAAGATCATGGTTGTTCTATTTTTTAAGACTGCAACATAAAATGACAGGCAAATCTGCTCTTCGTCTTCACAGCTAATTCTTTAGTATGTTAGTCTTATAACTGATCGCTTCACTTTCTGCTGGCAAATGCTGCTGTTCCAGCATCCCTCTGACTGCTGGATGACCGTGAGACTATTACTCCATGGATGTGAGGCCTTGACCCTGGTACGTGGTGGTGGGGTCCAAAAGAAAGACGGAGACAGTCCCTCATGATAAAAACAGACTCCCCCCCCCCCCCCCCCCCCCCCCCAACTCTCCCTTATGCTCTCCCTCCAGCGCTTCCCTTCCTTTTAAGTCTGTCTGTGTGTGTCACAATGCCAAATCCTCTCTGCACCTCAGGGCAGGGCACCAGGCCACAGCAGAATATGGATGAAGGTGGAGGGAGGCTTTTGACTTTTCTCAACCAATCACACTATCCCACATATAATCAATCCATAGCCTTTTTTTGACACTGTATTTCCATAACACTGAAAACTCTTTGGAAAAAAGTTGTGCCATACAGTCCTGTGAAAAGTACACCCTGACCGTCATGACAGTACAATTAGAAAAAGGTTGGAAAAATATGGCTTTGAGGGGTTGCCAAAAGAAAGCTTCTTCTCTTTTAAAAGAATGTGGACATTTGAGCCATCCAGAAGACATCTTTCACCTTTAGACTGATGAGACCAAAGCGGAGATGTTGGGTCATAAAGCGCAGTGGCCCAACAGGCAAAAACCAAACACAACATATCAGCACAAAAACCTCTCACCAACTGTTAAGCACGGCGGTGGACGGGTGGTGATTTGGGCTTGTTTTGTAGTTGCAGGACCTTTGAAAATTGCAATCACTGAGTTGATCATGAGTGTCTCTATATATCACAGTATTTTAGAGACAAATGTGAGGCCATCTACCCCTTCTGCTTTGCAATAGTCCAGTCTAAGACCAGACCAGACTTAAATAGTTTAAATTTAAATTAAAAATTCTTAAAAATAATCCAAGCATTTGAAATACTACTGGGTTAGAAAATATGCATAGATCTCTTTTCTTACCTTTTGCATAATTTCTGTTGTATCGTGCTGTTGTGTTTTGTGCCTCCGCTGGACCAAGCTGGTAATTACAATTTCTGAACAAGTCAAGTCGGACGGAGGGATCTAACACAGCAAGAAAGAGAAGGTCAAAGCAGGACACACCAGGCTTTAAACCAGAAGCAGAAAACCAGGATCAAACAGTCAGAAAATATTAGTGCATATGTAATACAGCGCTGTGGTTCAGCTGAGGCAGATGCCATTAGGAGTTAAAGCCGACAAAGACCTGTGTGTCGATGGAGCAAGATGACAAGAGCACCACTAATGCAATCATGTATTTGAAAGTCTGATCAAAGACCAACCTCCCATTACATGACCATGACATGATACCCATGGCAGAACTACTGTTTCTTGGAACAGAGCAGAGGTGAGGTCACCTTTCACTGCAGTTACACTAAACCACTACAATGAAATGGAATGAAAGTCGCCACAAGACGACTTGTCATGAGCTTTCTTGGCAATAGTTATTTCCTTTGCAGGCTCGTAAATAAGTCCAATGAGAGGTGACAGCCCTGGCTTCTGCTGTCTGTTATGGCTCATTAACATACATGCGGCGGAAAGGTTCACTGCTACTAAAGCACGGCTGAAGAATGAGAATGAAGAGAGATCTTTCTCCTTTTTAGACAACAGATTTATGTCTTAACAGGAGTTATCTCCATTTTGTGAACTATATAAAGACAGAAACATCAGCTGAGGTGTAGAAGGATTAATGAATGAAGGAAGCATTGCATATGAGGTGACTGAAGAAGGAAACCACAACAGTGTTTAATCTCCAATCACAGCATTCAAATTCTATGGGGAATTTTCTAAAAACATACAAAAATAGTTTTTTTAAACCTGAACTACTGCATAAAAAGCACACATGCAAACACAAAGGGTCCAAATCTCAAATTTCCACCTATCCCACTTTAAACACACTAACCCCTTTGCTTCTTTTGCAGTTGTCTCTTTGACTTCATCTTCCGAGCTCTCCTCAGCAGCAGAAGTGCTGTGTGGCTGTCAGTAAAGCCCCTGCAGATGGCAAGGAAAGAAAAGACAAATAGAAAGTGCCGTTCTGCCATTTACTAACAACACACAGTTGCAGCAAGCAGTGAGGAGGAGATGATGATTTACCATTCTTCTAGAATCTTTTCTGATCTTTCAGAGAGACCACTAAGCGCTGAGGTGGAAGTAGGAGATGTGTTTCTGGAATCATAAAGAAATTATTGTCCTTAAAAACATAACTTGAGATGCAGAAATTCACAACAGGACTACACATATTTAAATCTTTCGGGATTGAATTATGGCTGATCTTTAAGTCAAGGTTGTCCTGTATTTTTTCCTGCATGGCTGCTAATATTATTATGCTCAGTGGACGTGCAATAAAGATGTGCAAAATGGAAACCCATTTCATTTAAGGAAAAAGGGAGCTAAACTGGGCGAGTAGGGCTAGTGGTGATTGAAGATTGTGTTTGTGTGTCCAAACACAATCTTTATTGGGGCCAAAAACACATTTTCAGTGCACTCTGATGGTGGCATGCTCCACAGCTGTGGTCTTTAGTAGCAACTGTTCTCTCAGATGCCTTGGGATCTTACAGTAAAAACATGCATTAAACATTTGATTGTTTAAAAGTCTCAGTCCTCTAAAAGTTCATTTAAAAAAGGAAAAGCACACTCCTGCTCCAGCTCTTGAACTGAAGCTTGATCAAACTCTTAAACTGAAAACTGTTGTCTGGTCTGTAGCAAAAGATGCACCTGTCATCCACATAACTGTAACCAACATAACAAGCATGCTGGAAGTGGAGCAGTGCTGCCTTGTTTTCCTTTCCATTTCATTTTTTTCCTCAATGGAAGCCATTGAATTTTATGATTTGTATGCCACCAAGTAAAAAAGTAAACGAAAACAAATATTACCACTTTATAGATTACCAGTGACATCAGCTGAACATCATAGAGAGGAGAACTGAACAGTCATTCAGTGAACCTGCTTATTTGAGTGTTTTGCTAGCTGAATATGTGGATACATTTTGTGGATCACAACCATAACAAAAATATAAATGTGATTTAGTGTGTGTGTCATCCTCCTTTATATCCAGAAAGTGAAATTTCAACATCTGTATCATCATTTTTTCTATGCTATACTAAAATCTTATGACATTAAAATCTTGCATTATTAGGACCAGTTTGATTATTGTTCCTTGCATTTTTAATATCAGATTTATATTTTGCTATCCATGAAACACTTAAACACATACTTCAGGTTGTCTGTATTTTGTTCCAAGAGCAAACGCCATATCATGAGCTTCATATGTGAAAAAGTAAACCCAGTTAAAATCTCTAACTTCTAAGATACATCCGACTCTTTAATGTGCTTAGCAAAGATTGTATTTTTCTACTTGGAGTTGCATTAACGAAAAATATTAATGTCACAAATCAACACTGTTTGCTATATGTCCTATTATGAAAATTATTTATCTTCTTTTTCCCTATATAACTTTGTACAATAATTATGAAAATCTATATAAAGCTTAAAATAAACAGCTTTTTCAAATGCTGTGGCTGTGGGTTGTTGTACCTGTTAGAACCGTCCACATGTTCCCCAGCCATCCAGGCGTGCTTTGGTAGGGGGAGTATGTCCTGGGAGGGATCAAGACAGGGCCCAGGAGGCTGAAATACATATATCAATTAATGACAGGCCTAAGTTACTTTTCTTTTTTTTTTGTTACCTTGAAATGTTACCAAAACACACTTGTTGTAGTTTTCCTAATGAATTACCAGAATACACATAAAACATCTGGGATACCAGTGTGTGTTTTTATTTCTGTTATTCTGCATCACAGACATTAAATCGGAGCGGCTTTGCTTTTTCAGTTTCTAAATGTTTCATTATTATACTGTTCATCAAACTCAAAGCTGGTTGGAGATAAAACCACGCTGAACAAAGGCAGGATTTTAGCTTTAGACTGTGACACTTGGAGTTTATGCAAAATTGATTTGGTTGCAGTTTTTTAAAAAATTGAATGTGTTTTTCAGGCTGGAAAAACTAATGTAGCTTTCTCCTGTATTTATGAACTTGAGCACACTCAAAAATCCTAGGAAAAAAAATAGACATAGATTACTAGTGGAAAACTTCAACTGACATCTGTGTACTTAAAGGACCTGTAACAAAGGTAAAATTGTGCATGCTTTCATTATAGTTACAAAAAATCTGAGCAGTCTGTTGTGGCATACTAATTAATTTTTCATGGAATAACACTACAGTTATCTGTAACTCTTGGGGGAAGTGATTACATTCTACACTATTATATCCAGTGACACTTAACTCAGGGGCCTATTTTTGTTGTAGGTATGTGGCTGACCGAGTGAACGGTTCACAATCATGGAATTCTGATATTTAAGTCAAAGTAACAGCTTAATTACTCTCCAGATTCTATTTTCTCTTGGTTAAAGTGCTAAATTGTTCATCCCCTGCCTTTGATCTGTGCCTCAGTGTCAACATATTGAGGCTGACCACGCTAGCAGCTGCACCACATCAGCTTGCTTAAACTGGCTACCATGATGTACAGCGCTGAGCACGCTCCAAAGAAAAGATCCAACAAGAGGTAAATGAAGAAAAAAAACAGGACGACAGTCCAGCCAGCATGAAAAATGACATCTGCTGGTGCTGTGCAACTTTCAGCCCTCCAGGAAATAATCCTGTTTTTCCAAGTGAATAAATTTAGAGATCAATAAGGGAGGGTGAGACAATTCCTGGAGGGGAGGTAGACAAGCAAGAAAATAACTCCAACACTGACATAACACAAGATGGTAAATCCCAAAATTCACAATTTGCATAGCAGGTTTCAAAGTATTAGAGAATATCATGTCAGGACTACCAGGTTTTAAGAATATCAAACTTTACCTTCGTAGATAATTGCTGCTCTGACACAAGTTGGTGTCTGGTAGACGAGTCCTGAGAAAGCATCAGTGTGCAGTGTTCCTCCAAAGCTGCCTTTATGAAAATGAAAAATACTTGAATTTCTGGACGGCAATGACAAACAAACCACAAATAAAGTGTCTTTGGAGTGAAGTATACAGTACTATATTTATGTGTTACATTTATGTGTTAGCCTCTGTGCAGGTTTTTTGGTCTGATGGGGTGCGAGATGGGGAACAACTGCCGAATCGTGAAAGTGAAGAACATACAGGCTTGTGCAGATACCTCATCAAAGACAAATTCATCTATGTCCACCTCCTCAAAGGTGTCATCCTCTCCAACACTGGGGCATGTCACAGCAGCAAGAGCAGATGTGAGCCTCCTCCTCAGAGAGTAGCCCCTCCAGAATGCCTGGAGGTACCCAGAAAAAGAAATGGTAGTTGCTCAATGAATCATGGAGCAAACGCAAATATTGCATGTTATCCCATTAGGAAGATAAAACATGTTAACCCCTCTTTTAATTGCTGAGTGTTCTGCTGTCTGAACTCTGTGTGACTCCAGGCTGCTCTGAGACAAATAGAGCTCCAGTGCGCCTCTAAATCCTGCAATTCCCAATGGGCAGAGGGGGGGGGGGCACACTTCACTTCAAGTTGAGCCGCACAGGAATTTTAGAACTCTTACTACCGCACGTCTTTGGAATCTGATTAATCACTCTATACCCCCCTGACATGCACAAAACACACACTTACACTTACACAGTGCTGTAGTGCACGGTACACGGCAACTCCCAGCCTCTACCTAGCCCTCAAGGAGTCATCAAACACTTTGTGTGTTGAAAAGGGATTTGAGAGGGGTGATGAGTAGCATGTTTTTCAGAAGAGCAGCTTACACCTCTGTGCAGAGGATTAGCCGAATAAGCCTCAAGAACGTATGAGGCCTGAAGTTCAGTTTTTAAGGATGAAAATTGGCATTTTCAGATATCCACAAAGAGGAAGTGACTTCAGGCACACTTTCTACATGCAGAAGTAAGATCCTTAATTACACAATAAAAGGTTAATGTGAGCAGTTTCTTCTCAACGCATAATCTTAAGCTATGACAAACTCTGATGGGGTTTTTTCCTACTCTTTTTTATCAAATTTTTATAAACTCACTAATTAATGAACCCAAAATAGAACAAATCAACTATTTGCTATCTGTGATATTCAGCAGTTTCTGCTATCCTCTAGGAGCAACAGCCGATCTTTCAGGGATTTTAGTGTAGCCAGGCTACGTTCAAAGCAAATGCAAAGCATCAAGCAATGCATCTGGGCTACACACATAAATCTCAGGCCACAAGAAGGAACCTAAAAGCTTTTGCTACCAAAAATCCTCTGCCTTTGAATTCTGCAACTGCGAAATGAAAATAGACGTCATAGCCACAGTGGCCCAGTGGATAGATGGATATAAATCTCAACAACAATACCCTCAAGGTGCTTAATACTGTAAGCTAAAAATCCTAAAATAATAAAGAGAAAATTGCGAACAATAAGACAACCGCCTATGAGCAAGCATTTGGCGACAGTGGGAAAAAAAACTTTAACAGGAAGAAACCTCCAGCAGAACCAAGCGCATGGAGGGGCAGCCATCTGCTGTCACAAGTTGTGGGTGTGGGGAGGAACACAGGACAAAGGACGCAGAGAGAGACAGAGTTTAACAATAACTAATGATTAAATGCAGAGAGGTGTGTAAACACATAGTGAGTGAAAAAAGGTGAATGAAAAAGAAAGTGCACCTTGGGAAGCCCCCAGCAGCCTAGGCCTATTGCAGCATAAAAATGGAGGATTTAGTACTACAACATTTCCAATTCAAAAAAGAAAGATTTAAGCCTAATTTTCAAAGTAGCGAGGGTGTCTATCTCCTACTTCCAAATGGTAGCTGGTTCCACAGAAGGCGGGCCTGGACGCTGAAGGCTCTGCCTCCTGTTTTACTTTAAAACATCCTAGGTAAGCAAGCCAGCAGTCTCAGAGCAAAGTGCTCTGTTGGGGTGATATGGTGCTATGAGGTCTATTACAAGTAAACAGTTTGACTGACTGAATTCATATGAACTCGCCTGGATAACCGTTCTAAGTTGTTACCCAGAAATCTTCAGAGGGAAATTGTTCTAGGACGCTACAAATGCTACAAGCTACAAATGTTTTACCTGGATGACAGTTGCCGCACAGTGTTTGCCAGCAGTGCTCCTATTAATATAGAAAAGTCTTGACTCTGGCTTTCCTCCATCTCCTCCTCTTTCTCCTCCTTTCTCTGTGATGGGGGGAGCATTAATGTTCCCACATATCTGCTTGTATTTCCTCCAACATTGCTGAATCACAACTGCTGCTGTGCTGCTCAAAAAAGAACACACACACACACAGGCATTTAAATACACACAAAGTGAGGGATATATTGCACATGATATCATAGCACCTTCATCTTTCAAAACATGAATTTATATGTGAGCAGACATCTGGAGAGCAGTACTCTGGAGAGTTTAAGCCTGTCTAAAGCCACCCTTCAAATCAAAGATGTATTGTCCTCCCGAAGATAGCACAGTGTTAATGATAAAGCTGCGTGTTAAAATGAATAAAATCTTCAACGTCTTCTGGTGTAAATCAAGTAGAGGAGGCTCCAATGATGACAAATGCTTTGCAGCAGAAACTAATAAAAGGCTGAGCTCTGTTAAAAGAATTACATAAAAACAGAGTGTTTGCTTTAAGTCGGCAGCATCCAGTTGTATACCACGAATGAATTTGGAGGTTTTCATCGCATGCATTTTTATCAGCTGATCTTTCATCGAATACAAAGGTTTTATTAGAGTGAATATACAAACATACACACGAGTGACTCAGATAAAAGCAGAGAGTGAATTACTTTTTGAGGTTTAAGTCTTGATGGCTGGAGACAGATGCTTTTTCATCACTGAAGAAGGTCGCTGGACCCTGTTTTGGGCCAAATGTGTCATAGTGACTCTCTGTAGCTGGAGTCTCATCAAAATTCCAATAGCTGCATCTCATGATGTCTCTATTTGGAAAGACTGGTGGTAATTTGTTAGTGGACTCTATATCTCGGCAATCCATAAGCTCTTCACCAATGACACTATCCAGTGTTTTCTCAGGCGCTGTTTGACTTGCAGCCCAGTGTTCATCAGACACAGTGGTCTCACCATATTCATGGGCAAATCTCTGGTCCTCAGCCAGCTTCAGAGTCATACTGAAGTGCCGGCAGAAGCTTTGCACATCATTAAAGGGAAATGCAAGTCTGCTGTAAACAAACACATACAAAAATATTTCACGTTACATTATTAACTGGCAATACAGACCAGTTTGGCAACAGGGCAATAGTCCTAATCAATGCAAATACCTGACCTGACCTGACCTACATAACTGATTTTATTTTTGCACATATATTTTTATCGCTGCCCATTTCATTTCTGCATTTCAAGTACACCTTATTCTGCATATATCTTATTTATCATGATTACTGTTCGCCTTTCTTTTAGTACCGATGAAGGAAGGAACCCCAGTTTCATTGTACAACACAAAGTATGACTGTGCAATGGCAATAAAGTGAATGACATTAAAGTTAATCTTAGTCCACATGGTTCCCAATCAAATTTATTTAATAGGTTTACTGTAAGCAGTAATTGTAGCATATTGTTCTGAGCTCAGGAGAAGCAGTTATCCACTTTTAGGGTTGTCTGTGAAGGTTCTCAGTCATCCAGGTCATCGTAGTCAAAGGAGCTTGCAAAGAAAAGCGTCTGGACTTCTTTAAGTTACTTGAAGACGTTTCACCTCTCATCCGAGAAGCTTCTTCAGAAGCAGAACTGAAGAAGCTTCTCGGATGAGAGGTGAAACGTCTTCAAGTAACTTAAATAAATCTTTCTTTGAGAGTTTTGGTTATAGACTAGTAGTATAATCCTCATTGTGATTAGAATGTATGTGAATCTATTCTGGAAACAGAACAATTTTTTTCTTATCACCAGTATAATTAAATCTGACCTGCATAAAAGTCAAAGTTATAGCTTATCTGCTTTTACAGTATCAGAGCAATCCTCTCCACGGAGTTCACCTCACAGGACATAGAGAAGACATATTTAAAGAATCTCATTCTTGCATTAAACAACCCTAAAAGTGGTCAAAGGAGCTTGCAAAGAAAAGCGTCTGGACTTCTTTAAAAACACACAGTGATCGGTGGTGTTAGAAAATTAAATCATTCAAAAAGGATCAAAGCCATTCCATTTTGAGTTAAATATCACATATATATCCATTTTTAGCTCTTATTCTTGGCCAGCCTGTGATAGGTGTGGTCAGTGTGTGTCCTTATATTTATGTGAGGGTAGGGGTGGTGAGGGGGCGAGAGAGAAAGAGCTGTCTGCCTGCTCTGTGAGTGCCCTAATACCATATAATGTCTCTTTCATTGAGGGGATAAACTGACAACAAAGCTACCTCAATGGAAACTTAATTAATCTATTAGCTATGCTCCGCTCCTTGTCTTAAACCCCGAGGGGCCAGAGACGCTTGGCCAGTCTGGAAGGCCAGTAGCCACAAGTAGTGCAACTCCTTCTCTACAAAGACCTCGCTCTTCACTCTCAGTGGGATAAGAAAGAGAAGAGTCAGAAGGTCTTAAAGGATTGTGACACCAGTGACCCTCCCTCCCTCTACCTGCTGGTTCACTCCAGGGTCACCATAACACGGGTAAAAGAAAGCTTCAGTATACAATGTTCATGACAGGAAAATGAAAAGTTATTCACTGATTAATGCTCGCCTGTGAACATATCCAACCATGTATGTAGATGCTAAAAGCTCTCAGTGGTTATTTGTCTTCTGACTTGCAATACAGGAAATTTAGAGATATTTGGTGTTGCTTTATCACATGGGTGTCCCCAGGAGGCCACTCAACAAAAAACTGAGGTCGAGAGCTGCAAGAAATTCCTGAGCCAGCAGCAAACCCTATACTAGTTATATTATAGAGGCGTTTACTGTCCTTTTGAAAATTCAATTTGTGTCTGTCGCAACTGTCAGACAACTATGAACAGAACATAGAAGACCTCACAGCTCCAGAAATGATATGTATACTTAACACAACAAAAGTCTTGTGTAACTGTTTCACTTCTATGTTCACTTTTTCTACATTGTGGGTGAAAAATGTGGTTTGGTGATAACAATAAAATTGATAAAAACAGAGAGAAAATCCCAACAATCAGACGACCCCTAAGAGCAAGCACTAGGCAACAGTGGGGATGAAAACCTCCGGCAGGGCCAACTATCTCACATGACTGGCTGGGGTGAGTGGTGGGAGAAAGGATAAAAGACATAATGCTAAAATGTTGATGAAAACAAACACAAAAAAACATATAGGTTGCTGTAGTTGCTTCTGCTGTTCACACTACCCTTTGCAAGATGCTCAGGGCACATTTAGCTAATGCTAAAATGAGGCTTCAGCAATCTGAAATGGACTAATACTGGTGTATTCTTCAAAGCTTTGGCTTTTTGCCTTAGCAGTTTTTCTTTACCATACTGTGTGATGGTACCACAAACAGAAGGCACAATGAGTGGAAAGTACTCATTTCATTTGTTTAACTCAGACTGCTCACACACTAGCTTTAGCAAAACTCTATAACCCATCTTTTTCCACATGACATAGAAACATAATTTTTGATTCACTTCTTTTACATTACAACCACATAAGGAGCAATTCAAACCTAAAAAATACTGAGTGCCATAGAACACAGTGGAAAAAGTGGGGAGATTGCGGTAGTAGATGGGTTTATTGGTCTTTTTCCCACCACATCCAAAAAATGTTTTGATTTAATGGCATACAGGACTGGATTGTAAGGCATGCTCATTTATGGGTGAAACAGAGGCACTTTGGTAGAATCCCTACACCTTGTAAAAGAGAGTAATAGCCCTAATACGCCACAGTACCTCACCTTACAGTCACCAGTTGACTGGCGTGTGGCACTCTTCTCAACTCCCCTAAAAACTCAGTCTGACACAAGGTCAGGCCAGGGGTTAAATGGCTGTGTTGGCTCTTGCAAAGCCCCCAAAATGGCTCATTGTCCAGAGGCCAGAAGGGTAGAGGGCACTCAGTGAGGGGCGAAGCAAGGGGAGGGCCACGCTAACCTCCCCCAAGCCATAGGAGTCCTCGATGTGACCCATACAAGAAGCCGCCACCATGTTTCATCTTTTGTACTGTGTAATTTGAAAAGGTCAGGAAGATAAGCAGAAAGTTGACCACTGTTTTAAGTGCTGGTGGTCCTCCTTGTATAGGAGTGTCAATATGTGCAGAGGCCAGTGACATTGAAGGACTTGTGAAAATAGATGGACGTTGTCTTTAGGCTCACTACGCCCTATGTATCAGACATAACAAGAGGATAGCTAACATTCCTCACTGCTTGATGGCGGTATCTCTGACAGGTTCAGCAGTACACGACAAAAAAAGTGTAATATAACCTCTGGTGCATTGGTTTTGGGTTATTTTTGTTGTTTTGCCCTGTTCTTTATTATTCCCTTTTACTATTTGATTCTTCTTTTCTTTTCAACCTGTTCTCGGTTTGACCTCATGCCTTCATCCTATCTCTTTATATCTTAAGTACTCTCAGTCAAACATAACTTGATTTTTATGCATACAGTAGAAGAGACGAGAATTCTGCAGTACAGTATTCGTTTTCTATTACCATAACCAATTTTTTTTTATTATTTGAAGCTGAACATTTCGCACCTCTTCCCCATGATCTGCTTTCAAGCTTCTTCAGAAATCTGCAGCTTACCTGCAATATTTTAGTTTACAAATACAGATCATATAAGATGAGTGTGAGTATGAAATCTGACAATATGGAAATTGTGTAAACTGAGTTCACAATAAGCACTTGTATCTGCAGATTGTTTTCTCTTCCACAATGTGGATAACTTAAGAAAGTGTTAGCAGTAACTTCTGGGGTCAAACACACATCCTACCACCGGCAAAACCTGCAGTTATCCACACTAAACACATAGCACACTGCAAGCACATTGACACAGGCAGCCTGTCTCTTACCTGTGCTCCCTGCTGTGATGCTGCTGTAAATTCTGAGTCTGCTGAAGCTGAGCCTGGCAGAAAGTTAGGAAGCAGTCTGAGGCCGAGCTGACCTGCTGAACAGCTGGAGGCAAGAAAAAGGAATCTGTCTCCTGGCTATCAATGACTCTAAGGCCAGGCACTGATTTCTGTAGTGTGGATCTGAAAAGGAAAGTAAAATCAGCAAAACCTGAGCTGTGCAGAAGTGATTTTACTAATATTTTTAAATGCATTATTTATACCATTTTACAGTTTTTCTCAGTTGCTTTGGTGCATTTCTCACAACAGAATTAAACTTTGCACAATAGTTAGTTCAACCTCCACAACATGTAGTTGTTTTGGCACAACCTTGTGGCGGTGTCCAAAGGCAAATGCCTTTGGACATGAAGCAGTTGAGTAAGTACAAATATCTAAAGAATGGTCACTTTTGACTTGCTATTCATCACTATCTCCTTGCTTTTATCATGAATGTCACAATTATTTATACTTGTACCGGCTTAATAGTCATTGTCCTTACAACTAATAGTCTTCATTTCATTGCTTGTGTCAGTGCACTCAAAATTGTTGAACATCTTGTCAAACAATTTGTACACCCATTTTGAAAACCCTATTTTTAAGGAGTTTCCATGAAAATCTCCATAAATTACTTTTCTCAGGTGAACCTTATCTCACACTAATGTGTGAGATAAGGTGGTGTGTGTTACTCTTACTTGCAACCAATGAAAAGCCTCTTCTACCCAGTCACAGGTGACGAGTGAAGGAGCTCCGTCACCAGTATGTACAGGTAAAACATGTTTGCATATGTACCTCTGTTTACTGTAAAAGTTTAGGCCATGTACTGCACTTACATTTATGCATGTTACTGTAATCCTATTAACAATTCAAACTGTACAATCTGTTGTGCCAAATGCACCATTACAGACTTTTTCATTCTCATCCTTTGTATAGCGTATCCTGGAATTGGAAGCCAGGGAACCCCTGCACACGTTTGTATATCTTGACGAAGCGGGATTCAATCTCGCAAAAGGCAGATGGCGTGGACGAAATCACATTGGAGAAAGAGCCACCATTGATGTCCCAGGCCAACGAGGAGGAAATATTACAATGTGTGCAGCAATCTCAGAAAATGTCGTCCACACCCATATTCCTCGTATTGGTGCATACAATACACAACACCTGTTGGCTTTTCTGGACGCTCTTTATAGGGACCTAATCCCACAAAATGAAAGGGATGATCCTGGTGACAATCGGACAATGTATGTAGCGGTTTGGGATAATGTTAGCTTCCATCACTCTGCTGTAGTCAGGCAGTGGTTTGCAGCACACGACAGGATGCTTATGGAGTTTCTTCCTCCTTACACTCCATTCCTAAATCCAATTGAGGAGTTTTTCTCTTCCTGGAGGTGGAAGGTATATGACAGGCATCCACATACCCAAATGACCCTGCTAGCAGCTATGGATGCAGCTTGTGATGACATCACAGCAGAGTCCTGCAGAGGGTGGATTCGACACTCCAGAAGATACTTTCCCCGATGCGTCGATAGAGCTGACATTCGCTGTGATGTTGATGCAAATATGTGGGCAGACAGACGGGAGCGTCTAGATATCAATGATTGATATGCAGCAGTGTCTGTTTTTCAGGGTTTTGTTTCATAACTACTGCAGTAAGGTTTACTGTCTAAGTGAGTTTATGTTTGCTGTAAAATGTTTGATTTGCTGTATTTCCCCAGTTGCACAATGCTGTGAACAGTTTCAATTAAATATTATCAAGAGTGCATATGAAGTGTCTTGATTTTCCTTTACAATTTATGGTTTTCAACATGCCATGGATGCTGTCCAGACTTGACATGTCATTGGGGAGCACCTACAAAGAAATCCGTCATAATGAGAACATGTTCAAACCATTTGAAGCGCCTTGAGGCGACTTTTGTTGTGATTTGGCGCTATATAAATAAAATTGAATTGAATTGAATTGAATTGAATTTGATTTTGTGACCAAAGGTGCTGGTGTAATGACTTGTAATTGTGACAGCCCTGACACTTTGATATAAGTACTTGCTTTTGATGAATATATTATCTGTTTTGATTAAGGGACTTGCTTTTGAAGCATTGACTACTTATTTTGAACTAATGACTTTTCTTTTTGATGAAGTGACTCACTTTTGCAAGTTATCCACCATGTTTTGCAGTTTGCACTAATTGTTTTGAGAAGAGCCTTAGTAGTGGTGCAGAGATCAATTCTGTTGTGAGAAATGCACCAAAGCAACTGAGAAAAACTGTAACTGCTACTGGTATTATGTATATCTGTATTTTTGTATGAACTCATTACCTCTGCATTAAAGGCAAACAGCTTGGTGATTTTTTTAAAGTTTATAATAAACAACACTATTAACAGGTAACAAAGACAATGAGGGCAACTTGAACGGAACTCAGGTTGAGGTTGCACAGAGGTGTCAGGGCTATGAAACAGGACACTTATTTTACTCAACAGATTTTGTAGATCACAAAATAGTTTTGCCAAATAGACGTAGTTTAATTTGAGTTCTATATTTGTTTCCAGTTATTTACTTACTAATACGACTCATAACTGTCAAATTACAATCACTGCCTGACTAAGAAAATAATATTCACAGCCAACAGAAAGCTTCTCTAAAGCTGGCAGAACCATTCTCTGTTTAGACCGTAGTGTTTTGAAGAAACCGTTTAACTTTCCTCTCACAGTATATGTTGTTTTGTACACAGTACATTTTGTTCTCTGAACTAATTAAAGGACCATATGTACAGTGATTTAGTCATCCCCTGGTATTAATGGTTGTCTGAGTCTACAATCTGAACCTGTTTGAACTCATTACTATCAATCTAGTGCCATTTTCTAAAAGTGTAGTTACACAGCCACTTTGGATAGAAATCCTTTCCAAAGTGCATATGTTAGGTAGTGTGAGCATTCAGCTGGAGGAGCGCCCTGAATGGCTGTGATACAGGGGGAGAGGTAACCACTGCCCGAGGCTAAGGATGTGCAAGCAGAGGAATCTCAAATATCTGCCAGAGAAACAGACTAAGAGCATCTACTAGTGGAGCACTGGCCAAATGTGGTCTCTGTGCAGTGGGAAAATGTGGAGCTGGAAACTCTACAGGGCACTAGGGAACAGCAACAATAAAATTTGCAAAAATAAAAGCCTTTGGGCTGCGAAGTCAGTTTTTAAAACATTAAGAACTGGGTTTTCTAAAACCGATTCCCAGAGTACTGTATGCTCTTAAATCTGTCCCACGACTTCACCAGAGAGAACAAAACATGTGTTGAGGTCATTTACTGCTTCAGATGCATTCATAAATGGTTTATATGAAAATGTCTTTCTTTATAATGTGAAGTACTTTACATGTACTTATATATTCACGATAGATAGATAGATAGATAGATAGATAGATAGATAGATAGATAGATAGATAGATAGATAGATAGATAGATAGATAGATAGATAGATAGATAGATAGATAGATAGATAGATAGATAGATAGATAGATAGATAGATAGATAGATAGATAGATAGATAGATAGATTGATTGATTGATTGATTGATTGATTGGATGTGGATCACTGGGTCTCTCAAACACAGATTAGAATTGGATTCCAACCCTAAATAGGATGCCTGACTCGCTGTCTTTAAATGAAGCTCCAAACCCGAATTAGACAAAATTGGATAAATAGCAGCAACTTATTACCTTTTTAATATAAGGGCTTCATTATTCACAGCTATATCTACAGTACACTGAAGATACTCAAACTTCAACTTGAGTCTTACTAAACTGTTATAAATTTTATCCTCCTTTTCTTTTAAAACACTTTTTTGGATCCTTCATCCTGATTCTCCAGTTCCTATGAGCATAACTCCGTATTTCATTTAGTGAAGACTTCCTCCAAAACATAGGCTCTTTAAGCGGCTCTGATTAATCAGGGCCAGTATTTTCTTCATCTATTTCTCCTGGATCAGGGGGTGCCTACAGGGATTGTAATTCTTAGCGCTTGCCTTTTGGTGCTTTTATTTAGCCAGTGTTATCACTGGCTGAGGATGAAAGGACAAGGGCATGAGTGTGGAAATACTGAGGGTTAATTCTACTGTTGGCACTGGGGGTTAAGTAAAGTTCAGTGAAAAATTAAGGTAATGTTTCAGTTATGGCTTAAGGAAGAAAGTGTTCACAAGTAACTCATAGTTTTACACCTATTCCAGCAAAGAATCCTCTAAAAACTCAATCTAAAGATAAAAAAAATAGATTTTATGTTCATATTGTCAGCACAATAAAAATCATTAAAAAAATATGGTACAATGTACCATTTTAAAATGAATATAAATTTTTAAAGGCTTTTTTTCCTGTATTTTTTTTAATCACACGTTAAATTTTGCCATTTACCATTTATGGAAACCAACATTGGCAGTGGTACTGGCAAAAATTTAACAGAACATTTGTTTTGTTTTGTTTTTTTATTGATGTTTTTATTGAACCTGCTGGGCAGTAACTCCAACATATGAACAATGATAAAAATCTGACTATTAAATAAGCAAAAAGTTTCCAAAACTAGTATAGTTTTTCATATTTTGGTTATTTTGCTGGGTGTAACTGACTCTGAGGAGCCAAATAACTTTGCAAACCTGTAACAGCTGACATCACCGCTCATGACATCCCAGTAGAACCTCAAAGAATATAAGTGCTCATTGCATATTTTTCATATAAACTCATTGCAACTGCCTTAACACTGGTAAAATATTTAAGCAATGTAAGTGAATGAGCAAATTGACAATGAAAAGATAATTGATTTTTCTGCTGTATCAATATTTTGGAAATTATGACCACTTAGTGTGGCATACACACATACAGATGTTGGTAATCTAATAGGCAATGCAGATCAGAGTGGTAATCCTGGAAGTGGACAGGGAGACCAGTGTTCAGCTGGAATGTTTAGACTACCTGAGCCCACAGACTAAATTTTGGATAGGCAAATACTGACTTTTCAGTGGTATTTTCCTTTGATCACCCATCATATCAAGTTATATTTAAGAGCAAAAGAGGCAGAAACTGGAACTTCTATCCAAATAATTTCCAAAAAGAACAGAAATTTCTAATTACTATATCTTGATTTGAAACTGTGGAGCAGGTGAGGAAAATGTGTCTCAACGAGAGGCAGCCAGAAAATTCAAGATTCCTGAAACTAGCGCAATGCACTATCACTGCATGATGGGTCGTGAAAGCAGATACATACAGATAACAACATATTTAGTTCTAAAAAGACAGTATATCATGTCATTTTCTTACTCTGTCCAGTGCTTACCCTACCTCCAGCCACTCTCCTGCTGAAGAGGATTCCCTGTGAGGTGGATTTCACGCAGGAACTGACATCCCTCAAGATTTTCACACACATTCTGCAGGTCTGAAAGAGAGCATGACACGTTTTTCAATATATTCTTCAGTTTCAATATAACTCCAACTTACAAACTATATCAACCTACATGAAATAAGCAGAGGTGTGTAGTGAACTTATATCAAAGTTACAAAGTTACAAAATTTTACACAAGGCACCGAAATAAGATCAACAAAATATAAAAGCAATAGTTCAAGTACGGTGAGCTGAAAGAAGAAGAAAAACCACAGGTTTTAAACTGGCTTAGGTGGTAAAACAGGTTGACCACTAATCACAGGATTAGCAGCTCTATACTCAGGCTGTCCTGAGCAAAACAATGAAGGCCAAGCTGCTCCTAACAGAGCAGGCGATGCTCTATTAGGAGTAGCGCTTGCATAACAGTGAACAAGAGACGTTTGCTGAACCACTAAGGTAAAACAGCGCTAAACAAGCACAGCCCATTCACCATTTTATAAAGAAAACATGTTACCTGACAGGCAGTTGTATCTAAGATCCAGATTTTCAAGGGACACAAAATTAGACATGGAGGGCAGCTGAGTAATTCTAGGAAAATAAGAGACAAATTACATTAGAAGCTAGACCACATCTCAATGCATCGCTCATGTCACCGTTAAACACAGAAGCATTTTGAATTTATGCGACTGTGTGGCTTTGACTCGTCGTGGTTTTACAGAACCTACTGATTGCAATTTTTTATATCAAGTTACATTTTCAAAAGAAAGAAAAGCCAGAAAAAATTGTGGCACGTGTGTTATTTTCTACTTTGAATATATATCACATAACAAAACTTAGGCGAAGACAGATGGCAAGTAGTATTGGATGAATACTGGATACCCGTTTTGAGCTGCAGAGAGGTGCTGCATTAGAGGAAGCCAGCAGGCAGCGAGGCCGTGAAGGGAGGAGACGCTGTTGTCATCCAGATATAGCTCTCTGAGGAGGACCTGGTTGTTCAGACTCGGGGGCTGATGAAGCAACAGGACAAAGTCGTCAGTTAACACCCATCACACTGTGAGGTTAGACTAACTTCACACCGCTGCTCCTGCTGTAGCAACGAAACGACCTCATCCATCAATGTCAGTTGTTTTAGCCCTGCTATGCCTACTGCTATGAGTGCCTGCCACAAGCGAAGCTCGTCAGGTTCATTTTCACACTGCTTGTGAAGCACTGTGATAAAACTTTCAGGCTTGGCAAACACAAGCATAGTTAATCTGTGACTGAAAGATTACTGAGGATAGAGTGGGCCATTATCACATGTGTGCAATAATATACATTTTTAACAGCACATCTGCTGGACTGGAGAAAATTTGAAATTTGGCCAGGTAAAATTTATTTTCACAGCTGAGAAATGCGAATTAGCAAACAACAGCATGTGTTTGACTGAGGTACTTCTTGGATTAGATCTGATGGATCAGCTTCCTTTTTTTTTTAATTGAAATTAAGCACCTTATTTATATTTGTCATACTTGCCTGGTTTTAATTTTATTTTTTGAAGGTTTGACAATCATTTATCACTAAACGTAACTTCTGGAATAAGGGGAACTGTTTCTCAATTAAAAGGGCACGTAGTAAATAAAAGCAAAAGGATTTTAGGCTTAATTCAAGCCCATCACCTGTCTCAAACACCCACACCACTTTCTCTGCAGCTCTCGCAAAATTGCAACAGTGAACAGTGATATTAGATTTAGTGCTTCCAGTCATCTGCCGTGAGTTTTTACCTCAGTAAGGCCGTTTCCTCTTAGATCCAGTGTGTGAAGCAGAGCACTGTTCTCCAGACCCTCCACGTTGGCCAGGTGGTTGTGAGAGCAATCCAGGTGGAGCAGTGTATATACATCTCTCATCCCTTTGGTGTTGATCAGCTGGTTGTGGTTCACTGACAACCTCTGTAGCCTCCTTACAGACTCCAGACCAGCTAGGAAGCAGACAGAATATATGCAGAAAGCAGAGCATGAGTCTTAAAAGTTGACATGATACAGTCTAAAAAAAAAAGTACAGTCTGTACATGGAGTCAAAATTTCAGTTTTCACTGCAGAGTGAATGGTGTGAAGTCCTCAGCAGGAAAGAAGAGAGATGCTGCCCTCTTGTGTTACATTACATTACATTGATTTTTTTGACCAGAAGAGGAAGTTTAGTTAAACCTGGAGGGAAACTTGGAATTCCTGATGTCCATCTATGATAGTCCTTTAGCATGTGAGGTAATAAGTAAAATGTTGCATGAAAGATTTTAGATACTGTTTGTTTGTTTTTTTCCATTTTCACGTTTATTTCTCAGGTTTGATAAGCTCTGAATGTAGTCCTTTAGAATTTCAAATGAAATATATGTAAGAAATGTATTGTAACTGCAGCATGTCTTTTACCAGGATTCTGATGTTAAGAGCCATAACTTTCATTCATTTTGTTAAACATAAAGAAGTCCAAATGCATTTGACATACTCCATAGACTCTTTTTATTTTGAAGTTTCACACTCATACTACTTTCTGTGTTTACATGGAACACGATGGCATCGTGCCTGTTCTCAGGTTAAGTGAATGCTGCTCTTTTTTGAGGATTTTAGACTTACCAGGTGTTCGGATCAGTCACGCGTTATCTCAAGCTGCTACACACACATTGTTAGCAAATAAGTATTTAAAACACAAACACTTTCAGACATTATACTGACGAAAAAATTAATCCGTTTTTCTTTTTTGGGGCTTTTTTCAATAGCTGTCAGTGTTTCATGAGTTCTCACCAATACGGGTGATGGAGTTATGCGAGAGATCAAGAATATCCAAATTCTCAGCACCATTTAAACCATGGATGGAAGTCAGCTTGTTGTGGGCAAGTTGAAGAACTCGTAAGCTGCTCATGTTTTCACAATCCACAAATGAGATGTCATTTTCCTAAAACAAAACAAAAGCAAAGCTGTTGTGACTGAAATGACTGAAACAACATGAAAAAAAATCACAGTAATGACTAGTTTTTTGTTATTTTTGTTATTTTTTAACTATATAATCACCTGTAGGTCAATGTACCAGAGCTCTTGTAAGTGGTTGATACCTTCCAATGATTTCAGTCCACAGCGTCTGAGGGTGAGCGACTGAAGTTGAGTACACTGGGCAAGGGTAAAAAGGCTACAGCCAGGTAAGTCCTCCAAGGTCACACTGGTAACCTGAAAGAGAGCCAAACATATTTCAGCGCTTCTGGATCTCAAATGAAAATAATGGGTTCTATGTGTGAATATTCTTTCCGAACACAACAAACATTTAAGTACAAAACATTTTCATCAGTGTTCCTGGATCACAGCTAAGCACACAGTATGTTACCTCCTGCAGGGATCTCCATCCTGTGGACTGAAGCAGAGTGTGTGGGCACAGAGGGGGCAGACTGCTACCCTCTGCCACCCTCCTTGGCCCTGTCCTACTCCGGACTGATCCTTTCTGCTTCCTCCTGTTCTGGCAGGACAGATTAGACCAACGGATGCATTCCTTCATCCACAACAGCCTCTTCTGCTCTGTGTGCTCTGGAAGGCCTGCAGGCAAAAAGCAAGAAGAAGTGCCAGGCTTTGCAGGATCTTGCCGGTTACTGGTTTTATACACAGGGATCTGACTGATGTTCTTGTTTAGGTTCTGTTGTTTTGCAGTTTCAGAGCTGACGGGGTCAGCTGTAGATTCACTCTGCAGTGAATTAGCACTTGAGGTCCGCGTGGTGTTGCCTCCTGGGTGTGAGATCCTGCCAGTATTCTGAGATTGCATGCTGCTATTTTCTCTTTCCTTGTCTCGCAGCTCATTCTTACTTATGACTCGTTCTTTCAACTCTTCTTCTACTTTCCTTTCTTCTGCTTGTATGTTTTCCTTCACCTCATTTCCATAATCCTTTGCATCTTCCTTGTTTCCCGTCCCATCCTTCTTTTTTCCTATACTAAGCCCCTCTTGGTGTTTCTGCAACTCTTCTTGCTTCTTTTCTTTATCTTTTTTCCTCTCATGTTCCATTTTTGTGTTCTGGTCTTTATTCTCACAAATCTCTGGCTTGAGTTTTATTACTTCATCTGTGTTTCTGTGTTCTTGTTCTTCATTCTGTTTCATTTCTTCCATTCTCATTGTAATCAGCTCTTCTTTGTTTGTTTTAGTCTTTTCCTCCTTCCTCATCATATCTTGATTTTCCAAACTCTCCTCATCGTTCTTTTTCTTTTCCTCACTTTCCGTGAGTTGCATTTTGTCATCTATTCTTTTATTCTCATCTTTTCCCCTGATGTCTTCATTCAACAGCTTTTTCTTCATCTCGGGCTTTTCTCTTTGCTCTACCTCATTTCTTTCCATTTTATGCTCTGTAGTTTTTCTTACAATTTCCTTTCTTGTCGTCTCTTCCTCACCTCCGTTATCTATTCTCTTTTCTTCCTTAATACTTCTTATTTCTTTATTTTTTGTCTTTTGATCTTCAGTCATCTTCCTTCCAGAAACCTCTGTCACATTGTTTTTGACATCCATTATTCTTGTTTCCTCGTCCTCACTTTTCCTGTTTTTCTTTCTCTCCTTCTGCTTTTGCTTTATCTCCTCCACCTCTTGTATCTCTCTTCTCCTCTCCTCATCCTTGATTTCTTCAATTTTTCTCTCTTCCTCTTTCTTTCTAATCTCTTCTTCTTCCATTTTCTTCTTTACCTCCTCCCTTTCCCACAGCTCCTTTTGCTTCTTTTCTTCTTTATGTCTTAATTTTATCATGTTTTTCTTTTCCTCTTCATCCAATCTTTTCCTCTCTTCCAGTTTCTTCCTTTTCTGTTCTTCTTCACTCTTAATTTTCTCTTCTTCCTCCTTCATTTTCCTTCTGTCTTCCTCTTCCTGCTTCTTTTTCGCTTGCATGTCTTCATTTTTCCTTTTCTCTTCTTCATTTTTCCTTTTCTTCTCTTTGTTTTTCTTTCTCTGCTCTTCCTCAATCATCCTCCTCTCTTGCTCCACTTGTTTTTGTAAGTTACCAATCAGTTCCTAATTAGAGATGATATTTATAGAGTTACAAAAAAACTAGTTGCCTCATTTCTTTAATCTATTCTTTGAAATATATTAAGCAAACTACATGGAATTTACAAACATCACAAAAAGTATTCAATCAAAATGGAAAAAAGCATCTATAAGTACTAAATTTAAGGTGTGTTTTTGAGGACCACTGATTT
This sequence comes from Aulonocara sp. 'chitande type north' Nkhata Bay, assembly GCF_057382095.1. Lineage (NCBI taxonomy): Eukaryota > Metazoa > Chordata > Actinopteri > Cichliformes > Cichlidae > Aulonocara > Aulonocara sp. 'chitande type north' Nkhata Bay. The sequence goes on along the minus strand of NC_141350.1, from coordinate 23,718,682 downwards.
ATAAATCCAGTATGTTCAGTAAATTGATTCTACCAAATGCTGCGCTGATAACAAATACCCAAAAGTATATCAAATGTCTAAAAATACAATGGTGAGCCTGTGCTCTACGTCACACTGCACACAAATTTGAAAAAAATAAAAAAATTAATTACCTGCTGAAGCAGCATCTCCTGCTCAAGTTTTTCCTGGGCTCTTTTCGCCATCAATTCCAGTTCCTTTTCATGCAGCTGGAACCAGAATAAATAAAACACAACAGGGTTAATTAATACAGCCATTTTTGCTGCATTCTGTATTTTCTCTGTGACAGTTTGCCCTCCGTACCCTTGTCTGGGGGTATGAAACATCTAATCCTGAGGCCACTCCTTAAGAACACAGTAAAACAACAGGTCCCTTGACTTTAGTGATGAATGCTGTACATACCAGCCTGTACCACACCATACCAGCCCATCATATTATCATAATACAAATGTTTGTCCTGAGAATCAGAACAGAACTGAGGGGGAAAAGGCTTTTAAATATGCTGGCCTGGTTTTCTGGAATAATCTACAGAAGGGACAGAAATTGTCAAAAATGGTTACGATGCAGGAGTTTAAGTTCATTTTAAAGGAGCGAGAGAATAACTCAAGCACCAATCTTGCTCCTGCCACAGTTACTGTAGAAGCACAGGACTGCAATCACAATACACTGCACTAATTACCAAAATGCTGCAGTACTCTACAGCTTACACAATAATAATCTGCAATCTATCCTAATTATTATTTTTTCTGTTCTCAAACTGTTCTCCCATTAGGAGCTCACTCTGCGTGGAGTTCGTTTTTCTCCTCCTCTCACCTCATGTTGTGTATTTTCGTTGTTCTTCTTATCAGTTTCTGACCTGTCTTCCCAATGTGATCTTTGTGTAAACTATGTTTGGTTGGAGGGTTCCTTTGTTACTATGCTCAAATCAGTGTTCCTCCATGTGCCAGTGAAAGCGTGACCACTGCTTTAATGCTGTAAATAGACTGTAGAGTCCAGGCTAGACAAGCTATCTCTTATGTGTTGTGCCATTTCTTAAGCTTGAGGTTGTTTAGTTTACCTACATAATTCATCTCAATGTTCTTGGTCCTTAACTGCGTACACAATATTACTCTGTTTAAGGCAGAGGACACAATCCTCGGGGTGGACAAACTTTTGAGAGTTTTGTTTGGAATTTGAAAGCCACAGAGACACAATGTTATGAAAACATGTGTCACTGTTGTTCCGACACTCCAGACACATAAGGAATCACCAGTGGTCTTCACTTTAGATGACACTTTAGCACTGCTTAGTTGTCTTCCCAGCGTAGTCAAATACCCAGCTGGATAACCACATTTACTCAGGCTCTTCTTGATATGATGATCTTCTGCTTCTCTGCCCACTGTGTCTTTGGGGATGGTGTTCTCAGTGTGTCAGTGTCCTAAAGACACACAATTTTTGCTCCAGTGGACAATTACAGTCAAACCTTTCATATCCTCTGTGGTGAGCTTGATCGGTCTGTGGACAAAGTCTGTGTACTTACTAAGTAAGGTATCAGCCATAAACATAAACAATGGCTCTGTGGTGCACCAGGCTATCAGAGGCCTCTTTTCCACTTCCTCCATATCCAAGTAAGGCTGGGTTATGTAATTACCCTTAAGACCAGCTTATTGTTTATTCGTAGCAATTATGGGATAGCTGCTCTACCACCTGGATCCAAAAGTACTATGTCGAGGAGAGAAAAAAAAGTCAGAAGTAACTTACTTTCTCTGCCTCCATTATCTTCCTCAGCTCCTCCTGGAAGTTAATTTCTCTTTTTTGCCTTTCCTCGTTTTTATGCATCTCCTCATCACAGTGTTTCTCTGGTGCTATGTCATGTTTGCTAAAGTCCCGGGCCAAATATTTCTCAGTCTCCCAACATCGATCTGTTCCAGCTCCATCTAAGACAAATACAAAAATGTAAGGCTTCAATAGTTCAGTAAGCAAGAAAGGAAAGCCATGCATATGTAGTTCAAATCAGGCTCAAAGTAAGACATGCCTTGCCTCTCCATTGATTGTTATGCACTAATAACAAATAACAACCAAATTTCCTGCATAAAGAATGATCCAAATCTAATCTTTTTTCTAAATTTACATCAGTGACGTGGCAGTGATTTTGAGTCCATCTACATTATATATGATTTAACTAAAATATACCTCCAGGAAGCTTGATCACCATTAGCTTTATGCTTTCAGTTGCAAATTTAAAAGTCTATTCACAAGACAGGATTATCTACCTTTTCATGTTACTGAAGTCGTGAGTGACAGCAAATTCTATGAAAGTAGTGACGTCTTGTGGCAAACTATGTTACCTTTTACCTTTATTTCGAGTGTATTATGGCTGTATTATGCAACATCAGAACTTCAGTAACCTCAAAGTTGTTCACTTTTCTGGCCATTTCTAAAGTTTTGGCTGTCTCTCTGATAGTTTTTTTTTCTTCACTTTTTTCACTCACTTCCACTAACATCTCTTTTGGCCTGATATTATAAATAATTGAAATTACAGTATAAAGCTATAAAAACAAAAATTAAACACATTGAATTGAATTGACTTGAATTGAATTGACTTGAGATATTATATCTCCTTCATTTAAAATTTAAAAAAAATGATCAGGCCTCACATGGCCACTGCTTGTCAATCAATTATCCCATTAAATTTGAACCTGGGGGAAATAAGGGACTGAAGCAAAAAAGAAAGTCTGTGTCAGGATCTGGAGGTTTGACTGGAAAGTTCCACCAGGCACCTGAGTCCCTTGGTCTCCACCCCTGGGCGGAGCCATCATCTCTCCTGCAGTCCTGCACACCTGAGGCTGATTCTGGGTAATCAGGCTGAGGATTTAAGCTCCACTCAGACTCTCCTTTGCTGCCAGTTTGTCAATGACCTCACGTTGGTATCGGTGCTAAGGTTTTGCCCCATGCTCTTGCCACTTGTTTTGTTGCCTACTTTGGTTTCCTGTGCTACAGTTTTCCTGGACCTTCTTTGCCATTGCCTTCAACCTCAGCTCTCCTTGGATTATTTTTCGCATTCTGGAAAAATACAAAGAACCTCACCTGCCTGCCCTCCAGCCACCACTCACCACCTCGGCACTCAGGTCAGCCAGCCTTTTTCAGTACTCGCCTGGATTCTCTTCGCCTCTCCCTCAAAGCCAAGCTCACCCTGACTATCAGTAAGCATTGTCAGTCATTACCACCTCCGCTAAATACCCTGCGTCTGGCGCCTTCTTAACCTTGTTCTCCTTTCTTCCCAGATGCACCCGCTCCATCCCCGTCGCAACCTGCCAATTCCCCCTTCACCCCCACTGACCCACGGCCGCATCATTAGTAACACTTTGCCACAAATTCACCTGTTGACTTCATAATAAAACACTGTAAAAACATTTGAGTCCAGTTTAGCTATTGGCCTGTGTACTTCAAGCACATGCTGGTTGTTTGATCTACAATCAATTGTGGTGATGTACAGAAGCAAAACTACAACAATGGTGTCTTTGTCCCAAACAATACACATGTACATGTTATCTACCTTCATTATTAGGCCACATGGACATATTGTGAGTCAAAGGATTTTGTGTCACTATTCGTGTTTGAAGAAGGGACCCATCAGCCTTTTTTTCCTCATTTTCTGTTTCACCACCCACCTGTATCAGTAAAAAGAAATCATTTTTAAAAATTAGGCCACGTGACATATTTTAGATGTAATAAAACAACCAAGATTAGACAGTTAAGACCAATTTACCTGTTCATTCACTTTCACCATATCTTTGCTGACTTCATTTGATAGCCTCATCATATTATCAGTGGAATCTGATGGTGTGAAGTCTGACATGGAATTCAAAGACAGTGCAGACAAAATCCAGAATGGTGAGGAGATAATCTCAGCTTTATCACCGTACACATTAGTTAAATGCTGTAAGTTATTACTTACCTTCAAGTTCCTCAAGGATAAGTTTCTCACAAACTGCCGCTCTAGTTTTTGATGTTTCAAAGTAGCTTAGAAGAGCTGGTGGGAAATTATCTGAAGCCTGCGGTCAGAAAATAGGTTAATTATTATTTCTGCTTTCGCCACAAAAGGAAAATGTTAATATAAGCAAGCAATATTAACAATATTAGCAAGCATTGTGGGGACAAAAGTGAAGCAATAACTCTTACTGATACTAAATCCATTGTCTATTCTGCTTATGGGTCAATCGGTTTCCTTATTGATTTCTGATTAATTTTAAAGTAGGCCAGCAGACGTTCAGGGAGAATGCAAAAGTAGAAAAACAAAGTAAGGAAAAAAGGGTCTGCACTGTATGTGACCCACACATACAAAAGCTCAAAGGTTTTGGGGTCACTGTGTTGCAATTATCATTTTGTTTTCTAAGCAGCATTCATAAATGGCATTACTACACTTAAAGAGATATTAGTCCAATGAACTGGACAATTTGGTACCATTTATTTTTATTTGGAAGAATTTCTTAAATCCCATCCATACTCACTATATGAAAAAGCAATAGTTGGGATGTATAAGTCATAAGGCAGTAAGTGGATTTACGGAGGGTCAGCTTATGTTGTGCATAATTTATCTTCTATCCATTATCCGTTTAGCTTCGCTGTCCTGTTCAGCGTCACTCTGCTCATGTGTGGCTCTCAAACGAATCATCCTGATGCTTTTGTGGTAGAGATATAAATTAAGGTGTCTACCCTGACAAATAGCTGTTAATTTCCAGCTCTCCGGGTGATAGAATGTATGCAGAATTGGACAAAAAATAGTAAATGAAGAGAATATTTTGGAGAATAGCGGAAACATACATGCATGTGCTGTATTTTTAGAACGAGGCCCACACCCTTACCTCTTCTTCATGACATGAAACATTTTCCTGTTCTTCTTCAGTTTCGTCAGAGGTGAATGGCTCATCCAGCTCCAGCATGACGATTTACTTATCTGTCAGAGCAGTGAAAATGAAGGCATGATTAGACGGTCTGCTAAGTTTCAGTTGCTGAAACCATTTACTGTAACACGTTTATCCAAAGTACTCATATTTACCGTTAAGTTATACGTAATTATTTAAAATGTCCTACCTGGATACAGCACTAGTGCTATACTCGCTTAGAAGCTTAGAAGAACTTGGCTGAAAGATCCTCTTGCGTCTAGACGAAGTTCTGTCTCTATGGAAACAACGCTGTGAACTACGAAGTCTCGAAAGGGACTTACCGAACAAAACGCAAAAGAAAAACTAATTCATATTTTAAATGGAAAAAGGCGGCTTACATTTTGTTTTTAATTTTTTTAGACTGCATTTGTTGTATTGACGTCAGTATTTTTATCTTCATTTTTCATGTAAACACGATTAGAAAAGGAGTCCTTTTCTAATGGTGTTTACATGAAGAATGAAGAGGGCGCTAATTTAGGCATTTTTATGTGTGGCACATACATTGTGTCCTTAAAAAAGGAAGAAGAAAAAAGAAAATCACGTGTTGCTTGCTATAAAAATGAAATGATTTCAAAATGCCTCAAACGTTGGCTGCAATTTAATAATTCTATTCTTGAATTATTTTGATCCTTGGAAACTTCCTAACGCACGAGACAAAGAAAAAAGAGTAAATAAGCAGGCATTTATTTAATTTTTTACATCATCAGTTTAAATTTCCCGTTGATCAACAGGCGACCAGAACAGAGGAAAAAACTACCACAAGATGGCGATCACAGGCAATGGCTTAGTGCACATCACAAAGGTACACAGCTCTAGAAGAAGCCCCTTATAATGCGTGACAATAACTAGAGAGACAATACACCAAAAGTTTCATCTTTTAATATCAAATTCTATCAAATTACAGAAAAATGATCTGAATAAAAATGCTTTAATTTTCAATACACTTATAGCATAACAATTGTAGATCTGTCTGGTGAAGTCCAACTAGAAAACATTGAAACAATAATTCATATTGTTGCACAGTTATTGAAAAAAGTTGCACAGAAGTTACAGAAGCAAAATTATGAATCTGAGGTCAGCAAAGCTATTTGGCTACTTAGTGTGAAGAAAATGTAGTGTCACTGACTTGTGTGGGCATTCTAACAGCCAGCAGGGGGGGGGGTCAGTGAGCCCGAGACCTTGTAGGTGAATCACACGACCAGAGGGACAAAATCTGTTGGGCTGCTAACAATGCGCACTTTTTCCATGGCATTTCTGATCACAAAGACCAGTTCCTCTCTCCCGTGGTGAGGGCTTTGCACTTGTCCTATAGTCTTCTCTTTGAGGAGATTCCAGTGGCCCACACAGGTTTCCCATACACATTCCTGATAGCTTTCTAAAAGGAACCCAGTCTCCTTCCTGATAACTTTCAAACGAAGAACAGCTTGTCCTTCATCCAAAACTGTTTGGTCAGGAGACACAGTGAGGCCTGTTCTCTATTCTAATACATGAAAACAAAACAGTGGAATGGCGCCAGGTCCTTTAAAAAGCAAAGCTGAATTACACAATAACAATGAAACACGGCCCATCTACAGCCCTACTGTGGCACAAGATCAACACCTTCACCGTTTTGTACTTTGATAAAAAGTCATTATGGGTCATAGCCCAACTTCAGTGCTTAGGCTGACGGGGAGCTACAGGACAGTTTGGTGCTACTGCCGTTGTTGGAGTCAAACTGCCTGTCCCTTATGTTGTATTAGGTCCCCTAAGATTCATTGACCAAGTTCAATTGCTTAAAAAGGCTCCATCAGCAAGCCTTGTCTACTCCAATTAGGGCTAGGCCCTTTGTCAGTGGGCAAGGTGTCCGGCGCTTTTGTCCAAGTGCACGGAACCCAGACAGCAGCCAGACAGGGCCAAGCTGTAGATTTATGCAGCAGATTACACCAGTCAATAGCGGCTCCGGCCCAAACGCAGCAGAGGTTTAGATAGCACCCATGTGTTTACACTGTCAAGGGTTTTCTGTTACTCGTCTGTAGCCATTATCTTGGCAGCCATTGAGCAAATCGAGCCTATCATTTCCATCTGAGGGATTTGACGAAAGAGGGATTGGAGGAAAAAAGTTGCCAGTATCCCAACTAACCTTTAACTTAACTTAGTGCACATCACAAAGGTACAATTTGCAATATCCGTGTGTATTTATTAGTGATTAATGCAATTGATCTGAAGAATTAGACGTCATGCCTGAAAACATACATTTTATCTATTTTGCAGACTTGAACATTCAGGTTACTGCTTCAGTGAGATGATAAAGGAACTCGACCTGATGGTAATATACTATGTGCATGTGATGGGGAAAATGTTAAGCAAGCTAATCCTGCACAAATACCTCTGCAAGCTTAACGCCTTGTGTTGCGTTCTTGCAAGTATCTACTGTCATATCACGTCTTGCTTGTGCAATCATTACCTGCGGTACATTTTCAAAGCTGTTTCTACACAAGAGTGGCTCAGATTTGAGAAGTTCAACCAGGTCATCCCAGCATCCTCCTAACCAAGCTTTTCTTCTTCTCAGTAGACTGACAACACAAGTGAACTAGTTAGACTTCAAGGCAGATTTGGATTCTCTTTCAAAGTTAACATTATGCTGCCATTGTGAGTTTTAGTACATCTAAATCAGCTTCAAATGACTGTGGGATTATTGATGCAATCATAAGTCCACCTAAGAGGGTTTGGTGAGGGTTAATTTGGGATTAGCTTAGTCCATTACAAGTGACTTAAAGTAATAGTTGTGCTTTTTTCATTTAATACTTAAACAACTCATCTCTCTTGTTTGAACTGTAAATTCCAGGCTTTCCAAAAAACTCCAAACATGTTCCCCACGTAAGTTTAACATTCACACTTCGAAGAACAGCCTGTATCAATGGTCATGCTGACAGCCATGGAGCAAAATGAAATATAGCTCTTTTGTTAATTCCACAAAAGAGTTGAAAATTCTGTATCTACTGAGAATGTCCCGAGCTAAACTATTCTGTATCAGCCTACAGCATGTAGTGTACAAAAATCCACTGTGTAGAGACAGAATGAACAGTGGCAAACTGTAAAGGACACTAACTGCTATAGTTCTTCCAGAAAATAGTACTTTTCTGCATACAAGAAATTCAGAATAGAGGAAGAGGGCATGAGACAAAAAGCTGTGATTATTGGTCACTTACATCTTGTCCAAACAGAAAACTTGTTACAATTTTGAAATGTACAAAAATATAGAAGCAAAGGCATGAGTGCTTTCATTTTCAGTTATATACACTAAAAGTAACTTGCCTACCTTTTTATCGACTACTAGTCTTCATTTTAATCTTCAAGGTATTCATTTATTAAATAAGTTGTAAACATCTACTGTTTGGATAGTTTTTCAATCCACTTTGGAGAATTTGAGTTTTGTATGTCTTGAGATTAAAAGATCTCTACCTACTATTGGAATCATTTTTTATCCTTTGCACCTATTTGAATTACCAAATGGACTAAATTACAGCACGTCACGATATTACAAAATCGGCAACCACATGTGCCTTGGAGGGATTTTTAAAAAAGAAAAAAAACATGATGAGAGCACTTGGCTCAGGTCTGATATGTTCTGTAAGTCCCATGACTTGTTCTTGGCCTTGAGCACAGGACAGTTCCAAGGAAAGAGAAAAGAGCTGTTAATCCTCACTTTGAAAGAGCATCAAATCCAGCCAACACGCCTCGTGTATCCGTGTGTGTGTGTCTGTGTTTAGTTGTTTCATGTGTAATTCTTAAATGAGCAGTTTCATCTGCTATAGGAAGTTAGAGCCAAACCTTAAATTCCTAAGACTTGAATGTGGGGTATAAGGCATGATTTATCTGGGCAGCGTATCACATGAAAAATTTGTCATTTTTATTTAAGTGAATGCCAGTTTTCCATAATAAAAAAATGTAATTAATTCTGCATCCAGAAACCTACATGACTGACATGATTTTAACTATTTTGTTATTTCCCAGTATAAGCTTTATTGGAAAGTTGAATGGAAAAAATCATCAAATGTTTATGTTATTAAAAATGAAATGAAGAAAGGCTACAAACAAGCTAGCTGTACAAGCTAAATTATACTATGGCTTTCTTGTATTTTTAAAGAAAGCAATACTGGTAAACACACCACACTTTTTTATGCTCAGTTGCAGTATCCAGATTGTTAGGTATTTTAGTACCATGGGAGCATTTACTGGATATTGTTTTATAGTGACATTATGCAGGAAAACTCTGTCATTCAATAAGGCCCCTTTGTTTTAGTTATTTTTCTCTTTGACCCAAGAATTGATGTGTGAGAATCACAGGCTGGTACAAGGTTGAAATACCACAGAGATCACTCCCTCAGCTACATTAGTTTCTTAATCTTTTAGGAGACGCCTGTTGAGGCCAAATGGTTTGTTTCAGATTTCAAATCAAATCAAATCAAATCAAATCACTTTTTATTGTCACATCACATGTGCAGGCACACTGGCACAGCACATGCAAGTGAAATTCTTGTGTGCGAGCCCCACAAGCAACAGAGATGTGCAAACACAACAACACAAACGAGCAAAATACAAGAATGGCCAACCTGAAACTAATAAATATATGTACAATATATAATAGTGTATGCATTTCTGGATGTGTATACTAAATATTTTCCTACGTGTGTGTGTGTGTAAGAACTAATCTAAGAACTCTTTGTTTTGTGCCTTGAAAATATGTCGCTGAGATAATCACAATTGTAGCTGAACTGATACACTACACAAAGGATGCTTCTTCACCCAAGGGCAGGAAGACGCTGCCTTATCTTGGTCTGTACTGGTTTAAACTGATAAATCTGCTGTCTCATGAATTTTACCCTCTATATAAACTGTTGTACTTGTGAATAAAGTTGAGTCAATTTGGGAAGACAACCTGAAGCAGTCTCTGTTTTCTTGTTCTCCCAAGCTGCTCCCGAGCTCGTACTAACACGCTGAATGGCATGCTTGAATATTACTTGAGAATATATTTGACTGTGTTACAGACTAAGGGACATTCTCTGCTGATAGACGTCCACGCCTCGAAGGAAGTCGATCCACGGATTAGGCCCTGGAAACAGTTTCCTTCACAGATGAAATACATAATCATGCTACACGATTCTCAACTAACCACAATTAAGTAACTCCTCGAGTTAAAAGTAACTTTTTGAAAAACTCTGTTATATTTAGAGCATCTTTTCAGTGGAATAAGTTGCCTTATGCAATTAGAGAATTGGCTTCTATTCATAATTTTAAAAATCACTTAAAAGCCTATTTGGGCAGTTTTTAATTTATTTGTAAATATTGTAAGAGGGTAATGTCACTTGTAATGGAAATTGTGTATTTTGTTTGAGTGTTTTTTATCATTTTTAATATTTACATGCTTATATTTTCAGAATTGTCAAACCTTATTGTGGATGTAAGAACCAAATTATGTGGATATTTTGCATCCAACTCATTGTGTAATATTTTATTCGGTGGTATTTGATGGTTTGGGCCCCAGGAAGACTAGCAACCACTGCTGTGGAAGCTAATGGGGTTCCTTATAAATAAACAAATAAACAAACATAAAGGCAAAAAAGAATGGCATATGAACAAGTAGTAACGCTAGTGGTACCATTTTTCTACAAGCAGGTTCTATTTTTTGTGTTAAATGTGTTAAACCCATAAACAAAGCAGCTAATCGCAATTGATATCCAGGTGAGGTGCAAAAAGAAAGAACAACAAACTGTTGCTCTGCTATATGTAGCCTGGTGTGAAAAACTTTCCCCACCTGCTCCTTAGTTTTTTTATTTTTTGTCACACTCAAATATTTCAGGTCATCAAACAAATTTGAATATGAGACAAAGGTACTGCAACTAAACCCAAAATGCATTTTCATCTGTTAAGGGAAAAGCTATCTAAACCTACATGGATGGCCCAGTGTGAAAAAAGTTAAGTGCCCCCTAAACCTCAAAAAAAACGGTTGTGCCAAGAACTGCAATAACTGGCAATGAATATTTCACATCACTGTGGAGAGATTTTGGTCAACTCTTCTTTGCCCACTTGTTTTAATTCAGTTATACTGGAGGGTTTTTGTTTGTTTGTTTGTTTGTTTTGAATTAACAGCCTGTTTAAGGTTGTGCCAAAGCATTTCAGTTAGATTTAAGTCTGATCTTTGACTAGGACACTCATTTTGGCTGAACATAGGTGGATTATCTGGTGTCTTTCAGATCATCGTCCTGCTGCAAAATTTTCATTTGGGCAAAAAGACAACAACTGTCCCATATAGCTTTGAGCAACTGGTTGTGTGTTTTTTGCAACTTGACAATGTTCCCATGCCTGACACCAGTGAGCTGCCTCAGCAGACATACCTGGCCAGTAGCACCATGAACGTCTAGTCCTTTCCAGACCTTTATGGTCGTGGTCCTGATGAACTTGAGTCAGCACCTCCTAATTAGTACATGAGGCAGCAAAAGTTGGAGCACCACCTCAGCACCTTTGGGGCAATGAACTTAAACAATTAAACAAACAAACCTAAGCTAAAACACCAGGATTTCATTTTATCACAGAATCGGCCTGCTGGAGGGCATAGTGGTGTTGGTGATGTTCTTGTCAGTATGAAAATTACACTTGTAGCCCAACAAGAATTTTTCAGTCACGGTCCACTTATGTGCCAAAAACTCCAACTTCATTGAACTATAATTTAGCCTCAAACCTCGGCTAGCATAGCCTGTTAGTCTCACTTTACCTCCTCCCTACTGGGAAGGCCCAGGCCGAAATTACTTGCATCCACCTCTAAAATAAAAGGCACACAGAAATCTGTAAAAGGAAAGCACTGGTGCTATTGTGAGCTTAGTTTTTAATGGCTTAAAGCTTTGGTGACACTCTTCAGTCCAGTTCCCAATGACACCATGCTCTGCCCCAAGACTGTGCCACCAGTCTATGCAGAGAGACAGCAAACTTCGCAAAGCCAAGAGAGGACCATATTCCTGAAACTGTTTTAGGAGGCTGCCAGTTAGCTACTACCTTAACATTGCTGGGACCTGTGGAGACACCCTGATAAGAAATGGCATGGCCCAAGTAATGAAACTCTGGCTGGAAACAGGCACATTTGGAAAGCTTTGTCTTCAAGCCCTCCTGCTGAAGCCACAGGGGTTTTCACATTGGATGGATGGATGCCATTCTTACCCAGTCACTTTCTCATAATTGAATCATGATCCTTGAAACAAATGAGGCCTGTAGTCTTTAGATGTTGCCCTGGAATCTTATGTGATCTCCTGGATTAGTTGTCAGTGTGGTCTTGGAGTAATATTGGTAGGCTGATCATTCTTGGGAATGTTCACCACTGTTCCAAGCTTTCTCCATAATGGCAGCTAGCATTGTTCACTGGAGTCCCAAACAGTGTTGGTCAAGTTACTTGAAAAAAGTAATCAGTAACTAATTACTGATTACGTCCCCAAAAAGTAATCCCATTACTTTACTGATTACTTATTTTCAAAAGTAATTAATTACTTAGTTACTTTTTAAAAACACGATTTACAACCTGGTGATAAAGTGATAGATCTTTCAGCCCAATTCTACTTTTTCTGCATAATCCATCATACAAAATGTAATCAAATGGAAAAGTCTCTTTTTTAACTTGTTTTATCAGTTTTAATCTTTTAACTTTATGCATCAAGTAAAAATTAAATTATATGCAACATTCTCTGACTTGAATAAATTAGTTTAACATTTAAACCTATTTTCTGCACATTCCAGCACATAAAATAAAATATTTTTTGTGTTTACACTCACTCTTTCAAATAGATGCAAGTAAAACACAGCAGAAAATAAATAAAGTCAAAGACTCAGCGGTCCTGTTGCTCTATTTTCACCTGTAAAGCAGGAGTAGGGTAGGCGGAGGTTTACCCTGGTGCAGGTGTGCCGCAGCGGTCAGTTGAAGAATCCGCGAGTTTCTCTGTGAGTTTCCCATTACGTCGTTGCGCACTCGGTGCTTGCTCGGAAGTTTAGGGGTTTTTTTCGCTGTAAAAAGAAGTTTTCTTCCCACGCACAGCGGACGCTAATGTTTTTGTCACTTTTTATGAAATCAAACTCAAAGTAAGGTCAGTACTTCCACGCTTTAAACGCTGCACGCTCACACTCTCTCCCACAATCGATATATTATCTATTGTTGATCTGCACACAGCTGTTGTCATGAACGTCGCACTCGCTTACGTCACTGTCATGAGACATTCTCGCAAAAAAAATCATGGTTTTAGTAACGCAGTAACGCAGCGTTCCTACAGGAAAGTAACAGTAATCTAATTATCGTTTTTGCGATAGTAATTCCTTACTTTACTTGTTACTTTAAAAGTAATCAGATTACAGTAACACATTACAAGTAATGCATTACTGCCCATCTCTGGTCCCAAAGCCTCAAGCGTTTGAAACCCAGACTGATGACAGATGTCAGTGACTTTGTTTCGCATCTGTTCTTGAGTTTCTTTAGATAATTTCATGATGTGTTGATCTTTTAGCTTGCTTTACTTTGTCAGACTGATCTATTTAAGTGATTTGAAACACTGCAGCAAGAGTCCTGACAGGGACTAGAAAGAGAGAGCATAATTCTCCTATATCGGCTTCTCTTCATTGGCTCCCTATTAAATCCAGGATGAAATTTAAAATCCTGCTCCTCACATGAATAATCAGGCCCCATCTTATCTTAATAACCTTATAGTACCATATCACCCCATTAGAGCACTTCACTCAGCCTGCAGGCTCACTTGTGGTTCCCAGAGTATTTACAAGCAGAATCGAAGGCAGACCCTTCAGCTTTCAGGCCCCTCTGCTGTGGACCAAGCTTCCAGTTTGGATTCAGGAGACAGACGCCCTCTCTACTTTTTAGGTTGAGGCTTAAAACTTTACTTTTGCTAAAGCATATACTGGACTTAGGACTAAATTGATTTCTTGATTAATCAGGACTGGATGTGACTAGTGACATGAAACTCAGCTTTCCTGGTTACTCAATGAAATCAGTGAAATCATAATTTAAAAACTGCATTTTGTATTTACTCAAGTTGTCTTTGTCTAAGATTAGAATTTGTTTGATCATCTAGAAACATGTGAGTGTGACAAATATCCAAAAAAGTAAGAAATCAGGAAGGGGTCAAAAACTTTTTATCCACAATGTATCCAAAATTCTTTAGTCCTTTTTTTCCCCCTGGAAAAACAAAAATGGGACATTTTGAAAACAAATCCATGGAGGGTTTTTTTTAAATTATTTTTTAATATCCTCGAGTAACCACCTGGAACACTTTGACTCAAGAAGACACAACATAGTGGAAGCAGATTGTATTTATCATCAGTACCTTATTTTTCGTTTCTATTCTCCAATCATCACAACTTCTCATGACCTTGTGACCTCAATGTTCAGGTGGTGGTAGTGGTGGTGGGGAGGGGGAGGGGGCTTACCAAGGCTGATACAGTGAAGTCTCATCACTGGCTGTTTTCTTTTGTTTTATCAAATTAGGATCGAGCTGCCAATCACAGAACACAGGCTTTTCAAAGCAGCTCGCAGAGAGCACATCAAGTACATGTTCTGTTCCTTCCCAAGGCAAAATCAGATCTTTTTGAGACAACAGCACACATTTAAGGTAGAAATAACTATTCTATGTAACAATAAAAATAAAAATATATATCATAGGACTGGATAATGGGTCTAGAATGCTCTTTATTTTATATTAAATTGAAAGCTAGTCCACTTATGAACTTACTTTATTTCACAGTTTTCATTTAAGAAATCATGCTTTACTTGTTCAGTCCTTTGATTGCTCGTTATTAATTAATTACTCATTTAAAGAAAAATCAGGGAATTAAATAACACTATTCAAAATAAAATACATTTAAACATTGTAAAAGTGACCTCACTGTCTGCAAGATTTGTTTCCTCAAACTAAGAAACCTGGAAATTCATGTCCACCATCAAGTCCCCAGTTCATTTATTTATGCCACCTCTGTGTGATTCCCATTGGCTGACAACCTACGTATCTGTGACACAGTGAAAACCAATCCGCCATAACTTTCCATCAGAGGTCCGGGAGGGGAAAACTCATGACAACCAAATGGCATAATGTTACCAAAGTCAGAGGCAGTTCATGAAGTATTCAGCAGGTAACCAGTGTAAGCTGCCATCTGTGACCAGTTCTGTGTTTACCATCACAAAAACAAAACAGCATCACGGGATGGGGAACACCTCGTACTTAACCACATGTTTTATACCTTGTTACAAACAAACAACCGATATCTGGGACACACATAAAAGAATTGCAAATAAATGCAGAGAATTAATTCAAGTCTTATTTAATTTGGCCAATACATAAAGACAAAAAAGACAAAATGGCTAAGTCCCAGTGCAGTACGAGTTTAATAATTAATTGCAACAAATCATAACTGAACATTTAGTATCTTATGAATGTGGGCTTTCCAACACTTTGGTAAAAGCTCATTTTGCTCTTATATTACTTTCTGACTTGGCTTGTCTTTTCTATTTTTGCCCAAATTTCAATCCTACATTTGAATCCCTGCAGCTCATAATGTCTGCATCCTGCAGCATCGTCTCTGTAATTCTGCTGTTCGAGTCTTCTACATAATAACACCTGCTTTCTCGAGACTGGTACTGACGTCACTGACATTTGTTTTGGGGTTCTTTTTCACAGCTTGAAGGATTTGTCTGTCATCAGCTGCAGCTGTTTTCCATGGGAGACCTGCCCTTTGTGTATTTTGTCCACAAGCGTTTTCTTTCCACTCTGCTGTACTTGTTATATCAGTTTCCTGTGTTGTGGTTCTTAATGATTTTGGTTTTTGCATCTTACAGATTAGCTGTTTTTCTGCCACCATTCACTGTTTATGGTCTTCTCTCGCCTCCATTTTCCTTCTACTGGCTCCAGTCAGCTGTCAGTCAGTGGTTAAATTACTGTAGCACAGGGTCTGATCAGCACAGCTAATTGATTGCAGTGAAACGATAAGAGATAAGTGTGAGGACCATTTTATGTAATTTCACCCTCAATTTCTGATTTCATATCCCAAAACACTTTATTAAAGGTTTACACTTTACTGATATCATTTTGCTAGTCGCTTTTTTTGCAAAGAGAGACAAAGTATTTCCCCCTAAAAATATATTATATCCCTCACTGCATAGTTGTTGTTTTTTTGTTAACCACCCTTACTGTTACTACAAAGAGATCTTTATTGCATTACCACATGAGGATCAGCTCATTTTGCAACATGTGGAGTCACACTCACAGCCACAGACGCAGTGTGACGTGTGACTCCACGCTGAGTTACACTCTTCATCAAGCAGGAGCATGCAGGGCCAGACTGGAATTGTTTAAACACTTTTTATGGGTCAACAAAACATTGAACGTTAGCATGCTTTTAACTCTTAAAAACCTTTACATAACCTTAACTACATTTTATTGTCACTATGGAGGTCCTTTAATTTTGACCAAAAAATATTAATAATAACGCAATGTTCATTAAGGTTTATTATTGGAACTAAAGTTTTTTGTTTGTTTGTTTTTGTTTGGGGGTTTTTATCTGTAGCATGTTGCTTCCACTTGCTTCCATAGATCATATTGTGGAGGAGGAACCAATGACCAGATTGGCCAGTGACAAAATAAGTGGTCTCACAGTGACTAGTTACTGGTTGTTGGCCTATGTTCATAACTTCTTAAAGACGCAATGATCTTGAATACAAGGAAATTAAAGGAGAAATGAGAAGGATCTGCAGAAGATACACAGCTATGTGATTATCATGAGTCGTAAAGTTGATGGCTGCTGATCATGGCCAGCCTATAGGTAACCAGACCACAAAACTTCCTCCAAACCATCAACGTGTCTTTTAGACCCCATTCTTACAAGTCTGCTCAAAGATGTCCTGCCATTAATAAATGCTTCAATCTTAATATGATAAACCTGTTTCTAACAATCACTTATTTACCATAGGCATTCAAGCTGGCTGTGGTTAAACCTTTACTTAAAAATTCATCACTAGACCCAGCGGTCTTAGTTAATTATAGGCCAATCTCTAACCTTCCTTTCATATCAAAAATCCTTGAAAGAGTAGTTGTCAAACAGCTAACAGATCATCTGCAGAGGAATGGTTTATTTGAAGAGTTTCAGTCAGGTTTCAGAGTTCATCACAGCACAGAAACAGCTTTAGTGAAGGTTACAAATGATCTTCTTATGGCCTCTGACAGTGGACTCATCTCTGTGCTTATCCTGCTAGACCTCAGTGCAGCGTTCGATACTGTTGAGTATAATATCCTTTTAGAGCAATTAGAGCATACTGTAGGTATTACAGATACTGCACTGCAGTGGGCTGTATCACATCTATCTAATAGACTCCAATTTGTTCATGTAAATGGAGAGTCTTCTTCACACACTAAGGTTAATTTTGGAGTTCCACAGGGTTCAGTGCTAGGACCAATTTTGTTTACATTATACATGCTTCCCATATCATTAGAAGACATAGTATACATTTTTACTGCTATGCAGATGACACCAGCTCTATCTGTCCATGAAGCCAGGTAACACACACCAATTAATTAAACTTCAGGAATGTCTTAAAGACATAAAGACCTGGATGGCCGCTAACCTTCTGCTTCTAAATTCAGATAAAACTGAGGTTATTTTACTCTGCTCTGAAAATCTTAGAAATATGGTATCTAACCAGATTCTTACTGTGGATGGCATTACCTTGGCTTCCAGTAACACTGTGAAGAACCTTGGAGTCATTTTTGACCATGATATGTCCTTAAATGCACATATTAAACAAATATGTAAGACTGCTTTCTTCCATTTGCGCAACATCTCTAAAATTAGAAATATCCTGTCTCAGAGTGATGCTGAAAAACTAGTTCATGCATTTATTACTTCCAGGCTGGACTACTGTAATTCATTATTATCAGGATGTCCAAAAAACTCACTGAAAAGCCTTCAGCTAATCCAAAATGCTGCAGCAAGAGTGCTGACAGGGACTAGAAAGAGAGAGCAGATTTCTCCTGTTTTGGCTTCCCTTCATTGGCTCCCTGTTAAATCCAGAATTGAATTTAAAATCCTGCTCCTCACATACAAGGTCTTAAATAATCAGGCTCCATCTTATCTTAATGACCTTGTAGTACCATATCACCCTACTAGAGCACTTCGCTCTCGCTCTGCAGGCCTACTTGTTGTTCCTAGAGTATTTAAAAGTAGAATGGGAGGCAGAGCCTTCAGTTTTCAGGCCCCTCTTCTGTGGAACCAGCTTCCAGTTTGGATTCAGGAGACAGACACTATCTCTACTTTCAAGATTAGACTTAAAACTTTCCTTTTTGCTAAAGCATATAGTTAGGGCTGGACCAGGTGATCCTGAATCTCACTTCTCACTGTCGCCAAAGTGCTTGCTCATAGGGGATCATTTGATTGTTGGGTTTTTCTCTGTATGTATTATTGTGGGGTCGACCGTACAATATAAAGCGCCTCGAGGCGATTGTTGTTCTGATTTGGCGCTGTATAAATAAAATTGAATTGAATTGAACTGAACTGAACTGAATTCAATTTAGAGGTCTTCCTTTTACTCAGCACACAAATCATCATCATTATCTTTGGATCTGTAGACTGAGCAGCCAACTGTTTCCACCCCCTGAAGCTACTTTGCTATTCCATTGAATAATGTTTATACAGTAGTCATCAAGAACCAGTGTAATCCTCTGCTGTTGCTGTCATAAAGTCATAAAGTGAAAAGAAGTGCTTCTTTTCACTTTATGACTTACCTAACTAGAAAAAGCTGAATCAGTGACATTTACCATAACACATAACACCACAAATCCACTGCGCCCAATCCCCAGAAGGTTAACCCAGACTTATCAGCTCTGTTAATTAGCCTCAGGTGCTAGTTCTTTGTATTCTGTACTTATGTATTTTTTAATGTATTTTTTGTGAAATGTAGATCTACATAACCACTCTGAAAAAATCAACCAGTGGAAAAACTTTTTAAAAGATCAATTTCCTCTAGAAAAAAAATCAAAAACAAAATCTCCCAGTCCTTTAATCACCTTTCTATAATCCTCTGATTTGCAGTAGCCTACATCAGCAGATCAACTGGGGTGACAACTACTGAGTTCTGTGATGATGCACCTGAAATACTGTGGGTGGATTTCACACTAGCCACCAGGGCAACATAGGACATAAACGTGGGTGGTGTTTCCAAGTGCATGATTTTCTTCTCAGAGAATAGAACAACTTTATAGAGAAAAAAGAAAGGGAAAAAAACGAAGGCAACGGTAAACCTATCATCTCCGAGATAACGCCCGAATTTCAGGTTATGCAACCTTAAACCACATATTTCCTCTTAGTCGCTCAAACTTCTCCTACATTCTGACAAGTTAATACTTGGTCTGAAATATTCTGCAAACAGTCAAAGTGAAAATCTTTGAGACCACATTTCAGAAAATGACATTTTATGCCACCTCCGTGTAATATGAAAATAAATGTGAGTATCCAGATGACTGCCTTTATACCTGTTTTTAGTCGTCATGCTTTTAGGTATGAAGCTCAATTCACTTCATGGACGACATACAGTTTAGTTTGATCTCAAGATTCCAATTTAAATATATAATGAATCTCTGATCCATATTACACCTTGGCATACATTTACTGTAGACCTAACTGGACCCATGACGGCAGGTGTTACTCCCTGTAATATAATATTCATTGTTTTCATTCATTTAGTTTGCTGACATAATGGTATTATCTAAATATATCTTAAATAAAAAGCATGACAAAACAATATTTCTGTCTGATTTCTCTCTCGTCGAGGATGTATGTAAATTTCATCGCACCGCTCTGGGAGGTCGAATGGTGGATGTCGCTCAAAACGACGACCTTGAACCAGAAACCTTGCTATCTGCACGCCATGCCCCCTAAATTCAGTCTGTATTTTTTTAAAATAGATTGCAAAAAATAAAAAATACATGTACGATCCAAATACATATCCAGTCAGAGAAAATCCGCGTTTATAAACAGAGGCACATTGCTTTTTTGTCCTTAAGCCAGCCCCTTTCTGCCGGATTAGTAGTAGTGGAGTGTACCAAGTGGCAAACGGGGGGAGGAAGAGGGTACAAATATGCTTATTTCAACTAAATAGGAACGGTGTAAGCATGCGTGGCGTGTAGTGTGACATAGATATGTGATATAAGCTATATAAAGTTAAATATTAAGTAAATAAAGAGTTGCCTACTGACGGTCACGAGTGAGTTGGAGGCGGAGAAACCCCCCCACCCATTCCGCCCCCCTCCTTTCCTTTCTGAGCGGCGCTCTACTGTGTGAGCCAGACAAGTGAAGCGCAGGAGACCGAAGCGCCGCTCTACAAACCGGCTGAGATACAAACTGGTGATAATGTCTTCCCCGTGCATGTGCTCTCACAATTTCATTCCTTGAGACGAGTCATTTCAGAAGATTGCTATTCCGCGAAGGTGAGTACCATCCTCGGCATCTCCAGCAGGGATAAACAGGCTGATGGTAAAGGCAAGGCGTGATACATTGAGAGTATAGGGTGGATTGAGGTACCCTGATGTGGATGACCGATGAATGATGAAACACTCCTCAGCGATGACATGACGGCTGTGAGCGGGAGGGAGGAAATGAATTAACGAGGACAACGCCACATGGCACAAGTGACACCGGTTGGGTTGATAATACATTTTCTTCTATTTTTTAATCTATTGCTTCATCCGCTTTGGTGTGTCATGTTAACCCAACAGGCCGAGCCATGTGCATACAAAAAAAGATACCACAGAATGAGTCATTCTCCTTCTAGACGCACTCATATGTTTAATATTTGTAATAAGTGCTCTGCTATTAAACGATTAATATGAACAGAGGCGAGGCTTGCGCAGCATCGTGGCTCGTTTTTGGACGCCGCGTTGTGCTCACTGCATTATGAAACGATGGCCTTTGCCTCATTCAAACCAGGCTAATCTGGAAGCACTGAAAGAAATCTATTAATCTCTTAATCCTCTGTGTGGTGAAAGGCGGGAGACACGCAGTGCTTCGTGGTCGCAACGCCCCTCGTCGTGCTGGGGATATTTTTTGCGCCTCTGACAGTTTAAATGAAAATGTTCGAGGATGGATTTGAGCTTGATGTGAAGCCTCCCTGAAAGGATGCTCACATTTAGGAGTCAAGGATGCTGCGCACCTTAATCAGCCTTTAGGTGGTCGGCACACCCTTGATTCTCTTCCAGTGCTGCCGGTACTAAGCGTCATTAAATGTTAATGCACCGTGATGAAGCTCTTTTATAGGAGAGAAAAGTGTAATTTGGGAAGCTCATATGCTTTTATATTTGAGGGCTTTCCCCATCAGGTAAAAGGAGGGAATGTTTGGGTTTGTATGCAAATCGCTTTGCCTGTTCAATTATTCAGGGGGCTTGAAACGGGATAGCCTCTGTATCCCAGTGTGTCACTGTCCTAGGCAGCGTGCTCAACCAGCTAAATGCTCCAGGCCCATTTTTTTGGTCCAGAACAAGCACTGAGAATAAAATCCCATTCACTGATTTCGGTGCCCTTTCCAGTCATGTGATATCCATGTGAGGAATAAATCAGCATCCCTCAGATGGAGAAGTAATTCTCTCTACAGTGTAAATTCGAGTAAGATGCTGAGGGATAAGGAGTAAGGTTAAAAAAGTAGTTTATTTCATGTGAAATATATAAATGGAGTCAAACTGAAATCAAATCACCCAAAGGTAAACCAAATAAAGGTTTACCTTTGGGTTTAGTTAGTTTAGTAAGTTCATTTCTGGTCATCTCTTGTCAAAGTTATTTTCGCATTTTAGGAAGGAAATAAGTACCTGAAACTATGTAAAAAATAAAGACAGGTTTTCACTTTCATTGGCTGTTTACCCTTTGCTGTGTTCCTATCTCTCCCCCGCAGATATATGGTGATAATGAGGAAATAAACCTCTACAAACTTTGTCAAAGCCCGCTGGCCGTTGAACCCAGAATACTTTCAAACTTGTGCCGTTGCGCAGAGTTCTTTTCACACGCCGGCTCTGTCCCACCAGCCCTCCAGCCAAGAAGACGTTCCACCCTTTCGCCCTTGTTTGCTTTATCAAATGCCCAAAAACAGCAAGGCCGTCAAGAGAGAGCTTGACGACGATGTCACGGAGTCTGTCAGAGATCTGCTTTCCAACGAGGACGCCTGTGATGATTCCTTCAAGAAGAGCTCGCTGATCGTCAACAACCATGAAGGCGAAGGGAAAGAGTGCGATGTGGAGGAAGGAGGGTCAGATGCCGAGGAGGAGGAACGACCGGCCTGGAACAGCAAGCTCCAGTACATCCTGGCCCAGGTTGGCTTCTCTGTAGGCCTGGGCAACGTCTGGAGATTCCCCTACCTGTGTCAGAAGAATGGGGGGGGTGAGTCTCAGCTAGCATCACACACACATAGTAAGAGCGTATAACTGATGGGTAGCACCATGTTAAGCATGATAACAAAAGGAACAAAGGCCAAGACACAAGGGGACAAAAGGAGTTCCGTGTTTTCCGTGGTAATTAAAAGTGTTCGTAGATCCGGGATGTGATATTCTTGGGTAGAAGCCAAGTCTAGCATCTACATGTGCATGTTTTTACAGAGGATAAAAAATAGTTAAAGAAGATGTGTTTGATTTGGTTGTTTTTTTTGTTCATCCTTGCTGAGAAACCAGAAGTATCACCTTCCACTTTTGTTTCTTTGCAGACACTCCGAATGGGCTTTAAATGGCGTCATGACTTCATGAAATTACCATTTTACAGTGAACGTGTTGTACTCTGTGTTTACCATGTGGGTGCAGAGTCCCGTGATGTGTCCATCAAAACTAGACTCGGCTGTGAGCTTCACCGCAGACAGAATGTTAATGCGACTGCCTTGTTACGTCTGTGATTTCATAGAACATACAAGAGCAAATAACCAAACACAGAACCTCTGACACTGCTTTCAACATACAGGAAATAATTCTAAGAAGAGCGTGATGCTTCGGATTATAGTTTATGATAACCACGTTTCCTACAATGCGGTCTGCTCTACTTGATTGACTCCTCGCAGACAATTGTTGTGTCTCTAGTCTAACGTGTGTATGTGTGTGTGTCCTGATAAGGTGTTGCATGGAGATTATGTAAAGCTACTGAGTGTCTCTGGAAAGCTGATTAAATAAACAGGTTGGCCAGACAGGATAGAAACTCCGTCCAGGTTTATTACTACACTGAAGATCTGAATGATCTGTGTAGACTCGGGGCGAACAACATTTCCCCAAACTAGGAAAAGTAATCCTCATCATGATCATAAATGGCTATTAATATATAAGTTAATAAAAAATCATGTGTTAGGCAAATTACATTAGTTATTAATGTGCTATTATGTGAAAAACACCTCATAATTGCTTGCTTGTTAGGGACTATGATAACTTGTGAGTGCATGTAGAGTTAAAGAGTAATGACGTCCACTCTCTGAGTAGAAAGAAAGCGTTTTGCACAGGTCAAACCCAGGACTTTAACCTGGGAGACTGGGGTTTGTGCCCAACACTATACACAACTCCAGGTTTAAAAAAGAGGGGGAAATGTAAGTTTTCTGCAGTTTATTAAAAGGAAAATTTGAATATTAATTCCTCAAGTCGCTCCCACTTCTGAGTCACAGGTAGGTGGTTTAGGGGGAGGTCAGTAGATGCAGAATCTTTGAGAAATGTGTGGTTGATGAAGACGTGTCACTACAGTGGAGTCTGAAATACTCCACTGTAGTGACACATCTTCAGAAAAAGAGGCCCGGCTCTTTATTGGTATAGAATACCACCTTGAATCATGTTCTTAGAAGTGTGTATATAATTGGCATGAGATAGTGTGCATGTGTGCTCAGGGACGTTCAGAAAAATTACCACCTCTCACAGACTGTCATGCTTTCAGGTCTGTTTTAAACGGCTCTGGTCACCCTGCTGTGTTCCACTGTAATTAGATTAAAATGGGGGCTGAAACCGGTGTGTGTGCGTGCGTGTGTGTGTGTGTTATATTGTTATGTCTGTGAGGACCAGTGAGTGAGTTTTGAACCCACTTGGGAGCAGAAGCTTTAGTAAAGGAAAGGGTCTTTTGCTCATCTTTCTCTTTTAGCTCTGAACATCAAATTTAGAGGACAACATTTTTTCTTTTATGTTCTGCACCAACCAAATGTGTATTATAAAATAGAACAGCTATCACCATCTTGTTTTTTGAGCCAGAACTAATCATAATTTGATTAGTAGGTGGAGTGCTAACTTAGCAGCTAACGCTAGCAAGTTTGGTTAGCAAGGTACATTCAGAGACTATATTTTTATGTATCTGCTAATTAGTGCTAATAAACAAATTACAGATGAAATTCTATCATTTTGTTTAGAAAGGTAAGGTGCCATTTGATTTCTGTGTCTACAGGCTGTTGGTAGAATTAGCTGAGCAGAAATCCAGAGTTGAATTAGCTTAGGTGACGCTAACTGACCATTAGCAAATGAGATGGTACCTACCTGTCACTAAAAACAGACAGCTAACTCATAAAAGCATAAATATAAGCCTCTATTAAATGTAAACAGGTAAGTTCTAAAAACCCTTTGTATAGCAATTCTGTGTGTCTTTATGACTTTTGCAGTCTGTTTTCATTTCTCACCTTCCCTTTGGAAATCATGTACACAATGTTCCAGGAACACTTTCAAGCCCAGTGTTAGGCTTATATATACAAGCAGGGAAAATGCATGTAGTCAGCTTGTGTTTTGCCTTTTAGCTCTAGTAAATCATAAATCAAGTCAAACAGATTTAGTGGTGGATAGATTGTTAGGTATTTCTAGTAGTGTGTAATAATGCAAGTAATCCATATCTCTTGGTACCGAACAGGAAGTGAATTGCTGCGTGCCTGATAACTGGCTAAACCAGATATTTCATTTCACTTACTGCTGGGACTGAGGAGGACTGTGAAACGTTTTTAAAGAAGGAAAAAACAAAAGCTGCACTCTTGTTGGGCTGTTTGCTTTCTCAAAGTGCCATCAAAGTGTCTGAATATCCCAGGGAGACTGTTGAAGTTCTTAAAAGACAATGGAGACCAGAGGGAGGGTTTTGATGTTGTCAAAGCCCAAAATAAACTGCGTATTCTGTAGCAGAATTAGATATTATATTAATAGAAATTACTAAGTATGTTGTACACACACACATGTGTAAAAAGCATAGAAACACACACATATTAATTTCTCGTGTGTGACCACTCCCATTAAGGGAGGACTCAGGAAAGGATGTGAATGAATGTCCTGCCAGATAAAACAATGAGCTCTGTTGCAAAAGAGATGAAACCAGTTTTTAAAATAATAAACCCATTGCGGTGCGGCGCTGTTGTCAATGACTCACAGCAAGCCTCACACTACGCCGACTCACCAGTGTTTACGTTTGATGTGGCTCAGACTTATGATTGGTACCGTGTCACAGAGGGGGCTTTTCTCTTCTTCTTCGTTGCTTTAGTTGCACCCTGGAAATGATGCAATTGATTTTAATATATATCAGTGGTTGAGGGCAGACAGGAAGTTTCATTTCACGTGCGAAAAAGCGAAACAACCCCACAGGAGCACAGTTCCTTTCCGTTTCCTCTCAGGAAAATAAAACGGCTCATTATTTCCAAAATCTAGCTTTGGGTTCTCTTTTTGTCCTGAAGTTGTTGTGCGCTTGGCAGTCTCGGTGCTCACAGGAGATGCGGCATCCTGTATTTTACCGTACCACACTATTACACCAGTTAATGTTGGTTATTCACCCAGAAACCTTAATTCTAGAGAGAAATGCTATATTTGCCACTGTAATTTAGGTAATTTTAGACTTCAGTATCTTTTCTGGTTTCCATAATGATTTGATTGCACTATTGTACGCTCCATAGGGCCCTGTTAGGTAGAAGCCCATCAAGGCAGCACGTGTGTGTAGTCGTTTGGATCTGATTGTGTGTTTAATTTGCTGTTTAGGTGAATGTGTCACCATCAGGGAGATGTTATGTTGTTGTATAGTTAAAGTTTAGAAAACAGCTGTCTGTTGGTGTGATTTTCTAGCCAGAATGGGGCAAAGGGTAAGATTTTAAAAAGCTGATGTTTAAGTGTTGTCACCACATGTTTGTTAACTGCTTTCAGGAACTCAAATGTTAGTGCCTCACTGTTATGTGATTTGACAGTTTACTCTTCTTTTTGCATCCTTCATTTAACCTGCTCTTCATATTGTTTTGATTGGCAGGAGCATATCTGGTGCCCTATCTCATCCTGCTCATATTGATTGGGATTCCGCTGTTCTTCCTGGAGCTTGCGGTGGGACAGCGAATCCGTAGGGGCAGCATCGGTGTGTGGAACTACATCAGCCCTCGGCTGGGGGGGATTGGCTTTGCCAGCTGTGTGGTGAGTGAGACACAGGGGTCCTGTCTGAACATGGTTAAAACATTGTGTATAAACAGTATGGTGGTATATTAGCATACTGTTGGTTATATTGATTCTCACACTGAGCTGTTAAGTCACTGCAGGTAGGGAAAAATATGGAGTGACAATAATTTGAAGAAAAGGAAAATCGTGGGGTGGGGAGTCTTTACTAATTTAGCCTCTATTTTGTGGCTAAATGTTGTGTTTCACACTGTTTATGATTTCAGTTGTGTGTCTGAAGTTGACTTTGTTCTCTCGCCTGTAGGTGTGCTTCTTTGTGGCTCTCTACTACAATGTCATCATCAGCTGGAGTCTCTTCTACTTCTCCCAGTCCTTCCAGCAACCTCTGCCATGGCACGAGTGCCCCCTCGTGAAGAACAAGACCAGTACATGTAAGACGCAATTTAGTAACGGCAGTATTCGGCAGGCTTCTTAAGGTCTTTGTGCCGCTTGGAAATGATCTTCAGTAAATACGTCCATGATGAGCGCTATGTTTTTTGTCCATAGATGTGGTGCCAGAGTGTGAGAAAAGCTCAGCAACCACCTACTACTGGTACCGCGAGGCCCTGGACATCTCTGACAGCATCTCTGAGAGCGGAGGGCTGAATTGGAAGATGACCGTGTGTCTGCTGGTTGCCTGGTCCATGGTTTGCCTTGCCATGATCAAGGGAATCCAGTCTTCTGGGAAGGTACGCATAATTTAAAACAGTTAATTTAAGATAGGGAGAAAAGATACCAGTAGAAAATAAGAGAGAAGAAGAGACAGATGGAACAAAACAGGAAGAAATCAGCACCTGCTAGGACTCTTGCACTGTGGAAAATGGAGAATAGTAAGCGAAACAAAAGGATTGTGCTTGCAGAATGTTTTGGAAAGTCTTTTCACACACAATTAGCTCTCTTCAACAGGCACTGACCGCAGTAATGTGCCTTGACAAATTTTTCTAATGATACAGCCTGAAATATGATTTTCAGAGCCCATGTGATCTTTTGTAGGATTTCTGGCTTAGCTGATTTTAGCTTAGTGTAACAAAGCTGACAGCAGCGTGACCAGCATCCGGAAGGATTAGCCCCTGGATAAAGGTTGTCATTTGCTTGTTCCTCGCTTTCTTTTAACAGGTGATCGTTATCATTCCACACTTTCACTATCATATGACAAGTATTAGCTGGTGTACTCTTGGGGTCAGAGTCAAGCTTCTGCTAACTGTGCTGTACAAATAGTCCCAAAACGAGCTTTGATGTTGTGCGAGTTATAAACTGGGTGTAGGGTCAAAATTAATACGGTAGATGTGAACGATATTTTTTTATGTAGTGGAGTAAGGCCTTTTAGTGAAGGCCTATTAAGTTGACTCAACCTCAGACTTTCTTATCACGCTCTGCAGTCTTATTGGGCTTTTGAGCCTCTTTTAGGTCATTGTTTTTGGTTTTACAGCACTTTTATTAAGTGCTGCAATCTCACCTTCATTCACCAACATCTGCAGGCAGCAAAAAGACTTTGGCAAACCCAGCGGCTCATTTAGAGTATTCTGATTACAGTCTTACTGTATCTTATTAGACTATAAGTGATGGGATCTAGCAAGCAATTTTTAATTAAAGATGAGTTCATTTAAAATATAATGAAATCAGATAAAGATAAGGACTACAAACAAACTCAGGTATGAAAATATTGGTAAATTGCTGGTTTGTGTGTGAAACATTCGTGCTTGCAGTTTGCGCTCACATTTGTGCTTACACACTGTTAGCAAATGAGAGCCATTGTTCTCAGGTCCCCCCAAGTCTTATCCCAGCGAGTAGCAGCAGTCTACTGCATGCTTGGCTTTGCATTCCCCCCAGCAGAGACGCACAAAACAAGATGGATGCCGTGTCCAGCAGAAGTCCTTTAATCTTGGACCGCTGTCGGCGGTGATTTGCAACGCTGGTCTCTTTTCTGCTGTCTGCCACACCCTGCTGCCTGGCAAGAATTCTCACCTATAAATACAATCAGTGTTTCACTAGTGCTGCGTCATCGGAGGGGATTTATGCATTAGCACAAAACAGTCAGACCCTTATACTGTTATCAATGAAATAAAATAAATTACAGAAAGAAACACATAAATACTCATTTTTGGAGGTAATCAGGGCCACCCAAGCTGTCAGTTAGTTGTACAGTTTGAGCCAGATGGCTGTCCTACAACCACCAGCTGGGTCTGAAAGGCCCTTTTTAGTTGTCCAGCAGAGAGACTGTGCACAAACTTTCCCTCCGAGGAGCCAGCTAAGTGTCTTAGAAGTTTAATCAGCGGCACATGATACAAAAGAATATTAATGCCCTCTCTGCTAATGTTCACACAAAAGACTTGTCCGAGGAATATCCCTGCCACAATCTGCGTCTCTGCCCCATTTGTGTGTGTGTGTGTGTGTGTGTGTGTGTGTGTGTGTGTGTGTGTGTGTGTGTGTGTGGGTGGGCATGAAAGGGATCTAAACCTTTGGTTACCATGGTTATACACACTCTTTTGGCTTGACTTGATTGTCAAGAGCGTGGTGAAAAAAAGAGATGATAAAAGATAGACTTGAACTGATAAAATAACAGAACTTTGAAAGCTTTTGTTTTCTTATACTTTTATGGCAACTTATGTGTCACGTTTTAAATGTTAAATGTTAAGATTACTGATAAATCTTGTTTAAAAAAATTACTTTATTACTTTACAGTCAGGCTTTCTTGTAATGACGTCAGAGAAATTTATCAGTTCATGTAGAGAACAGTGAAGTTCCCAGAACTTAACCGTTGCAAGAAGAACCTTCTATCTGTAACAATACATGAGCCTTCAGAGAAAAACACCCCTTTTCAAAGACCATAAGACTGAGGTTACAAAGGAGCAGCCTGCTTGGCTTTGTGACGACCAAGGCTGCATTTCAGTTCAGCAAAGTGCTAAAAAGAGTTACAGCTGAAAAAGAGGAGAAACCAACTGAAGAAATGAACTCAGCTTATCACATTGACTTTATGTAAGGGTTCTTCACTTGAGAAACATTTAACTCAATAAATGTATAAATATATTTGATTATATATGTTGCTTTAAATTCTATTTGGGTTCTCCTGAAATTTGAAACGTATCATATCACAAAAAAAAACAACTTTGTGTCCGTGCTTTAAAAATGAAGGAAGGTAAACATTTGTGGTCTTTACATATTCTACAGGGACGTCCTGTATATATAATAAATATACTACTCAAAAAATAAATAGAGAGTTAAATAAACAAGAAGTTCATATTTTGTGAAATACATTTTCAATCTTAGTTTTAAATCCATCTCTCAGTACATTATCTTAATCTCTTAGAAAACCCAAACATCTTCTGTGGGTAGTTTTCCATTTCTTTTCACTGGTTTTTTTCAGTGGCAGAACACATTCCACCCCCTACCCCACCCACTCCCACCCCCACCTCCAATATATGCATGACATTATCATCAGTGTCACCATGGTGCAATTGACTGAAGTTGACCGAGCAATCGTGGCACGCACTGTTGCTACAGTCCTGCGTGTCCATGAGAGCACCATCTCTGATCTGATCGTTCATGGTAAAAATGTGAGTCGACAGAGACACCGAGATGAGGTCCTCCAACCTGTACTTTTGCACTTCTCGTGGCAGTGTCTGTCCCTCTGGCAGTTTCAGCCTCCACACTGCCAGAGCACCACAGGCCTTTCTGAATCAAGAGCATATCCAGACTTCCTTGACCAGTGTTTTTGTCCCAATATGTCTCCAACTGAGCATGCGTGGGACGTGCTGGGTCGATGTGTTTATTAGTGAAATCCACAACCAATGACCGTTGCGTAGCGGCAGGCTGATCCAGGAATGGTCAGCAATTCTTCAACAACAGATGCAGTCCGTGTGCAGATGGGCAACAGCTTGCATCTGCAGAGGAGGCTATACCTCGTACTAAATGATTGGCTATAAAATCTATTTAAAACGCAAAACTTGCTTCTTGTTTGTTTTTTGTTTTTTTACTATTTTAAAATTAAAGCTTGAGGAGAAATTCATTAAATGCCAGAGACCTTGATTAAAGAGGACCTACCATGCTGTTCCATATTTTTATCTTATATATATACACCGCTACAGTCATGAAACGTCATGGTAAAAATGGCCAATATTTTAAATAAGGAGATCGGTTTATCTGTAATTCCCGTGAAACCTTCCAGACTTCTCTGGTGCCCATTTCTGGGAAGTTTCTTCTGTCGTCGGCTGTTTATGATGTCAGGCAGAAGACAGCCAATCAGAAGAAAGTTAGCTGGAAGGCAGGCTGGCTATAAAGGGGAAGGACCTAGATAGTAATGTCTCTGAATCACTGACTGTGCTCATGACTCAATCCCAAACTATCTCCCGGTGTCTGCACCCACACCCTACAGGATCTGTAAACTATCTGGCTCAGGGTTTCATCCCGTTTATAGTCTTTAAGCGCCAACTTGTCTATCCGGTTAATGATATGTAGGTTTGAGGGGGAAGGGGCACTTAAGCCCACCCACAAATTAGTGTGATGTGATGCCACGATCACATAAAATAATAAATGTTCAGACTACATCCCTCAGCTGCAAACTGAAATTCTTCACGAGATGTTTGGTCCCTGCTTTGAATGCTTGAATAAATTCGATTTTAAAGAAAGTACAGCAATAGAAGAAAAACATGTTTTTACTTATTATCAGCTCTCAGCAGATCTTCACTCTCTTTTCTGAACAGTTTGATGTTCCTGTCAAATGACCACGATCAGCACCGCATAGAAAGTCAGGCAGTGAGATCACGCTGCATTTGTTTACTCATTTTAATTTGTTTGACAGTTTTTCCAAAGATACGTGCCCTGTGTGATGTGGAAAACACTTGCGTTTGCTTGCAGGTGATGTACTTCAGCTCCCTCTTCCCGTACGTTGTGCTGGTTTGCTTCCTGGTTCGGTCGCTCCTCCTGAAGGGCTCCATGGATGGGATCCGTCACATGTTCACACCCAAGGTAAAGATCCTCTCAAGTGTAGGATTACCTTTTTGTTATTATGATGTTTGGACTTGATGATGCTGTATAATTAAAGTATCATATATTTAAAAATACATCATTTCGAGCTAATTTTCCCTTTAATACTACACTTCAGAATGAAAGCATTTTACTTTATACTACAAAATCACCTTTTCACACATCACAAATGTTCTTATTGACAACATTAGCTTCTTCACTAACACAATGGTGTTTAAATATTAAATGCTCCTTATTTGTGTTCCTTGACTTCAGTAGTCGTTTGACTTCTGACAGCAAACAGAAAAAGAAGTAGAAAAGAAGTTTGAAACGCAGTGTTTGGAGCAGTATGTAGTACATTTTTTTCACATGAATATGACAGAAAATAAGGAAAAATATAATAGGTCTCCTTTAATGGATCGTATGATAGAACCATATAATACTGAACAGGACTGTAGAGGATTGTTCGCATCATGAGTACTTTCATACTTTAATCAATTTAGATGATAGTACTGGCTTTATACTTAGACATGAGTTGAATAGTGCTCAGGTCAGAATGCCCTTATTTCTGCTTCTGTTTATTCACTGTTGAAATCGCTGTTGAATTAAACTGTGTCTGAACTCAAAAAGAACTCCGCACTGTGATAGGCTGGCTCCTCAGCAGCAACTGGCCAATGGCATGTCAGGCTGCAGATGAATGTCACCATGGAAACAGGAGTTACTGAGTTTTTACGTAACCATCCAAGTGCAGACACTGGCAGCAGTGCATGTCTGTGTTGCATGTCTTCTCGCCTCGTCGCTGACACTTGCGTTCTGCCACCATCTTTCATGTACCTGATACGTGTGCTCATGAATAAATATGTAAAAGGAATATTATGCAATTAATAAAACAAACACTGTTGGCTGTCAGCGAGAAGCTGTTGCGTTTGAATCGGCTGGCTTTCTGTGCAGAGACTGTGTCGTTATGGTTACATAGGTTCTCTCCAGGTGCAAATAGGGCTGAACGATATATCGCATTTGCGATAATATCGCGACATGATCAAGTGCAATTTTCTAACCGCAAAGGCTGCGATTATACTCTGGACATGTCCAAATTCATGGGCTGCATCCTCCTGAGGCCGCATTTGTAGACCGATTACGTCACAGCGACGTGCCGAAGGCTGTCCAAATTACTACCATATCCCAGAATTCATAGCGCGGCCCAGCCAAACTCCAGTTTCCAGCAATGGCGGCCGCTACTAAGTTTTAAAATTACTCATACTAATCTTTCTGGGTCACAAAATAAACTTTTAACATATTTTCAGGCGAGAAAGTAGTTGTGTAAACATCAAATATCTGCTCGGTTTATCAAGATATCCCATATTTGTAAAAGTGCTTCGACGTTTTCAGAGGCGTCTGCTACCCACCAGCTGGATAGCTAGCCGGGAGCTCGAGGGTTACTGATGCGGCCGAGAACGGCACAACTCCCGGCACATCATTTTCAGATCACCGCGGAGTTTCGCTGCTCGGGTTAAACGTAATATATAAGTCACTTAGACAACCTAAAAATGTTATTGTTGGGCTTTTTTCAGTGTTTTGTTTGTTCGTGAGTAAATCGGTTTGGCTGAGATTAAAGTTATTAGATTAGATAAAATAAAACTTTATTAATCCCCCGGGTGGGTTCCTCCTTGGTTTTCACACAGCTGACTAAACGTCAAACAGAAAACTTATTAAACAGAAGTATGAGACAGTCGAGAATTTACACCAGTGTCTGGTTATATTTTAGATAGCAAGAAGCAGACGGCCGAGTTTATTAAACTCCACCGAGACAGCGGTGACGCAGATCAGAAGGCTAGACCGTCCAATTTCACGCCTTTAAACTTTAAAGGCGTGTTTGTGTGTGTGTTTATACAATTGCTATTATGTTTGCACTTTATGTGTAATGTTACTGACTGCAGAGATCAGTAAGATGTGTGTATTTTTTATTTATTCGTTTTATTTATTTAATATTATTTTTTAATTGAATGACTGTCTAGTAGTTCACAGATGTCGAAAAACTGAGTGTGGTAAAGCCACTGATTTTTTTTATGTATATTTCTGCAATCTGCACATTGTACTGACTTTCATTTTAATGTTTACACCAGGGTTCCTTGTCAGCACTTTATGCTCAGATGTTTGTAAGCTAAAAATAAACTATTGTGTATGTTCAAATATACTGTTGTGATTGAAGAAGTTAAATAAAAATGTCAGTCATCAATTCATGCATCACCTCATGTCATCATAACAGAGGTCTGTCTTCCAGGAAAGAACAGTTTAAAATTAATGTAATATAGTATTGGCCATACTATATGATGTATTGCTTGTCTTTGTTTAATAATACAGAAGACAAAGACCTTAAAAAATAATCGCATATCGCATCGCAATCGCAATATTGGGGCAAAAAATCGCAATTAGATTATTTTCCATAATCGTTCAGCCCTAGGTGCAAAGAGGTGCATGTTTGGTTAATTGGTTATTCCAAATTGGCTGCAGCTGTTGATGTGAATGGTTAGCCCTTCAATAGACCGACAACCTCTCCAAGGATTACCTGGTCTCAGCTGAGATGGTCTCCAGCCTATCAGCAGAGTTGAAAACTTTAAAACATAACTTATGGTAGATGACAGTGATGTGGTGTTTTATGACACTCATCAGTCTGTTCTCCTCCCAGAAAAATTGCCAAAATGACTGAACATTTCTTTCACCAATATATATTATTTCCACAAGAAAGCAGTACAATCAGGTTTTTACAGAAATCACAAATATATGACTAAGAACTACATTAATCTTTCATTTACTTTGACAACATGTCAGCTATCATTGCCAGTTATTGCAAATGCTTGATTGAAGCTTCATCATTTGGTATATTTTGTGACGTTACATTGGGGATGTCATTGCACATCCATTTATATTGTAATAGGTGTTTAGAGCTAAGACTTAATTCAAATCTGTTCGTTTTCAGCTGGAGATCATGCTGGAGGCCAAGGTCTGGCGTGAGGCAGCCACGCAGGTCTTTTTCGCGCTGGGTCTCGGGTTCGGTGGCGTCATTGCCTTCTCCAGCTACAACAAGCGCGACAACAACTGCCACTTTGATGCCGTCTTGGTGTCTTTTATCAATTTCTTCACTTCTGTGCTGGCCACCCTGGTGGTGTTTGCCGTGTTGGGCTTCAAAGCCAATATCATGAACAGCAAATGTGTTGCAATGTGAGTATAAGACTCTAACACCAACAGCAATGAGTCCATTGGTCCACTTGTTTCAGACAATACTTTTTCATACTTCAGTCTTTGAATGTGGTATTTCTGAAGATTGTTCAAGGATGATTGATGTTTAGCTTTTTGACCACCGTTTAAATCTCTTGAGAATTTAACAATCAGCAACTTTTTTCTTTTTTTTTTAGGAACACCAACAAGATTTTAACATTGTTGGGGAGCGGCATCCTTGAGCAAAACCTTATTCCCCACCCCATGAACCTTACTCAGGTTAATCAAGTCAGTGGTGAGGACTACCATAAGATGATAGATCACATCAAAGGGGTTAAGCAGGATAAGTTCGAGTCACTGGGACTGGAAGCCTGCAGCATCGAAGACGAGCTGAATAAGGTACATGGGGATAAAAGTTGTAAATGACTCCGTATTCAAGTCATTCCACGTGGCCGTATGTTATTTTAAAAGTCTATAACATTTTATTGAAGATGTTTTTTTTCTTTCTTGTCAAGTGTTACCCACTTTGTGAGTGTTCAGAAAGATGGGTTTATTTGAAATTACATAAGTAAATAATTTAAGCTAACGGCTGCAAACAGAGCAAGTGGTATTCTTCCCAAGCCAACCTCAAACTTGCCTTTACCCACACCTTATCAGGTATAGACTATTAGCAGTTAAACCAAGACAACATCCAAAGACTCGAGAATTGACAAGGCAAGGAGGGTAAGGGTTGCAGAAGACAAAGAGTTAGACGTCTTTTACATATGTGGAATATGTGTAAAGACTGGAAAAAGGGATTGAAATAGGGAATGACCGAAGTACTTCTGGTAAGTATACTTGAACTCCAGAATTCATAAAAGTGGCAACACTTTGGGAAAGTTATCTTGCTGAAAACATTGGTATTATTTTTTTCACCATGGACCTTATACCTACAGTATTCCAAAACCTAATGGAAAAGCCCCCTTAGATTTTTGTTGGACCTCGTGGAAACCAGGATTGTGCTAACTTTTGGATCACCTACTGTAAAAGAAAAGCACATATTTCTGGCAACTCTGGTCAGGTTGGCAGTCTGTTTAGTCTTCATTAAAGACAACAAAAAGAACAAATTCAAAGCAACGAGGCCTCTAAAAGTAGCTAGTGCTACACTAGCTAGCTAGGACTTTGGTGCTGTGTTTTAACCTTTCCTTCTTTTCTCCCTGACAGGCAGTACAAGGCACAGGCTTGGCTTTCATTGCCTTTACAGAGGCCATGACCCACTTCCCAGCCTCACCCTTCTGGTCCGTCATGTTCTTCCTAATGCTGGTTAACCTCGGCCTCGGCAGCATGTTTGGCACCATTGAGGGTATCCTCACCCCGCTGATAGACACATTCAAAGTCCGAAAGGAGTTTCTTACAGGTTAGAAAGATCACATGACCTGTGTTTTATCCTAATGACCATATTTAAATCAGTCCAGCTCTGTAAAAGGAAATGTTTAGACATGCTGTGTATGAAGGATAAATGGAGGCAGTAATTCAGTCTTGCAAAAGTGGATGGAAGACGATTGCAGAAGACCCGTGCAGACTTGTTTTACTCAGACGTACATCTTGTAGGAAGCAGACTGTGGCTGACTATAGCTTTGAGTTACAACTGTCCCAAATAAACCATTGCCATTAAAAACACATTGATTTTATAATGCTTTATGTTTTCTTTCTACGAGAGAAGAGCTGCTATTTAAAGCTAAATGAGTTTGACTTTACCCAAAACCAAGCTACACCCTCAAAAATATAGTTTCAGAGAGATAAGTAATAATGTAAAAACACAAATTCGATTAATAACACATGGTGGCAAAGTGGCTGTCACACTCTCAGTGAAAAGATGTAGGTTGCTGAGCCGGTCTTTTTGAGTCAGATAGCTTAGAATGGATCCCGTTCCACTTATATATACTCCACTCCAAACTCTTCTTGTAAACTGGGGAATGATGACAGTATTGAGTTTAAGCTCCATCACACATGTAATATTTATGGAGTTTTCATTTGAGACCTTTAATGTATGTCAGTATGCACAGTGACGAACTACCTGCGATCTCTCCTGCAGTGGGATGTTGCGTGTTGGCCTTCTCCATCGGTCTCCTCTTTGTTCAGCGCTCAGGGAACTACTTTGTGACCATGTTTGATGACTACTCGGCTACTTTGCCTCTGCTCATAGTGGTCATACTGGAAAACGTGGCGATCGCCTGGTTCTATGGGATCGATAAGTAAGTTCACAATATACATCATCTCCATGTTTCCTTAATATTTACTCACTTACTGCTTATGCAGAAAAAAGCTTTTTAATGGCTCTTTAAGCCATTCATTTATAGTTTTTTCTTAATGTATTTTTTTCTGCCTAAGGCAAATGGCTGTAACAAAGACTACCTACCTACAGGGCTACAGACTGTACTTGTTCCTTACATAACTTCCACATTGTCTATTTTTGTGACACTTTTTTGTTTTAAACATAATTGTTTGAATGCAACTTTAATGGCAAAAATAAGAACCACATATATAAAGCCATCCGGTGTATAAAGCGAAAACAGGAAACTATTGTGAATTCTTCATCTGATCTCACCTCCCGCTGCTTTGCTCTGTTTTCAGATTCTTTGAAGACTTGAAGGACATGCTGGGCTTTACGCCGTACCGTTTCTACTATTACATGTGGAAGTACATCACACCCATCCTGCTAATGGTCCTCCTGTGCTCCAGCTTCATTCAGCTGATAATGACGCCGCCCAGCTATAGTGCCTGGATCCAGGAAGAGGTGAGTTAATGTCTCCGGCTGGGCTTCTGAAATCAGGGATCAATGTGGGTGGAAGTTTTCCTAAATAGTAAACCTGGAACGAGTAAAAAGCAAATTCAAGAGTTCAAAGAAATGGCAAGAAAGTAGAAAACGAGCCAGGCTTTTTGGCTGATAAACAGAGGTTTAGATATCCTTTAATCTGAGGAAAATCAACAGGATACATGTCTGCCACATAGACCTTCAAGCACCAGTGCTATTAGCTTGAAACCGCTATAAAGTGGAGCACAGGTCATACTAGACAAAGTGCATCCACAAGTATTATTGCTTTAGTTAGAAAAATAGCCTTCTATTAAAAATTATGTTAATAGAGTATTGATTGTCTAAAAAAGTATATATTCTACCAATCTAGTATCACATTACTTACATTACTTCTTCTGCTAACTTCTTTCACTATAACTCGTTGCTTTTCTTGTGTTTGCCCTCCAGGCCATAGAGAAAACCTTGCGCTTCCCTCCGTGGGGCATTGTGGTCTGCATCTCTCTGGTGGTGATGGCCATCCTGCCCGTGCCCGTGGTCTTTGGCCTACGCTACTTCAACATCATCAGTGAGAACACGAGTGGCCTTTCCACTGTTTCTTACAAGAAAGGCCGCATCATCAAGGAGACCGCCCGGCCAGAGGAAGACGACGACGCTAGCCTTATTCATGGAAAGTCTCCCAGCGAGGCTCCCTCGCCGATGCCTGGCAACAGCATCTACCGCAAGCAGAGCGGCAGCGGCGGCACTGATGTGGACACCGCACCTAATGGCCGTTATGGTATCGGTTACCTGATGGCTGACATGCCAGATATGCCTGAGTCAGACTTATAGACTGACAGTGATAGTATGCCCTTCCGCAGCCATAACGGGGGGCCACTTCTCCCCCCTCAACTCTCTGCGTGCGTTTAGTTAGCTGTATTGTCGCTGTACATTTCTCTTGTACCGTATTTTCTTTGTATATATTGTAACTGCTCTCTTATTTGTTGTCTCTGAACCTTATCTGCCAGTTTCAGAGTTTTGAACTAAGTCTAATTCTGTACTAAAAGAACCTAAAAAAATCTCCATGGGGAAAACGTTAGTCTGAGGCCAGGCTCATTTCATGTCTGTGAAACTGCACTAGTACAACTGTATCCCTTAAAAGAAGGTCTAGGAATAAACACCATCCTTGTCGAATCCTTCACCGATTTGCTTGTGTGCTTCCCAAACTCATCTCCATTTCCCTCCAGTCTTTGCTCCCTTTCTTTTTGGAGAGCCAAAGAGGCCTGCTTGAATACGAATCTCCAAGAGTCAGCCAGTTCAGGTGAGAGATGTAAGAGGTGGTCAGAAAGTACCAAGCTTAGCTGCAGTGTCAATGATGAAGTAATGTCGCGAGATTAGTTTTTCTTGGCACGAGTTTGGGTCGAAAGGATGGCCTTTGAAAGCCACTCCCTTGATTGTCTACAAGAAAAGTGTGCCTAAGTTATTTATATTTGTTTATAGAATACACGATGGCCGTTGTATATTTAAAGTATTCTGTAAATATAATATAAATATTTTAAATATATTTATCTTGTTAGTTTGGATATCAAAACAGTGTTTTTAAGGTTCAGAAGTACTCTAATTCTTTAACCCATCTTTGTTTTTTTACTCTGTAAATATTTTCTTTTCCATCAAAAAGCTTCAATTTTAATGTCTTTTCCCTCTGATTAAAGCTTAAACATAACCACACACTAGAAATCAGTTTGTTGCTTTTATTCTTGCAGTGCAATTTGAGATTATTCCCAGTATGTACAGTATCCCACTACTCAGAAAAACACATTGTTCAATGTACAACATGCGACTGGAAAATGAGAAAAAAGTGCAAATTAACACCAAATCATTCAAATTTTCTCTACATTTCCTTCTTATAAAAAATACATTTTTCTCATCTTCTGTCTTTTTGTGAACATACTCCGTAAAGCGACACAACAAAGAGCCATCACAGTACATAAAACTGTAGTTACTTGTGTTTGGCACAATCACATTCACTTTAAACAACAGGAAATATAAATTTGAGAAAAGCAGGCAGCATTATGAGATGTTCATTTCCTGTTTACTGATGTGGCGTGATGGAGCTCAATGGTAAACATATAAAATAAATAGTCAAATGTACACTTTGAGGGCTTTTTTTCCTTCCTTTGGCTTTCTAGTTATCTATCAGGAGCAGGTTTAGTACATATGCTCTGAAAACACAAATGAAACCTTTTGTGTCCCTTCTGACAAAGTAATTAAAGGTTCTCTTCATCTGATAAAAAGTGGTGCAAATGTGCATCATCAAGAACATCGAGAAACATTTGTTGAATTAGATTCTTTTGACCAGTTCATTACAAAGTCGTCCCCTTATTAGTGCTCTTCCAGGGTCAGTGTGCTGGAAAGTTTGAATGGCTATTAGAAACTGAGGTAACGCGCCCCTTTCAGCGTGCACTGCCGAGATACTCCTGCAGTGGGAAGTTGATCCCTTTTCAACAAACATTCTGCAAAAAAAAAAAAAAAAAAAGGATTAACACAATAATCAAAACAGTTCAAAGAAAGTCTTTGAATCCTTTAAAGTGTTTCGTATTTTTGGATGACCTAAAGCATCATTAGAGATTCCAGTTAAGCCATCTGTACATCTGGTTTTTTCTTGCTTATCCAACTCTGACTGAAGGCTGTCCCAGCTGTGACAGGGCGAGAGGCGGGGCTACACCCCGGACATCTCGACAATCTGTCACAGTCTAACAGATGGACAATCATTTACACCTAGAGCCAATTCAGAAGTTTAACCTAGCATGCATGTCGCTGGGCTGTGTGAGAACACACTCAAACACCACACAGGCAAGTGGATCTGGAGCCTACACCTTGTTGCTATGAGGCCATGGTGCTAACCACCATGCTGTCCCCCGATTCTCCTGTGTGTTTGTGGGTTCTCTCTGGCATCCTCCCATAGTCCTTTTTTAATTGAGATTTTCATAAAAGTAAAAATGAAGCAATGACAGTAGCATAAAAACAAATCCATATATGAGCTGAGAAGCAGGATGTAAAAAAGTGAAAACATACAAAGTCAGTGTGCTCATTGGTGGAGCTGCTCTCTCATTTTGGCTGCGATCTGCTCTCTCTTCTCGCAGTGCTTTCTCAGGTCTTTGACCTCCACCGGGAGCATGCTGTTCCACATCGTAAGCACAGACTCTTCATCTGACAGCCGAGACAAACAAACACTTTGAACAGATGAAGAAAAAAAAACCTGCACAGCAGGATCGCCGCTTTCAAGGTCGTGTGAGAAACAATGAACCGTCGGACTCACCATTTTGATTCTTGTGCTGAGTTTGTCTTCGGCCCAACACCAGCACCACATTCTCCCTGTTAAGTGTTTCTATTAAAAAAAACAGAAAAACAGAAAACTGCAACGTTTTCACACCGACTGACACAAACAAAGAATCAATGAACTTGGTCATCAATTTTTAATTTCTTCTTTAATTCAACTCTTATTTTTTGGGGGGGCAAAATAATGTTGATGTGATATTTTTACTTTAAGCAATCTTCAATATGAACATGAAACGGCAGTGTGTGCAGGAAACACAATTTCAATCACATGTAATGTTTTAAGAGGTACTTCAACTGCCTAGTGTCCTGTTATCTGTTATCTCACAGTAACCATCAGCAGTAAGAAGATATTGGACCGCAGACGCCCTGCACATGAGCACATATCTGTGCACTGATGAGGGAGCTGTTCCACAAAATATTTTTCCACTTTTAATATACAATTTTAGACAACAACATCGAGCGACATCAGCAAGTATATAAGGTGCATAAATGTATGACGCTTCTGTTCCATTAAATGAATGCTGTGGTTGGCTTTATTATTATTACTGTAACAATACATCCACACCAACCAGGAACCGTGCGGATCTGCTAATCTGCCAGGAGAGTGGCATGAAATTAAAGGTCAAACTAAAAACAAAAAGGACCCACGTATGAGTGCAGATGCCATACAGCGGAGAGAATCACAGTGGGGCTCCATGACCTGCAGAATTTGGTGTTTGGGGAGCTCCAGTAGCAGCAGGTGGCCCCTTCTAGTGCCGATCCAGAGCATGGCGGCGCTTGGCAAGAGCAGGGCCTTCACTGTGGCCAAGGAGGGCGACGCCTCAGAGGGCAGCTCAGCTTCTCTGCCGTGCCCGCCTCTGTCACGTCTGCGGGGAACGGATGGCATTAGCATGCAGCTGCTGTTGTGTGGAAAACTATCTGAATTTTGAAAAACAGACTGACAACAGTCACCTGCAGTTTTCCTGCTCAGTTAATGTTCTTGCTAAGTGCTCGGTAATGTTTGGTGTCTTTTCAAAATCGCACGTTAATTTCAAACCGTGGGCTGCTCTGCATCATCTTTTACCTTTTGTTTCTGATCCCTGTGTTCTCATTCTCACTGTTTATTCAGTCAGTGTCTGCAGCTAATAATGCAAGAGATCTGCCTCTGCTGTTCCCTCTGGTTGGAGGGGGCCTGCTGTATGTCTGTATGCACTACATTCATACTCCAAAGACATGGAGTAGAAAAATACAGTTTTATTTAGTGGAAGTTAACAGTCACTGCGACTTTGTAACTGCAGAAAAATTTCCGTATGTCAGTGTGTGTCACGTGCGAGCGTACCTAATAATCTGAGCACAGTCAATACAGTCCACCATCCTCTCGCTCCTCTTGTCCCAAACCTCAACAGTTGTTGTCCTGGCTTTGCTGAGGTACACGTATTTATCCACAACCATACGATACACACACGCCTCGCTCCCCAGTGACCGCTGCTGGCTGAAGGGCGTACGCGCACACACGAACACACAAAGACACAGAATTTTGCTGTTACGCAATCAGTTGTAAAGAAGTCCAGATGAGACATTCACATGACCATTTCCACGTGTTTTGTGTCTTTTTAAAAGACAACTCCTGAAACATTTTGATCACACTTCATACTTTCT
The DNA here is from genome assembly GCF_057382095.1 of Aulonocara sp. 'chitande type north' Nkhata Bay. Taxonomy (NCBI): domain Eukaryota; kingdom Metazoa; phylum Chordata; class Actinopteri; order Cichliformes; family Cichlidae; genus Aulonocara; species Aulonocara sp. 'chitande type north' Nkhata Bay. The sequence continues at coordinate 23,676,377 of NC_141350.1, read as the reverse complement.
AATCTTCATAGCACCTTGAAAACGACACTCCATTCATATATTATGTAAATGGAGCTGGAATATATCATATATATGCATTTGTTTACAGAACGAGCTGCCTGACATTCCCACACAGACTTACTGAGAAAAGAGGTTCGGTCTTGTGTCGATGGACTTGCAGACATCATAGTCAGTGGTGAAGGAAAGGATCTTGGATCCGCAGCCGGCCCACACAGACCTGCTGTCCAGTGAATGCACCGACTGGCCCAAACACATGACCGGAGTGTTGACGTGGCCCACACTGAGCGTTTTAACCGGTTGGCCGTTCTCCTGCTAAAAAACAAGAATTCCAGCTGATAAATGTGCACAATTAGCATGTATCAGAATATCAGCCGTTAAACAATCAAAAAAGGGCTTTTTCTTTATCCTTGAATACTTACCTTGAGCACAGAGTCCTCATAAATGCTAAGAATTCCATCTGCTGTCCCAACCAGCAAATAATTCTTTCTTTGACTAAAAACAAACAAATTTTAAAAAAGAGATCAACAGGGAACATATAGAAGTGGTTATAATACGACCTAAACCGGAACTGCAGCAGTTCACAGTGCACTTTTTCACATGCTTACGTGCGTCGAGGGTGTACGTGGAAGTACAGTGATGTGACGGCGTCGGTGACCCTTTGCAGGTGGTGCCAAGTCGACGTGTCTCGACTGTTGATGACCACTAAAGAGCCAGACTGGGTGCCTGCCACCAGCCAATCGCTGTCCTCGTTTGGGATTTGGACAGTCACGAGGCACAGGACGGGACTGGTGTCGACCTCGAATGAACCAGCCTGTGAATGCAAATTATAATTCCATGATAAGAGAATCATTTTTACAGGGATTATAATGTATGAGATCTCAAAGAAGATGTAAAGAAACAAGACGCTAAATGAATTAAATTGCATCAAACGTGTGAAATCAAAAACTTTCAATTCAGTTTCATTTATATAGCACCAAATCACAGTAACAGTTGCTTCAAGGTGTTTTATATTGTTTTTGTTTCTTTTTTTCGCCTGTCCCGTTTGGTTCTTTTGCCATCAGAATTATTGTCTAAAGGCAAAGAAAGATGCCCAACGGAAAGGTGTTTTATATTGTAAAGCAAACACCCTACACTAATACAGAGAAAACCCCAACAATCAGCTGACCCTCCTTCTGAGCAAGCACTTGATAACAGTGGGAAGGAAAAACTTCTTTTTAACAAGAAGAAACCTCCAGCAGAACAAGGTTCAGGGAGGGGCAGCCCTCTGCCACATTAACATTGTGTATCAGTACCTGTGTAGCGACCGTGTTGGTGTTCAGGTCCACAGCTGTGATGGATCCCTTCTTCTGGGTCCTGCTGCCTCCACCAAGCCAGACCCGGTGGCTGGAAGAATTGCTGTCGGCGGTGCGAGAGCTCAGAATGAAGCACTCGGCACTCAAAACCCCGGGAACCACAAGCTCCCTCATAAGACACAGCATTTCACCTGAATTCAACCTGTCAAACACCTCCACCCATAACACACACACACACAGACACACACACAAAAGCCTCTTAATTGTGTATCACTCAAGTAGGACTAAAAATCATAATCGAGTTAAATTTAAATCTGCTGCTTGCACTTCTGCATTTCTGTTACATAGTATCCACTTTAATGCCACTAGGGGGCGGTGGCACCACCACCATCACCTTTCTCAGATAGAAAAGGTGAACAAGCTGGTTACACAGTCTGCGGGTCCTAACCTGAGCAGAAGTGGGTCGATCCTGTGGGCTCTCCCTCAGACATTCCTTTATTAGAACCTGAAAGCTGGGCCAAGGTGAGCAACCGTAGTGTTTTACTGAATCTGTAGAAGAAGTAATGCACACTTCAGTGAATTCTCTTTAACTTGTGAAATATATAAAACAACACATATAATGCAAATCCAATTCAAATATACTAGTATAGAAACTGAGTACTACTTTGCCTTCTTTTAAATTAATGTGGCTTTAATGTCAAGCATTTAGTTACTTGTACGTGGTCATTATTAGTACCATGTCTGAGGTGGCTCTCTTTTTCTTAACATTCACTGTCAGTGATTATAGGTGAACTGTCGCATTCCCACCTGGCAGCTTTCCCTGAACTGCAATTTCATCAAACTCGCTGGGAAACTTCATGCCGTCTAAAATGCGCTCGCCACGGGTCATCAGGTCGTAGAGCAGCAGGCCGAACGAGAACACGTCAGCCTGCTGATTATAAATCACATTACCTCGGGCGACCTCTGGAGCTCGGAAACCTGTAATCAGTTGATAACAGTATAACATCATAAAGCAGTCCAATCAAAGTGGACAAAAAAAAAACAACACAAAGACAAATATGTCTTCAAAATCTGATTTTAAAAATAATTTAATATTCTGATCGCATGATCAATGAAATAATAATTGAAAAAAAAAAACCCAAAAAACAGGCACTTTGGACTCTGACCTGCTGTCCCCTCAGAGCTTCTTACTCCCATGCTGCAGCAGTACTGAGCGATGCCGTAGTCTGTGATCTTGGCGATGATGTCAGAGTCGGTCTTCAGGTTGAACAGGAGGATGTTGTGAGGCTTCAGATCCCGATAGATGATCATGGCTGAGTGAAGGTACCTGATCACACAGGTTTGACAAAGAAACAGCAGGTAAGTCGATTTCTGTACTTTACACGAGCATTTAAATCTGATTTAGAGATATTTAAAGTTATTATGGTGGTTAAAATCTAAAACACAATCTTAAAATTAGTTGATGATTATGTGAAGAATTTCTTGATGCTGGGTTAAGATAACATGTCAACAGCTCTTCGTTCTACCTGAGCCCATCAGCCACCTGCAGGGCAATCCTGTGCTGGAGCTTTTGGTTGAAGCTAACGTTCTTGTTTTCGAAAAGGGAATCCAGAGAGCTGCGCAGAGCCAGCTCCATCACCAGGACCTGAGGAGTCGAGCCGGCTGCCAGCAGGGTCACCAGGCTGGGGTGACGGAGGCGGCCCAAAACGACTAATTCCTGAAAAACAGGGAGAAATGTGAATCGATGAAGGCAAAATGCATCAAAAGTTTAGCTCTGAAATGGCTGGTGACATTTGTCATTTCTTAAAGATACAAAAGACACAGAGGTCAGGTAGATGTGCAACTCTTCCTGCTGAAACAATGTATGATGTCTAATCACTGCTGAGCCACAAGGACAGTGAAAACACAGGTGTCTTTGACACAGAGATGTTAGGAAGAGGAATGTTGGGACTTTGGTAAGCAAAGTTTCAGTGGTACCTGTCTGAGGAGTCTGTAGATGTAAAGCTCAGAAGCATGCTTGTTGAATATCTTCACAGCTACGTCTTCGTTCTTATAGACGCCTCGATAGACAGTTCCAAAGCCACCGTCCCCTGTTAACAAAACCAATATGAAAGAATTAAGAAACAAAAATGAAACTAAAACAAGAAGGTTCAAAATTAAAAATGGTGCTTTTAACAATCTGCTTTTTCATAAAAAACAGAAATTATCGGGACATTACACAGCCGTACCCAGTCTGTTCTCTAAAGACAGATCTACATCCAGTTCTTCACTGTCAAGTGTTGTTCCTGCAGGCTGGTCACTCAATAACAGATCAGGGGCTGTTTGAAAGACGGGAAGAGTGCAGGGCCGATTTTCTGCGCTCGCTCGCAAGAAATCTACAATCAACAAAGTTATCATTTTAGACTTCTTGAATCCATGACAGTAATACAAAACTGACCTGACTAAGGAAACAATACAAGTGCTGATGTTTTAGTGCACACACCTGTAAAAATGTCTTCCAGGGGAATCTTCCTCCACTCCTGCCCATCCTCTGGGCTGTACAGAGCCCACTTCTTCAGCAGAGCTTCTCCACTGCCGTGCATGTCGGTGTTTAGCAGGCCGGGAAACCATTCCTCCAGCAGGGAGTCAATATGATCCACCACCTGACCCAGCAGCAGCCGGCCTGGGGGAATGCAAATGAGGGCTTACAAAGGAGTGAAAACTGTTAAGACAACAATCGCAGACACCTCCACAACTCATAGTAATAATTATCAGTACTGTAATGCATTTTCAGCCCTGGATGTCATAGTGTTGGTAATGCCGATAATGTGTGTTTTTTTAAGCCATTTTTATGAAGGTTCATTGTAACTAACCCACAAATGGAAGTTTCATTTAACTGTAACACCACCATAGAGTTACACCACCCTGAGCTCGTCCGATCTCGCCTCAGCTCTCTGTGGTCATTGTCTTTTTATTGCTTTCAAACACTGGATATTTCAGGATAATTATCATCCTTAAATACTACAGCACCTTTGCATGATGCGGGCACGGTTATTCTGACACAGCTGGAGGGATTTTCCTCCACCAGACAGTACGCCTCCTGGGACCAGTTCAGGTAAATTCCTCTCCTCCAGTAGATCCGGTTGGGTCGGACCATTTTTTCTGGATAGCACAGAGTGTGAAATGCATTCAGTTAACAATTGGCTTCTTTAAATATTGCACTGAAGAAGTCAACTGATGTACTGGTGTATGTTTAATTTACCCTTTCCACAAAGCAAGTAGGAGGATGTTTCTAGCAGGCGGCTGATCTGCCGAGACCAGTAATCCATGGGGAAGTACGGCATCTCATACAGTCGGACGATCACCTCAGAGTTCTCACAGTGAGGCAGTTCTATGACGGGTCTGTGTTTGGACAAGCTGTGGATTATGGGTTGAGTGGTTAGCGTGTGTGAAGCAGTTATTTGTTGCTTGTATTTCCACAAAGACACAGCCTACCTGCTGGGTACCAGCAGCTGGTCCTCGCCAAACGGAAGAGCAATCTGAAACTTCTCCAGCAGCTTCAAGAACTGTGTCAGGTGACTCTTCGGGAAACACTTCGTCTCAGACAGAAACTTTTCCACGACAGAGCGCTGGACCACTCCTTTAGGATGCTCCCAGTAGCCACAGCTCTTTAAGGTCAGTTTCTGCACAGAGGAAAGATAACACAAGCATCTGTGCATTCAACAATTCTCACACGGCCATCCTCCAAGTTCCAAACCTCTCTCTAACTCCTCATCATCATCATCATTGTCGTCATATTATGATGCTAGAAGGACAAATACAGAAAGTCTTTACCACCTTAAGGTTCAAGATTGAATCCCTTTATTGGGTCATATTTAGATTGTAAAGTTCTAATTAAGCTCATTTTAGGAGCTTAATTAGAACTGTGGTTTGTTTTTGTTTTTTTTATTTTTATTTTTTTATTTTTTATTTTTTGTTTTTTAATTTTCAACTGTGGTTTGTCTCTGTTCTTGCTGCTTTAACACAGTAATTTCCAACTTTTGGGATGAATAAACTATTTTCTTTTTCTCAAAAACCTAAAAAAAACCCCACAAAACCAAATGCATGTGATTCATAACAAGAAGGGCTACCTGTGAGATGACACTGCATAGCCACTGTGGGTCAATAAAGTAAAGCTCCTGAAGCTCAAGTGCAGGATCATCGAAGTGCAATAGAACACCTGCAGTGACAAAGATGCAACAAAACTTGTCAGATGGAGACGCAAAGTGAAAACACACTCAAGCTGGATATCCAAGCTACTCTGCAGGATATCACTGTGTGAGTGTGAAAGTGCTGAGGCAAAGCTGCTATTTTATTTTCAAAACTAAAAATTCAGTTGAAAAGTGCTTGCTTTATTAGCCTAATTCAGACTGACCGACTTCGCTGAGGAAGTGGATGGCATGAGGGAGCTCAGCTTCCTCCAGCTGCAGCTGACTGTCTTGGATGAGCTGCAGGAGCTCATGGTGCCTGAGGACAGGGAACTCTGGAGGAACCCTGGCTCTTTCCTGAAGAATCCGGCGCTCCAGCTCCACGTAGCTGTCTGGCACCAGCTGACCCATCACAGGCTGGTCTTGTATCTATGAGGGGAACAGGATATGAATGCCTTCATTACCTCCGTTGGCACAGAATAAACTGGAGTATGTATATGAAATGAGATGAGATAATGTCATCCCACAGTTCGTAGTCAGACCATCCAGTCATTCGTGAAATCCCTTTAACATAATTGACAAAGTGGTGCAGATCATGTAAATGATAATTAGAAGTGTGTTTTTAATTTCATTGCATAACTTACTGTTGCACAGCTAAACTATGACCATTAATCTGCAGTGATAAGATCTGGTTTTTCTCAACTTGTTGCATTATTTAAAGAAATTATTAGAATATACGCTCTCTAAATGAGGATTATGAGCTTTACTGATTGAACGGAGAGTATTTAAGGTTCTGTACAATTAAGTCCATTCATTTTTTGCAGCCTTTAGGAATATTATTTAATTAGTTAGTTCAAGAGATGAATTGAGGGAATTTTACATTTCATATAGATTGTGGGGGAAATTAGTGTGAATTTGCAGGGCAATCTACTCCCTATGTGCCAGTTCACATACAAAGACCCAAGCAGTGTTTTCAATAATGACAAGTAAGAGCAGCGCAAACTTCCAGTTTAAACACTGGGTACAGCTGCTGACTGTGTGGCTTTCAAGAGACTGGAGAGACTCCAGAGGAGAGTTACGCAATTACAAACTGCTCCACCATGGAAACGTGTAAAGAGCTGACCAATGGCTTATTCCAGGAAGCAGGTTTAGCTAACAACTCAGTCACCGTGAACTTCACCTGCTCCCCGGCAGGTTTTCTTCAACAAACTCTGAGTGTCTCTCTAACTGGTTCCCTCCTGCACCTGAACCAGCAGACAGACACCTCCGATTCACTTCCTCATGCTTAAAGTCACAGCTCAAAGACCTGACAAATTAATTCATTTGATGAAGCTTATGTATTGTTTTTGTCTTTTCACACACACAGAAATCCCAGTTAGGCATGAGTTTGCTATGCCTAACCTCTGCACCTTTCCCTGACCTAATGATGATTTCCATCGAGGTCAAAGAGAAGCAGTTAGGAAAGGATGATATGAGATCATCTTTTTGAATTATTCCAAAAAGATGATCTCCTTAGTCTCCTTATGTTTCCTTTTACCTTGAAGCTGGTGACCTCCCGGACAATGGCCTTGCGGAGTCTGGCGATGGCATCTGAGTCCTCACAGACTGAGACCATGTAATAATCCCTGATAATAGGGAAGCCTTGGTGGGTCAGGAGCTCCTGTCTGATTTTGCTCAGGCAGTTCTGCAGCTGTGAGTCCTCACTCACATCTGTATGGGTTCCCACTAGAATGACTGGAGACAGCGGTGCTACTGCCTGAAGAAAATAAACAAATGAATAGAAGATACATTAAAATATCCAGATGAACTGTTAACTTACAGTGGGGCAAAAAAGTATTTAGTCAGCCACCGATTGTGCAAGTTCCCCCACTTAAAATGATGACAGAGGTCAGTAATTTGCACCAGAGGTACACTTCAACTGTGAGAGGCAGAATGTGAAAAAAAATCCATGAATCCACATGGTAGGATTTGTAAAGAATTTATTCGTAAATCAGGGTGGAAAATAAGTATTTGGTCACCTCAAACAAGGAAAATCTCTGGCTCTCACAGACCTGTAACGTCTTCTGTAAGAAGCTTTTCTGTCCTCCACTCGTTACCTGTATGAATGGCACCTGTTTGAACTCATCATCTGTATAAAAGACACCTGTCCACAGCCTCAAACAGTCAGACTCCAAACTCCGCCATGGCCAAGACCAAAGAGCTTTCGAAGGACACCAGGAAAAGTATTGTAGACCTGCACCAGACTGGGAAGAGTGAATCTACAATAGGCAAGTAGCTTGGTGTGAAAAAATCAACTGTGGGAGCAATCATCAGAAAATGGAAGACATACAAGACCACTGATAATCTCCCTCGATCTGGGGCTCCACGCAAGATCTCATCCCGTGGGGTCAAAATGATCATGAGAACGGTGAGCAAAGATCCCAGAACCACACGGGGGGACCTGGTGAATGACCTGCAGAGAGCTGGGACCAAAGTAACAAAGGTCACCATCAGTAACACACTACAACGGCAGGGAATCAAATCCCGCAGTGCCAGACGTGTTCCGCTGCTGAAGCCAGTGCATGTCCAGGCCCGTCTGAAGTTTGCCAGAGAGCACATGGATGATACAGCAGAGGATTGGGAGAATGTCATGTGGTCAGATGAAACCAAACTAGAACTTTTTGGTATAAACTCAACTCGTCGTGTTTGGAGGAAGAAGAATACTGAGTTGCATCCCAAGAACACCATACCTACTATGAAGCATGGGGGTGGAAACATCATGCTATGGGGCTGTTTTTCTGCCAAGGGGACAGGACGACTGATCCGTGTTAAGGACAGAATGAATGGGGCCATGTATCGTGAGATTTTGAGCCAAAACCTCCTTCCATCAGTGAGAACTTTGAAGATGAAACGAGGCTGGGTCTTCCAACATGACAATGATCCAAAACACACCGCCCGGGCAACAAAGGAGTGGCTCCGTAAGAAGCATTTGAAAGTCCTGGAGTGGCCTAGCCAGTCTCCAGACCTCAACCCCATAGGAAATCTGTGGCGGGAGTTGAAAGTCCGTGTTGCTCGGCGACAGCCCCAAAACATCACTGCTCTCGAGAAGATCTGCATGGAGGAATGGGCCAAAATACCAGCTACTGTGTGTGCAAACCTGGTAAAGACCTATAGTAAACGTTTGACCTCTGTTATTGCCAACAAAGGTTATGTTACAAAGTATTGAGTTGTATTTTTGTTATTGACCAAATACTTATTTTCCACCCTAATTTACGAATAAATTCTTTACAAATCCTACCATGTGGATTCATGGATTTTTTTTTCACATTCTGTCTCTCACAGTTGAAGTGTACCTCTGGTGCAAATTACTGACCTCTGTCATCATTTTAGGTGGGGGAACTTGCACAATCGGTGGCTGACTAAATACTTTTTTGCCCCACTGTAAATGCTGCCCTACTGCAGACTCAGCTCAGATCAGGCCAGGAGAATGATTACAAGTTCACAGACTTTTATTTCTTATGACTAGATTTACTTTGATGTTGAAGAGCCAAGGTTTGAGAGCATCCACTTGACTAGTTCCCTTGCTGATGTTGTAAACTACCAGGTAAAGAGCTCTGGACGTCAGGAAGTGAGGGTGAGAACCACTGAACTCCTCTCCACCTGTGGGGTAAACATACGGGTAGGGCCTCAAAATCACAGCTGGTGTAATAAGATATCCAAATGTCAATTTATCTTTTCAGATTTTACAAGAGGGCCAACCTGAAAAGTCCCAGACATTCAACACCATTTTCTTCTTGTCTCTTTCCCTGACGGTCCAGTCGCGGACGTCAATGCCAAAAGACGTCTGTTTTGAGTTCAGCTGAGAGCGTTTTAGCTTCATCAGCTGCTGGATCAGGCTGGTCTTTCCACTTCCTGCGTTCCCCACCACGATGAGCTTCATCCGATAGTATGGCACCGCCTTCTTCAGCCGCTGCTGAAGGAACCTGACAGGAGAGTATATATGGTTCTTTATACAAGATAACATAAAAAACAAACAAACAAACAAACAAAAAAGCAGCAGAATGTCAACCCCGCCTGACCTGACTATGTCTTTTGTCTTGCTGCCAATGAGTTTGAGATCCAGCTGCAGCTGAAGGCCATCTAGTGGCAGGTCCCACAGTCTGCTCAGTTTTCCCATTTCATCTGGGAATGAGCGCAGGTTAGTGTTATGACTCACATCCAGGGAAGTCAGGCCTTCCAACAAGCCAATCTGGGGGGGGATCTGAATGCAAACAGCACAACCCTCAAAGACAACCCTTTACAACAATGTGTTGTTTACATTCTAGAAAGTGCTGTATACGCTCTCTTTTACCTCAGTGAGCCTATTGGCACTTAGGTGGAGTTTCTCCAGTCTGGTCCATTTGTGGATAGGTCCACTGAGATCCAGAGTCTGTATGCAGTTCTGACTGAACATCAGCTCTCTGATGATGCTGGACACCCAGGACGCCGGGCCAGGCAGGACAACGATGCTGTTGGTTCTCATATCGACTGACCGTAACCTAACAGGACGGATCGTGCAAGTAGAGAATCAGAATCTTTGAGGCTTTTTACAATTTTATTACTGATAGAACTTTTGAATTAAAATATAAGAACAGAAGGTGAGGATCTGGCTTACACTGGAAGTTCAAGTACAGCCTCGGGGATTGATGCAAAGCTATTGTTTGCAAGTTTTAGTGTCATAACCTTAGCTGGCAGACGGGACAGGGAACCTGGAGAACACAAAATAATGTTTCTACTTTAAAAAATATGATATAAATACAAATCAATCATTCTTGAATAACTCTAAATTAAAAACGTCTGATGAAACCTGTAGCATGAAGCTCTTTTTTCACTGTATGTTTAGATAGTAAAATACTACCCAGACTGAACTGATGGTGAAAGAATTAGTGTGGAATTTATCAGTCAGTTGGTAATACTCACGGAGTTTGTTCATAGAGACATTAAAGGTTTCCAGTTTGGGGCAGCTGCTCAGGAAATCTGCAGAAATATTCTCCACGCTGTTCTTGCTCACATCAAGCAACTTAATCTCAGGCAGACAAAGAGGTGTGCACAGCTCAGTGATACAGTTTCTGAAAAGAAAAGAAAAAATCGTCTTTACAATTCTGCAAATGACGTTTGTGGATCCACGATAAGATTGTTTGATGTAAAACTATCAATTTCCTTAAAAACCCTACCCTTCCATATAAAGCTCCTCCAGCGTATGCAGGTTGCGGCCCAGCTCGAAAGGGAATGTGGTGATTTTGTTGAATGAAAGGTTGAGCTGCTTCAGTGATGGACAGGTAACAGCAGGGTCAAAGGTCAGCTGGGGGCCAACGCAGTTACGAGAGGCGTTCAGCATGCTCAGCGAGGGCAGAGACAGCAGCTCCTGTGGCAGCGACTGGAGCTGATTCCCCTGCAGGTCTAGTCGAGTCAAATTCTTCAAACTCTGAGTCAAAAAACAGAAAGAAAAAAAAATGTAGCCCATATTTTTATCTTTTAGTTCTTTTTATTAGTGCAGATCGAATGCAGACCTTACCAAGCAGAGTTCAGAGGGAAACTTGAGCAGACAATTATAGCTCAGGTCCAGACGGTGGATATGCCACAGCTGCTGCTGGACAAAGCCATCGTTGAGACAGGACAGGGAGTCCAGCTCATTCCCAGATAAGTCCAGCAGGTGGATCCTCTCTTTCTCTTTCGGCAGAGCAGCAGAGTTCTCGGCAGACCCCAGCACTGACAAGGCGATAACAAGAGCAAAAGCAATAGTTTCATTACTTAGATACCTTTTATCCAATTAAAACCAATACACAAGAGCACCAGATCCACTTCAGGTATGATAGAGAGCTGGAAAAACACACTTGAAAAAAGTAGCTAGGTGTGGACCAGGAGTCATGCCTGTTGACCTGTCACAGCGCCACCATTGCACTCAGTAAGTCTTTTACAGTGTGGACAAACAAAAACACAACAGCGTGTGAAAGACAAACTGCTGCAACACAAAACATAGCAGCAGCACGCTGTGGTTTTATAGTTACAGAAATAATCTTTGGTCAGTGATGACGGGGGCAGTCCCTTCACGACATTTCGTGACTAAGACCATAAGCTCGTGGGACTGTTGCTCTTCAATATTCCTTATTTTACGTGATGTCTTTAAGAAGGTGTACATGCTTCCAGCATCCTTTCAAATGTGGATATCTTAGTGTCACAAACGGAAGTGTTATCCAAAAAAATAAGATGAATTCATGGAATAAGTTGCTGTTGTCCATGTAACAACTAGCGATATGATTTTATATCATTAAAAACAGGATCAGTTATCGAAGAAAAGAAGAGGCAAAGAAGAAAAACAAAGGAGAGACAAATATCAAAGATCACAGATCAGATTTTTCAGATACCTTTCTGACTCGAGCTATTCCGTCCATATCTTCTGCGAAGAGGCTCAGTGTGCTCAGTCTCAGTCTGACCACTCTGGACATACGAGCACAAGAAAGCTTCATATCAGAGTTATAGCAGAGACTGTTACAAAAGAAGGGACTGCTTAGGGAAGTAAATCTCAGAGTCCAAGAAAAGACATTTTTAGGATCATACTTTAAAAAGCGATTAAAAAAAACAAAAAAAAACGGCGATGACAAGTTAAATTTTAGGGCCAAAGCATAAAATACCAAATGTCTTTTAACAGCTCTTACCTCTGCGCTGGCATGTCTGCGGCGGCCCTGCTTCCTCCTTAAGGATTCCCCCCTCAGCTCCTCTGATGAATTGTTGTACGGCTTTGGAGAAAGAGCGCCAGACAGCGAATCGCTTCCTATAAAAAAAGATACACGCAGTAAAACATGAGTGCTTATTCAATACACTTGCAGTATATTTGAACCCTAATCGTTTTTACAGGGTACCAATCGTCATGCGATATGAAATTGTTGCCAACTAGAAGCCGTATTCTCTTGCTGCTGTCACCAAGGAGGTTGTGTTTTTGGTCGGGTTTGTGTCTCGTTCTGTCTGCAGACACTGTAGCTCAAAAAAGGTTTCTAAGAAACTGTAATTCTTACAAGTGTGGTGTGCATTTTACTGTATTAGTATTGTATAAATATCCAAAATATAATGTCACATTTGACCTCTGACCTCTCCTTCAAGGTCGATAGATTGATCTGAAGGTTAAAGTAACAATAATGCTATACAGAGCTGTTTCTGTGTGCTGCCCCTGAATCACATGAAAGATTGAAATTGTTTGACTGAACCATATTAGCTTGTTGCATCTTAAACTGTCAGGGAACAAAGCAGCACACTCCATGCATTCATTAAACATGCCCATGTGCTCATAGTGTGAGACACTGGTGATCATTTACAGATGTGCTTTTAATGTGTAGTTCTTAATCGAGTCCATGTGAGACCTCCTTTTGAGGCAAAAGGTCACTGCAAACTGAACGAATGGGTCACTGAGACACCGCCACTTCACTACAAATAGGCCGAGTCTAATCGCAAGTAAAAACATACATGTACAATGAATTACTCTGGCAGTGGAAAATGAAGGATTTCCATGTACAGAATGTTCAGCTGTAGTTCTGAGAAAACAACAACGCTGCTGGAGAACAATGCCACTACAGTGCAACCGATTACTGCTACTTAGAGCAATGTTAGAATTATACAGTCTCTCTGAACAGCATGCAAATCTAATAATCAAGTGTCAGTTACGTGTCTTGTTTGTTGCCCGTGCTGGAAGTTATCTAAAAGAGAAGTACAAGTAGTGCTCCAAGTCCGTTTTAGATAATATTAGGATAATATTTTCTACTCTTGGCTCTGTATAATGTTACTGGAATAGATAACCCAGGCACAAAACTCTGGCTGTGAGCACAGCAGCCCACACACAATGTTGTTGACAACTCTGGTTTATGAGGAGCACTAATCAGACAAAACTAGGTTATGGGCAGTGGGAATGGGAGAAGCTACAGTGTTATATAGCTACAGAGTTCAAGAATATGAAGCTGAAATGCCCTCTTTAAGAAAGGCAGGTGAAAATCAGCATCCCTTTACCATCACTCTCCATGTCATCGTTGAAAACCAGGCCGTCTTCCAAAGAGGTAAAGCTGAAGCTGGAGTCGTCGCTCTCATCAGAAATGTAGCCAGAGGTCAAACATGGGTCCGTCACTGACCGAGGGGGACAGCTCACACTTTTGGACCTCTGGAGAAACTGGATGTACTTTGCCAGACTCGTGCCCTTAGCTTGAAGACACAAAGATATTCAAATTAGAGCTGCTAATTGAATCGATTTCCTCTGCAGCTTTTTTCCCATCATCCAATAAAATCCTCATCAGAGTTTCCAAGAACAGAGAGCATCCTTAGTGTGTCAGATATGTTGTTATGGTTCTGTTATGGTTCTGTGCGAGTGCTGCTACTTTTCACTTTATACTTATTCCCTTAGGTAGTAATATTTAAAAAAAAACACTGCAAATATTTCTCTTGCTGTGGATTATGCACAGCTACATGGAATCACATGACATCTGGATAACCTGCGAGCATATCCAGGCTTTTATGTCGTCAAGATAAGTGATCTTATCATAGTGGAATGAAAAAGCATCAAAACCAGTGTCTCTAAGCAGACAGCGCGGGGGTGGTCTTTGTTGGGATTTGGCTCTATATAAATGATTACATTCAAACTCCTTGTTTTATCTAAAAAACAAACAAACATAAAATTGTGATATAAAATGTAAAAACTCAGCAGTTCTTCCTCACTGTTGTTGTAGCGTAGACTGGAAGTTCTGCTTCTTTCGGCCAGCAGGGGGCTCAGACAGGCAGCATCCAGACGGCCTAGCCTGAAGCCGCCCAGGCACAGGGCATTGTTGTTGAGGTCCAGACCCAGACGGCCAAGTAACTGGATGACTGTGGGCCCGTCACCCCTCTTCACGCTCACAGCCAGAGCCCTGCGGAGGTGCTGCTCGTGGCAGCCTCGGCTTAACAAGAGTTCCACCAGTTCCAGAGGTCCACCTCTCTCACAGACCTGAAAAAGACAGGCCATGATCGAGACTGAACTGATTGTCTTATTACAGATTATTCGAGCATGACTGGGAATTGAAAAACACATGAGTGCTAGTATTATTAGTAATGAAGCTTAAGTATCATCAAACACTGTACCAAAAAATTCTTTAGTAACTCCAGTCTTATCCATGTCTCAACCCCTTACTCTAAGAATGATATCACGAATGCAAGTCACCGAAAAAAGTTTCCTCCATAAGATCAGCTCAGCCTTTTAGAAAGGGCGATGAGCCTGGACATCCAGAAGGAGCTCACAGTGGACTTCCTGCTCCTTTGTGTTAAAATGAGCTAATTGAAAAGGTTCAGGCACACAGACAGGATTCCTCCTGGGCACCTCCCTTTGTAGGTTTTGTAGGAATATCCGACTGAAAGGAGAACCTGATGGTTGCCCCACAGATTGCTGGAGAGATTACAGAGATTACATCCTGTCATGCCTGGGAACACCTAGCGTTCCAACATGGGAGAAGGACAGAATATCCTGCTACTGTGACGTGTCTTTGGAGAAACAGAAGAGGATTAATGGATGGATGGATGGATGGATGGACGTACATAATATGTAGTGCTGAACAAAAAAGTAAAGCTGAGGCCTGTCAGAAAAATCAGGGTACTCCTTATGTACGACGTCGATCATGATTGGGACATACACATGTGGGGTTCATCCTCTGGGGAAAATGAATGTCTCCTCTAGGTTCAAAGTCACAGTTATTAATCTTTAAAGCAATGGAAGAGCCACTGTCTATTGAGACAAAATTAAATGGGGACCACTGAGGCTCAGGCAGAGCGGGTCACTACCAATGAGACGGTCTGTGCATCAATCCCTCGGCTCTTATGGTCCATGTGTCGAAGTATCCTTGGACAAAATGCATCCATAGGAGAGTAAGTGTGCATGTGTGAATGTCAGATAAAAGTGCTTAGTCATGGGTAAAAGCACTGTATGCCTGTGTGTGACTGAGTGAACGAGTCAAATCACTCTGAAACCATCGTGACCTCTGACCTGGTAAATGAGAGACTCATTTTTGGTCTTCTTGTTGATGTCAGCTCCCAGCTCAATCAGACACTCAGTCATTGTTGTATCTCCATCCATGCAGGCCTTTTCCAGCATGCTGTAGTGCAGCTCTGAGTCGCACCACATTTTAGACAGAGCCAGGCACACCGACTTCCGCAGCTGATCGCAGACAGACAGAGAGACTAGGAGTCAGAAAGGGCAGCAAGTCTGCTTTCTAGGAAAGCATGTCACAGGAAATATTAAACCAGCAGACAATGGCTTAAACGATTAACGTAATGCGTGGTCATTTGTGTTCACAGAGTAGCCTGTGTTTCAACACAACTGCTTCCTGATATTGGGATAGAGACTATTACCCTTGATCTTGCAACACAGGAAATAATAATCATGAGTAAGGAAGTAATTTTTTTCAAATTACTGGTCAAGTTTAAGTGTCTAAATAAAAAAGGTCAGATATTTGGAATCAATATCTGTATCTGATGATGCCTAGTAGAAAACATTTAAGATCAAACTGATCACAAGGATGTGAACATGTGTGTTGAATTTTAAAGAAATTCATTCAGTTGTTGTTGCTGCGGTGGTCTAACTTACTGGGCTGATGCTCTGGTCAGTCTCTTCTCTAAGGCACTGGAAGATGTGCCTGTCAAAGTCTTCTTTCTGCAGTTCAGCAGCTGCTCCTGAACAGGCGTCCAGCATCCTCAATGCCACCTGTAAACACTGCAAACCAGACAGGAGGAGAAAGTTTACGAGGGCAACACTGTCAGTACTGCCTTTAACAAGACACACAGGGTAGAAATTAGCCTCAAAGGGCACAGCATCCTGCCTTTGAAGGCTTGATTTAAGATCAGATCTACAATTCTGTGACTGTATCACTGTATCCAGACGGCTAGCAACCAATTACATCATAGCATGTGTAATGGCTATTAGCTGAGCTGTCATCCAAATGTGAAAAGTAGGGATTTAAATATACATAAAAATTGGTTATTAGCGTTTTTTTTAAAAATTGGTTATGTCTTTAATCGTGAAGGATAGGATGAGATAACATTATGAAAAGAAGAACTCCGTAATTTACATTCTGTTCAAATGGGAGCTCTAAGATTTTTTTCTTCAACCCAATAATGTAATTTTTTTATTTTTAATGAAACTACAGGGCGGGTTTATTACGTCATGGCGTTATATCAGAGTAGTAACACTTGGGTCACCTTTAGCAGCATCTCAGAGTCTTCTCTGTACTGAACGAGAGCGGTAACCACAACGGAGGCCAGTACAGGTACGATCATCCTCGAGAGCTTCTTCTTGGACACAACGTAGGTAAGCAGGGTCAGCCCCCAGTAGTGTATCTCTGGAGAGGGCAGGAAATTTAGTGCGAGTGTAGTTATTTGCCTTTAATAAAGTTCTGTTGAGAAAAAGCTTTGTGTTTTTTGTTTTTTTTTTCTTCAGGCAGCTAAAGGCAGTAAACACAGATTTAATGAAGTGAACAAAGGGATTAGTTCAGCTATTCCTAAGTGAAAAACTACACCCCGGATCTCCCTGCAAATCATGTTAAGAGAAAGTTTGGCATTTTTTACAGTGACAAATGTGTACCTCGTTCCTGCGGGAACATTTGTAGTGTATGCAGCACTGTGTCTATCGCCCCCTGCTGGCACAGAAGATCCACCGCACCAGAGCAGTCAGCCAGAGCAGACAGCACCTTCAAACCACATGTTTGAATGGCTGAGCTGCTGATGAACTGTACGCACGTGCATGCATAGAAAGGGAAGAGAGACCAAAATGAATGAAGTGTTGCACACATCTGCATCAGCAGAACGTTAGTAACAAATATAAATGTGGTTATGTACTACTGGCATGGATGAAACATTAATTAGAATAAAAGTTAATGGATATATATCATTTTAGCACACTGTGTAATATATAATGACATAAAACAACTTTCATTAATCTGAGCTTTACTCTTATTCTCTTTTGTCCTTTAGAGTACACTGAAATGCTCAACAGCAGACAGGTTCATGATCTGGGACTCAGTCTACTAAGACTAAGAGAAGTTTCTTGGGTTGTAAAACAAATAAAAATCACATTATCCTTAACATATTTGTCTCAAACGTGAAAGAGCCCCAGTTTGTGAAGAGGAATAGACACAAATCCAGCCTAAGCCATAATCTAGTGTACTTTCTGCGCATCCTAAACACAGACAAATAGGAGGCTTGTGTCAGGAAGCACATCCAGCATAAAAACCGTCATAAATCCAATATACGGATAAAGCCACTGTGGTGACCCCTTGGAAATAAAACAACAGCCAAAAGTGCCCTGTTTGAATGCTCATTTTGAATGATTATGCCTTCTTTAGCACTCTGGGTTTCAAATGCACAAATTATTACGTTAAATAAACTGCTATTCAGACATTATTCTGCCACAGATGTCACGGCCTTTGGCAACAGAGTTTTTGCTGTTTGTGTTCTTTTAAAACATAATGAAGCACAAAAAACGTATTCAGTTATTAGTCATTGTGTGAAGTCGCGACTTCTTTATCATAAAACACTAAATATGAGACAAATGACTGTTTAGACTTGACAGACGTTCACTTCCTCGATGACATGTGGTGTCTTTTTTCTGGTTTTTACTCTTTTCCGAGGCTGATTCAGTCAGTGTTTATCATCCACACTCAAGCATAAAGACGGACATTTTCAACGTCCATACCAATATGAAAACTGAGAACAGTGTGTGAATGTGAGAGTGAGTGAATAGTGGCATTGTAAAGCGCTTTGGGTGCCTTGAAAAGTGCTATATAAATCCAATCTATTATTGTTATTCAATCTTTTCAGAAATGCAATCACAATCCTTCTGATCTTCTAGTTGCAGAACAGGCTACGATGCAGTTTATAAAACGAATGGGTGAACTGTCGTTTCATTCAGGCGCTCTGCAGCCTGAATAATTTTCTCTTTATTGAAAGAAAAATCTCTTAAAAATAAAACCCGATTAGAATCTCCAATTGGGCATTTCAAAACAAAACCAAAATGCTCAAAATGTTGAAAAAGTGTGTGTTGCCCATACCCTGTTGAGAGCTTCCAGGTAGAGGATGTGAGCTCCTTCCACCACACACTGGTTTTTCAGGACCTTCAGAGACACGTCGGCCATGTCGGGATCTGCGACTGAGTTGCCGTGCTCCCTTAAACTCCTGTCTGAGAAGGAAACGAGTGAGGACAAGGACGTGAGTAAACACGGACCCTCAGACACAACCGAAAGAGTTTGTTTTTTTTAAATATCACAGGGCATAAGGATTACAAAGAATCTGTCTATTGTTTTTTCTCGTATTCATACAAACTGAGCCAGGCTACTTGCCAAAAAGGACTTACAATAGATACACACTTGTTTGCCAAGCAATCAAATACAATGAACCATGCACGTTCGTCATATAAAGGTCTTACCGCCTTTGCATAACTGCAATGTGAAACCAAAATGAACTGGATCAGATATACACAAGAGAACAAAAACAGGAACCGTGGTTTAGACTCTCAGATGTGAAAAGTCCCTTAAATTAAAGAGCACATGTAGCAAAATTCCATAACAAAAATAGCTGATATGCTCTGAGGGCTGCAAAATTAGCGAATAGATGCGATTTCCTCATTATGAGCAGCTCATTTCACATTACACTGTGACTTAGTACTAGTCAAAATAATACTCATAAATTATATTCTCCATCTTCCTCTGGGACGAAGCTTAGTGCGGTAAATAAGCTGCCCTGTTGGAGAAGATGGGAAAAAAAACTTTACTTGTGCGACCATTAACTTTTGTTTGGCAGGTCACCTCTGCGCACAAACACCACACAAAGAACACGTAGCTGCTGGGAACGGAAGTGAGAAAAGAAAACAAGAGCGTACCCGGGCAAAGGAAGACCAAGCTGGCTTGCAGAGCCTCCAGCTGAACCTCGGGATTAAAGTTATGAAACTTCATGGTGCTGAGGATCTGGTTCATGGCCATGGTCAACTCATCCAGACTGGCGGCCCTACAAATACAGGGAGACTAGTTTCAAAGCTTGTGAGAAACACTAAATGCTCTCCTCAGTGTGTCTGAATTTTTTCATCGTAGAATGTGAACCGTCTTCGTTCGCACCTTCCCTGGAACAGCAGGTTTAACAGTTTGCAGGCACTGATGGAAACCTCGGCTGAGTCTGAATGTCTCTTCATCATCTCCACCAAATTCACATGAAGGCCACTTGACAGCAGCAAAGAGCGCATCTTACCTGCAAACAAAGCAAACCGGTTACCGTGGCAACAGCCAAAACAGCAGTGTTTTTATATTATATAGAGATATATACATAGCATCTGTAGCATAAGCTTTTATTACAGGCTGCAGGCGGCAGTTTCAGCACAGACAAACAAACAGATGTTGATCGTAACTGCATCTCTGCACACCGTGTGGAAACGTGAGACTCACTGTTGTTTGCGATGAGTGTGGCGATGGCGCTGGTAGCAGCGTTAAACACATTGGGAGACGCAAAGTGAAGCAGCATGGCCGCCATCAGCTGTCTATAAACAGGAGTCCTGTGGAGCAAATACCCAAACGCCATCATTACATTCAGTTCTCGCACAGATTCAACGGCTATGAACGCACGTGTGGAGATGTCACTGTGTCACCTTTCATCCTGCTCTTCTTCTAGATGGTTCAGTGCAGCTCCGTGCAGAAACAGACTGTGAATGGCCCAGCACGCAGCTTCCTGAGACGGTACAAGTGATTTTTAAATAAGTTCAAGTCTTCAGGAGTACCATGTAAAACTCGAAAGCCAAACGTTAGACAGACCTGAACATCTGGCTCATCTGCGTGGAGCTCCAGTGCAGTAAAGCATTCCCTCATCCAGCTCAGCTCCATGTCCTCCACCTGCCCGTTACCCCTGTTCTCCTCCTCCTCTCCTTCCTCCAGACCCTGCTCGGCCACCGCCTTGTTCTGCACGATGGTTGCAGCTAACAAAAAGGACAAAGTCTGTGTCAATCACTGTGTCATTTTTGCAGAATGGAGAAAGGTCAAGAGACAGTTGCATTTTAGTATCATCTGGTTTTTACCACAAAGCTTGGCAACTGCTTTGGGTTATTCGTCTGCGTCTACATCTGCTTAAAAACAGATGCAGGGCTTGAAGACTTTAGTGAAATAACTAAGCAAACATCACGGTTATATGGAAAATGTGCTGCTTCTGAACTCCAATATTTCAAAAAATGTGCAACATCACTATATATTGATGTTGAGTTTAAGACCATCACACGTCCATTAAATATAGTTTGTGAATGTGGGTCCTCACTGAGGTTAGCCAGGCAGGACAGAGCAGCGGCTTGCAGCTTGGGGTTGTTAGGGAAAGTCTGACAGGCTCTGACTGCGACTCTGTGGACACCATTCCTCACCAGGATGTCGTTGTAACTCTCTGCAAGACACCATAAGCCGAGCACCCAGAATTAATACTCTGATTACTTTGATAACTCTCCTCAATCTTCATCTGTCATCTGAAAAAACACGTTAGTTTATCCGAACGAATGAAATCCAAACACTGCTGTGTTGACAGTGAGGATTCAACAAACAGTGTTATCATTACTAGTGTTATTCATGAGTTATTTATTAACTGTACATCTGAGAGCTGGACCCATTTAACACTGTTTTTTTAATTTTATTTAGTTTGTATAGTTAACAACAATGATACTTAATAATGTTCACTGTTGGCTCATAGATAGATAGATAGATAGATAGATAGATAGATAGATAGATAGATAGATAGATAGATAGATAGATAGATAGATAGATAGATAGATAGATAGATAGATAGATAGATAGATAGATAGATAGATAGATAGATAGATAGATAGATAGATAGATAGATAGATAGATAGATAGATAGATAGATAGATAGATAGATAGATAGATAGATAGATAGATAGATAGATAATGTTTCTACAGTCGGCAGGTGGGACAGTGGAAGTTCCAGATGCTTGAGTTACCACTCTGTTTAGTTCTGCTCTCACTCTTCATTTACTTTTACTTTCACTTTCGTCAGCTGTGCCATTTAATTGAGGCACAAAAACTGCTGATAAAACAACAGCAAACAAAACAGTGAGTGGGAGAATGAGCTCAGCGATCACTGAGAAATGTTACTGAAAGACTAATTTACCTAATTAACCAGTATATAATATAGTATGTAAAATGTCTACGTGGATGTAATTCAAAAGTCTTATGAGTCTAATTCAATAGCTCTTATCAGCTATGATAATACACAAATTAATATTCTGCATTTGAAGTGAAACACAAAAGTGCACAAAACAAATCTGCATCCACAAAAACAATGTCAGTACTAAATTACATTAGAGGAAGAAGAAGGCCATAAAAATATGATTAAAATATGATTCTTCTCCTTTTCCACTCGCTCTGACCTGAAGTAAACCTTTTGAACAGGCAGCAGGCCTTCTCCTGCAGCTCCTCCACCTCAGGGAAAGCATCCATGGCAGCGATGATGGTGCTGTAGCACCGAGTGCCCCCTGACATCAACACCTCCACGTTACTGCCTGCAAAAGACAAGTACGCAACTCCACCTGAGTCTTTGAGTACTGCTGAATTACAAATAGCACAAAACTGTAATGAGTAGTATAAGACACTTACATACTAGCTATAAATAAGATTTACATACTCGACCAACAACAAAATTATTTACATTTTTTTTACATATTCCATACAGAAATCATTCAGATCTGAATCAGCTCAAAATTAGATTATGCATAAAAGTAACGCACCATCTTCTGTACAGTCCTGCGTATTTCAGAGAACATCTCTGAAGTGCGATCGGTTCATTTCTCTCTCAAAAATATTAACTGCAGCTTCTCAATACAAGCCAAGAATAACTGAAATGGCTGAGATGGGAGCATAGCTGATCCATCTTCCACTTCACTCTAAGAGTAGTAGATGGAGTAGCTTAAAGTACATCTACTTATAAGTCATATTTATAAAAGGTACTGAATGAGTTACGGCCCTTCCAGGCTCATTTGTGATGTTGCCTAATCTCCCCTGCCTTACAGCAGGTACGACAATTTGCAGCTGACTCCACTTAATCAGGTTAAGGATTATTTAAGTTTAATCATTAATATATATTTTGTTCCTATTTTCAGCTCTCTGTCCTTTTTTTTCACTCACTCGGACTGTTACTGGTACTTTCCACCATTCTCCTGGACTTCCTGGCAGCATAACAAAAGTCTCTTTTAAACAGTGTTATAATAATAATAATGCAATCTTTGTAATCCTAAAAACAGGATTCGGACTTCCCACATCCTGATAATTAAAATAAATTTCATGGAACTGTAGGAAGTCTCCAATTCAATTATCTGCTGCATTCGTAACATGTTTGACTGGGAAATATACTTCAGAGAGTCTTCACTGAATGAGCTGCTATGTTTTCTCACAATGACAATTTGATGTTTTTCTTTCCAAACATGCACGGCTATCCTGTCCCACAAGTTCTCAGAAGGACACTTATTTTACTCCTATTTAATGGCATTAGAGGGATAATGGAAATTAAATCAAGAGTCCCTAAAAAGCATTGCAGTGACATCACGGTCTGATGGTCCATCTACAAATGGACCATGCGAGGTTTTATGAGCTTGTTTCATAACCTGTGTTTGTTACCACTGTGACTTCAGCAAAGCAAAAAGAAGATGACATTAGCCGAGGGAAACCACACAGCCACACACAAAGGACAACTACACCAAATCTCTCTATTCAAACTAAGACTCAGCTACACAGATCAGGCATAACGTTTTATAAGAACCAACACACAGCACTTTTTTTGGATTGTGCAGTAAGAATAACACGGTTTTTTTTTTTTCTTTACTCTATGGCCATCATAAAGATCACTGTGATGTCATCAGGACTTACCAGGGTGAGTCAGAGGAAGCAGCACTTTTAAAGCCTGCAGCTGCATCTCCCAGTAGTCCGGAAACCTCTGGAGAGCTGCCAGAACCACAGCGTGATCCTGGTTCTCCACAAACTCCACAAGGTGCTCATCGCTGACTGCAAACACAGACGCAGTAAAGATATACGGCTGCTGTTCACCAACACACAGAAGAAAATGTTAATGTGAAGCTAACAAAAAGCTCAATTAGACATGCTGCATCGATGACTATATGCCAAAAGTTGTGTTCCAAATGTACACAAGCTAATCTTCAGTAACATTCGACATTAAAATAGAAGTACATAGATGTATCTGTATGTTCTTTTTCTTTTTTTGTTAACTTTATTCAAGGTTTTATTCTTCTGTGCACCATGTTTCTCTTTTGTCATGTCTCCATTAATATGTATAAACAAGCTAACATGTCAACATCCTCACATTAGCACATTAGTAATTGAATACGGTGACATTATGTGATTGAAACTGCAGGATGTGTGCTCTTCTGCATTGATTATTAGATTAATAAGTAGCTGAACAGGTGTACCTTAAGAAGTGTAGACTGACTAAAAGTAAACAAATTCTGGTAAGAATTCAGAAAAAGTCATTACAGACTGGAAACACTGCAAGAAATACACACAAATGCAAAATCACAGTGAGATTTATGAAAGGTGTGTCCCAAAAAGCAGTGACGATGATGATGTAAGAGAGAAGCCTGCATCACTAAGGCAAATAAGAACGAGAAAGTCCAACTGAAGAAACGTAAGCAGGAAGACAGGAAAGGCACAACTTTACAAAGTGTTTCCTCGAGAATTTAACGGGTTAAAATAGCAAATGTTAAATACCATTCCCCCCAGGACTCTCGCTGCGGCTCTTTATTTCACTTTTCTTTAGGCATTCACATTCCGACTTGGAACCACCCTCAGGTCACAAAGACAATGACTGCACGCTGTATTTAACAAGCATTACACTCGCATGACGTAGAGCATAGTTGTTAAATTAGTTTAATCTCTTTTCTAAAATAAAAGTCAGGCAGTGTCACTGATCAGTGTAAGACACATACCAAGCTAGAAACACAAAGACAGTGTAGACTACACATTTAAGTTCATAATAAATCCACACGCTACGAGGTTGGAGTGTGTATCTACCCACCTTCCTCCAGAAGCAGCTGCAGAGCTGTGCAGCCTTGGAGTTGCACTTCTTCGCTTGTAGGAAACGCCTTCATGGCGTACACCACAAGGCCAAACACGTCCTCCTCCTCATCCAGTAGCAGCAGAGGAATCTTGGCTATGTATGAGAGATAAAATGTCAAGTACAATGAATATCTGTTTGCAGCCAGTCACCAAACTGAGATTATTTTCTGCTTCGATTATCTTATCCGAGCCTCTCGTTAAACTCCCCGTCTTGTTTTATACCCAACCAGCTCAAACAAAAAGCAAAAACCCTAAACCTGCAGATTAAAAACATTTCAGAATTTTTACTCTATTGACCGCTCCTCTTATTACAATGTATGGGTTAGCTATGTTATCAGAAAATGTTTTTTTTCATGAATGCATGTTGGATAAGTGGTGAAATTCTTCTGACAAGCACAGATATTATTATTAGATTATACAAACATTTTTAGAAGCAGGAAATATTTGTTCCATTGTTGCTGGGTATGCAAATGCTTGAATTAGCTGAAACTCTGCATTTCTAAGAAGCCTCAAATCACTCAGCTACACATCAGAGTAGAAAGGAGTGTGACCATGCAGGCAAACAAATCACTGAAAGAAAAACAAGGTGGTTAACTTGCTCACATTAAAGAGTCTTAAATGACAAATAAGGCTTTTGCAGTGCCATCTGTAGCAGGAAGGATCTTCGGTGTATTCATACCTGATCTGAGCAGCAGGGCCAAGGCTCTGAGTGCAACCATGGCCACTCGACAATCTGCGCTGTACTGAGATAGCACCTTAAGGATCTGCCTGAAAAACATACAACAAGCAAAAACTTCACCAAAGCTGTCGCCAAATAGATTTGGTCATTTTTTTCATCTCCATTGAAAGACCAAACCTTTGCAAAAATTAACTGAATTAAAACTTATTTTATGATATATATTGTTTTAACTACTTCACCCTAAATACTAACTTGATCATTTGATTATTAAATGAAAAATGGCTGTCTGTTGTGTTATTCTAAAATTGTGTAAGCATTGCCGCTAACACAAATGCCTGACATGGAGAATTAATTAATTAATAGAAATTGGCACGTGTAAATAGGGTCATAGCAGCTAAAGCTGGTGTCAAATAATCTGAATCAAATTCTATAAACTTGATTCTATAAACCTAAAAGGAAATGTGCCTCAGATTCAAAGAAATTCAATTCAGTATGGTCCACATTCATTTTTCTAAAATCAGAATTGAGAATTTTACTAAAGTGGAGTAAAAATTGAAGGGGTTAGTCTCCTTTTTGCCTCGAGATTTACCATGACTCGAATCTCCTATTCGACCACATCCCAGAGGAGCCCTACCAGACTGAGAACTGGTGACTGTGGAGGTCATTTAAAGGTCAGCATAGGCATTGTCATGTTCAAGAAACCAGATTGGGATGATGATCTTATACATGGTGCACAGTTGTGTTAAAAATGATGGATACACTGGTCATAAGGGGATGAACATGATCAGCAACTACACTCTGTTACGCTGTGGCTTTTTAATGACGTTTAAGTGGTTCTGTTGGTACCATTTCGTCACTATCAGCCTGAACACTTGCTACAAGGCAGGATGGATCCATGCATTCATGCAGTTTATCCCAAACTCTGACCCTCACATTTGAACATCACAACAGAAATCAAGCCACATGAGAGCAGGTAACGTTTTTCCAGTTTTTCTGTCGTCCAATTTTGACGAGACTGTTTGAACCGTAGCATTCGTTTCCTGTTCTTGGTTGACAGGAGTGACACCCAGTGTGGTCTGCTGCCCCTGTAGCTGTTTCAATGATCAACATGTTGTGCATCTCTGCTGTGCATCTCAGAGGAACATTCAGAGATGTTCTACTGCAAAACTTGATAGTGACAAGTGGTTATTGGAGTTACTGTTGCCTTACTATAAAGTCTGACTATTGTCCTCTGACCTCTGGTATCAACAAGGGGTTTTTGCCCACAGAACTGCCGTTCACTGGACATTTTCTCTTTGAACCACTCTCTGTAAACCCTAGAGATTGTTCTGAGGGGAAAAACCCAGCAGTTTATGAATTACTCAGCCCAGCCCATCTGGAACCAACAGCAACAACATGCAACGTTCAAAGTCACTCCAATCACCTTTCCTCCCAAAATTAATGCTTGGTTTGAACTTGAGCAGGTTGTCTTGACCACGCCTATATATTTCATGTACCTTCGTGTGGCATGAGCCATCATGATAGTCATTCATTTAAATGAGTGGTGCTGCATAAAGCCCACAGCTGCCAGAGAGTCTTCACTTACTGGTGCACTCCCTCTACCTCCCACTCTTGGGCTTCATCCAAAGGTCTGGTTAGCTGGTCCAGTGTAGTGGGGCATATTTCAATCAGCTGACACAGCAATGACCAGCCAGCCTGTGAAAAGGAAGAACAAACAATTTATTAAAATGACGGGAATGAGTCATTACAATAAACCAATGAAAAGTAATGATTCTGATCTCAAGCATACACATTACAGTACTGAGAAAATATGAATCTTACAATCTCACTTTCAGTTTGCTTCAATATGTAGTCTTACCTCTGATAATTAGCATTACACAGCAGTCACAAGACATGCTAGATTTTGTGTAGGCGCGTCAGTCCACAGATGATTTTGTCAACAACAAAGAGCGAGTGATGCTGCTGAACACACCTCACCTTACCTCACACAGATAGCACCACCTGCCATTATAATGGCTAATTTTCGTTGTGTCATTCATTACCTGCTGGACTCCTCTGCTGCTGATGTGGGTAGACAGAACCAGCACGAGGGGCACGTGGACATCTTTGTCTTCAAACAGTTCAGCTGCTGCAGCATGGAACAAGAGATAAGAAGACACGATGAGTCCCATTAGTTTTGAATAAAGTGACTGGGTCTTTTACCCTCATTCCTGTTTTTAAATGTGCATAACAAGGCAGCATTACAGCAGGACTTTACTGTGCAGGTACAAGTCTGTGCTTAAAATCTACTAATCTAAGTAAATCTCATTTTAAATTTGATTTCAGGTAACTTGAATGTGTTTTCACGCCTAGTCTTAAGTAAACTATAATGGCCTTAGTATGACCCCAAAGACATTATGTTTTGTATTTAAGATAAGATATGCTTTATTTATCGCCAAAACTGGGAAATTACTCTGTAAAAACAGCTAAATCATTAACCTGCTCTATAACAAACCTTAAAGTAGGACATATGAACAAAGAAATACAGCATCAATAGACTAGAAGATGGAAGGATGGAAGGGAAAAAATGCACAAAAGGAGCAGAGTTTGTTTGTTTTTGTTTTTTTTAAAGAGCTCAGTGAATTACATTGTGGTCTGAAATAAATAAAACCATAAAAACGATCATGCAAAATTATTGAATGCCATATCACATTTCACACTGGGCAAATACTACTTGATTTTTTTTAAATCTGACCTAATTCTCATAAGGCAATGCAAAAATGCCAAAAGGAAATGATGGCTGTTTATGAGCAGCGTGATGATGCACACGCTGAAACAATGTGCTTCCTACCATAGTCGGTGTGCGCCAGGAAAAGCAGATCCTGGATGATTTGAATCAGCGTGCACAGTTGCCTGTCTTCCTGGGGAGTTTTCAGCCTCACCAAAAGTTTTTTCAGCCTTTCTTCCAGCTCCTCTTTGTTAACCATGGTCTTTAAAGCGCCCTGTTCCAGCTGACGACGACTTGACGTGCATTGAAATCAATCACTGCGCTCTCTCTGAACCGACAACGGCCTTCGAGCGGCCACACTGAGCGCAGCGTTAGCGTATAAATAACTCACTGAAAATCCACTGTAGTTACTCATGTCTTTACAAATCATTACTGAATTGCTGTGTTGCATAATAATACAGTAGCTACAGAAAGCTATAAGTGGCTGTTGCTACAAGGGAAGCGGTCAGTGTCGCGGAGTTTCGGTTCCGACATCACAGTCCTCGGCTAACTTTCCTGTGGCAGAGAATAAGTTCCTCTTTGCGGAGTCGGTGACTTTATGTTGCTTGGATGTGAAAACGAAGCGAGTCCTCTCTGAAAGGCGTGTTCCTGCTTTCCTACGATCGCATCATATGACTGCAGGCAGTAAAAACTCCCCGCTTACAGAAGAGGAAGCTGAAAATAGAGTCAGAGAGAATCCGACTTTCTCTCTGACAGGGGAAGCGAGTCAGACAGAGAGCCAAGTCAACGGCACTTACGTTACCCCCCAACGGGTTTTTTGTTGTTTTGTTGTTTACTTCAAGCTACACTTTTACAAGCTAACGAGTGGCTTGAGTTAGCCCTCCCACTCTGCGTCTAATGCCAGTTGCTGATTTACAGATTTACAACAATGCAGCTTGACCTGGTACTGACATTTGCTGTGTATGATGGAGGAAAATTCCCACACTAAAGCAAACTCTAAAATAGTTTTTAAATTATTTCAGTTAATCTCTAAATTAGGTGTCCTCCCAAAGTAATCACCCCTGTATACTAGAAGTGGCGGATCGATACCAAAGCTTGTATTGGTATTGAATCGATGATAGGTAATATGATCGATATTTTGTTTTTCTAATGCTGTGTTCCTGAATAAGTCGGAAGTTCCGAGCTCCCGGTCAGAAATATTTTGTGGAATGCCCCCCCCTCAACTCAAAAATCCCACCACAGCAGCAGCCTCACATAGAATTAACAATACTAGATGGCATCACTGAACGTAAACAACAGTAAAACTGTGTACTTTTAATCTGTACTGCCACTGTTGTCTAGTTGTGACTCAATAAAGTCATAGTAGAGAAATTCCTACAGGCATTGCTGTTTGCAGTGTTTTCATTTACAGCTATAAATATCTGGACACCAGGTGCACCTAAGTCATGTGACTCCACAGCAACAAACCACAGGGAGGAGGAGGTGAGGGTGGAGCAAAGGGTGGCTGAAAGGACCGGTGTTTGCACAGACGTGGCTGCTTTTTCATGAAACAGGAGCAATATCAAT
The DNA here is from genome assembly GCF_057382095.1 of Aulonocara sp. 'chitande type north' Nkhata Bay. NCBI lineage: Eukaryota > Metazoa > Chordata > Actinopteri > Cichliformes > Cichlidae > Aulonocara > Aulonocara sp. 'chitande type north' Nkhata Bay. The sequence goes on along the minus strand of NC_141350.1, from coordinate 23,646,852 downwards.
GCTGGGATCAGTACTTTCAATATTTGTATCAATGCACGCATCCCCACTTGTTAGAGTTACACTGTATTGCTGTTTTTTTTTGCAATATGATTTGGCTTCCAAAGTAAAAACTTTCTCAGTGTTGCTTTGTACCTAATGTGCAAAATTGGAAACAGTTTGGTCAGAATATTTTAGCATCCGCTTGGCTTGCTGCCTATAAGTTGGAGTTTTTCCTGGGTTTGTTCCCTGCACCTTTGAATTGGAGAATGGGTCCTGGCTGTCGTTTGCGCCCGTGCACCAAACGATGGTTCAGAGTACCTGGCCTTCTTGGAGCCTCTAGGTGGTGTGCCTGAGGATGCTGTCGTCTTACTGGGAGACTTCAACGCTCATGTGAGCAACAACAGTGAGACCCGCAGGCGCGTGATTGGGAGGAACAGCCTGCCAGATGTGAACCAAAGCAATGTTCTATTACTAGACTTCTGTGCAAACCACAAATTGTCCATAACAAACACCATGTTCAAACAAAAGGGCGTCTATAATTGCACATGGCAATAAGAGACCCTAGGCTGCAGGTCGATGATCAATTTTGTATCATCAGATCTGCGGCCATATGTTCTGGATACTTGTGTGAAGAGAGGTGCTGAGCTCTCAACTGATCACCTGATCCAAGTCATGTGGCGGGGTTGGATGCTGGACAGACTTGGGGCGCCTAAAGGTATAGTAAGGCGGCGACCTCCAGCTCGCACTGTAGCAGTTCGCAGCTGAGTGTAAAGTGGCAGGAATGAGAATCGGCTCCAAGTCTGAGGCCATGGTCCTCAGCTGGAAAAGGATGTTGTGCCCACTCCGGGTCAGGGATGAGTTACGGTCCCAAGTGGAGGAGTTTAAGCAGCTCAGAGTCTTGTTGATGACTGCTGGGTGTGGAAGATAAACAGACAGATTTATGCTGTGGCTACAATGATGCGGTTGCTGCTGAGTGTAAAAGCAAAGTTCTTGATTTAGCTGGTTGAGCTACGTCCTTACTCTCACCTATGGTCCTGAGCTTTGGGTAGTGACCAAAAGATTGAGATCACAGATACAAGAGGCAGAAATTAGCTTTCTCTGAAGGGTGGCTGGCCTGCGAATGCCTTGGTGTTCCTTGGGATAAGCTGGAGGAGAAGGCTGGTGAGAGGGAAGTCAAGGCTTCTCTCCTTAGGCTGCTGCCCCTGCAACCTGGCCCCAAATAAGGAGAAGAAGATGGATGGATGGGTAGACTGATGGATGGATATGGGATCATTTCAACAGGTTGCTCTCCAGTGAATTCTATTGAAAATGTAGCTGCATGGAACAGACTGCAGCATTGTAAATAATAATTTCTTTATGCAGTTTAACTTACCAATGCAAATGATATTGTGGGATTAGTTTCTGATCATGATAATATAATAATAAAAGCAGCTATGAAAAATATATAGATATATAGTGTTAGGGAAAATATTCTAAAACACTTCTTCAGTAAAGACTCAGAGAAGAGAAACACACAGAACTTCTTGCTAGCAAGGGCAGCCTCCAGACTGAGACTCGCACTAAGAAACTGCCCCGGTCTTTATTTATACTTCAGTGTGTGTGTGTGTGTGTGTGTGTGTGTGTGTGTGTGTGTGTGTGTGTGTCCTGCTGATCAAAGGGTCATAAAACATGAAAGCACAAAAGGTATATCCTTGGTCATAAAGAGGGTAGTCTCCCCCACCCTAGATGGCACGGTGAGGAAGTCCAGCAGTTAAGGCACTTAGACTAAAACAGACATAGCTACGTTAAAACAATAAAACAAGGTACGACCTCTCCCATGCTCCCAGGATGTGGGGGTGAACCAAGCCTGCTAAAAATCACACATCCTGTCACTACCAAATAACTACAAACAGCATCCTACCATAAGCAAACTTATATCACTAAAAGATTATACTGACTACTAAATACAATTTTCCATTGACATATAGAATAAAATATATATTGTTTACCATACTATGCTGTCTACCTTTGCACTTTTTTTGAGATATTGGGTGGACCCTTTTCTCCCACAGAGAGGAAAGTAAATGAGTGTGAGGCTTAAAACAAGAAATCATTGATAAAACTATGTTGTTTAAGTTGTATAGCATAAGTACAAAGTATGTTATAGTGTAGGTACTTCCAGTGTCCCTAGAAGCTGTGGTTCAGGTCCAGCTGTTCCCTGGCAAGGAGAGCACCATCTGATTTGAGGATTGGATGACAGTCGGTGAGCACAGAATATCAGCTTGACATAGTGGTCATATCTTATTTTTCCTGTATTCAGCATTGGGTACAACCCCCCAACCACCAGTGATATGCCTAAATATCTTCACTTTTCAGCCGTTTTTTTTTTTTTAAATCATTCAGAACTATTCCTGAAGACTACTTAAATAAATAAAGAAAAAAAAAACTCCGGTTTACTTGTTGTTTAAAGATTGTAGTCATGAAATTTTATTTTAGGACACAAGAATGCTTTATGCGTTTTAAAGTATACATTAGACCACGGTTTAGATGGGTTTTGCTTTTTGGCCTGTATTTGTATAGCGCTTTACTAGTCCCTAAGGACACCGGGCACACTGGCGCCACCGGGCCCTCTGACCACCACCAGTAGGGAACAGGTGAAGTGTCTTGCCCAAGGACACAATGACCGAGACTGTCCGAGCCGGGGCTCGAACCGGCAACCTTCCGATTACAAGGCGAACGCCCAACTCTTGAGCCACGATCACCCAACTTTGCACAATTTATATGTAGGAAAGCCCAGTGGAAAACGTGTCTTTATCTGTCAAGCGTCTGTTTGATTAAAAAAAGAATGTTAATCATATTTTGGGGGGTAAAAATACATAAGAAAACAAAAACGAAAGTAGCTAAGCAACAGTTAATATTTACCTTCGCGAAACGTATCCATCTAAATCTGCCCAAACTTACTGATAGCGCATAAAAAAGTGCTCACAGTTGAAATCTTTGCCATGTTTTGTGGCCAGTGCAAATTCCTGCTGTGTTGGCTCATTAATCACGACTACCATAAAAAGAACCAGTTGGGTTACATTTTACAGTTCAAATGGGCGTGTTTACTTTTTTTTTTTCAGGGATAATATCATATGATCCACATAACAGACTTCCTGTTTGTTGAAGAACACATCCACAGCAGCACTGTGCGCTGGAGGAAAGCAGCTTTTTTAGAGGTATGGTTTTTTTTTTTTCACAGATAGTTAAGGTGACCTAGGCTAAAGTCCAGTAATGCGACTTATTTGACTTTATTGCAAACAGATGACTTATGGGGACAAGGGGCATAAGGGTCACTTACCATTCCGTACTTTTAGCATTATAAGAATAAATGAAGTAGAAGTTACATTCGGAAATACTCATGAAAGTAATGAAAAATAGATGGGGGAAAGTGATCTGAATGAAAATTGTTCGCTCACATCTCTGCCGAATTTTCGAGTAGACAATACATGTGCTGTCAACTCTGGTTTTACGTGCACAAAAGTCTCCGCTGAGCACAAATTCGTTAAAAATGACATTTTGGATGGAGTTTGGCACGGTGCTGTAGGAAGATCGTAAACTCTCTGTTTGAAAAAAAAGAAACAACATTGTTTTTGTAGCCGGGTGGGCACGTGACCTCACGCACAAACATGGCTGCACGCAGAGCAAAGCAGTAGCGCTGTCAGTGGTGAACAAAACATCTAAAGTCAGCTTAAAGTCATCAACCTACACTGTTTAAGCAGCTTTCCCACGACGCGACTCCGAAATATGCGACACAGCAGAATCTGGCGCTCGGTTAACCACAGGAATTAGTCACGACATGTCGTCATCAAAGTTAGCTAGTATAGCTGCTAAAATCACGACGTGGTGCTTTCTTTCCTGTTGCTTTTTCGAGCTGGACACCTAAAAACACACCCAAGGTTTGGAATTTAACTTAGAGGTTAGCTGAACGTCTTGCACTGAAAATATTGTTATTATTTTGTTGAGGGGAAAACGACAACAACAAAAAATGATTATGATTTGTAATCTGCTTTAATGGGACATGACCGCATCCATGTACACGTCACCGCCACTTCCTCACAGAAGTATCTCACCTGGCTGATTTAATAAAGTGGTGACCTGCAACCCCTGGTTAGCTTAACCTCTGGTTTCTCCTATGTCCAGCAGCTATGATGAGTACAGCTTGGAGCACATGAGCAACCTCATGGCCAGCAGGAGACAGAAAGCCGGGGACGATGGAGAGCGGAGTCTCATAGGACCTCCATCTAGGCATGTGGATGAGAATCTCCCAGACCGGGATGCCCCCAAGCCGCTTTTTGTCTATTTGTTGGCGTTTTTCTCTGCCTTGGGGGGATTCCTCTTTGGGTATGACACTGGAGTGGTTTCTGGAGCCATGATTCTCCTCAAGAAGGAGATGAACCTGAATGCTCTGTGGCAGGAGCTGCTGGTTTCCAGTACTGTGGGAGCTGCGGCGCTCTCTGCCCTGAGTGGAGGCTACCTGAACGGGTGGCTGGGCCGCAGGATCTGTATCCTTGTGGCCAGCTTTATCTTCACTGTCGGTGGCATCATCTTGAGTCTTGCCCCAGACAAGGTGGTCCTCCTTGTTGGCAGAATTACAGTTGGTTTGGGCATAGGTAAGTTATTTTTATTTAACACTACAGCTTGTATCAAGGTAAAGTCACCATTATGATTTTGCTCCTTATAAGGAACCCTTTGTTTGACTCTCATTATTCAATATTTGCCTTATTCAGACACAGAGCTCTGAATTATACGGCAGAGTTAGGATGTAATATGAATTGTCTGTGGGAATGCATCTGTTGTGCATTAGCATGAAACTGTTCCTCTCCTTGCCTTTAGGCATTGCTTCCATGACTGTTCCTGTGTACATCGCAGAAGTTTCCCCTCCTCACCTGCGAGGTCAGCTGGTCACTATCAATTCCCTTTTTATCACTGGTGGCCAGTTCATTGCCAGTGTGATTGATGGGGCTTTCAGCTACGTGAGACAAGACGGCTGGAGGTACGCAGCTTTGATGCTCTCTCACCTGTGCTAAGGGCTTTAGTTTAGTTTGGTTAAATTTGATTTATCCCTTTTTTACCATTATTTGGATCTTTGCCGTGAATGCCAATAAGGGCACCAGAGTTTTCAGATTCCAAGAAGCTGCATCTTCTCCATGCTTTAGGTACATGTTGGGCCTTTCCTGCCTTCCTTCTGTGCTGCAGTTCTTCGGCTTTATTTTTCTGCCCGAGAGCCCCCGTTGGCTCCTCCAAAAAGGCCGAAGCCTAGAGGCTCATCAGGTTCTCAGCCAGATCAGAGGAGGCCAGAACATTGATGAGGAGTATGACACCATCAGAGCCAGCATTGAGGAAGAAGAGAAAGATTTAAATGGAGGTAAACGATGTCTAGGAAAAGGGAAACATAGCAGGTGTTATGTGCGCGTGCTTAATCACACTGTGTGTTTTCTTTTTTTTCCTGGTTATTTTTAGGTGGGCCTGTTATTTTCCGTATCCTCAGGCACTCGCCGACTCGTAGGGCTCTCATCGTTGGTTGTGGGCTCCAGATGTTTCAGCAGTTGTCTGGGATAAACACCGTCATGTAGGCCGACTTTTTGTTTTGTTCAGTTTCAGACCGCATGACAATGCTAACCATTGCTGTAAAACCTCAAGCGCTACATCAGAGCAAGTGTGTTTTCTGTAAATCTGTCCTGTGCTGTATCCTAGGTACTACAGTGCAACCATTGTGCAGATGGCTGGGGTGCGTGATGATAAACAGGCAATATGGTTGGCCGCAGCAACTTCAGCTACCAACTTCGTGTTCACCTTGTTGGGAGTCTGGCTTGTTGAGAAAGTGGGTCGCAGGAAGCTGACCCTGGGCAGTCTTTTAGGTTTGTAATTATAGAGATTACTTGATTGATAGATGCATTTTTTTTTTAAGTTTGGGGGGGTGTTTGTGTTAAGTTAATTTAACACAATTTGTCACAAATCAAAAATAAAAATATAGAAATGTGTTCTTACTGTAGCTAAGGCCAAAAGTGTTTACAGTGGGCAGGACTGGGGTCATTTTCATGTAAACATCTCTGGGACTTTTGCAACCAGACTGACTTCTAAAGTAAAACTAATGTGTTTTTATGGTAATAGTATTATATTTGGTCAATGATATTATTCAGGTATATGAAAATGAACTGCTTGTTTCTGCAGACACCCCTGCCGTCTTTCTCAGTGTGTTTGTCTCATTATGTTTCCGATGCAGGAACTGGTCTGAGTCTGGCTCTGTTGGCAGTTGGGTTCTTGTTATCTGCCCAGAACTCTCCTCCTATAACCCTCCACCCATTAGACCCCCAAAACTCAACCTGCAGGACATATGGGTAAGAAGAAAAAAAAAATCACACTGCACTAATTTTTATTTGTTTTTGTATTGCAACATAGCATGCAGGCAGTTCGACTTCCTGTCAGTTTACACTATGTTGTCGTTCAACATTTGGTTGTATTATGTATTTTGTGGCTCAGTGGTGATGCTTATCTTGGTATTTCTTCACTGTTGTGACAATGATTTCGCTAACTTTCATTCTTGGAGTGCGTGTATGCATCCTCTGGTGATTTTTAACCCCTCACTCTTCCTCCTACCTCCAACAATAGCTGTATTTGCTTAATCTTTAAAGGCCTGATCTCTGCCGCTCAGTAGATTTGGTGCTGTCTTTTGTGAAAGCTTTTGCATTCATCTCTGTCCTGCAGGTCTTGTGAAGGCTGCATGCTGGATCCAGATTGTGGATTTTGTTTCCTTGAAAATGGCACCAACGTGTACGACTCTTCCTGTGTTCCTGTCAATCAGTCATCCACGGATCATGCAGCCTGGGGAAGGTCAGATATTTGGGGTCTTTTGTTTTTGTATAAAGGGAAGGTGTATGCATTAGCTCACAAAAAATGTAAAGGTCCGAAAAGATGTTCCAGTGATTTCTTTCTTGGATATGACTGCTAAGTGGATGGATGGAAATATGGATGATATCAAAAGTGCATAAAGAAGTAGTGAAATAATAGTGCTAACAAACTCATGGAAAACCTGCATAATATCATCTCAACTTATTCACTAATGCAATCATTTTCAAGGTAAAAAACCAAAAAAACCACAGGGATGTCTTGCAATGCCATCAACAGACATCTTTTACATATATAATGTTAACAAAACACAGAACAGATGCAGATAAAACTCTCCATTATTAACTTGAATGATCCTCTTTGTTGTAAGACAATTGTTAGAAGGAACAGAAGGGTGGAGTTTTATAGCTTCCTGTCTGTGTCACATTAACAGGATCCAGATGTGTTGTGTGTTTTAAGCTTGAGTTGCGTATCTGAGAGTGTGAGAGCACGTCTCTTCCTGACCTTCAGTTCATGTGTCTGTGAACATTATTTGAAGGTCCAGTTTTAAAATACTACTAAAAGTAGTGCTTGAAATATTACAATGCTGTCTATGACCTGCACTGTAATAGATTGTTTTTCAAATACTTTTAAGCTAATCTGTGTTATTTACCCCCAAAGTTGAGATGATTAGCTCAATAAAAGGAAAATGAAACAAGTATTCAATCCCAAAATTTAGTAAATCAAAGAAGCAAAATAAGTAAAAATCTAAATGCAATGAAAATAAAGTAAGTAAAACATTTGATAACATTATGTTTAATTAAATAAAATCTAAATGTAAAACAGTAGGGTGGCTTTATGAAGTACAATATGGTTTCTGTTTTTTATTATTATTATTTTTGTTTTTAATCCAGGTGTTCCAGTGGAACAGAAGCAAGCGACAATCCAATTTGGGCGTACAACTACTGTCCTTCGTCTTACTCCTGGATTGTTCTTTTTGGCCTCATCCTCTACCTTGCGTTCTTTGCTCCAGGTTTAAAATTAATTTCTTCTTGTTTTTTTTTGTATTTGTTTTTATTTTGTTGTTTAAATTATTATTTCTCAGTTCATAGCCATCCCCATCTTATTGCAGCTGAACCTAAACGTGCTGAGTCTATTCCCCTAATTTAGTTTGACTGTGAGGTAACTTGGACAGTATAAATGATGGATATGGCTACTGTGTGACAGTCAGTGAAGTGGCATTATAAAGCTGAGGAGTGAGCACTAGGCCTGACTGTTGCATGGCTGTCTTATTGGCTGAAAACTTGTGATGAACAGCCTGTCGTTCGAATAATAAACCATCTACCGATGAGTCGCCCCATCTGAAAATGACTTTTCTGAAAACACATGATCTCATTTAAAAGTTGCCTTATAAATTCCTTCCTTATAAAAGGCGCTTCCACCTTAGCATCACTTTTCAAACAGTCTGGGTCCATCTTTTATACCAAATCATGTCTATTCAAACATTTGCAAATTCGAAAACAAAATCATCACTTTTTAATGCGTTGTAATGTGACACTAAGAAACGAGTTATGGAAATAGAACAAATTTTCAAGATGTAGGAAAATGCTTCTTCATACTCAACCTCTTTGAATGTTATCAGTGTTATCCTAATCATGAAGGCTAACCAACAGCTAATATGTCGTTGACACATGTCTAATGTGATAAAATAATGCATACAATACACGTTACAGGTATGGGCCCCATGCCTTGGACAGTGAACTCTGAGATCTACCCACTTTGGGCGCGCAGTACTGGCAACGCCTGTTCAGCTGGAGTGAACTGGATCTTCAATGTCTTGGTGTCTCTGACATTTCTCCATGTTGCAGAGTTTCTTACTTATTATGGTAAGACTGCATTAAGATAGCAGCTAAAGTGTTTTAGGGTATTAAGTAACTGGAAACGCTAAAAGTATAAAACTTGGCAAAAAAAAATAAAGGGACAGACATTTTTATTGCTGGTTGAGTTGTGGTTAATTGGGTTAAATACTTCTTTAAAAAAAGTTAAAGGATCAGACCTCCAAGGAAAAAATGATATGGACTGGGTAATGTGTTTGGAACGTAAGCATCCCGAGTTGTTTGATGGAAATGAAAATTATTCAAAGACACCTCCTGAAAAAGTGAAAAAAATGATGCGGCAGCCTGGTCCATTTTCCCGATCTTCATTCCAGCTATTTCGCCTGCAGTGTGAAAGTAGCCTTAGACTCCATGGTACCAGACAGTGAGCACAGCGCCCACTAGAGGACATTGGGCCTTCAGGCCACCCTCATAAGGTCTGTTTCTGGTTGTTTGGTCAGACATTTACACCAGTGATTGGCTGGTGGTCATTTTGTAGCTCTGGCAGTTTCCATCCCGCCAGGAACAAATAGTGGTCCTGCTGATGGGTCCTACTGAAGGACCTTCTCAGCCTTGTCCAGCTCTTTTAGAGTAACTGCCTGACTCCTGGAATCTCCTCTGTGCTCTCGAGACTGCTGTGAGACACAGCAAACCTTCCGCATTAGCACGTATTGATTTGCCATCCTAGAGGAGCTAGACTACCTCTTGCAACCTCTATAGGGTCCAGATATGATCTCATGCTGCCAGTAGTGATGCTGACCCTGGCCAAATGCAAAACAAGTGAAAAAACAGTCAGAAAAGATGAGGAGGGAAAATGTCAGTGGTCTCTACTTGTAAAACCATTCCTGTTTTGGGGGTAGTCTCATTGTTGCCCCTCTAGTGCACCTGATGTTAATTTTATTAACCCCAAAGAAGCTGAAACTGATGAATAACCCCCTCTGCTACTTAACTGACCACATCAATATCCTGCAAGCTTAACTTGATGCTGTGTTTTCTGAGCAGTGTGCATAGCTTTTTAAGGTTATTTTAAGGTTATTTAGAGGAATTGAATTTGTTTATTAGGTGTTTTTTCCTATTTAAATATTTAAATAAACAATTCACACAACTTTATCAAGTTTAATTTACAGCCAAGAACTTCATAGTTTTGAGCCTAATTTCCAAAATCCCTGTATTCCAGGTGCGTTCTTCTTGTACACGGGCCTGGCCATGCTGGGTCTCATCTTTGTACTGGGCTGCCTCCCAGAGACAAAGGGCCTACAGCTGGAAGAGATTGAGAACCTGTTCGCAGGTCAGCTCTGCTCCTGTGGAGAGCCTTCACCCAACAGCAATCGTCATGTCCAATACATCCGGGTAAAAGGCAGCAACTACCTCCCCTCTGACAACGACGCCTCAGATGTAGAGTAGACTGGGATGATTTCGCTTTCCACTCTGTCCTTTGGTTTTCCTGGGATGGCTGCTCTTGCGGGGAGGAAAAGGTATTCACGGTTCCCTCTGGTGGGTGTGATCGAATGGGACCAAACGCAGGCTAGAGCTCCCCTGGGGTTGACTTTAACTGGTGCTTTCTTTCATTTAAGCAACTTTTTCAAATTTCTTTTTAGTTCTGCCTTTATCTCACCTGGAAATCGTGTTGCTTTGCATTTCTTACTTTTGAATATCCTCCTTATTTCTCATCGTCATTTATGCACTAATAAAAAGGGAATACTGACTGGTGTCTACGCAGTATTGCTGTGGGCACAGTTAATCTGTGACAGTGTTGCTGGGATCAGAAAATCCTTGTTTTACAAACTGATCAGACCACAATGAAAATGAGTGAAATATTTCCATTTTCTTGTTGAGAAACCTTTTAGAAACAAGCCTTTTGTTGTTGTTGTTTTAACCACACAGTTGGTTGCTGACTCATCGTTTACCCTCACATATTTAATTCCATTAAGTTGCGTGATTTCCGTCTGACCATCCATCTTTTATAAACTACAAAAACAAGATACGGGCAGAAATCTGATTGTGGTGAAATGATAAGGATTTGAGAATTTGAAGATCTGTGAAACTGCTTTCACTGATTTCTGCCATACTTGGACGTTTGCACATCTTTTCGAAATCATTAACATGGGGTTAGTCCTCCAATCAAAGCTGGTGTCAAAAATACTAATCACGTGTTTCTGTTGTCAACTAGAAAGTGGGTGAGTTTGCACTTTAAAGTCTTTTATTTTTTCAATAAATAATAAAATTAAGTGATAAATAAAATGTTTCCTACGTGCCAGATTGCTATAGCAAGTTGTTGTTTTTTTAGCATGATTTGGAATTCAGCCAAGCAAACTATGGAGCCGTGGAGTCAGACAGTGCCATAGCCTATATAACTGTAAGTAATGCATCGAGGTATTAAAGTGCTACAAACTTTGATGTTATGTTACTGTACAAAGAAAAATGCCTTTTTGATGTTCAAAATGTTCAATTTCATATCTTTGTTGTTGCAGCTGAGATAATGGTGACCAAGAACAACGTCCCACAGAGGGCTTTTGTACAGAATGTCCTTTTTACACTGGGATACTTTGATAAGTACCAGTTTGCTTTATTGGCACTGCTGGCATTTACAAATATTGATTTTTCATTAAATATTTTTCATGCGGCCTTATTTTTATTTTTATTTTTGTACATCAAGCACAGGCTAAGATGTATTTGGAAATTGTACAAAACCTCCACATGGAAACATGAAAGTGCTTGATACCTAAAACTACGTGATCTGTAGTTACAGGTCCATTCTGCTTTTGTTTGAAATGAATGGATTTCCCTCTTGTGCTGGGGGAAAAGAATAGACTCATGACACTACCACCTTTATATGAGACAGAGTTTTTCCTCAGGTGAACAGAGCTGATTGTCTTGACAGCTTCGAGGGGAAAGCATTTCAGGTTAAAAGGCCATAAATGAATTTTATGGATAAATGGATCAGCATTTTGTATATGAAAAGTTAACTGTTTGCAAAGTTACAATATATGTGTGTTTTGTTTTCTTTTCACCAATGTCATATTTGATAAATAAACTTGTCAAAAGAGCCTGATCTGTGAAGTCAGTCAGTTTTTGTGTGAAAAGGTCATTTGAGTGTTGCTCAAATGTAATTGAAGATGGTAACATGACATCATTTCTAAGAGTCTAAGACGGCATGAAAAATTGTTGAAGTGCTCACAACACTGAAACAAAGAATAACAGAGACTTTCCCAAAGATCCTGAGGAAGAACATCTCCCAGAGGCTGTTGGTGTCCTACTGCTGCTCCACAGAGTATTTTAATATATTACTTCTGTGTGTGGTTTTCCTCTTGTACAGTGGCACAAAACAAGGCGCTCCCGAGGGTGGCCCAGAAAACCATGGGATGCCCCCTACCTACTCTAGAGGACCTACATAGTTAAAGCTAATAATATAAAAGATCCTTCTGACTGTCCATGTCCACATGAATGTGCTCTGTGTAATTTGGGAGAGTGGGGAAAGGCAGCTTTGGTCTTTTTGTGTGTTTCTTGTACGGTTTTATATAGTTTATAGTTTTTATTACTGTTGTGAGTGATCTTTGAACTGTTCAGAGTCCATTTGACATTAGTGTACACGTTGCATTATGTCATATGGTCCCCTGCTCATCCCAGTGAACTAAACCGGCACCCACAGTCTTAAAGTGTGTGTGCACTCCTGCTTTAAATCTCAGGCCACTTTAATGTTGGCAAAGGAGAATCACATATGATTTTTAACATAATAACAGTGGTTGATTTCTAGCCCATTTTTAGGTGAAATACTTAATGCAAAGTTGGGATGGTGTTTTGGTGTTTTTGGTCACAAGGAGACCCTGATCTTGAAACTGCTGGTAAATGTTGAGTTGATGGAAAAAATCAGTAGTCACTGGGTCATTTCTGTTTTGTGGCAAACCAGGTGATGAACATTCAGGATGTTTTGTATTTAATTGGTTGTGTTAAAAGTCTTCACTTATCCCAGGTAAACTAAAACATTTGGAACAATCCAGATTTTGGTCGGGTAAAGACAATTTTTCGTTATGGCATGAGAAAGGGATAAAAACTAGAACATGTTGTAGATAAGATGGGAAGTTTATTTCAATTAAAGAACTTGTAAATATATAAATATAAAATATGTAATAGAGTAACTATATAATACTTTTACAGGTGTTTGTGGGGTGGGAAGGTGGCATTAAATTCATTAGGATGAGTTTTTGTAAACAATCTGACACTGTAGAAAAAATAAAAATGTATGAAAAAAAAGACTTGCATATGATCCAAAATCTAACAATGCAGCCACGGGATATCGAATCCTGACCTGGTCTTAAGGTTTGCTGAGTCACAGTTTTGGCTCTGTAGACGTCAGGTTATGTTTATATTAGAGAAGGGGTGCAAATTACACATCAGGTCAGTTATTTCTGTGCAGTCGTAGGATTTGATTTCCATTGTGACCAGATGTGTTCCACTCTTTCTAAGAAACATAAATGCAGTGTTGGCCCCTACAGTTCCTTCGTGTGGCACTGTGATTATCCAATCCACAAGATGGCAGTAAAAAACAACTAAAGAGAATAAATAGTCGCGATGAACGTTAGCAGGGAGCAAAAGAAAAACAAAAGAAAAAAACAACAAAAAACCCTTTATTTTATATGTGAGCTTAAAAAATAGATTATCTGCCAGTGCAATTTTAGTGACTTTTTTATATTTATTGCTACTGGGAACATGGATTCATATATTTGTTATCTGTAAACTAAATGATTGCTTTTTTTTTTTAAATGGGATGATTACAGAGTATATTAAATAATAAACAACAGAATATTGCCATTTATTTATTTGGTAATTTAAATGATATTGTAAAATTGCTTAAAACAAACGTTTTGATATGGTATTAAATTGAATTCGAAATATGTACTGATGTCATTTAGGATTTCTTATAGAGACTCGTGTTTGCCCATCTTTTGTAGTCACATGAAAGTCCAACTATCTACCTGCTAAGCTATCGAAACTTTCATTTGTGTAAAAGAAGCTTGTGGTAGTCCAAGGTTACTGCTATCAGAAGGCTGCTGGTAGATTCTCTGCCGTTGCTGACATGACTTCATGCCTGAAAGCCAAATGGCTGATGCTGTAAAGCGGTTCATGGTGCTGTGATTTCTCTAAGACGCACAGAAAAAAAAAGTTTTAAAATTAAATTAATATTGTCCCAACATTTTCTATCATAAAACGATGATAACTGTCTGGAAAATGTACATTTTGGGCTACAGATTCATTCTGGACTGTGTCACGAGCGCTTTTTATTAATGTGGAAATGCAGATTTTGGTACTCCTCCAATATACTTGGGGGAAAAATAATACAGTGATTCTTACTATCGCCTCACTCCCCGGAGAGGGCGTGGCTTGCTGACGCACTGCGGATCCCTCCCAGTGTCTAAACGGAGCGGAGAGAGGAACGGCGAGGCACCGAGGGGCGCGCGCACATGTGCGAGTGTGTTTGAACCAATGAACGCGTACGCGCGCGCCATTGGCTCACCAGCAGCCGGAGTGGCAGTGTGCAGACTCGAGTCGGAGCATCAGGGCCAAGTTGCGCAGAGATGCAGCGTACGTAGACGCAGCACGCGGGCACACCACCGCGGCTCTTCCCCGATATCATGGTTTAAACACCGTTAAGATAGGTTGTTGTGGGTTTTATTTTTTATTTTTTAATGGCGGCGCTGAAGTCGAGGTGATCCGCTCGCCAGCGGGAGTATAGTGCGCACTCCTTTTTTTTGCCGGGGCTAGTAGCCAACGCAGATAAATCCGCACTATTATTATAATTTTTTCTTCTACCTGCTGTTGCATAAGGAATCATGACAACGGGACAGGATGAAAGCTCTGTCCGTGTGGCATTGAGGTAAGGCGCTAAAGACTATTTAAATGTTTCCATTAACTCCCAAATGCGTAGCAACATTAATTGCCCGGTGCCACCTGTCAGTCAGTGCAGCGGGCCTCGCAAACACCTGCAGGTCATCAGCATCATCTTGTGTTCGCCAAACACTCTTTGACCTGGAAAATATTCCGCGTCGTGACGTTGCTGTTACCGGCTTTCAGGACATGTTTGCGGCGCAATTGTTTCTCACCTCAGTTTGAATGAGCAGGTTTTGTGTTGGGGGCTCACAAACATAGAGCATCACGCCCATTGCACAGGTACGCGCACGCGCGCACACATTCACGGGCCATCCTCTGTAGCGTGCATGCTGGGAGGAGTGACGATATCTTTTTGCAGCGGCTCTCTCTATCATAGAAAAGGAAACAGATGGAGAAGGTGGGAGAGAGCCAGTCGGCCTGTCTTCGTCCAACGGTCTGGCGTCTCATCAAAGCCTCCTGCAGAGACAGTGGATCGATGAAAGAAGAGCTTCACTGACAGTCAGGTTCCAAGGAAAAGGGCAGTGGGCCTATAACGCTGTCAAGCCTGCTCTTTGTTTGTAGACATTCAGTGGACAGCTCAGTCACGGCTCTCAGCGATTCAGTACTGTTCCAATCAATTCACCAAACGGACAGGCTGCTTCACCTCTAATTTCATGCACTTGATGTGGGCGGCTGTATTCATGCTGAAGAAGGCCGCTCACACCCAGATGGTGAAGTGGCACTGACAGTGACATAATGGGGAAACCAATCTCTTTCTCTCCCCTCCAGTCTGTCCGTATCCATAGTAATTATAAAAATGACTCATAATGGCAGTATAGTTTCTCATATCTGTTTTTTCTTTTTTTTTTTGGTATCCTCATATTCAGCTGCTCGCCTGTGTTCCTTGTTCAACCTTAAAGACACACAAGTGCCTCGTCATTATTTGTGATGATTATGTTTGTGCTGAGCTTCCGGATACCATTCCCCAGTATCCCATTTATGAGGGGAATAATTTATTTTATGCTGTTGCTACTCCATGTAAAACAGGGGTTGAATTGGTCTCAAGTGTTGGTTTCGAACACAGTTTTTATGGTAGGACATTTTCCAACAGAAACTAGTGATTCTGGAGATGTTCTGTTTTGTACCGCCTGTTATTTGTTGCCAAATAACTCCTGAAAAATTTGCCTTTGCAAAGATAGACATTTAGTGGTTTTAATGGAAGGATGAAAGCAAAACAGGCAACTGCCTGGACCTGCCCAGTTAATTACAAAACAGTTCCCAGAACAAGCAGCATGTTGCCGTCCCAGTCTAAGTGGATCGAGTGCCACTTCTCCCCTGTGGAGCCTGTAATGCGGTCAGTTGTCTCTCCCCACCTGGAGTCTACTCTGCTGGGGCTTTCCTGTTTGTCCCTCTGGGGCTGCACAGTTGGTTGCACTAAGTAATATAACGGCCCTGCGCTGCCTTACTGTAAAGTTTTGCTGTTTGTCTCGATTCTGTGGTGTGATTTGTAGTGTTGTTTTGCTGCAGGCACTTTGGGTTTTTGTTAAGAGTTTTAGAAATGTTTTGATTACCTTTGATGTTTGCAGGGATGTAAGGTTAGGAATGGAGCAGCTCCTATAATGCTACCACTATAATGACAGTATGGTTATACAGTGATACGTTGTGAGACTGTGTGATGCAATAGCCAAACAGTCCTGAAGAAATCAAAAGTCCGGAAATATGCATCTAGGAATGAACGAACTGTGGTGTCAGTTGTGTGCGCGTCAGTTAGGTCAAAGGTCAGTGGAGGTAATGGTCATCATTAATCAATTTTAATAATGCATTTCTTTTAAATCTGATTAGCTTTTTTCCGCTGAACACTATTTTACCTCTTAAGAGTGTTTAATATTCTTCTCTGCAAGTTGGTTAACTTCTGTTCACCCTACACTCTTTCAGTTAATTATCACCATCACAAATCATAAAGTAGCGACTGTTTTTTTTGCCAAATTGTTATCCGAACCATAATCTACTTTGATGATGACAATAAATTACCCCACAAGATGAAATGGAGGGGGTCTACATAGAATAGAAAACCCTTTCTCCTATTAGCGTACACATGAAGTCAACGTATCTGATTACAAAAAATCACCTGTCTAATGTAATAATTCATATTGATTCACACCTCATACATGAGTGTAAGGTAGCAGAATTATGATATGCCAGTTTCATATGAAAGTAAAACGCACGCCTGTCCGAATTGGATGCAAGTGTATTTTTAAAATGATTTGCATTGTCAGAGAGTCGCTATAGGAGCATGCAAATTGCAGTGAAAGTGTAGACAACCATTCACTTAGGAAGAGGTGAATGTTTTGTGTTGTGGTTCCACCAGCTAAAATTACAGCTCTGATCTTAGTAAACTGTACTTCAGTTTGCCATATGTGAGACTGGTTATTTGGTAAATGTACCCTGAAAAGCATAATTGAGCTTTCTCATAATGATGCCTCTAAATGTAATTCTGTTACCACAGAGTTTTACTGAAGATCAGTTTTCATCTGTAATGGGTTTTCTAGTGACAAATGCATGTGCATAGATGCTTCAAATTGGGCATGACGGTTTCGTTTTTGTTTTTTCTCTCTGCTAAACCCAACAAGCCTATGGATATTTGGTTAGGTGTGTGTCAACAAAAACGCCTCATATGTAGACATCATGGAAAAATAGCTGAACTCATCTTGCAGACCAACAGTTTTCATGGTTCTGTTTTATACAGGGTTGGTTTTAAGGACTAAAAGGACTTCTTAAGGTAATTTAACAGTTTAAGGCCAAAACTTTATGTTTATATAAAAAAGGCCATCTTGCGCTGTCAGACTTCTACAAAGGAACTCAAAGCCGAGAACATTTGCTTGTCAGTGTTTACTCGTGCAGAAAAATGGTGGCAGTAGAGGGTGTATTGTGAAACAGTTGCACAGTCGTATCCCTCCCTGACTACATTATATTAATTGTACTGTACCTGGTTTATTTGAACAGCCCATTATGTCATAACAGTCTGTTTTAAATGGTAGGTGTGCATTGATGGGAGGGGCCGAAAGGCTTGCAGTGAGGACTTGCTGAACCTGCCTGCTGTGGTTGTTATTAGTGTATGTAGCAGAATCATTGTTTTTAATGTGCTGACAGCTTAGCACTGGGGATCAAAGTGAGAGAGAAGTATCTTTGACTTTGTTTATATCTGCTGTAAGAGCTTAGCTTGTGCATTAACCACTTAATAACATAAAGTGGAGGAGCTTGCAAAATCAAAAGCCATGCCACATCTCACCTTGAAATTTACCTCCTCATTTCCCCTGTAAAGACTTGTTGTCTCTGATGCTCAGCTGAAGGCCATAACAATGACGATAATGAAATTAAATGGGTCCCTAAACCTCTTAAGACTTAAGTTACAGCCATGCTTTAATGTAATCAAGTGTAGGCATGCAGCAACTGGTATAAGTGGGTAAGGCTAAGCCTCAGGTTGTGGCTCACAAGCCAGCTGTAGAGACAGGACTAACTGTGGTGGAACAATCTTGTTAAAATGAGCTGCACGATTAGAGCAGATATCTTATATTATTGACCAGAATGGGCTTCAGCTCAGCTGACAAAAGCTGTGTGAGCCGAGGTTTACAATGCAAATAGAGATTAGTGTCTTTCATCGGAGAGGGGGGGGAAAAGGGCTCAGTCGAAAAATTGTAAAAAAAAACAACAAAGGGGGAAAAGCATGTAGCTACATGTAAAATATCAATTTGTGTCTGTTGTTAAACAGTTAGCTGAAGCATTAGTTGGCTAACCTTAACATACCTATTTTCTGTGTTTAAAAGCAACTCATGTTTTTGTATGCTACATAAAAGCTAAAGGTTTATCTGTCCAAAAGTTTATAGTTGAAGTGCAAAGACATGAATTTTTTGAGTGAAGTTTTAACAGGTTTTTGGACACTGTAACAAGGGCAGGGCCAGTAGGTTACTGGCAGAGGACCAGTTGGCGCTCAGGACATTTAGATTCGTGTTCGTCGCCCATGGCAGCACCAACTAAACACAGCCCCTCAGTTTAAAGCCTCTGCAGACCTCGCGCTTTGTTCACATCCACTGAACTGTGAGAGTCTGTCAGGATGTAGCTGTTGACCCACAGTCGTTTAGATGTGTCTGTGTGTGGGTTTAAGAGTGTGTTGGTCTTTACCTGCGTTCTTTTTTTCTCCCATTCTAGTAAATTGTCCAGTGTAACTTTTTTTTTTTTTAACCCATCACTGCTGGTTAAGTTTCAAATGTTAACCCTGGGACTGGGTGATCAGTACAGATCTTAAGTCCAATGGAAGTTTTATAGCTTTTGAGCTACAATCTCAAAAGCACAATTTCCCTCTGCTCTGTGTATAGGTTAGTAATTAGTAAATGCACAATAGTGGTGTTACATCTTACAAGATTTAAAGCTTTACTATTGTTTATGTGCACTGCTACCGTGTTGGAATGTGAAGTTGGGGTCTGGTGGGTAATCTGAGTTGAGGAGGCATTCCAGTGGAAGATTCCGACTCAGAACTCGGGATTTCTGACTTTCAACTGAAAACGGAATACAGCAAGAACCTTTTCATATTACTTGATTTAACAAAACACAAAATGTCAGTAACATTTACAACAGGCACATGTCATAGAAAACAGTATTTCTTGGTACAGTGATGTGATTCAATCTGTTATTTACACAGTATTCCACAAACAAGGGAAGAATAGTGTTTATTGCTGAGATTAACAACTGTAGGAGATTAATATCCGTCTGGAGGACCTGGTTTACTTTTTTGGCTCTGTCTAGATCAAAGAGTTCTTCTTTTGCCTTGTGTGGATTCCGCACACTTTTTCATTGTCATTCTATTTAAATGCTTTTATTAAAGAAAGGGCTTGATGGAGGCTTTCATAGGACTGTATTACATCTCTGCACATGCCTCTTGTCTTTTTAAGCAGTAGCCAAAATGTGTAAATACTGGCCAAGTTACGCTATGAATAACACCTACTTGGCCTGCAGCATTAGATGGGAAGAGGTATGTGATCCCAACAAGAGACAGAGGCAAGCTTTGGAT
Organism: Aulonocara sp. 'chitande type north' Nkhata Bay; assembly: GCF_057382095.1. Lineage (NCBI taxonomy): Eukaryota > Metazoa > Chordata > Actinopteri > Cichliformes > Cichlidae > Aulonocara > Aulonocara sp. 'chitande type north' Nkhata Bay. The sequence goes on along the minus strand of NC_141350.1, from coordinate 23,627,223 downwards.
AGACTCAATTCATTATCATGTAACATAAGTGACCTTCATCATTTGTACTTCATGATCTTACTGTATAAAAATTACTCGAGCTGACAGCCTGCATGACTTTATAGTGGTGCCATTTAGGTTATCACAAAGCACTTAATCCTGTGTGATAAAGTGCTGTGATAACAGACTGTTAAAAGTGCTGCACTTCACTAAGATTATAGTCCTTGGTTAGTATCTACAATGTCAAAAAATAATGACAAAATGCCTTCTGCAAGTTCCAAACTAGAAGTGATATATTTGGTATGCTGTGTCAAAAAACTATTTGAGTATTTTAGCTTCACAAATGTCAGTAAATGTTTTGTATTGTAAGTTTGTAAATTGAATATCTTAGGATTTTGGTTGGAGAAACGAGCAGTTTGAAGACATAGAATTAGATTTTAAGGCACATTTTACTTAAAATACATAGCTCTATGTATTTGTTAGGAAAAGTTCCACAGCAGGCCTTACATGCTCACTGCAGCAGGACCACAATATCAGGAAGTCAAATTATCTTTAGTAACTGACTTTGTCGTGGTGACGGACTGCCCTGTATCACACTAATTTGAGTGTAGCCCAGATAACACTTCCAGTGTTTGGCCATCATGACCTCCTTCTAGACAGAAGGCTCTTCCATTCCAAGGCTATGCTAAGCATAGCCTACACTTAAGCTCAACTTGCCTCAAAATAGATTCCTGACTGGCCGCAGCACTCCTGGAAGACCTCAGTTATCTATATCACAACCTCAGGAGTCAGCACATTTCTGCCAGATGCATCTGCACCGATGCAAAGAGCCTTGTGCTGTGCAGTCTGCATGCACCACATGTCAACATGTTTTTTTTTTTTTGTTTTTTTTTTAAACAAGAACCGGATTTCCCAAATTCTCCTTCTCCTCCTCCATTATACAGCATAAAAATTAGATGGTTACACAGAATAAATTGGATGTAATCATAGAGTAGCTTACATGCAAACCACACCCTTAGAAAAATGTTATTGGCTCAGTTGTTGGCACTGTCTTGCTCTGGCGCACTTTGCATTGCTCCTTTTTTTCCCCCCTAGGTAGTTTTCTTTCCCAGTCCTTTAATTTTACCAGCAGTGTACCACTGCTTGATATGTATGCCTTTTCCTGTTCACTGTACAGATCTGTCCAGTTAAGGACTCAGCCAAAAATGAATGAAGTCTAAATGTAGAACAGAAGCCACAAATAGGATGTGGATGTAACTTAACTTCTATCATCCAACTGCCTGCATAATCACAAATAGGACTCAGACGGTCACAAATAGCTCTGTTTGCATAGCAAGCTGCCACCTTATTTATGTCAAGAGACTCTCTATAGTTAATGGGGACAGATGTTTTTTCTATGAAGTGATCTGTTTTTATTTGTGAATCAGATTTTGTTTTAAGGTTATGTTGAAATGTATAGATGTTGCTGTGCTGATATGGAAGATGCATGTTTAGCTTGCAGTCACCACGTTAGGGACCCATGACTATGTTAGCACTGGAATCCATTCATCTGGCACTTCATGTTTGTTTGTTTTTTCTCTAATCTAAAAAGTGTGACGCATGTTTTAATATTATAGTTAGAGAGACATTAAGGATGGTGATTTTCAGTTTTACTTCACTTTACATGTCAGCTTAGCAGGGGTGTTTTTTTTTTTTGTTTGTTTTTTTTACCTAAACCAAAGTGAGGTTTGTGTATTCCACCACAGTAATGTGATGGCATTGAATTTGGGTCGCAGTGTTATCTTTGGTTACAACACTGCAACTGAAGATAGGGTTATTTGCCCTTAACGTACAATACCACATTTGGTGAAAGCCAAACATGACACATATTAGCTTATCAAAGACCTCATACCGTCTGTGGTGAAGGAGTGGTAATTTGGTCTCGTTTTGGAGCCACTAGACATGGACACTTAGTCTCTGAACTCTGCTTTATACCTATAACTACTGACAGTTATTGATGAGAATTGGCTCATGCAACAGGACAGTGATCCTACACACAGCAAATCTATAACAGAATCGCTGAAAAAGAAAGGAATGAGGGTGTTGCAATGGTCCAAAGGTACATTATCAATCGTTGTTCAGCTTTGGATTGGATAGTCTTTATTTTCGCTGGAAGCAATTTTGATAACAAACTGTCATCAGCTATGCTAGTACATACCACAAATAGTTGCCTTTGAAGCAAAATACATGATACTCGAATGAGTATTTGTTGAAAAATAACCGTTAGCTTTATACATTTTCATTAAATCCTTTGAGGATGTCATTATGTACCCTTACCCTATCCTATCTGATTAATCGCAAAAAAATGCATCAGCAGATGAAAATGCAAAACAAAAAACGGAAAAACTGAAATTCTAGCTGTTATGATATCTAATTGCTGGAGGAGTAGTGGCTCACCTCTGCATCACATCTTCAATTTGGATGAGGAGTAGCAGGCAGTTACTTGAACAATAAAACAGCTTCTTTGCTTGTCAAACACCCCTCCTGTGTTTAGATGTCTTGCACCTAAAGTGCAGCCTTGGATTAAATCCTGCTGAAGGCACCAAAGTGCAAATGAAGTTCCACCACCTGCTGGCATCATATGGCAGCTGTTTGACTCAATCTGCATATTCATGAGGTGTTAGTCTTTCACTTTTTTTTGCTGCAGATTTAAACACTAAACGTGGACAATGCCTTTGTTAAATCTTTCTGTGTTGATTGGTCACCCACTGTGAAATAAAGTCTTGTATTTGAGAGCTGTAAATAGTTAAGTGCAGAGTCAAAGTGCCTTCCACTCTGTATTGAATGGTGTGTTTACCTAACCTGTTATCTTCTATCTGGCCTGAAAACTGCAGATGGTGGCTGGCTGTAACACACACAGTTTTTAGGGCTAGCCTTTGTGTCGCTGACCCATGTTTGACACAGAAATGAGATTCCTATGTCAACAACACATGGTTCAGTGACACTGCAGTCTAGGCCTAACTCTGCCTCTATCACAGAGGAGTGTGCTATCTCAGGGTACATTTTCTCCTTATTTTGTTGGTTAATTGGGGGTAAAACATTTTTAATCACAAGTTTTTGTTTAACAAAAAATACAAAAAAATTATTGTGTGTTTAAACCTGTTTTAACAGACTCGTATTAAAATAATGTGATGTGTAGAATCCTTGTCTGCTTTCCCTGTATGCTGATATGTTGTCAGTACAAACAATGGCAACAATAACATGGGCCTGGATTCTGGAGCATGGACCTTAGATTCCATATTTAATATTTAATTAGCGTAATTTCGTCTTCTGATTGTAAGTTATCTTTTTTAGAATCTGTTATGAGATGTTTGCGGTCATTACTTAACCAGACCCACATTAATGATGTCAGAGTTTATTTGCTGTGTGTGATGATCCACATTGAATTAGACACCTCGTATTAGATTCAGCATGTCTGTTGTGTCAGTGTTTCCAGTCCTGAAAAGGATGACTCATTCAAAGCAACACCGGAATATCTACAAATAAAGCCTGACAACCAGATTAGAAGAAGAGGCTTTAAAATTACTCCTGTGCCATCATTTTTTTTTTTTTTAATTAAAGCAGTAATTAAAAGGGAACATTTCTCTGGCTATGCTCTCACCACATATAGTTTGACACATTTTGCACTTCAGTAAGATCTGTCGTGGTAGGTGTGAATGGAGCAATTCAAAAGTATCAGCAGAGAGGAGAGGTGACTGAAGATTTTGTGCCTTGGCCCTTGGACCAGTGATTAGTTTTTGGAAAATCTGTGTTATGCTAGATGCCGGTGATGTGTATAACATAATTCTCCATAATCTTTGGCTAACTTTGGCTAAAATTTGCTGGAAATTCACTGAAATTAGTCTAAAGGTTGTTAGATGGAACTGAGAGTTAAATTACTTTACAATATATTTAACCATTGCAATTCCCTAGCTGAGGCCTTCTGTTTCCTAACCTTTCCCTCTGGTTACGATGGGGCAGTCTGCTGTCTGACCCTTGACCTGCAGGAAGCAGCAAAGTTGTTATCAGCATGCCACAGGGATTTGGCATGCCCTCATTTGTTTTCATAAGCACGGTTTCTGAAAAATGAGTGGGATATCAACACATATCCAAAACCTTATTAGAGGAATCATGATAATAAAGGAAAATTGGGAGCAGGGCAAGGTCAGATTTCACACGTCACGCAGACTGTAAACCAGTCAATGTGCCCCGACAGAGGCATGGGCGTGTGCCTTGTTTTTGCAAGTGCTGACCTTGTGCAAAGTATGTGGTGAATTTGTTTTTTCTTGCTTTACAGCATGCTTAAAAGTGTATCAACACAAGCCAGCAGCTTCATTATAAATATCGTAAACATTTCAAAATTAGATCAGTTGTATGTTTTGTGAATCACTATGGCAAAGAGCTTTATATTTTTTATTCCTCATAGTCCTAAGATGGCATTTGCAGCAGTTGGTATCAAAAGCATTGTTTGTGTATGTTTGTGCATTTATCTATAATTTCAGTCCAGAATCAATCCAATTCTATCTTTTTATTAAAGTTTTTAGCATTTGTGCAAAAGATTTGTGAAGCTGGAAGCTGGGGTGTGATCATTCTCATGCCCAGTCTCTTTTACCTGTTCCAGGATTAAGTTGCACCATGAGGTGAGAAGTCTGTTGCCAAAATAAGCTTTGTTTATGTTGAAGTGATTAGGAAAAAATTAAGGGCTTTTCCACGGGTTGTGAGAACCTTGCCCTTCCTTTAGGGTTTGTGCAGCCCTACCTCTAAATAAACAATGTGAAAAAAGTTGGATGTGCACTTACTCTTTATTGGAATTCATATGATCATTTCAGTATCAAACAAATATTGAGATGTGCGCATATTAGCATCTCTTTCTTCTCTTTGAATAGATCTGTGATCCTAAATAACCAAATATTGAAATGAAGAAACTAATTTGTTTTCATTAGAAGAGATCAAAAGCTCAGATACTAAGCGTTTGGTGTTTGTTAAAATTGTCTTACATTGTGATTTAATCTTTCTTCTGTAAGTGTTTCTTATGCCTGATTTTATTGTGATGGCAAGTTTCATTTATCTGTAAAAATTCCTTCCTTTCCTAAATTGAGAAATGTGTTTTACTGATTACCAAAGCTATTAGTACTTAAACTGAATCTAGAAAAGATGTACGTAGAGGTGTGAAAAACTTGTTTCAAATTGTTATATTGAATGTTCATTTGCTCTGACTGATATGTAACCGGTCTGTATAAGAATACATTTATGTAGAGTTTGTAAATATTTTTTTATGTGTGCAAGTATCAGTGAAGCACATGGTACTAAGATAAACCTGGTAGTACTTTACCTGTTTGAACTACATCACAGTGGATTGTATTGGAAATAGTTGGGCCTTTTTTATAGTATGTCTGTATAGTGTGTGTGGGTATGACTTTGGAAACATGGTGGAGGACAAGGGAGTCCTCCACCATGGGACTCTTCAAAAAACGTTACAATTATCGTACTACTGTAGTACGATAATTGTAACGCTTTTTGAAAAATGAAAATTCCTTATTTTATTATTTTCTGTTTTTATCCTCATAAACATATTTAGATAAAATGTAGGAGTCAGGCCAGTAAATTTAAACAGAAGCCAGCCTTTTGTCTCAACTTAGCTTTGGGCTAATTCATGCATCACACCATAATAAAATACACTTAATTTCCCATCAGCAACTCCTTGTGGAATTAATGCTTTCTTACTTTGGGCTTGGCTGAGTTTTAAAAGTTGAAATAGGGAAAATGATCCCAGTGGTCGGTAGACTGGTATTTCTCATGCTTGGGCTACAGTGGTGAGGATGAATAGGACTTAACTAATGTGTCACAAAATCAAGAAAACTCAAATGTACCAATTTGTAATTTCTTAATATCTTTCTAAAAATAATTTTTTGCTTTTCTAGTTTTACCCCTTTCAGTGTAACAGTACATTTTAAATGTATTTGGTAGCATTAAAGATAAAAATGTATATTTTAGTATGAAAAATATAATTCCATTTAAAGAGCTTGCATATACTGGTGGATTAACAATTACAGGTATGTATGTATGTATGTATGTATAATTTTTTTTTTTTTTTTTTTTTTTTAAATTAACAGTACTGTTAAATTAGGGCAGTTGTGTCATAAACCTTATATTTGGTGGTGGCCTAATAAATTTCTTGAGCACTGTAGACGGAGAAAATATTCTTGCCTAATTTCTTGGGCCGGTAGCAATTTAACCTCATCCTCAAGTCTTTGATGACTGCCACGAGATGCTGAGTCTCTTTCTGTTGCCCCTCCTCCTGGCATCTTTCGGTCGACCAGACCAGCATTATATCCTGCTGTGATCGGATTATGACTTTAATTCTTTGCCTCTATTACTGGTCACCATGGCAACCCCCACCACCCACCAGCCCTTTATTGTCATGCGTAGTCCAGAATGTATATGTGTGTGTGAGTGTGTGTATATATATAAAAATAACATTGCTAGTGATGGATTTGTGTCTTGCTGTAAGATGTCAAAAATTTATTTATATATATATATAAAATTTTTTATTTTTTTTCCCCCTCCTCTCTGGCCTAGTATTATGTCTAAAGTAGATGCTGCTCTCAGCTCTTTGTCTGGTGCTGTAGGTGGTCCCGTCAGGCTGAATGGGCAGAGCATGAAAGCACTTCTGGAGTTTTTTGATGGTAAAAATGCACTTTCTCATTGTACTGTGGGACTCTTTAAAACGATTCTCCAAATAGAAGCTGCCCAGGACCTTTTTCAAGCATTTATCGTGCATTGTTACGGTAGTTTTCTTTAAATGCTTTGTTTGGTTACCACCTCCTTCATTTGAGGTGGTAAGCCAACATGCCTACAGTAGGCATAAAGTGAAAAAGATGGAATGTAACATCCACTGCTGCCTACCAATGTCTCATTTCTGCAGTGAAGTCTCTCTCGCAGGTTTTTAATTTTGGTGAAGGCCAGATATAATTGCTGCTCCAGCTGCGTTAAAAATATCTTTAAATATGTAGTCAGCCTCTCAATTTCCCTGCACAAACCAGCAGAGCTTTAGCTTTAATCCCTGTACTGCAGAGTTGATTACTTGCATGTAAGTGTAATAATATGCAACCTCTGCCAGCATGCAGCATGTTTACACGGAGAAAATGCTTGTAGCTAACTCAAATGGTAAGATTTAATTGATAACAACGTCATTGTGGATTGGTTCATTTGTTTAGCTGTCCATGTGCAAAAAGTTAGGCCTACACAGGTTTTCAGCATCATCATCTTTTAGTTTACACACAATATAGAAACGGTTAACTGATGAACTTTAAAATTGCTGGTAGGCTTTTTGAATTGTACAAAATATCTGGTTTGGTAAGAGCTTCACCATGAAACCCTTTTCTATAAAGTAGAAGGAAAGTAACATAAATCTGCACAAGCACGAAACAAAGAGCTTTACACACATCTCCACCTAAAGCAAGACAATGCATGAAAGGTAGTGTATTTGCAGATTTTGAGAATTACCTGGTTTGTTTTAAATCTTTGGGTTCAGGTGATTTTTGCTATTGTCATAGAAAGGCCTACACACATACAAGTGTATTTCTAAATGACAGCAAAGAGCTTCAAAGGAATTCAATTTGTGTTCCTGTTATTTTCAACTTGCCTGGCTAGTTCTGAGCTTGCTTAGAGAAGGTGGACCCCACCCTGGTGGTGCAGGAGTGATATTTCAGAGCTGATAAAGGAAGCTAATGAAAACTGTCTCAAAGCAATTCAATGTTAAACTAACCAGTGCTTCATTACTCTGTTTACAACCATAAGAAGGCATGTAGCCACCAGCCTGCAGCGGCTGCTTTTCCCAGCCATTCACACAGACATAATTGTCTCCTCTGTGAAGGACATGGAAGCTTTGACGAGCCCAGTTGCAGGTGACATCATCTGAAGCAGCTACGCTGCTGTCCTCAGCAAATCTCCATATAAAATTCTGGCCTGTTCACTCACCCATCTACAACAACCATTGTGAGGGTGTTTTAGTTTTATCTTAGCTTTGACCTTTGTCTGTGTTTGAATTACTAAGGATTACTGTGTTTTTCCTCAAAAACTAAGATGGAGTGTGCATTTGAGAAATAAGATTACTAAAAGGAAATGGGACCATTAAAAAATGACCACTAATCCTTGCATAAAGTTGTGCAGGAATTGCATGAATTTAATACCATTTATCTCATTTAAACTTTTTTTTTCAGACAGCCAAAATTAAAACTTAAGGTTTTGGTGAAAGTGAAATGACTTTGTGGAGTCCTACACAGGCAGACAATTACACATTTATGCACTCCATCCCTCCTTTTAAAGAAAGGTGATATGCAGCACCTTTAATGATTTATTAAGTAGCAGTGAAAATGTGATTTGGTGGCAGTTCCAGGGATTCGGGGTGTGGTAGCAGGTTTGGGCGTGATCCAGTATTCATAGCTGAATGCTGGCAGCGTGTGAATGTGTGGAAGTATAAATGTAATCATTCAGTCATACAGTTCAGTATACGTTAGTGAAGCTGTCTTTCAGGTGGATCCAACTGTCATATTGAAGTCTAATACTTGCCAAATAAACTCATATGATCTAAGAATTTAATCAAACTGTTTGCCAGAGAGAGTGTGATTTGTATGTGATCCTTGAATTAGAATAACTTATAAGGCATACTTTTATGTTTGTGGCTGATCTCAAGCCACATACATAAAACACGTTTAGGTAAAATGACAGTCCCCATCCTGGCCACTGTATTCAAGACAGTGGTCTAGGTGAGTGACATGGCAGCTTCCACAAACCAGTGCCCGCTCCTGTATATTTTTAAAGGATGAATGTGTAATCAGTGCTTAGTGTATATTTATTAGTCCAACATTTTTTTTCTATTAAATATCCTCAGAAATTAATGCAGAAGCATGGTGTGAAAAAGTAAATACAGACTGTGATTCAGTAGCTTGCAGGACCTTTAGCAGCAATAATATGATGTAAATTGCTGTAAGACTATCAGTCTGTTATCTGTGGAGGCCTTTTGGGCCACTCATCTTTATATCTTCAGATCTCAGCTGCAGGCATTCTTTTATGCTCAGCTCTCAAGGTCTATAGTAGTTTAGTTGGGTTTTTAATTGGACCTTTGAAAAACCTTGGTGGTCACCGCAACGATTGGGGGACATGTGACTACAAAATAAGTTCAAATCATCACCCTTCTACCACTGTGCTTGATATGTTGGTGGGTATGAGGTGTTTGTGCTGATGTGCTGTGTTTGGTTTTCTCTAAATGTCCCGCTGTGCATCATGGTCAAACATCTCCACTTTGGTGTCTTTTATCCGAAGGACAAATTTCCAAAAGTCTTGGGGTTTAAGGTGCAACTTTGCAAACTGCAGCTGACTTTTCTCCAAGCAATATTTCCAAAAAAGCAATACTTGTTCAGTCTTTTGTAAATTGTACTCTCTCCAACTTTAACATTTTAAATGTTAACTGAAGTCTGAAGAATCTGATCTGGAGCTCTTGGGTTTTTGGTCATTCTGTGAGCACTGAGCTTATGATGATTTTCCTGGGACACCTCTCCTGAATATTTACCGCTTTTAAATCCTCTTTCTTGCTGCAGAATAATAGACTTCAGATTGGTGGAAATGGCTTTAATAACTATTCCCAGATTTATGGGCAGCAACAGAAACATCTTTAAGATCATTGCTGGTGTCTTGTGATAACATGCAACCGAGTGCTCCACACGAGCAAACTGCCAAAACATCTGCTTTCACAGAAGAGGTCACACTTGCTGATCTCTTGATTAAGTGCGTTTAATGAGAAACAATCTAGAGCTACCCTCTTAACTCCTATTGAAGCAGTAAGGTTAATAAGTTCTTAATGTCAAATTCACCTACACAAAAATAGCACAATCACAGTAATATACTGTATATCTGGGACTATAAGCAGTAAAACAACAAAAAAGTTCTTTTTTTGTTTTAATTACCTGTTATTGCTAAGATGGTGGCTAGTTATTTGTTCTAATACACAAGTTTGAATATAATTCTGAAAAAAAAATTGAACATAACTGTGTATAATATTAATGCTGAAATCCTGATGGCGCAGATGAAATGCAGAGTTAATTTAGGAAATGTCATCAGATTCCCAGGGTATTCAGAGAGACAGGATTACACACCCAATTAGTGAGTTAAATTATCTGCAACAAAGATACCCCCCACCCACCCCGTGTGGCCTTGGAAACATGTAATTGGTTAAATACGGTAAATTTGACACTGAATTTAATCGATTTTCTGACTAGGATTACATATTGTGCATTAAGACAGCAACATGACATGAATACAATAGAGCACGAGCTTTAACTCTGAAAGGTAGCATGGGCTGGTGCACTCTTGCTTACACAGGGTTTGTATTTTGAGCATGGATGACATGCAGCAACACCAGCTTCTGTATCTCAGTTGCTCTTCTGAGGCAGATTTTTAAAAACATATTTACACTTAGGCTAACTGGGACAATTACATATCTGTAGAGTAAATAGGATTTGCAACTTTCAGGCTACATTTCAGTTACTTTCTACGTACTGTGCAGACAAACTGTGCAGTTAAAGCAGAACCTCATAATCTCCTGAAGCCACACACTGCTCCGGCTGCTCCTGCTATGTGGATCCATGACAGTTCTGTTTTAACCGCTTGGGTTTGTGACGTACAATGGATCCTCCTCTACTGCGTCAAATGGTGACCAGAGGAGAAGACAAAGTGCAGCCAAAACTGTCTGCTGAGGCTTTTTTGGTGTTCCCAAAATACCTCTGCACGTCAGTGCACTCTCAGCAGACACACAATGGCACGTGTCACAAAACGGTGAATGTGACACTGATCTGAGGCACCACACTCAGGCTTGACTGTTGTGGACTCTTCCACAAAAACGCTGTTTGGTCTGTGGGTTGTAGAAGGAGCATTTTTCATGCAGCTTATTGAAATTCAGAGTACTCACAGATTTTTTTTAAAAGTCTTTTTTCATGTATTTCAGTGCTATGCACTAGGATCTCAAAAAAATTCTGTGGCTACAAACAAAATCAGTCGCCTGAAAACTGATGCAGTAAGAAATCTGAGAACCTGAGAAGCTTTAATCAAAACAATCAAATGAAAAAGCGTCCCAGCAAGCGAAGCATCTTTTGCCTGTGTACACATCTGTGACCATTTTGTTCATTATTCACCAACATTGCATGACCTTCTTACAGGACATTACCTCTCCTCCCTCGCCTCCATCTGGCCGTGTAATCCTGCAGCCGTGGCGTTGGTGTCAGTGCTGGGATCCACTGTCACACAGGCGGACACAATGGTTGCACTGTAGTCCCTTCACAGTATTGTTTTCCCCCGAACTCAGAGGCACAATAAGGCCCTTATCCACTCAGGACTGGCAAGCCTGCTGTCAGGTGCTTTTCTCCCAAGCTTGTTCGTGAGCTGAACCCATGAAGAGAATTTGTCTAAAGAACCGCTTGGAAAAAGTGTCTCTTTTGGTCCATATTGAACATGCGCAGAACATAGACTGAAATTACTTGGGTTTTTTTATGTTGTAGAAGCTGAAACCTTACATAAGAACATCAGATTCTGACTGATAAGCCCAGAAATTATTTAGTGAAAAATATGAGCATGTTAAAAGGAGACGTCTGGTAGAGCCTTACTCATATAATGTGAAACGTGTGTATATATATGAAACATAAACAGGTTTGCCAAACATTTCAACTTTCATTTCTCATGTATTTATTTACTCTTGCAGTTGAAGAGCATTTCCCTTAAACCTTCTTCTTTTCTTTTTACATTTTTATTATCAGCCAGTAAAAAGTTGTCTGAAATGGAAAAATGGCAAACATATCAGATTTAGGGATCACATTTGGAGGGTTGTCTTTAATCCTATTTTCATCTATCTATCATTTATCCAGCCATTTTCAGCAGCTGGATAGTGTAGTGGTAAGACTGCACACCTTTGGGGTGGGCACCCCCCCCCCCCCCCCCCCCCCCCCCCCAGTATCCAGTAAGGGTCCTGGCTAGACCCCCATGTTAAAAACCAAACCCTGGAATGGCGTGGCCACGTCTGCAGCCTGTCCACAGCTCGGACACAAAACATTTCACTGCATGTTGTATGTGTGTGTAATCATTGTGTATGTGACGAATAAAGCTTGGTTGTTGTTGTTTTTAATTCATAATTATAGTTATTTTTTTCAGTAAAATAGCCCTATTTCTTAGAATTGTCTCAAAACCAATGGAAGAAAGTTTCTCCAAGATTAGATGGTCAAGATCAGTACTTATTCTATGTTGGGCTGTAAGTAACAGTTTCCCACTACGATGGTTTAAAAGAGAAATTCCTCTCTCGCCCTGCGAGGCGGTTTTTATCCTTCAAGCTCGGGTCCTCTAACCAGAGGCCTCGGAGCTTGAGGGTCCTGTGCAGTATCTTTGCGATTCCTAGAACTGCCACTTGCCCTGCTCAGGTCCTCCACTGCACCGAGGGCTCCGAATACCGCTTGGACCACGGTTGCCTTCACCTTCCACATCTTGAGTTCTTCTCTCAGCCCTTGACATTTCTTGAGCTTCTCCTGTTCGTTCTTCTTGATGTTGCTGTCATTCGGTATAGCTTCTTTGCTTAGCATTTTAACAGCGCCCTGTTATCAATCAACCGACCTGCCTGCCTACATACCAAACTGACTGACTGACCAACCATTAAATAAGTGCTGCCGTTTGTGTTTGTCCTTGAATTCACGCCCTCTGTGGATATGTGGTGTGTGTGCTGTACTGTTCTTTCAACAAAGAAAGAAATGCTCATTTTAAATGCACAATGAGCACACACAGTGCTACTGTCTACCTTGTCTTACTCCTCCACACTCTCATTACTCTAGTTGATCCCTGCCAGATTTCAGTTGGCCAAAACCACAGCAGTTCTGTCATGCGCTCACACAGACACACTAAAGCACAGATTCACCCAGCTGGCATATTTTACAGATCAAAATACTGGGTCACAATAGGATCCAGAGTGTTGACCCTGTCCCTGCAGATCCACACATCTATCGCTGATGTGATTATGTTTAATCCACTATGTCCCTGTGATCTACCTATTGAAAAAGAACAACGTGTGGCTTGTGCACAGATTTAAGATGAATTTTGGTTAAGATGAACAGTTTGAACCACAGCTTTTGCATGCCTTTTTTTAATGTCATGCAGATGTGTGTTGTTAATGAGAAGGTGCCATAATATCCCTGTACAGCACTTTGATCTTCTGTTTACTTTCTTGTGTAGCATGATTGTGCTAACCTATACAGAAGTGCAGAACTAATTACTCTCTTCAACCTCAAGTGGTCTTGGCAGATGGCTGCCCTGAGGCTGGTTCTGCATAAAGGAGAGATGGTTTTCTGGAGACATCTCTCCTTCTGGAGATTTGTGATGAATGTTTTTCTAATTGGTCATATTACAGTGACCTGCAACCCAGGTGAGACATGGTGCTGAAAGAATCCTGGCCTAGAAGGGTCAGAATTTGTGTGACGATGTAATGCATCCCTTTCACATTTCTGATGGCTTTTTTTTTCTCTTTGTATTAACTGAAAGGAGCATTTTGCCCGAGTCATATAGAACTTTTAGCACTATTGTACACAGAAACAAGGAAACCTGGCAGAGCCTAATCACTGTTTCTGGATTTTCTGCAGGATTCGTCCTCAGCTGGCCAGGGAGAAGATTGAGGGATGTCACATCTGTACGTATGTGATGCCTGGAGAGCCTCAGGTGATCCTGGGGAAAGACAAGGCCTTCACCTATGACTTTGTGTTTGACATGGACTCGCAGCAGGAGACCATCTACGGTACCTGCACAGAGAAGCTGATCGAAGGCTGTTTCGAGGGCTACAATGCCACTGTGTTTGCATATGGACAGGCAAGTCTTTGTCCTTGGTGTCAAAACTGCAGCACTGCTGGTGTCCCTGGTCTTTTATGCACAATACTCTCTTGTTAACTAATATATTTGGCTGTTAAAATCTGCATTTGAAATCATGTGAGCTCCTCTGACCCTCTTTATCTGACTTATAATCTTGCAAGTTGATACTCAGAAAAAAAAAAAGGCCTGTTTCCACTGCTCAAAAACTGATTTGTGCTCATTTGTGCATCTGCATCATAACTGGAAAAAGTGCAGTAAAATAGACATTTTTCTATGATTTGCAGTTAAAAAAAAAATCTTATTCATCTTATACTGGTTCTTTACGTTGGTCTTTTTATTTAAAGATTTGGCCATGTTTACTGTTTACATTCATCACAAATGACAAACTAAGAAAAAGAAAAGCAGAATATTTCCATTGCATTGAGTATTTGCCACTGATGTTTACATAATCACTGCCAGCGATACTGCCATTATAAAGCTTTGTAAGGTATTGATAACTTTGTTTTATTCCTTAGCCATAAAAGGCTGATGGGGGTATTGTTGTCACCCCGCTGGCAGGCGGGTGGCGGGGACACCCAAATTTGCAAAGTGCAATAACTGGAGAATCTGCGAATATGGGATTTTGAAATTGATACCATAGGAGCATCTGCTAAAAGTGTTGGACAAGATTAAATCCCAGTGGCCTTGACAACAAGGTCAAATATCAAGTTTTCTGAAAATCTTGTGAATGCAATAAAACGAGAACATGGTGACGAAGGATTTTGAAATTGATGCCATGGGTATATGTGCTAGGAGGCTGAGTGGTAGCACCGACGGCAACCAGTTGCATCGTCAGCTGTAAAATCAAACACTGAAAAAAAATTAGTGGTGATGGCTATGTATTCTTGTCGTTAGATTTCTTGGTACTTTGTGGATAGATTTAACCCGAAAAGTCACAATTTGGCTAGTTACTTTTTAACAAAGGAAGCTTTACGCACAATAAATTGAAATTTTGTAGACAAAGCTTGATGTTTTGATGTTGTTTTTTTTCCTTGTCTTTTTAAACGGTTACATAAAGCACAATCATTTTTAACTTTGTGCCAAATATTTGTTGTCTACCTCAAAACCTTTCAGATATTAGATTGTTGTTGGACTTTTTATTTTAACATGCTGGGGTTGGTGAAATTGTTTTTGTAAATTTTTACTGTTTTAAAAATTTTTTAAATTTTACCTGAAGTAAGTAGTTCTCACTTTCACTCATTTTCAATATCATGTTTAATTAATACTAAAAACGAGTTCCAGCCTTTTAAAAATGTTTTTCTTTTTCAGCATTTCCATTACATGGAAATAACCTGTAGTTTCTGGTCCCCCTTCATCCCCCCTACAACTCGGGTTTCTTTAGCAGCAGAGCTCCTGCTGCATACGATTCAGTAGAGAAGTGAAGCGCACACACCTTGTAGACAGATATACATCTTTAATGTGTGTCCATATTAACCTGGATCTCCCTAGTAACAGCTTCTCTCAATGTTGGCCTACTTCTCAAAGCACATCCACACATTAAGCGCACACAGCGGTTGGTTTGTCCCAGATCAGATCTGCTTGCCTCTTAGGCTTTAGAGGCACTAATCTAGATTTAGACCGACCCACTCGGCTGCATCACAAGAACTCAGCTAGACTGGGTTACAGAAATAAACAGACGGCATTGATGTTGAGGAAAGAGAATAAATCAGTGATATTTAAAGCACTTTTGAATCTTCAGTGCCCTGGCTTAGTTTTAAGAAACTGTGTGAAATACAGCAGAATGTTTTATGTTTTTGTCAGTAGGATTGTAAAACTCACTGAGCAAATGCAGCCACAAGATGGCACTTTTCAGAGTTGCAAAGTTTACCTGGACTAGAACCTGCTTCATTTATAGCTCCAATGTAAATACACTGCTCATTTTGTAGTGTAAAACGTAATGGATTTTTTCCAGTGCTTTCAGAATTAGTTAACAGACACTGTGCAAACTGAGCTCTGCTAACACTGAATCTTTGCAAGCATCTACAGAGGCACCATGCTAATGCAAAGCCAAAAAGGTTTCTATTGTTAACTGATAATTATGCTGCAGTGCAATTCAGGTCATTTTACAGAGTGACAGGTTACTTTAAATAAAGAACTGAGTAATGTGTAATACATTAGTTTTTGAGGGCCATCCTTACCATGGTTACCACTTATGATGATTTGGTCCTCAGAGGTTTAAAAATATGAACAGAGCAAGATTTCTTTTCTTATTTGTTTTTGTTTTTTCGAGTTTCTTTTTTTTTTTTCTTTTTTTTCATTGGGATCATCCATTATCGATGCTCACACTTGAATATTTAATGTTAATTTCAGCATTCTGGTAAATGTCCAGAAAGAGGAAACACCAGTGGAAAACATGACATGTGCACAAAAAAGCTCCCTACTGTTTAAAGAAATCAGCCAAAGTGCTCTGTGAGCTCAAAGTAAAAACTGCTAAACAGATATGTGAAGTTAACAGTTATTGGAGATGCTTTACTTCTGCTTTACTAAGTAGCAAGTAGTAACAGCTCTTTATCACACAACATAATACGTTACTACTAGCAGTACAGAAGGAAAATGAAACTGATCGCAGCTGACAGCTTTACAAGTTTAAAACAGGCCACACTGTAATAAAATAAAAGCGATAAATCAGTCTAGTAAAAATGTTTCTCAGAACTAAAAGTTCTGCAAATTTTGACGTTTGAAAGCTTTCCGTGGTCATCAGGAAGGCCAGTCTGAATGCCATGTGTGCGGTTATTATATTTATTCTTCCCTTTCCATCCAGACTGGTTCAGGGAAGACGTACACCATGGGGACTGGCTTCGATGTCAACATAGCAGACGAAGAGCTGGGTATCATCCCCCGTGCTGTCCACCACCTCTTCAAGGGCATTGAAGAGCGCCGGCGGACTGCCCAGGAGCAGGGACGTCCTGTACCAGAGTTTAAAATCAACGCACAGTTCCTCGAGGTACACACCCACTTTCCAGCTTTTTTTTTTTTTTTTTAACCTGTTTTTTGTTGTTGTCAAAATTTAACCCAGTAAATGAAAACACACATTTCTTAAACTTTCCAGTGTCATGGGTCAGGCTAATATTGTTGACACCGCTGGTTTAACAGGCTTTGACATGGTGCTCAGTCATTTGAAAATATCCACACTACCACTGCAGCAGCTGTCGTCGGTGGGATTAGGAGGTGTTATGGGGCAGGTTGGGGGTGATAGAAGGTCTGTCTCTGGATAGAGAGAGTTAATAGGGATGATGTGACTTGACAGTTGTGCTAGGCCATCAGGCTCATCTTGAGCTGGGGAGGCAGTATAATGGTGATGGTCACACATGGCAAATAAGATGTCGTTTTAGATCTAAGGCTTCAAAAGTTACTAGATGGTGCAGATTACCTTAAAACTACTGGTAGCTGCTTTAAGTTTAACAAAAAAGAGAGAGAATGAAAGCTCCAAGCTGTTTGGCAGTGGATGAGATGTCTATATATCATTTAGACCCAATATTGTGAAACGTATACTGCTTTTTTTCTCAGTCGTTTAGTGGTTCAAGAGATATTTTCTAAAAACGTTTTAATATGTAGCTAATGAAACGCTCTGTTTTACTGCCATAATCAAAATGAGAGCAGAGTTGATTTAAAATAGCTGATTCTGTTATTTGACTCACCTTCAGTGATCACAGTGTGCTAAAAGCAGTGACCTTAATGAGCAGTGAGTCTTTCACTGTACACTCATTGCTTTCACCTCTCAGGGCTGTTTACTGTACGGGCTGCTGTAACTTATTGTTTGGCCTGTACACAGTATGAAAGACATAACACCCACTGGCATTTTTGCAATTTGTAAGTTATTCAACTTTTCCGTTCTGATTTTTACATAATGAGACGCTTGATCTCAGAATCTCTTCAAGAGATCTGAGAACAGCAAACATTGATAATAATATAGGGTAGTAGACAGAAACGACACAGCAATCACAGAATAATCTTTTGTTCCTACTAGTTTGAAATATTTTCTTGCGTCTTCCTGCAGCTTTACAACGAGGAAGTTCTGGACCTCTTTGACTCAACTCGAGACATGAAGCAGAAATCTCACATTAAGATCCATGAAGATGCCAACGGTGGAATCTACACAGTGGGAGTGACCACACGGACGGTGTCCTCCGAGGCTGAGGTAACACAGATTATGTGTTGCACTGTTATGCAGGTGTTCAGCGCGACATCATTGATTTCCCTTTAAGCATCAGTTTATTCTAAAACAAAACATCCCCAAGACAAAATGTGTGTAGGTTGGTATCAAAGATTTACTCAGTACTCTTGGGTATAAACCTTTGCACTGCTACAAGCGTTACTGGAGTAAAGCTTCATATATTCAGTATAAATATATTTTTAGCACTGCACTTTGTTTTGTGACTTTGCTGTTGTTTTTTGCACCAAATGTTTCAAAGTGGGTTCAACCATTGTATTAATATTTAATGCTCTGCCTGACTCTGTAGATGATGCAGTGCCTGAAACTGGGGGCTCTGTCTCGCACCACAGCCAGCACTCAGATGAACGTCCAAAGCTCCCGATCTCATGCCATCTTCACCATCCACCTGTGCCAAGTCCGCGTCTGTGCCTCTGACAATGTACGTCAATAAATCACTGCAAATCATGTCTGTTAGATCTTATCAATAATATCATTTCTTTCCTTTTTTTTTTCTCCTTTTTATTATCAATGATTGTTGGGGGTAAAAAAATCTGTGTGTACATGCTGCTGTCACTGAGTGCATTTACATGCATGATTTTTACACAGCAAGAAAATGACACTGATAATCGAGTCACCAACGGTAACTCTGAGATGGACGAGTATGAGACACTGACGGCCAAGTTTCACTTTGTGGACTTGGCCGGTTCGGAGCGGCTGAAAAGAACCGGAGCGACGGGTGATCGAGCCAAAGAGGGCATCTCCATTAACTGTGGACTGGTGAGTCTGCCTGTTCTTGCACCAGGATTTGTGAGGCAGCAAAGACTTCAAAGTCTAATGATATACTGCCATCTGGTGGCAGACTTTACAAATATACTTAAATTCAAAAATGAATGAATTATGAAGTATTTCCAGCTGAACAAAGTCAGCACAGTTAGAGTGACCAGGGATCCCACGTTGTTCCACACAAACATGCTGTTTCTGGGATGTGGCCACCCAAATCGCAACTAAAAAAAAGTAGTGCTAAAAGTGTTAACTGTAACTCTACAAATGGACTGATAGCAAATTGTTGCCTCTCTATGACATCCTGTCTCCCTTTGTCTCCTGTCTTTTTGACCAGCTCGCCCTGGGGAATGTAATCAGTGCTCTGGGTGACCGGAGCAAGCGGGCCTCACATGTGCCTTACAGAGACTCCAAACTCACCCGACTCCTGCAGGACTCATTAGGAGGAAACAGGTCAGAGGACCACAGATTTGAGCTTTTTCCTCATAAAAACATTTTGTCTTGATTTGTTTCTGATACGGCAACGATTTCAACCGAATATCATCAAACAACAGTATAAGATGATGAGAACCAGTGCTGTTACAGTATATTTAATTAAAACTGAACTAAAAGTAGATGTGGGGGAAAAGCAATTAAAATAAAAGCTAGACTTGTTTAAAAGAATTGAAACTACCTGGAACAATTTTGAGAACTTGGAAATAAAAATAAAGATATAGAGAAAATATCATTAGTTTTAGTGTTTGTTAGTTTGGAAAAAAAATTCTTAGAGCTTGCCTGAGTCAGTGATGAACGTGTGCATGCAATAATGATTAAAGCCACTAAAAACTAACACTGAAACAAATAAAAACTAAACTAAAACAAGATAATCCACCATGGAAACTAACTAAAACTAAATTGAAGATGAAAAGTCAAAATGGAAAAAAACCCACCCCAGCTAATTAGATGGATACAAAACTGTTAACTGTGGGAGATGCCTGGGTGTGGATACCCACACACTAGATTTTTCTGCATAATTTCCTTCTCTGACCTCACCAAACAATTTCCATTAGTGAGAACATCTCAAACATTTTATCTCTTATGTTAATGTAAGAAATAACTACTAGGTGCAGTGTCCCACAGTGTCATAATTCCAATACTGTGTGGAGATCATGTGTGAAAATAAATTATGAAATGTCACTTTCTTCTTTCTCAGCCAAACAGTGATGATTGCATGCATCAGTCCATCTGACCGTGACTTCATGGAAACTTTGAACACATTAAAGTACGCGAACAGAGCGCGGAACATCAAGAACAAGGTGATGGTGAACCAGGACAAGGCCAGCCAGCAGATCAGCGCTCTGAGGACGGAAATAGCTCGACTGCAGATGGAGCTCATGGAGTACAAGACGGTGAGAAGACGGGAGGAATTTAAAGGACAGGGATGAGCCTTATGTAAAATGGAAGGAGAAAAAACCCACGTGGCATGTCAAAAAAATTAAACTATATTGTTTTTGCCCCCCCTGCAGGGTAAACGTTTGGTGGGTGAGGACGGTGTGGAAAGCTTGAGTGACATGTTCCACGAAAACTCCATGCTGCAGACAGAGAACAGCAACCTGAGGGTGAGGGTGAAGGCCATGCAGGAGACCATCGATGCCCAGCGGGCACGACTCACCCAGCTGCTCAGTGACCAGGCCAACCAGACCCTCGCCCGTGCAGGTATGCATCAAACTTATGAATTAGTTTAAGCAGAGAGTTGTTGGGTTTTTGTTTTTATATTGTGCCGCTCTAGTCAGAGTTAATGCATGATGTGCCTTTTTTCCCTTCATTACTCTTATCATGTTTCTCTTACAGGTGAAGGAGGCACAGAGGAAATTGGAAACATGATTCAGAGTTACATTAAAGAGATTGAAGACCTTCGGTAAACGAATTCCGATTTATTCCCTTGTTCATTTTTGACCTTTTCCTGTATGTTTTCGCCTCCTGTACTCATAAACATTAAGACTACCTCATTCTTTTAACAGTCACTACCCTGAAATGTTTGATGACATGTGAGATCACAGTTCAAGTGTTTTGGTCTGGACTTTTGATCCCAGTCAATATAACACCTGTGAAACCTTCCCAGGATCTCAGTGCGGACCAAACTCCAGAGCTTTTTCTGATCTCAGTCTGGATGAAACTAAACCGTCAATTCTTTTTCTGCAACAAAAACAGACTTGGGATGGTTCAAACATTTAGACTAAATACTAAAATACAGTAGACACGGATAAAATGAAAAGGTAGAGATGAAATTAGCACGGGAGAAGAGAACTTTTTATTGAAATATTTTGTAACGATGTTATAAATAGTAGGCTGGAAAAAATAGAATTAGCCACACTGGTGACACGGTATCTTCAGAGGGGAAAGCAATGTTGTCTGAAACTGCAGCAGTGCACAAACGGTGCACACAGTTGTAATAAAATCATTCTGTTCATTGATTTAAATGGCGATAAAAATACTTCTTTAAACAACCTGTTTAAAAAGATTCAACCTGATTATATGAAATATGAAGTGTTTTAGTGGACTTTCATAATTGGCAATGAGACTGAACATTGTTATTTCGGCTGCTCTCTTTAGGGGGCACCACAGTGGGGTTGAATATCTACAGTGTTAAACACAAGCCTTGTTTTAAGCCTTTAAACACATTTATATTACAGATGAAATTCATTTGTGAGGGACCAAATCTAGAGACACAGTGAAGGCTCTGTATTACAATCTGTCGGTGTCTTGATGCTATCCTCAGGGCAAAACTCCTGGAGAGCGAGGCTGTCAGTGAGAATTTGAGGAAGAATCTGTCCCGTGCCTCCAACCGTCAGTCGTTCTTTGGAGGGTCCAGCTCCTTTTCCTCCACTCTTCTGGCCCCCGAGAAGGAGACTGCTGACATTATCGAACTCGCTAAGAAAGATCTGGAGAAACTGAAGAAACGAGAAAAGAAGAAGAAGAAAAGGTAACTGTGACAGTGAACAGAGCGAAGTTCTTGTTGTTTTTAAATGGTTTTGAGGATTGGCTCTGTTGAATGTTTTACTACAGTCGTGCATATATTTGAGTGAGTTTCATACTGGAATGGCATTTTTATTTATCCTAAACCATTCATAATTTTCCAAAGGCATGATTGCTTTACCCAGAGGTCAGTTTGACTTGTTTCAAAGGTTCGTCTTTGTATATTGGAACGAGGACACTTAAAAGCCACAAATAACTTATTGAATAATTTATAAACATTTGACTTCATTTATACACATAAACACATCAGCTTTATGTTTTCAGTCGTTAGTTCTCTGGTAGTGCTGTACTGTCGCTGCACTGTAAATTTCAGTGCAAGCAAACACAGCAGATTGATCGCAGGCTCAGGTTTTATTTTATTTTTTTAACTCAGAGCTGCCCCGGGGGCACTTTGGGGGCTGAAAGGTGGATTAAAGGTGTGGTTTTCAGTGCAGAGCTTCCTCTGACCAGTCTTCCCTCCATTCTTCCTTTGTTCATCTCTTGCTTCCTTCTCTCGTTTGACCCTTTGACCCTCCCTGAAGACTCCAGCTGCTGTTGGAGGAGAGAGAGAGGGAGGAAAGGGAGGAGGTGGTGGTGGAAGAGGTTGAGGATGCCAGGTTTGTCAGAGCTTCCACCCTCCTGTTGCCATTCCCATGCTTCCCCATAATTCAGCACTTTATTTTAATTTTATTGTTTATGTTTGGGCAGGTATTTCCCTGCTCTGACGTGAAACATACTACTGTCAAAGCACATCACCTCCCTGAAACACAGTTTTGCCACTTAATAAGCTTTAATCTCCTATTTTCAAACAATCTAAGGCTGGATGACAAAAAATCTGTATTAATCTTTTATTTTCTTTTTGATCACTTTACCCGGGTGTTTTTTGTGTGAAATGCTACCTTAGCATTGCTAGCCCCCCGAGTTTGGATAAAATATTTATCCAACAGATCTGCTTCATGGATTTGGTTAAAACATTTATTTTTCGTACTGCATTTTCCTTCCATGCTTCTTTACTTTGCCAGTTTTGACCAGCCTGATGAGATGCCTCCCTTCTTTTGTTTAAAAATACTGTCTTTTGCACAATCAAGCTTATAAAATTGGAGCAATCCCAACTTATATTTTGTGGTCTTATCTAAGTCTCACTGTGTAAGACTTGTTTATGTTTTCTCACAGAGACGAGTGTCTGCAGCAATCGAGTCATTGGAAACTAAACCTTGCATTGTGGTGAAACCAGTCAAAAAGCTTCTTTGCCAAAAAGACAGTGTTTTCCCTGATGTTAAAGATGCCATGCACAGATATGTTACTTACTACTGCGTTTATCCAGAAAATGAACGTTTCTTTATTGCCAGCAGATTAACGTGCAATCCACTTCCTGCAGAAAAAGCTTCCAAGTTCTCTTCTTACATTACAAATGGAAAACTGATTACAACGTCTTTTAAATCTTTCAGCGTCAACAAAGAAGAAGTTCCTGACAATGAGCAAGAAAAGGGTACAGAGAAGGAAATGACAGAGAGGGCCAGTGAGGACACGGAAATGGTATGACGGACTTCATTATGTTCCTCCATTATTTATATAATCAACCTCGTATATACAGTGTACTAACTAGTACTTTGAAATAAAAAGGTATTTGTTTTATGCTGTAGGAGGTCCAGGATGGCAGTGACCATGAGGAGGGAGAGGAAGAGGAAGAAGAGGAGGAGGAAGAGATGGATGTAGAGGAGAGCTCTGATGACTCTGACTCAGAGTCAGATGAAAAAGGTATCCTGCATGAATTTTTCTTTTTATTGATTTAATGAAACTGTCTTTAAAGTGTCACTTGTAAGCTTCGACCCCCTTTTTCCCCCCATTCAGATGGAAGATTTTGAGCCAGCTGGTTACACGAGATCTCGTTTAAATTCAGTACATTAGCAACTGAAAACAGACATGTTATGAACCCTGTTTAAATGTGTTTGAAGTTCTCTTTATACTTGTGACCCTCACTCATAGGCCGGCCATCTAAATCATTAAACCTTTGAGAACCCACTGTTCATGTGATAGTTTTCTTCTGAGTGACCTGAGAATTTTCTCTCATTCTGTTCATTCTCATTGAGGTGCTTATTACCTTTACCAAGAAAGTGACGTTTTTGGTGGCATTTGCACGTGCCTATACACACAGTAGCTCAAGGTTTTGAATGAATTTTGATCAAACTTTGTTGGGATAGAGTAGGGTCATGTTAACTATCCACTGAAACTTGCCTTACATCCACCAAGGTCTTTAAAGTCAGCTTAGGGCTGTGCGATATGACCAAAATCTTATATCCCAATATAAGAATTCTATCATCCCGATAACGATACAAATCACAAAAATGTAAAATTTTCTGTAAAGTCTGTGAATCTCAGGCAGCTCGTCTTGCAGGAAGTGTTTCCAGCTGCGCGTCATGTAGCTGGACTCCAGTGTTTTAACAGATGCATGAAACTATACATTTTTAGACATAAGTTGTAAAGGCCGCCGTTTTCTTTGTGAGTATTTATTACACGGCGTGCTGCGGGGAAAAGCCTGTTCTAATGTTTGAGTCTAAGGTTTATTTTTTACCACCTGGCGGCTCTTTTTTAATTCTCATCCGTAAATAATCTGCTCTTTCATGTGATTCCGTTTATTTTGAAAAGTCTCAACAGGATCTTGAGCTTTATTGTGAAAGGTTTATGTGAAACATAAACAAGCAGACACGCGATGCTGTTACCATCGTTGTTGCCAACCACAACGCATAAAAACAGGCGCTTGTCCGTCTGTAGTGTGGTTATATTAAATATAAGAGAAAGAGAGAACTTTAAGAAATTAATAAAGCCACCACAGTGACCATCACAACGATGAAAAAATATTGCCGTGAACAGTTTATTTTGCGACACCACGGAACAAACGATAGTGTAAAATGAAACGATAGACGTTTTTATATCGTCATCCGATATATATCGTTATATCGAACAGCCCTAAGTCAGCTTAATGATTTGTTGGCCTTACAAAGTGTGTTTTTACAGGCGTGATCTGTATTGTGAACATACAAAATGTACCGTATAAAGATTTAAAATATCATGCCACATTTGACCTCTGACCTCTCTTTCAAGGTCAATCATTTATTTTAAAATCATAGTGATAATAATGCTACATAGAGCTGTGTAAAACTCTTTCATACTGTCATTGTTTGTATTGACAACATAAAGGAATATTGGGAAGAACATATGGGAATTCTAAATCTCGCGTTATAGTTTGTATCCAAATATCATGTCACATTTGACCTCTGACCTCACTTTTACATTACACATCTGCTTTTCTTTCAAGTTGAAGAAAGTATTTCCAAGTCAATGAATCCATGTAAATGAAAAATTGTACTGAGAATTATGTCAGGTTTATTAAAGTGAGCTTCAACAGGACAAATACCATTTTAAAAAGGCTGCACTTTGTAGTGCAGTAAAAACAGCTGCAAACTTTTTAACCTATGTTTAAAAAGAACAAACCAAATTGAATATAAAGAAAATACAATGCTATTCCCTTAAAAGTAAACATTGTGCAGACAATGAACTGCCTTGGTGGGGGTTTGTGCTCACAGTGCTTCTTGTAAGGAGCATTTTTTGTTTTTAGGCTTCCAAACAGATACAAATTGTAATATTAGACAGTGTAAAAATTCAAGTACAAACTCCTGGTTACGTCCTGTTTTTCTGGGTTTTACATGGCTCATTATAGAATATACTGCCCTTCATGCATATACTCACTCCCAGACTTTGAGGGGTATATGCATGAAAGGCAGTGAGCAAAACAAAAATGTCTGCTTACATAAATTAAGACCCAATTACTCAATTAACAAAACTGGTTTACAAAAACATAATTTGATGTAATTGCTTGTGATGGTCTTTAGGCTCTGCCTAAAACTTTTTTAGGTTTAGCATTTCATGTTTTCAGGTGGGCAAAAACACCTTTTCTAAGATAAAATATGGAGTAGTACAAATTAATTTTCTTTCACTTCTTTTCAGTTTTCAAGTTGAACTTGGGACTAAACAAATGAAACCTGACTATGTGTAATCCAAGATTATTTAAATGGATCTTCTAACAACAATATACAAGAACTGCTTGAGATTTATGCCTGTACCTGTGGATGTCGATACTTAATCAGCTCGTCGGTGTCTCACAGAGAATTACCAGGCAGATCTGGCCAACATCACCTGTGAGATTGCCATCAAGCAGAAGCTGATTGATGAACTGGAGAACAGCCAGCGGCGTCTACACACACTGAAACAGCAGTACGAACAGAAGCTGATGATGCTGCAGTGCAAGATCCGAGACACCCAGCTGGAGAGAGACCGCGTCCTCCAAAACATGAGTAAGACGGCGAGGGAAGTGGGAGGTCACATATCAGTCAGAGGGGAGAGCACTGCAGTGTGTGACATAATTTATTTACATGTGCTCTGACAGTTTGGATAAAATCATCCACCAGGAGGCACTTGTGGGTTTGGTTCATCATATCTCTGCCTCTGATCATCTTATTTCAATCTCAAACAGAAAGTATATACTTATTTGATCTGAGCCTTTGTTTTTCTTTAGTAATGAAAAACCTGTTTATGAACGTGTGCTGGCAGATGGGGACAGTTAATACATCAACGTTTGTCTGAGACGGATTTTAAAAGTATGGATTTTAAAGCCAGACTTATTAGTTTTGTTAAAAAGCACACGCGCGCACACGCGCGCACACACACACACACACACACTAGTTGACCAACTGTGTGTAAAGCATGTTGTCTGCAAAGTTAAAGTGTGATTCTGTTCACGAACACTTTCTCCAGGTAGGTTTCCACGAAACAAAATCTGTTTTGTATTTTTAATTAATTAATTTTTATTTTTAGTAGCCTAATGTTGAGATTTCAGTTAGTCCACCTGCAGATAGCCAGGCACACACAGCTGGGGGAGCATGTCCCACAGCAGTGTTGGATTTAAAAAATGTTATAGTATTATATTTTTTCTGAATATTTTCAGGTTCAGTAGAAACTGGTACAGAGGATAAGGCTCGCAAAATCAAGGCTGAATATGAGAAGAAGCTGAGCATCATGAACAAGGAGCTTCAAAAGCTCCAGTCGGCCCAGAAGGAGCATGCCCGCCTACTCAAGAACCAATCACAGTACGAGAAACAGCTGAAGAAGCTTCAGATGGATGTGGCAGAAATGAAGAGGACTAAGGTATGGACTAAGGAGATATTTCAATCTTTTAAATCACGGCTTAAAACATATCTGTTTGAACTTGCTTTTTCTACCAGTTAAATCCTGGCCTTGTTTGCAGTGAGTTATTCTATTAATTTTTCTGTTTGTCTTGCGTTGTCTATGTTCTCTATCACTGTGTTGATGGTACAGCTTTACTTTGCTATAGCTATGTGCTATAGTTTACTCTTATTAGTGGTTTTTACCTGTGAACATAATTCCACACTTATATGACTCTGATGTTATAGTGTTAATTGTTTTATTGTTTTATTCTTTTATGTAAAGCACTTTGGCATGCCCTTGGCTTTTAAATGTGCTCTATAAATAAAGATTGTTGTTGTTGTTGTTGTATATAACTGTACCAGATATGACACTCGTGTAAACTGGAGATGCGGGCTCTCTAGTTTACATGTGTGCTGTTACTAAGCCCAATATTGTTTAATATGATCTATCCAGGTCCGTCTTATGAAGCAGATGAAGGAGCAACAGGAGAAGAACAGGATGAACGAGTCTCGCAGAAACCGAGAAATAGCTTCTTTGAAGAAGGACCAGCGCAAGCAGGAGGTTAGTAACAGTCAGTTTATAAACTTCTGCAGTTATATCACGGTCTGTGCCACGAGTTTCATTACTTTCTTTGATGATACTATATTCATGTTTCCTCCTCAGCATCAGCTGAAGTTATTGGAAGCTCAGAAAAGACAGCAGGAACTTATTCTGAGGAGGAAGACTGAGGAGGTGAGAGGCATCAAAAAATATTTCTGACAGAGGAAGCAGATTGAACTTTTTTAATTGTACTTGTGAGACTGTAGATGCAAGCATATGTCCGGTATATGTTGTGTTTACACATTTTTTGGTGTGACAAGTAAGCTCTGTGTGTCAGGTGACAGCTCTGAGGAGGCAGGTCAGGCCTACCTCGGGTAAGGTGATCCGAAAGGTCAATCTTCCAGAACCAGTCCAGGACTCCTCACACAGACCCCCCTCTGGACGCATGTACTCCTCCAGCAACAGTGCTCCCAATGGCACTTGGTGAGTCTGTGTGCACGCAAATGTTTGCTTGAGTGCATAATTTTTTACTTTTTTAAAGAGGCTGGCTGGAAGGAAGGTTCTGAGATGTACACATTGCAGAAATTTTCAGGAAACAGTGAACACCCTACCTGCCTCATTTCATAAAATGAAACCTAAATCTCTTCTTCAGTTATTTGCATCTGTGATTAGTACCCCAGGAGATTGCTGCAGGGAAAGATCATCTAATCTAAACAAGACTTTAAACTTCAAAAATGTCCCTGGATGGCACGACCGTGCTGCCCAAAGATCTAGGCAAAACTGTGGCTAGCAGTTGAAATTCTTATTAACAGTATAGCTTTAGAGTTGAATTGGTGGATAAAAGTATGGATAAACGGTTACAAGTATAAGCTGACCGCATGAAATGAAAGATAAACAGATGAATGTTATTAGGTAAAACATACGGTTAGTAGTTTAAAGTATTAACACACGGATGGCTATTATGTAAAACTTTTAGCTGTCAGAATGAATAAAAAAATCTATATATTTAATAAATTCTTAAAATGTGTACTAATTAAATATCCTAAAAGGATAAATAGTTGAAACACTTCACTAATCCTAAATTATGTTAAGCTAAAAGTCCAAATCCACTTTAAAATGCACACAATGTGAACATTTGAGTTGTTGTCGATGGAGGGTTTCTTAATCACTTTCTACATTCTCCCTGGATTTGTACATTTAGGTGTTAAATAAGTGGCTGTATTAATCGGACAGTTTACTGATGAGTGATGCTGCATGTACAGGTCTTCTTACAGGCGCACAGGAAGTGTTTACAGCACCAGAATGGCTCGCAACAAATGGCAGTCCCTGGAGCGGCGTATCTCTGATGTCATCATGCAGAGGATGACCATCTCTAACATGGAAACCGACATGAACCGCCTTCTCAAGGTAAAAACCTAAAGCAGGACAGTTGTATAGATTTTGAATGTTAGCAGATCAGGAGAAAGACCTAAAAGATATCTTGCTAGACGCCTGGAAGACATTAAATTGTTCTTTTATCTTCAGTAGGGAAATTTTAAAATCTATGACCTTGTGGCTGTTGTTAAGCGTAATGCAGCAAAAACAGTTGTTTCATTTAATATTGCTCTGCATCCTTGTGTGTTTCCTTATCAATGAGCTTCAAAGAACATGTCATTGCTTTA
This sequence comes from Aulonocara sp. 'chitande type north' Nkhata Bay, assembly GCF_057382095.1. Lineage (NCBI taxonomy): Eukaryota > Metazoa > Chordata > Actinopteri > Cichliformes > Cichlidae > Aulonocara > Aulonocara sp. 'chitande type north' Nkhata Bay. Next base: position 23,597,946 of record NC_141350.1, on the reverse strand, counting down.
GGTTAATTTAATCATCGTCTGTGACTTTTCCCATATTCAGAAATGACTCAGTGATTGAAAATATATAAGAATTTGTTTCATTTTTAACACACAGCAAAGGGAGGAGCTCACCAAGCGCAAGGAGAAGGTCCTCAGGAAGAGGGACCGGCTGCTCAGAGAGGGGCCAGAGGCAGAGAAGACTGTTCTTCCCATCAATGAGGAAGTGGAAGCATTGACAGCCAACATTGATTATATTAATGACAGTATTGCAGATTGTCAGGCCAACATCATGCAGATGGAGGAAACCAAGGTGAGAGAGCCTGCTGATTCTGGAAATTGGCAGCCAGATATTGAAAACCTCAGACGGGTTGTTTAGCTTGTTTTAAGCCTTTTTTTCCTGAACTGAGATGTTTTCAGGCCTGCTTCCAGAATAAAACGACCGGGTGTGACTCAGCAGTTAGTGATGGTGATCTCTGCCTATACAGATTAATAGGACGACCCTCGGGAAAAACCTGGAAACTGTTCAAACTGGTCGTCAAATTGCATCTTTGTTGATTATATAGTGAGGTGTCAAAACTTGGGCAGAGGGGAGGTCGCCAGATACCATCTATATAAAAGAAATGGATAGACTGTGGAACGTGAATGACCTTCATTATGTCACAATCAGCTGAAATTCAGCGTTCTTAGCACTTGCTGACTGAAGAGTAAATTTGAAAGAATATATCTTTGATTTAAAATAGTTTCTTCTTTTGTATTTCTTCTTTTTTAAGCTGTATAAAGGGTGTTTCACTCTAACTCAGGAGAGCCCATACACATTTTTACTGTCAGGAAAACTATGAGAGAGTCAATACTGAAACTGTAACAACAACTTCATAGCACAAACACAGTGCCTGAAGTACCGTGGACTCCAGTTCCAAGAGAAAAAGTTGGCTTTCTCTGATTATTTTGCTAAAAATATGCGTTGTAGCACATAATAAACAACATATGGGCATGTTAACAAGGTTGGAAATTAAATTTCATTTCTGTTAACTATGGTCTTCAAATGTTACTTTTTCTTTCTCCCAGGAGGAGGGTGATTCTGTGGACGTCTCTGCTGTGATTGGTTCTTGTACACTGACAGAGGCTCGTTTTCTCCTTGATCACTTCATGTCAATGGCAATTAACAAGGTACCCTCCTTCAGAAAGAGAAATCACACCTGTTCAGTGAAAACATCACCATTTCCTCTCCTTATGAATAACATACAACAAACATGATTATACATAGATGTTATTTAGCTTACGTGTCTTTTATGTGCAAAATAGTAGAAACCTCTGTATGTAGAAAGAAATGCAGTTGTATAGTAACAGAAACTGTAGGACACCAGTTGACTGTAGGTGGGTTGTAAGCGACCAGGGGGAGAAGATGATAATAATAATAATAATTATACATTTTATTTGAAATGCGCCTTTCAAAACACTCAAGGTCGCTGTACACAGTAGAATAAAAGCAACATAAAAGCAAGAAGTTTACAGAATCATAAAAGCATAAGACATAAACAAATAAAAATAGGAGAGTGGAAAGGTTATGTGGGATAAGCTATTTTGTACAAGTGGGTTTTGAGTTTGGACTTAAAGAGAGAGAAGGAAGAGATGTTTCTTAAATCAGGAGGTAGGGAATTCCAGAGTCATGGAGCAGAGCAGCTGAAAGCCCTGCTCCCCATGGTTGCAAGACGGGGGGAAGGGACGGAGAGTGAAAGGGAAGAAGATCTGAGACAACATCTCATGTTGTTGTTGTTTGTTGTTCCTTCACTGTTGATCTTTTATTTAACCAGAATTCAACTTGGATAATTTTTTTATTAATAACTGATAAAAATTGCCACTGCTGTACAGTAGTCATACAGCCCAAGTATCAGCAATATGACATGCAAGCTCATTTGCATATGTGCACGATATTAAGTTGTAGCATCTGTTCCATGCATTAACTCAGAAACTTCCAACTCTAACCAAAAAATGAAATGAAATGCAGATGAAATGGCCTGACACTGTGGTCTGACCTCTTCAGGGCCTGCAGGCAGCTCAGAGGGAGTCTCAGGTGAAGGTGATGGAGGGCAGATTGAAGCAGACTGAAATTACCAGCGCCACACAGAACCAGCTGCTCTTTCACATGCTGAAGGAGAAGGCAGAGTTTAACCCAGAGCTGGACGCGCTGCTGGGGAATGCTTTGCAAGGTAGAATAAAAAAAATGAAAAGATACAATAAAATAAAAACGTATCCAGTTTGGACCAGGCCCTGCCCACCCACTGAAAGTGTCACTGATATCATGCTAGGCAAAGCTGAGATTAGAATTTAATTCTGGGATGTTTTAGATCTATTTCTCTCCCTGAGTGTACGTGTTTAAATTTAGCAGCATAAATGTTGCTTTCATACTCTTGTTAGAAATGATTTTGCTGTCAGGAGGTGCACTGGGTAACTGGTCAGTTGCATGATTGGGCCTTTTGAGGTGATATTGCTTGTTGCCTTCTGCCGAATAGAAGCTGGCGTCCCTGTTGTACAACCGACAGTTAATTCCATGGTTACATTTTGGTGCTGTGTACACAAGTATATACGATCACATTAGTATAATACTGTTTCTATTTACATGCTTGTAATTAAAGCTGATTACTTCTTTTTGTTTTGATATTGAATTTGCCAGCCTCTGTTCGGTAGGATGCTCTGACAGTTGGTGCATTTTATTTTATTTTTATATCTTTTTTTATCGATTTATTTATTTATTTATTTCGAATTTTGGGGGATGGTTTTTGATTTGTGCGTTGCCTTTTTCTGTTCCCCCATCTTTTCTTTTCCCTTTTTTTGTTTTCTTATGTGTTTACAGAGCTAGGTAACATCCCGCCTGGTAAGTGAAACCCTATTGGACTCTAATCGGTTATGAATGCATGGTTCCTTCCCTTTGCACTTTGAGAACTAACTGAACATAACATAAACAGGTGCATGAGGTGCAGTGCAACCAGGCTCCCCTCCATGTGTTGGCTGAAGCTTTCCCCTCTCCTTATCTGGATACACTCCTCCTACCCTCTGTCCTCCCCCTCCTCCTTGCAGCTCACATGTGCTACAGCCTCCATGTTTTAGCACCTGCTAACCCCAGACTCTTCTACAGGAACCATATAACGTGGATATTTTGCTCTGTTAGACCTTGTAGGTCAGCTGACCCATCAGGACCAGCAGACTAATGATTTCTTGCACTCGTCCACCCTGTTATCTCATGTTGGTTCTTTTACATTCATATCAGCTCCCTTCCCAATATGACCTCTCTCTGACTTTGAACCTCATCTGTTTTTGAGCCATCTGGTATTAATGAGCTCGGCGAGGGCCAGGTTTATCAATTAAACAGCATGGCGCTGTGCTGACATCACCCCTCATCTGCTTCATCTGTTCATTTTTCTACATGTTATACAAAAGAAATCAAAATTGCAAAGGTTAAAAGTTAAGTTAAGTCTCTAGCAAAGTATACTTACTAAGAACCATTTTAGCTGACCAGTCATCTCAGCTAAATCACTCCATCTAATATTCTCTGTTCACGGATCTCATCTGACAGAAAACGGGGACGATAGCAGCAGTGACGAATCTGCCCAGAGCCCCTCTGCAGAGGGAAAGTAAGTCTGTTATAGTGCTTAAAAAGTACTATAACAATGTATTTGTAGATTTAAAATATTATCTTGTGGCATATTTTGTCACATTTATGTTAAGTTGCTTCAGTAGTTCATGAATTGTTATATTATTGCATTATATACATATGATGTTTTATTGTATCTTTTAATGAAATTGCATTTTGTCTTTTATGTTCACATTAATGTTTATACTATTCTTATAATTAACTTGTTAATTATGAGAAGTATTGTTTAATTATACTGCAAAGCAGTAAAGCAGAGAGGAGCAGTGTAGTCCAAGCACATTCTATAATGAGTGTTTGCATTAAAAAACTTGTCTGTATTTCCTCCAGCACTCTGGCTACAGATTTCATGAAACTTTGTGGAGAGACCAAAACAAGAAATAAGGTATTGTAGAGTTTGTTGCACATGTTTGATGCCTTATCCTAAAACCATTTCTGTATTTTTAATTGTTCACTTATCTGTGCTGTACAGGCTCGCAGGAGGACGACCACTCAGATGGAGTTGCTCTACGCTAACAGTGACTCTGCCCCTGATGCACCTACTGTCGACTTTTCTAGTCCGATGTTGCCGTTAGCTGAAACACCCGATGCGGGCGGAGACATGGACTTGTCAGGCTCAGTCAGGGACTACGCAGCTCTCTCCCCTGGCTTTTCCTCTAAAATGGGCAGCATGTAAGTTCAGGCCCTGCACTCTTACTAACAGATTCATTCCTCCTTCTCTTTTTCCTGCATGTTGTTGCTGCGCTTCTTTGCTTTATTTGGTTATATATTGTTTACAAGCACCTTCACATTTTGCTATACCTTACAGCAATTGATGAATCTATTTGAGAAAAGCATGTAGAGACGAGCAAATATTTTGTATTGCTTGATTATTACTGTGCCCTGCAAAAGTCTCCCTTGCCGTTCCTCATTCCAGGTCAGTTGCACACTAATAAAAGAAATACTAACCAGGCTGCATTAAATGTCTCGTGACAAGCAGTGCTTTAAAATGGAGCCAGTTGCTTTATGTAAGAATAAACCTTAGCTGATAATAATCCATCAAAAATGATACAGTTAGAATTATATTTGTGGATGTGCAGCACACACTGCACTCATTGTTAAACATGAGCTTGACGAAGAACCATCACTGTTTTGGAACTGTAACATCAGGTAACTGTATTTCTGTGTGTACTGCATGCTCATCTCGTCATTGTTGCCATTATTTTGTATTGGTTTCATTTCCATTTGTTTTAAAAATCTTTTTTTTGTTATATTATCTGTGTTGTTTGTGGATAAATCGGTAAAACTGAACATTCAGTTCTGGCTCCAGAAATCTGCTAGGCGTGGAAAAGCGAGCTCCTGAGCCTTCCCCGCTCTCGCGCAGGAAGACCTATGACAAGGCACAAGCAGCGGCTGAAAGGGCAAAGGTCAAGGACATTAAACAGTAAGAGCTTGATGCCATCATCCTGGCTACAGAGCTTAAAGACAAAACTACTTCACTTTGACCCTACTAATACTCCTCCTTCTGGTTTCCTGGTTTGGAAAAGCATGTGGTGTCACCTACATAATGCTCTGCATCTTGTTTGATGACCGTCACATGCCAAGCTCTATGCTTCATTTGAAGTAATTTTTTCCCAACTTAAATAACACGTATCTTCTCTGAGCTCTAATGTTGAAAGCTGGTGATTACTGTATTTTTGATAGTTTGGGATCAAATTCATTGTTTGCTTGCTAATTGATTCGCTTGTTCCTGATGTCCTGTTCAGAAATCGCTCTCTTTACTTTTCTTTATCTCACCAGTAAGTTTTCCAGCGTAAGATTCAAATAGAAAGATTGAACAGTGAGCAAACAGTTATTATAAAACTGGCTGTGCATCAACTGAAAAATACTGACAGCAGTTTTTGATTATATCTTAAGAATTCTTCTTCATTGCCTGTCGTCCTGTTTTAGAATATGAGCAACTTCAAAAATATTAGTGCTGTGAAAGTGGTCAAGATGTATTTGTAGTACAGACTTGCAGATTAAATCTAAGTGGTTTGTAAAAGTAATGAAAAATAACAATTGCATTAACTATTTAGGAATCATAATTATTACATGTGAGCATTATGTCAGTATCTGTAATTATACCCAAGAGTCTTGATTGCAGTGGTTTTGAGGGTTACTGTTTAAAGGTAGTGTATAAAAGCTCATGACTAGATGTCAGTAGATTGCAGTCAACTGAATTCTATTCTTACCCTTCCCAATTTTAAGCACCTAATCCTAGATACAGTGGTCGGTTAAGGACAAACAATGCTGGCCGTCGAGTGTAGACTGCCAATCTGCCGTTTACCTCATCAGTATGCTGCTTGTTTACATCCATTTAATCTGGAGGAGGCTGTAAACCTTCTGAGTCTGATACGAGTTTATGAATCAGTGAAGCTCACTGATGTCTAATGACAATACTGAGGTTAGTTGTTGAGTTTTAGTGGATTTTGTTGCACTTAGCTACTCTTAGCTGGTGTCACTGAAACTTTCTTTGCAGTCGCTGTAACGTTGTTGGACTCGGACACTTGGTGAATAAACTCAGAGGGAAAGTGAGATTTTTATTTTTTTATTTTATTTTTTAAAAACATTTGAGTCCAACATTAGTTGGAATAATGTTAGCTTATAACCAGCAAGGCTCTGGTTTAGTTTTATTGTCTAATCTGCTGACAATAAGTAATTGTGACAATATTCAAAATAATTAAACATGTTTATGCGCATTTTTGTTTATTAGAGCCCTGATATCATTTCAGGAGGTGACGCTTGAGGTGAGGAGGATAAGGTGGAAATGAAGAAGAGAGAGATAAAAATATACATGTACAAATATTAAATTGTTTGTGGTCTTTTACAAGTTTATGGATGCGTTTTTATGACATGGCAGGAAAATGCCAGCAACAAGCCGCCTTGTATGGGAAGCATCCTGGGTTGCTGCATTTAAATTGTTTGTGTTTTGACCATTAGGCAAGGACACCCAACAGGATAAACTCTCTAGGCTACAGCATGGCATTTACTCTGCCACCACCCTCAGGCTAAACATGACATTTTTGTTAAAACGAGTCTCTTCATTTTTCTCTTCTTCTTTTTTTCATCCACCATCCACCAATTTCTTTCTGGTGTGCAGTGTAGTCACACACATGCTCAGCTATTGTTAGATTTAAGCAGTCATTAAAAGCTGTTTTGACACAAGATGAATCATTTTTCTTTAAATATATTCCAAAAATTACAGTGTTCAGATTTTTCTCCCAGAGCTCTAATTTGACCTCATTAAAGATGGATTTGGGGGGAAAAGTGTTGCGTATGCTGGGAAGATGGTAAAACCTGTTGAACTGGGGGATTTAGGACTGCATATAAATAAGGTTTTCAGTGAAACAAGGATAATAAATGCCTGAGGTCTGCCAGGCTTTTTGTGTAAAAAGAGAATAAATTGTTGCTCTAAAACAGGAACTTTAATGGCATGATGATTTGTTGACAGAATGATAGTTGCTTACACTGTCAACCAACTGGTAATCTTAAGACACCAGACTGAGCAGCAAACATTTCAGTAATCCTTATTAGCTTCAGATGAGTGTGAACAAGTGACAACGCCTTACTGCCAAAACCATCCTGCTGGTGGCTTCGATGACATAAATGCAGCATGTGCATCTGCTCTCTTCATGCAGTCCTGCCACACTTCTGCCAGCAGTGTTTTAACAGCTTAGTCCACAGTTTAATTATGCAGTAGCTTAATTGGAAGTGATTCTGCCTACCTTCAGAAACCTGAAGAGCTGCCTGCCATTTCCTGTCTCTCCCCTACTGCTTTTCTCAATAGCCACTTAAGCCGTATGACAGGTTACCTAAGGCATACTGCAAATGTTGTGCAGGATCAGATGGGCTTTCTGAAATGTTATTTTGTTAAATGCTGGCCAAATGCTTACTCTGTCCCAAGTAACTGCAATGATGTTTTGGTTAATACATGTGGATTTTGTACATAAATATAATAAAAGACAATGTCAGACATTCAAAGTTTATAAAAGCATATTGTACCATTGTAAAGTGGAGCCTGTATGCGTGCAGAAACATTTAAGACCATATTGTTTTTGATTCTTTGGCTAAAAGACTGCAGAAGAGATAGGTAGCCACTGTGACATCTATTTAGTTTCAGATTTTGTATTTTAAAGGCTCAAACTTTTAGTCCAGCAATTTTTGTAGCCCAGAGACATTGACATCTCTCAATTAGTGCGAACGCTTAAAATACATGGTATAAAACATAGTCGTGGCTTCTGTAATGGAAAAAAGAAGCCAGTGTGAAAATACCTTAAATCTATACGCTGAAAGCTGTGAGGTGTTGTTTACAAAATATGTCTGGTGCTACTGAAGTCTCTGGGAAAATGGCTTTGATTTGACCTCTGTAAACACTGTCCTGTTGAGTTTATAGGCTCAGTCACTCATTAAAAAAAAAAGTCTGTTTCCAAAGAGATTTATTTGTGGTATTAAAACCACATGCTCATTGGATAGCTTGTCACTCACTAATTATTGGCAAGTTTTAGAGTCAGAACTGCACCACCTCATCACATCAAGCTTTTTTCAACCAAGATGGCTGTGATGGAAACACTCAGGTCGAGGACTCAAAATGCACAAGCTCCTTAGACCATATCGATAGCAAACAGAAAATGTTTGTCATCTGATTCCTCTGAACTGGAGAGATCCACTTCAGTGACTTCAGTTAGCTGAGATGAGGCAGAGAAGAGGCCTTTCAGCCACAGTTGTCACACTTATTAATCAAAGTTGCAGCTCCTCTAACAAACTAATAAAGCGCTTACAAATTCTAAAAGGCACTCCTACTTCTCCATCCACAATCCATAGTCATGTTATATTAGCTGCTACACTCTGCTTAATGGAAAGTACATTCTCAGTGTGTGTGCAACGTCATTATGTATGTGAAGACATAATTTATCAGATTTGGAAGTAAAAGCTTTGGAAAACTATTACTAAATCGCTTTGGTAAAAATCTGTATAATTCCAATCGCTTTATGGAAGGTAGAAGTAATTGATGGGTATGGAAAATATAGATGCTCAGTATATTACACTAAAATGTATTCCTCCCATGTGTTATGTTTTTAAAATGCCTTTTTATTCATGGGTACACGCTCACACTACAATTAGCTCTTCTCGAGGTTGCACTGCAGATAACAACTCAGGAACTCAGGAATAGGAAGCAGTTAGTTTTATAATCAGTAGCTAATCAGCCCCCAGGAATATCAGAATATCATCCCCTCAGGGATGCCTGCACCTGTCCTTCAGCTTCCTCCTACAGTAGCTTTGCTCCACTCTCTGATTTCAAACAAGTATGAATACTTTCTTTTTGGGCTGTTGCTGATTTGCCATACCTATCCATCTGTTTTCTTCCCCTTAGCCAGTTCATGGTGAGAGTCTGGCTGGAGCTTGTTCCTGGAGCATGCCAGTCTGTTGCAGGCTGCAGGGCTGTTCTTTGGTTTTGTTCTCTCTGGGGTTTCTTCCCCCACTGCTTTGGCAACTTTGTGCGAGAGTTACCCAGGAAAAAAACAAACATGTTAAAACATGATTAAAATCAATGAATGGATGTCTTCTCCAAGACCATAAGATAATTGGAACAAAGCCAAACAGCGTCACTGTGTTTAGTGCATTGTTGGTATTGAACCTGAACCCTCTGCAGTCCTCTCCTGTGACTTCTGTGGAAGACTACAAAGCTCTCCAGAAATATGAAAAAGAGAAAACAGAAAAACAGATGTTTTTTCTCACATCTGTGAAGTTTTTCAGGCTTCAAACCTGAAGAACAAAAACCTACTAATGATAAGTGTCATCGTTTGGATAGCTCATGCTGCAGATTCGCTGGTTATGAAATTTTACAATTACACTATCACAGCCAGCCAATTAGTGATCAACCAGGCTTACTGAGATGCTGCAGAATTCTCAGTCCCCGATAAGAAGACTCCATGGGTTTCCAGTGATCACCTGTCTTCAGCTCTTTGGGTGTTTCAATCAATTATAGGCTGCAAAAGAAATCATCTCGATTATTTATAGGTTCTTGGCTTGTCTTTCCTTTCTTTCAACACAAGGGTGACTCCTTTCACAGCTGTCTCATCATTTTTCTCTTATTTTCATCTCTTTCTATTTTTGGTTTGCATCACTGAGAGAGCTGCATGAGTCTGTTGTGTGAATTTGTTGGAGTTTTTTTTCTTCTTTTTTTACTTTGCCATGTGTGATGCTGCCCTTTATGATGGTGGTTTGTTTGTTTTCCAGGGGCGTCATTAACCCGGTCCCACCCACCAAGAGCAGCCGGTCGTCGACATTACAGTGTGTTCATGTGGCGGAGGGACACAGTAAAGCTGTTTTATGTGTTGACTGCACTGACGACCTGCTGTTCACAGGATCCAAAGGTTAATGCTCACAATCCTCCCTCCTTCCTTCCTTCTTTCACCTCCTGACTCTAATCTTACACCTCTAATCAGTATTCTTCAGATGCCTTCTTGTTACAGCTATGGTAATTTATTACACTTGGACATGGTGTTGCATAACACCACATATAAAAGCCAATAAGGATTAATTAGGATTGTCATATGGTGGATAAATGAGGTGATGGAACATAAATGACATTGTCCAAGCCACAACATTGTTATGGTGATGGAGCTTTTAAGCATAACAAATGGATTTTAATGTGCAGGAAATCGGCTAGAGTGCCAATTTATCCCAGCAGGATTAATTGTGCATTCCAAGTGCAAGAAGGTGCTGTCCAGCTCTGTTTAGTTTTGCTGTCAGTTAAAATGGATTTTGTTTTGTATCCCTTGCACCGTGATAAATTTTATCCAATCAGTTTTGTTGTGGCGCTCTTCAGTTTTGACATCCCGTTCTCAGAAATGTTCTCTGTATTTTAATATTGTCATAAATCACAGTGAAAATGACAAGATGGTGTTTTAATTTGCAGACCGGACCTGTAAGGTGTGGAATCTGGTGACGGGTCAGGAGATAATGTCTCTAGCGGGTCACCCCAACAATGTTGTGTCAGTCCGTTATAGCTCTAGTTTGGTCTTTACCGTCTCTACCTCCTACATCAAAGTCTGGGACATTCGGGACTCGGCCAAATGCATCCGCACACTAACGTGAGTAAGACTATTTATTATGGACTGATGAACATTATGTTCACTTTCCTGGCACACACTTTCTGTATAGTTTCTATATAGCAAACTTACAACCCCGTCAGTTGGTATAGTTAAGCTTTATGTACTTAATATGGATAAAATAATAAGCACTTTAGTTTTCACACTTTTCTCTTGTTTCCCAAATATTTTTCTTTCCAAATCATTGAAAATGTTAAGTTGTACAGTCTATGGATTTGTTATTGTTTTAGCAGTATTTCTTTAGCTTTAAAGAAAATGAACATCAATTTGAGTTATACCCTTTAAAGCAGGAGTCCTGCAGGTTTTAGATATCACCCTGGCTCAGCACACCTGAATCAAATGATTACCAGGCCTCCGGAGAACTTCAAGACATCTTGAGGTGGTAGCTGCCATTTAAATCAGCTCTGTCTGTGAATCGCTACCTTATCGTGGTTTGTGTATCCCTTCGGATATGTTGTCTGGGGGCTTTTGCCCCCAGGAAGGAGCCTGAGTTAGTGCGTGAGGTTGAGAGGTACCAGCTAGATATTGTCGGGCTCACCTCTACGCATAGCTTGGGCTCTGGAACCAGTCTCCTGGAGAGGGGCTGGACTCTGTCTCAGTCTGGAGTTGCCCCTGGTGAGAGGCGGCGGGCTGGGGTGGGTATTCTAATATCCCCTCGGCTTGCTGGCGGTACGTTGGGGTTTTTCCCGGTGGATGAGAGGGTTTGTTCCCTGCGCCTTAGGGTCGGGGAACGGGTCCTGACTGTCATCTGCGCTTATGCGCCGAGTGGCAGATCAGAGTACCCAGCCTTCTTAGAGTCCCTGGGTGGGGTGCTGGAAAGTGCTCCACCTGGAGACTCTGTTGTCCTGCTGGGAGACTTCAGTGCTCACGTGGGTAACGACAGTGAGACCCGGAGGGGCGTGATTGGGAGGAACGGCCTCCCTGATCTGAACCTGAGCGGTGTTTTGTTATTGGACTTCTGTGCAAATCACAGTTTAGCCATAACGAACACCTTGTTCGAACATAAGAGTGTCCATAAGTGCACGTGGCACCAGGACGCTCTAGGCCACAGGTCGATGATCGATTTTGTAATCGTATCACCAGACCTGTGACCATATGTTCTAGACACTCAGGTAAAGAGAGGGGCTGAGCTGTCAACTGATCACCACCTGGTGGTGAGTTGGATCAGGCGGCGGGAGAGGATGCTGGACAGACCCGGTGCACCTAAACACGTAGTGAGGGTGTGCTGGGGACGTCTAGCAGAGGCCCCAGTCGGCAAGATCTTCAACGCACACCTCCAGCAGAGCTTCAACAGCATTCCGAGGGAGACTGGGGACATTGAGTCCGAATGGACCATGTTCAGCGTCTCCATTGCCGAAGCTGCTGCATTGAGCTGCGTCCGCAAGGTGGTTGGTGCCTGCTGTGGTGGTAAGCTCCGAACCAAATGGTGGACACCAGAGGTGAAGGGAGCCACCAGGCTGAAGGAGTCCTATCGGGCTTGGTTACCCTGTGGGACTCCGGAGGCAGCTGACAGGTATCGACAGGCCAAGCGAAATGTGGCTTGGGCAGTGGCTGAAGCAAAAACTCGGGTGTGGGAGGAGTTTGGAGAGGCTATGGAAAAAGACTTTCGGACTGCCTCGAAGAGATTCTGGCAAACCGTCAGACGTCTCAGGAGGGGAAAGCGGTGCTCTACCTGCACTGTGTATAGTGCTGGCGGAGCGCTGCTGACGTCGACTGAGAAAATTGTCAGGCGGTGGAAGGAATACTTAGAGGACCTCCTTAATCCCACTGACACGTCTTCCAAGGAGGAAGCAGAGTCTGGGGATGAGGGGAATGACCCGCCAATTTCCGGAGGCGCGGTCACTGAGGCAGTTAAACAACTCCTTGGTGGCAGAGCCCCTGGTGTTGATGAGGTCCGCCCCGAGTTCCTGAAGGCTCTGGACGTTGTAGGGCTGTCCTGGTTGACACGCCTCTGCAATGTTGCATGGAGATCAGGGGCAGTACCCCTGGACTGGCAGACCGGAGTGGTGGGCCTCATCTTTAAGAAGGGGGACCGCAGGGTGTGTTCCAACTACAGGGGGATCACACTCCTAAGCCTCCCTGGGAAAGTCTATGCCAGGGTGCTGGAAAGGAGAGTTCGTCCGCTAGTCGAACCTCGGATACAGGAGGAACAATGCGGTTTTCGTCCTGGTCGCGGAACACTGGACCAGCTCTTTATCCTCTCCAGGATACTTGAGGGTGCATGGGAGTTTGCCCAACCAGTCTACATGTGTTTTGTGGACTTGGAGAAGGCATTCGACCGTGTCCCTCGGGGTGTCCTGTGGGAGGTGCTGCGGGAGTATGGGGTGTCTGGCCCATTGCTACGGGCCATTCGATCCCTATACAACCGTTGCAAGAGCTTGGTTCGCATTGCCGGCAATAAGTCGGACTCGTTCCCGGTGGGTGATGGGCTCCGCCAGGGCTGCCCTTTGTCACCAATTCTGTTCATAATTTTCATGGACAGGATTTCTAGGCGCAGCCAAGTGGCGGAGGGCTTTCGCTTTGGTGGCCTCAGAATCTCATCTCTGCTTTTCGCGGATGATGTGGTTCTGTTGGCTTCATCGGGTGAGGGCCTCCAGCTCGCACTGGAACGGTTCGCAGCCAGTGTGAAGCAGCGGGAATAAAGATCAGCACCTCCAAATCTGAGGCCATGGTTCTCAGCCAGAAAAGGGTGGAGTGCCCACTCCGGGTCGGGGATGAGTTCCTGCCCCAAGTGGAGGAGTTCAAGTATCTCGGGGTCTTGTTCGCGAGTGATGGGAGAAGGGAGCCGGAGATCGACAGACGGATTGGTGCTGCAGCTGCAGTAATGCAGACGCTGCACCGGTCCGTCGTGGTGAAGAGGGAGCTGAGTGTAAAAGCGAAGCTCTCAATTTACCGGTCGATCTACGTCCCTACCCTCACCTATGGCCACGAGCTGTGGGTAGTGACCGAAAGAACAAGATCGCGGATACAAGCGGCGGAAATTAGCTTCCTCCAAGGGTGGCTGGCCTCTCCCTTAGGGTGAGAAGTTTGGCCATCTGGGAGGCGCTCAGAGTAGAGCCGCTGCTCCTCCACATTGAAAGGAGCCAGCTGAGGTGGTTCAGGAATCTGACAAGGATGCCTCCTGGGTGAGGTGTTCCAGGCATGTCCCACCGGGAGGAGGCCATGGGGCAGACACAGGACACGCTGGAGAGATTATATCTCTTGGCTGGCCTGGGAACGCCTCGGTGTTCCCCCGGATAAGCTTGAGGAGGTGGCTGGGGAGAGGGAGGTCTGGGCTTCTCTGCTTAGGCTGCTTCCCCCGCGACCCGGCCCTGGATAAAGCGGATGAAGATGGATGGATGGTGTTGGATCAAGGACACGTCTAAAACCTGCAGGACACTGGCCCTTGAGGCCTGGAGTTGGACACTCCTGTTTTTAAAGTTACACCTCCTGTAATGCTAATTATGCCTAATTTTTGCATATTTGTACATATTTTATTCATATATCTTCAGGTCTTCTGGTCAAGTTAATGTTGGGGATGTCTGTGCGTCCAACACCAGCCGGACAGTCACCATCCCTGCAGGAGAGAATCAGATCAACCAGATTGCGCTCAACCCCAATGGCACAGTCCTGTACGCTGCTGCTGGAAACTCTGTCAGGGTCTGGGACCTGAGAAGGTAAGCAGAGATACTCAAAATTAATGCAAAAGTAATATCCAGACAGTGGGTTAGCAGGGTGGCAGTCAGTCTGATTTAACAATCTGAGGGATTTTTCTTAAGTGAAATATCGTACTTTTTGTGTGGATTGTTTGGAGTTTGGTACAGATTATCGTGACACTTCGTTTTTATTTCCCTCTGCCAGCACAGTTGTTTTTGTTAACCTTATTTTGCTTGTCATTCTGTCTGTAAATATAACGTCACACAACAGCTTGAAAAGTTTTAAATGAATACTGATAAAAGTTAAAACCCCATTCTACACCACTACAATCTCTAAAATATGTCTTACATCCACCAATGTCTTCAAAATTGACTTAATGAATTATTATAAACTATGTGCATTACAGTAAGAAGTTATAACTCTCATAATTATAACTCATAACAAAAAACATTTCAGTAGATGCAGAAAGTTCCTCAATATGCTTTTTATTTTGTTAAAAAAAAAACAACCTTCGATCAAAAATGGGCACTGCCTTAATTTGTTTTTATATTTTAACTAACCAAGATTCAAACATTTTTGGATGTATCTGGTCTTGATTTCAAAATGCAAAACGGCATGGTGGAAGTGGGTCAACAGACCAATTTTCAGATAAATGGTCTTTAAAGTATTTCCTTAAAAAGGTAACATCAGTAACAGCAGTTTGTATGCATGTAAGGTTTTTAGGCAAAGTGAAGATTGTTGAGGAGAAAAGGTTTTGAGAGGGAGATGTGACCCAGCTGAGAAATGGTCAGACCCTTGTGTAACAGGAGCATTTGAAGAAGTCTAGAGTTTTTTAAAAGGAGGACGCCAAATTCACGTCTGGGATTTACTTTTTATAGGCGTAGATGAAAGTTTGATCAAAACCTTTTTCCTTTATTTTTTTTTTCTAAAACGTGTTGTATGGAGGTATTGATAAACACATGCACATCAATAACACTGACCGTGTGTTTATGATTTCCCCTGACATTTTCAGATGCATGACATGCACACTTCATTAGATAGTACAAACTCCAATTTCATTGTGTTGCCTTGGAACTTAATTGTGTATGAAAACCTGACAAGCATCCATTTCAAAGCTGTCACGCCTTTTTGACAGCTGCCTGATATTAGCTGTGATGAATTGCCTCTTTGTTCATCTTACGAACGTAACAGTCAGTAAGTGGTACTTTGGATGATTAAACTAACTGTGAATCAATATTCTGTATAAGAACGGTCCCATTTTCTCTGAGACAGAACTCAGCAAACCTCATTTTTACATATTTTCATGAGTGATATATTAAGTATATCATTACTTTAGTAATATCTTCTCTTTGTACTTTGATTTGATACATGTATTTAAGTTTTATTTTGGCATTTCCCCTGTGGTATTGGCTTGACAGTTTAACAAAAGACTCATTAACATTTCCTTTCCTGCATTAGGTTTGCCTCTACTGGAAAGCTTACTGGTCACCTTGGTCCAGTTATGTGCTTGACTGTGGATCAGTCTGGAAACAGCCAAGACCTGGTTATCACTGGCTCCAAGGACCATTACATTAAGGTGTGTTTCAGGCTTTCAAACTGCTGCTCTTCACATCTCTGTTGTTCACTTGTTTCTTGAGGCAGATGATAAAGTGAGATTCTTTGTGCAGCTGAGTCATCCAGTAATGCAATATAAGGACAGCTTAGGTTAGACATGCTACATAACCCATGTTTAACTGATTTTATTTATCTTTTGTTATAATAATCCTTATGTTCAGATGCATATCATCCCTTTTAACATGTATTGTTTTTGCTGTTGCAGCTGTTTGACGTGACTGAAGGCTCTCTGGGAAGCATCAGCCCTACACACAACTTTGAACCACCACATTACGACGGTATCGAGTCTCTGGTAATCCAAGGGGACATTTTCTTCAGCGGCTCCCGAGACAATGGCATCAAAAAGTGGGACCTAGACCGTAAAGACCTACTGCAGGTACTGGATGATCAATGCAAAAAGAAATATGGATAGGAGACATTCAGATGTTTGTTCCATTTGATGCAATATAGATTTTTTTTTTTTCATTTTGATTTTATAACTGTCAAAAGTAGCCTAAAATATTTTTATTTCCTCTTTTTTTATCACCATTATTGTCTTTCCAGAGATTTTTCTCCTGGAAAACCTGCTGTAAATCAATGTGCAGAAAACTGCCCTTTCTGTCACATTCTTTGTCACATAATGGCCGATAGTAAAGTAAAAGTACAGTTTTCACATGACTGTACATTAAGAAAAAGATGTCTTTCCATATGATACCCTCAAGTTACTGTAGCGATTGCATCATTATGATCATAATCTTTCAGTAAGTTACAAAAACATCAACCATTCATGACATTCTCACTATTAACCATACTGCTATACATCTCTGTGCTCAGCAAGTCCCAAATGCTCACCGTGACTGGGTTTGTGCACTTGGTGTCGTCCCCGGATCACCAGCCTTGCTGAGTGGATGCAGAGGCGGGGTGCTCAAGCTGTGGCACACAGACACTCTAGGGACACTGGGGGAGCTCAAGGGTCACGAGAGCCCCATCAACAGCATCTCTGCCAACAGCAGCCACCTGTTCACCGCCTCAGAGTGAGTTTTCCACACACACTGACACACATGCTTAGGCTCTCTGTTTGTCTCCAGAGAGGGAGACAAACAACTGTTTGTTTGTGTCTCTCTGGATATGAGGGAAAACAACTTCACCTGAGGCTCATATACACATGGGTAACAAATTAAAGTAAAAACATGAGCATTGACCCTGTGGTGAGTGGGTTCCATTGGGTCTGTTACGCTGCGAGCGACATTCTGCCAGCAGAGTTTAGATCCACTTGTCCTTATAAAGCAGGGTTTCCCAGAGTTTTGATGACTGAGTGACACTTTAGGGAGTGAGATGGATTCAGAGTTGTACAAGGAAAAATGAATACAAATGTCATGTACCATTATTGTTTCGAGGGAGGGAGATGAGGCTTTATGTTGATGATAACCCTTATTTTGCTCTTTTCCCCCCCCCCCCTTAAACTATCAGTGAATTGGCTGTTAAATTTTTTCTTCTTGGCTGTATTAGTTTATATTAGGTTTGGTCTGGTCTGCTAAGACAACCAAGAACAGAAGTCAAACTGGAGAGAAATGCTTCATTGGTCTTTGTTCTGTTAAATCATAGTATGACAAAACTGTAGTGCAATCTTTAGGTAAATGGTAATGGTAAATGGCCTGTATTTGTATAGCGCTTTTACTAGTCCCGCGTAGGGACCCCAAAGTGCTTTACACATCCAGTCGTCCACCCATTCACACACACATTCACACACTGGTGGAGGCAAGCTACAGTTGTAGCCACAGCTGCCCTGGGGCGCACTGACAGAAGCGAGGCTGCCATATCGCGCCATCGGCCCTTCTGGCCAACACAATTAGGCGGTAGGTGAAGTGTCTTTCCCAACGACACAACGACCGAGACTGTCCGAGCCGGGGCTCGAACTTTCCGATTACAAGGCGAACTCTCAACTCTTGAGCCACGATCGCCCTAGGTAACACGCAAATGTTAAAAACACCTCCAGCTCATGTTTCATGCTGTGAGAGAGCTGGCCTTAGGAAAGGGTTGCTGCAAATTCACACACATTTTCTCTTCTGGGTGATCTTTTGTCCTCTGATGAAACATTTCTTTCTGATCGGAGTGTTCTTTTCCTAGATGACAGATTTCCATCCAACCAGTAGTTTCAGTGAGCCTTTCTAGTGGCTCATAATGGATCAGGAGTTCACTGAAATACCTTATATTGGCTTTCCCCTTTAATTTGGCACCCCTCTACACGTATTTATGTATGTGATCAGCAAATTACATATACATATTGGTAATTTTATACGTAAATTCCAAGTAAAAAGTCTTCAAATCAGTGAAAATGTAAAGACATTAAGAGGATATGGAATATATTATAACTTTTGTGTCTTTGTGTCTTGCAGTGATCGGACTGTGAAGATCTGGCGTGCACGTGGTGGACTGGATGGCACCTTGGAAGTGGTTGACAGTGTAGACGAGGTTGCAAGTAACTGAACACGGTACCACTTGCCTGGTTTGACTCTAGAAGGACGTAAAGGCACTCCTGCCCTGCACTTTGACCCCTTAACTATCAAGCCTAAACGACGCACCTTCCATATCATGTGACGTTCATGACTGAGCCAACAGGAAACGGTAATCTCATCACAGTGGAAGCTAACGCATTAGTTCTTTTCTTTGACTCTGTATGCTTAGAGGATTTTGCTAATCAGGATTTAGTTAACTGTATTGTTAATGACTTCTATTTCTCTCTTCTTGCGCTTTAGACGGTTTGTCATTATTGTCATTGTTATAAGAACTTATATTCACAAGATACTATAGGATGTGGTGAACACACAGTAGACACTATCAGTGCAGCTCGGCTTACACGCAGCACAGTGCAACGATACAACACAGGCAACCCTGCCAAAAAAGGAAGTGGTGTTTTGTTGTCAGAGTACAGAAATACATACGTGCAGCAGAGCTAATGGGTTGGTAGCTGGTCTTCACAACCCACTTCTCTACTTTGTTGAGATTGTTTCTCTGCACTTGAAACAGAAGTGTTATTCCATCAGTCCTGTTTCCAAGAGCAAGAAAAGTGGCTGTGTGAGAAAGAAATCATTCTACCCCTTAACATCCTGCTCTAGCTTCTGTGCTCCCTTCAGTTTCTGCAGCAGCTTTAGATCAGTGACCAAAAATGTGTAACGTGTTCTTATTGCTGTCCTCAGCTGGACTTGTAAACAGAACACACTTTAGAGTAGCTAAAGTTTGACATTTAGGGAAATAAGCTCACTTGCTTTATACACTGCATGTCTTTTGACTGTGGGAGGAATCCAGAGTACCTGGG
Organism: Aulonocara sp. 'chitande type north' Nkhata Bay; assembly: GCF_057382095.1. NCBI lineage: Eukaryota > Metazoa > Chordata > Actinopteri > Cichliformes > Cichlidae > Aulonocara > Aulonocara sp. 'chitande type north' Nkhata Bay. The sequence goes on along the minus strand of NC_141350.1, from coordinate 23,578,643 downwards.
TTTTCAGGTACAACCCAGAGCTTGAACGGCAGTTTAGTGAAGGAGTCTTCAGTGTCAAGTTAAGAAGCATGATCATCATTACCCTTCAGTCATAAAAGGCGGATGGGGTACTGTTGTCACCCTGTCAGAGGGGCACCATGGACAGCCATTATAACTTCAGAACAAGATGACATAGGATTTCAAATTGATACCATACGTGTAGCTACTAAAAATCTCAGATGAGTTGAAATCTAGTTGACAAGGATTTTGAAATTTATACAATAGGTGCATCTACTGGACGTCTGTAGGGTAGTTTTATTCTGCATTCACTGGGCTGTGCGCGCCAAGAATTCATCTTCTGGGGGTCAGGTTGTACATCCTGAAGGGTCTGAGGACCAAGATTGAGTAGAAATGAACCAAACTTAAAGAATCTTTGCTCAACAACTCAACAACTCCCATACTCACAAGGTTTAAAGCTTATAATGCTAAGATTTTGACATAGTGGAGGCAGTGCACCACAGGTGTGCAAGTGGTCAGGAAAGGTTTTATAATAATGACAGCCATTTGAAGACCTATGAGGGACAATTGAGCAAATACAGCAAAAATCTTGAATTTATCTGGTAAGTGGTACAGTGGTTAACACAGGCCCCTCACAGGAATCTGGAAGCTGACCGAGGCCTCTGTGTCCCTGTTCCTGTGTGGATTGTTTCTGGGTTTCTGCACCCTCCCACAGCTTAAAGACATGCACGATGAATGAAATTGGGGAATCTAAATTTTCCAAAGGCATAAATGTGAGAAAATTAATTGATGAAGAATTTGCCTGGTGCAGTTTTTGTTTTTTAATTGGTGGAACTTTATCATAGGATCTCATATACCTTTAACCGCTGAGCACATGTAAAAAAACCAAACAAAAATCAACACAATTAGTCTCTGAGATTCACTTAATCCTTAAATGTGAGCAGGTTGAGCACTGATATAAGTCTGCACTTGTTGTCCATGTTTCATTGTGTGCACAAATATATCTTCACTCTTCACACATGCTGGTAACACTCACTAAACCTACACTGCTAAGTTGTGGTCTAATTCCCATGCTGCTAAGACACGTTCACCTTCCCAACCCTATAAGAGGGCTTCTTGTCGTGGGCTCCAGGTGAGGTCCACTCAGTACCGTAGTTGTGTATGTGTGTATATAAGTGTAACGCTATCTGTTTGTTGTTGAGAGGAGAGGCCTTCTGACGCAACCAGTGTTATTTTCCTGACTATTGACTCAACATCTGTCTCTGTTCTGATCTTCGTGGGGCCTTCCTGGAGGCACTCGTGGTCTCTGCAGTTTAACTGACCTGCCTGTCATGATTGTGCTGTCATTTATGAATGTTTGGTGAAACAGCAGCTGTAGGAATTATTCAACTACATATGAAATGTATGTAAACAATGTCTGTTCAAAACGAAAAACTAATCTGACTGAATGTTAGTTTTGTGGGACCACCGATCTGAACGTAGTCTCACACTAGAGCCCAGAGGACCGTGAATGGCACAAAGACTGACGAGTGCATCAGTAATGCTTTGGACTGAGCTTATCCTTCATACAGGTGGCAGGTCACGTTTAGTGGCCTTTGGTTAGTTTCTTTTCTTTGTTTTGTTTGTTATGCCCTTCTTCTTCCCTGTACCCATGACGCACCCCCTCCTGTTTTAGGAGCCATTCCCCAATGGCGGACTCTGTAGCGATTCTAATGTCAGATGCCTGGTCAGAATAAATGCCATCTGTCAAAAACAACCATCTGTGTGTGATTTTCTTGGTTCTGTATTCTTACTAGAGATGGCACGATACCACTTTTTTATGTCCGATACCGATACCGATATCATAAATTTGGATATCTGCCGATACCGATATGAATCCGATAGTGTTTTTTAATCAACAAAACTGTTTTTTAAATATCTTGCTGCATTTTGTATAAGTTCATACTCAAGTTTAAAACAACAACTACACTAAAGCTATTCTGTTATACCTGTATCCAAAAAAAATATTTCATAGTTCAGCAATACTGATCAATCTAATAAACTTAAACCTACACCATCCTCCCTATTCTGGTATTTTAAAGAGTACTTAGTGTAAATATTAAGCAACCTAACTAATAGGGTTCCAACTCCCAGCAACAACAAAAATAAATAAATAAAAAATAGGGAACCACCCCTCACCCTCCACCTCATGATGCTTAATCGACGTAATCAACCTTAATTTGATGCAGTGTGAAAAAAAATGCACAGAAATCAATTATTTTTCAAGAAATATTAAATAGATTCAACATCTTTCTTCAACAAAATTGCAGACTGCACAGATGGTACCTTCACAAAGGAAAAAGTGCTATAGCTTACTAGGGTATATATATTAGACTTAATAGTTACTATATACAGTAATTGACTTCTATTCATTTTGCATCAAATTAAAACTTTGGCTGTCAGATAATTATTTATTAAAAGCTCGACATTTTAAATGAGAATAAGAAAGAAAAGTATGTCTTTGTGCCCCCTTTTCCCTGTTAATGCCCTATCGGCCCCCCTGGCTAAACTTTGCTAGATCCGCCCCTGCACAGTTACCAGCCGTCAGCTACGTAGAAAAAGATCCTCGAGTAGAAAGTAATATTAAATACATTCTAACAACAGCTGATCAAGCTTAAACGTGCTGCTGTTGTTCAGCCGCTGGTTTCCTCTTTCTGGTGCAAAGTGGGCCAAAAGCAAACAAGAGAGACGGACTCCCGACAGAAAAGCCGATCAGCTGATGATTGAAGTAGCAGCAAGAAGAGGCAGTCGCTTGTTAAGCTTAACGCAGGAATGCTTTACAAACATTCAGAGATGGACTTACACACTTGCTTTACTTCTCTCGGGGATAACTTTGTCGGAGATGAAATGCCGGGTTGCTAGCGAAGCTCCACATGCTATCCAGACCACCGACAGGTCCCGCATGCCACAGCCGCTCTATCACGTGACCACACTGCTCCGACGTGCTAACGTTCTGAGGTGAGTTACGGCGTGTTGCAAGTTTTGTGAGGTGCTTTCGTGATATTTAATGGATCGGATTACATTTTTTATTTTTCTCCGATATCCGATCCAGTAATTTAGGTCAGTATCGGACCGATACCGATACGTAATATCAGATCGGTCCATCTCTAATTCTTACATACTATATATTATTTTTTACTATTAATATATCTGTAGGCTGATTTATTCAAGCAAACAAACTACCTCTAAATGTGTCTTTGGTTTTTACAAATAAGTTTGATAACTCAATATTTTATTTTTTATTTTTTTCCTGGACATCCTTAATTTTTCATCTTCTTAAAAAGTGGAATGCTAACCTGCTTCATTGCTGTGTTCAAGCTATCAGCTGGCCTGTGGGAACCAGGCTACGATATGACATTTGGCTACAAGAGGGCAATAGTTCATAGCCAGTGATAAACTGGGGAGAAGAATCAAGGTTAGGATGCTTCATCCTCTGAGTAATAAATGACAAACCAGAAGGAATTGATCTGAGGTGGAAGACTATCTGAGATCTCTGCAGAGGTGTACACTGGTGTGCCCACGGTAGCCCAACAAACCCTCCTTACCTGAAGACTCCTCCAGGAGGAAACAGTTCTTCATTTTATTGATTTGGCAGCACTTCACCTTAAGGGTCCCTTTATTTACTATTTATAGTCATTTCTTCCTCAACTCCCTCAGACTGGACCTCCTCCTCTCCTTTTCCTTCACATAACACTCTTATTATTTACACTTTTACTTAGTGGTTAAGTGGTTTTAACAGAAACTAACCCCATGTTGTGGACTTTCAAGCCAACTTTAACAATATTATGTGCAATACTATCATTTTCTTTTTTTGTGCATTTATTGCTATTTTGGAGCTCTTAGAAATGTTAATCTTTCCCCAAATCTTCAAGTTGGAGAGATTTAAGGTTCCTCCTAAGATGATCTTTCCAAACTTTCTATAGATGTTTTGTTTTTTTTCCTTTCTGCACACTGTAAAGCTACACTCTACAGAGCAGATGGCCATCTGACTGCTTTCAGAAATTAAACTGGTGAAAACTGGGCACAAGATGGCAGTAGTGGGTAACACATGCAAAACTGAACAGTGACAGTCAATGTACGGACTACAATGATCCTCTGCCTCCACAGATGCAGTTTACAAAACTCCAAGGCAGTTGTCTAATATTCCACATTGTCCTACTTGAAGATGCCAGTTCAAACCAGGTCTCTGGAAATCCCTGTGTGGTTTCAATTAAAACTGATCCTTTACACCCTGTAGATGTAATTGTCCTCTTTAGTTTCAGTACACCTTCATCTTGTTTTACTGTATTTGAGCATTGTAAATCCTTCATATTTTAGTTTTCATTTAATCCAGTTTCACTCCTGAGATCATGAGAAAAACGTGAGACGGACGTCAGACAGCAGATCAGACGACCATAAATCGAAGCAAATGGATGGAAAATTTTGTTTAAAGCCAGCCTCTGTAAAACTGACGGCGTTTTTATAGGAGACTTCTTTACAATACATTTATTAGTAACTGTTTCCTCTGAGCTGAGTCCTACATTTTCAGTGCACTATGTACTAATAAAGGACTGTGTACTAATAATTAACAATTTTCTCCTGCATATGCATTTTTATTATTACTACTACAACGGTAATTACTTGATTATCACTTGGAGCATTATTAATTTGATTATCTTTGTGTAGCAAGTAAGCTGCTCCTTCCTCGGGCAGATTTCAGTTTCTACCTGCAAATGTTTTACAGCAAACAGCTGTTTGCTGTGTTTACGCTTGTGTTGTTGAATAAAGATTCAGAGGAAAAACCTGAGCCTTTAGTAACAAGCAAGTACTGCTAATTAGTTTATGCTCATTGTTGATGATAAATTAAAAAAAAAAGACTGTTTGTACAGATGAGTCTAATTTTAGAAAGTGATAACAGTGGACTTATTACGTAAGTCTTATTTTTTAACTAATGACTCAAAATTGAAATTGATTATTTTAATAAGTGTTGATGTTAAATTAAAAAAAAAAAAAAAAAACTAAAAGAGCCTGGGCAGTTTTGGGGGAAACAGAAAAAAGTCTCTGGTCAGATGAAAGAAATATTAACTTGTACCAAAATGCTGGGAAGAGAAAAGTATGGGGGAAAATGTGCGGACAATCCCCGTCAGTATAGCACAGTACTTGAGTGAGCTGGAGAAGACTTCTAGATGGTGACCGCAATGATCCCATTAGTGTGACACATCATTAATTGTGTATTCTGGGTTTATAGGTTGTTTCATCCATTTGTCACAAGACGCTCTGCCGATCACAGAATGATTCTGTGAGCTGAGGTAAGCTCACCGCAGAATGATCAGAGTGTGTGTCGCATGGTGCACAGGTTACTTGGAAGCCCGCACGTTCTCCTTCCACTACAACCACTGACTGCTTCTTTCAGCTACAATGGTGAGCTGTGTGATTACATCGGTTACACTGGTTGTATCCTTTTGTAAGATAGGTGGTTGGTAGGAATCGTATCATCTAAAGCAAATGACAACAAATTTGTTTAGAAGATGTTTAATTATAGGCTTTGCTATTGTCTAATGAACACTCAAATGTTTGCACATGACTGTGGAGGGGCCCGACGGTGGGAAGCACTGAGATGCCCGGGGAAATAACACTGAATAAAAATGACAAGAATTACTCACCTCCCAACAGCATTTTACTCCTGTAACTGTAACATGATGAATAAATAATAGCTTCTGCTTCCACCACTATAGAAGTACAAATACACTCTGATACTACATAGATAAGGCTGTAGGACACTGTATAACATAACTGGAAAACCCTACATTTGGACTGCTTAAATAAAGGTGACTTGACTGACATCAATCTGAACCAGCGCCTAACATATCAAATCATAACACATCTGCAGCACTGTCTGACAGGCAGCACCAATCAGCAAACACCTGATGTGAATGTCAGAGCTGTGTGTGTGTGGCTGTTGCTGGGGTTAGGTGTCAAAGACTTAATCCTGTTTGAGAATGAAAGAGTTTCCTAAGCATCCAAACAGAGCCATGTGGCATTACAAAGAGTGGGATGAGTAATTTTGATATCTGCCGTGTGGACAGCCATCAGTCTATCAGCACATAAGATGACATTTACCAATGCTATTGGCTGATTTGTATCTGTTACATCACATCAAATGTTCAAGGATGGTGATTTATCTAAATAATAATGAATTATTTTTTTCCCTTGCAAAAAAAAAAAAAATGGGGAAAGGAGAACCTTTTAGTTGAACCATTAACCATGAGTTCTAAAGTTATCCCTACTCATAACTTCATAAGTGTTTGATTTTTAGGCTGTTTGAGAGTTTGGGCTGTGTGCTTGAGTTTAAAATAAAGTTCTGCAGGGTGAACAGAGGTGTGAGGAGGCTCGTGCAGCCACCGCAGCAAGACTCTGGCAAATTAAGAGAAAGGGAGAATGAGGAGACAGTAATTAGGGAGCAGCCAAGGCTTCTTCACACTCTGGTAATTTCAGCTCTATTTGTGGCACAAGGCACGAGTATATTGCAATTCTGTAGAACCAGATCCACTGACAACTTCAAGCAAAAAAAAAACTATCACAAAAAAAAACACTTGCAGCTTTAAGGATTAAAAGCAAAATTGTGTAATAGAAGTATTTTGATTAAGGTTAACAAGGAATCTCAGAACACAACTTTTTGCATTCCCGAAAGCTTCTCTGAAGCATTTAGACTTCAAATTCAGTTCAGATTTTATGACCAATTTTAATTTCCAAAGACTTAATATTAAAAGAAATGGAGAATAAGATCTAAAATTAATTCAGAGGAGGTTCAAGGGATAATAAAAAAGTTCCCCGATAATAAAGCTCATTTGTCATGCAGGTACAGCGAGGAGTTTGAAATAACACACTCTAAATCACCATCCTCTTTTTTTAATACAAACTTCATGGATCACACCCTTGGCGACTGTATAAAGCTGATATTGCACTCGAACTGAACAATGGCTGATGATGAATTAGACCCTTCATTCTGCATGACCCTACATCATGGCTCCTGGAAACTGCCTAAAACAAGACTTGAGTCTTCAGCTAAGTTAGCACCACTGCAGTTCTTCAAAAGCTAAATTCTGCTTTGTCACATGCTCACAACTAAGCACTGTCAGCCTATTGGCCACAACATTAAAAGCCCCCATGAAGTGTACAACATTCAAGAAAACTCTGACCCTTGTCTGCGTGTTATTTAACACAAACTACACCTGGGTGCACCACAATGGCAACAACATACTGCAGTGGCAGCTACCTCGTGATAATAATGATAATAATGGATTGTATTTATATAGCGCTTTTATGAGACCCTCAAAGCACTTTACAATTCCACTATTCAGTCACTCTCACATTCACACACTGGTGGAGGCAGCTACAGTTGTAGCCACAGCTGCCCAGGGGCAGACTGACAGAAGCAAGGCTGCCATATCGCACCATCGGCCCCTCTGGCCAACACCAGTAGGTGAAGTGTCTTGCCCAAGGACACAACGACCGAGACAGAAAGAGCTGGGGATCGAACCGGTAACCTTCCGGTTACAAGATGAGCTTCTCAACCCCCTGAGCCACGGTCGCCCCCATAGTGCTTTCCACCACACTGTGAAAACTGCATAAGAACAGCTGTTCGAACTTGACGGAGCACGAGGTGTTGACCAAGTATGCAGATTCTCCAGATCACAATCAGCAGAAGTAGGAACTGTATTCAATTCAGTTTTATTCATATGCCGCCAAATCATTTTATATTGTAAGGTAAAGACTGTACAAAAGTAAAGAGAAAACCTCAACAATCAGATAACGCCCTATAAGCAAGGACAGTGGGAAGGAAAAACTCTCTTAACAGGAAGAAACATTCAGTAGAACTAGGCTCAGGAAGTGGTGGCAATCTGTCACGACCAGTCGGACTCTATGAGGTATACGGACATAGTCCCAAGGGTTGGGAAGGGAAATTTCCTGATTTTAAAATAGAAAATAGCATAAATGATGAATAGGGGAGATCACTGTTTACAAATGGATGTGTGACTGTGTAAAAATCCCGGAGAAAATGAACTGCAATGAGCTGACTCTACTGCTCACTTGATTTACGACCTCAATTAACGCTTTTGCAATGAATTGATGGTCTTTATCACACGTCTTATTTAATGCAGCATGATGTTTGTTTTTATGTTGCTCCAGTTTAGAGGAAAGTGGATGACAGGGCAGGGTGTGTGTTAGGGCGTGGCTTCGTTTGACTGACAGGTCACTACAACTACCATTACTTTGTAGTGTCCTCAGTTTCATAGTCAGACTCAACGCTGACTCATAACATTTGATTTCAAAACCACAATATGGCAAAGAGCTGGTTTCAAGAGGGGCTCGTCCATCCGTTAACAATGTTGGCTCTTTCTCTAGGTTGCCACTTTGTACAGAGCCAAAGCAGCTGTGCTTAAATGTTTAGAAATATTACAAAGAAAAGGTATACACTGATCATTGCAAGACCTCATCCAGAACTCAGTGTACCTGTCAGCAAGTGCAATCTGCAAAAACAGTCATTAAATGTGCGAAGCTGAGACTTCGCACTTGATTAGGATTTTTGAATGTTGTTCTATTCCTGGCTGGAAGCAGAATCAGCAGGTGCATTAATTGTTTGAGGCAAGGTGCTTCCAACACTCTCGATGCTTTACCTGGATAGAGTCTGGATAAGGCCGTCTGTGATGTAACCACAGGACAACAGTCTAAGTATGACTAGCTCACCATTAAAAAAGGCCATTTCTCACTCAGTTATTTTTTAATGTCATGGACAATGGCTGTAAGATCATCTTTTGGTCATGCATATGTTCTACAAATGTCAGGTGCTGACTGCAGATGGAGATGAGCAGGCTGTAGAGCAACAAACTCAGGCCAGATAATTAGAGAGAATTTGGAAGCCACATTGAAAACTAACATGCAGAGAGATTGGGGTTTAGCTGATACTGAAAACATTAAAGGCAGAAAACAGCCTGTTATATTTGATCTAGGAGAGGTAATGGATGATTCCCATTGTGCAATTACAGCGACTTTAGTTTATTCTGTCTCACCTAGACCTACAGCAGGGAAAATAAGTATTTGACACATCAGCATTTTTATCAGTAAGGGGATTTCCAAGTGGACTATTGACACAACATTTCCACCAGATGTTGCCATCAAGCCAAATATTGAAGTCATACAATCAAATCAGAACATATAAGTATACAAGTTAAACCATAATAAATAAAGTGAAATGACACAGGGAATAAGTATTGAACACACTTTATTCAATACTTTGTAGAAAAGCCTTTGTTGGTGATTACAGCTTCTAGACGCCTCTTGTATGGATAGACCAGTCGTCTGCATTGCTCAGGAGTGATTCTGGCCCATTCTTCCACACAAACGGTCTTTAAATCTTGAAGGTTCCTTGGGCCTCTTTTATGAACTTTAATCTTCAGTTCTCTCCATAGATTTTCTATGGGATTTAGGTCAGGTGATTGACTGGGCCATTCAAGCAACTTGATTTTCTTTCTTTGAAACCACTTCATTGTTTCCTTGGCCTTGTGTTTGGGATCATTGTCTTGCTGAAATGTCCACCCTCTTTTCATTTTTAGCTTCCTGGTAGATGGCAGCAGATTTTTATCCAGAATGTCCCGGTACATCTCTCCATTCATCCTGCCTTCAATAATATGAAGTCTGCCAGTACCCCTTGCTGAAAAGCAGCCCCAAACCATGATGCTTCCACCCCCAAACTTGACTGTTGGTATGGTGTTCTTGGGGTGGTGAGCAGTGCCATTTCTTCTCCAAACATGGTGTGTAGAATGACTGCCAAAAAGTTCAATTTTGCTTTCATCTGACCATACTATAGTCGTCCAATAATCCACAGGCTTCTCCAAATGCTGTTGCGCAAATTTTAACCGAGCCTTGACATGCTTTTTGTTCAGCAATGGAGTCTTGCGTGGTGAGCGTGCATGGATGCCATGGCGGTTCAGTGCATTGCTTATAGTTTTCTTTGAAACAACAGTACCTGCTGATGCAAGGTCTTCCTGAAGTTCTGTCCGAGTGGTTCTTGGCTCTTGGAGAACCCTCCTGATTATTCTTTGGACTCCTCGGACAGGGATCTTGCGTGGAGCACCTGATCGTGGCAGGTTTATGGTGAACTGATGCACTTTCCATTTCCGGATAATGGCCCCCACAGTGCTCACAGGAACATTCAGCATTCTGGAAATGCACCTATAACCATTCCCATCAAAATGCTTTTCAACGATAAGATTACGAAGATCTTGAGAGAGTTCTTTGCTTTTACCCATCATGAAGTCTTTCCTGTGTGCCTTCTGGGTAATGAGGAGCCTTTATAGGCCATCAATTAGGACTAAAGCAGCTGATATCAATTAGTACTGATAGGGGACAGGATTTCTCTATCAATACTGACAGATTTCAGGTGATCTCCTGGCTTTCTATGTCATTTTGCCCCTTGTTATCTCCATGTATTCAATACTTATTCCCTGTGTCATTTCACTTTATTTATTATGGTTTAACTTGTATACTTATATGTTCTGATTTGTTTGTATGACGTCAATATTTGGCTTGATGGCAACATCTGGTGGAAATGTTGTGTCAATGGTCCACTTGGAAATCCCCTTACTGATAAAAATGCTGATGTGTCAAATACTTATTTTCCCCGCTGTATCAGTTCATCTCATGGACCTCGGGAAATGATTAGGTGAAAACTTCTGTTAAGTTTATCTGATGTTGAAAGCTTGTGGGTTTTTTTTTTTTCATTTTTAGGTATTGATTTTAGAAGTTTAGTCCTCATAACTAAATTTCAGGACTTTTACGGTTCCTTTTTTTCACCAGATTTACTTGAAAAGTATGTTAAAAATCCAAGAAACTCTTAGGATCATTTGCCATTGTCATTCAACCCATGTCTGGGGTTGTTCAATCTAGAAAAAAGTCATTAAGTTTAAAATGATCGCTCGGGGTTTATGGGATATTTTGTACAAACAAACAAAAGCAAAAAGCGAGCCCTTTATTGAGCTGATGAACAAACTAGCAATAGGCAAAGTACAAAACTTACTGAACATGACAAACCCTTGACAAACACTTGAGAACAACGACAGGGGAACTGAGCAGTACACTCAAGGGGCGACATCATGAATAATGAGACAAGGGAATTTAGACTCGACACAACGGACACTCGACCAGGGACTAAGGCAATAAAACAGGAAACACAACATAAGACTGTGACTAGGACTTGCCGACTTGACACAGGGATCAAAGTTAGGCACGGAGACAAAACACAGGTCAGAGATCCACTCTGACATCACCATTGTTGACGACCAGCTGTGTAAGTGTGAGCACTCATTGTAGCCTAAAAGCAATGAGGCTGTGTTCCCTATTTGGTGTAAATGCGTTATAAAGGGACATCACAATATTCAGGCAAATTAAATGAATGTGCAGTAACTAAAGCTGTGCACACTTATTTTTGATATTAGATTAGATAGAACTTTATTAATCCCTCGGGTGGGTTCCTCTGGGAAATTCGATTTCCAAAAAAGCACAGCACCGACAGAAGTTACAGAGTTACAGAATATTATATATATATATATATATATATATATATATATATATATATACACACACACACACACACACACACACACACACACACACACACATATATAAATACAGAGACAATATAAATAAAATATACGAAGGGGATAAATAGAATAAATAGGAATAAAAATAAAAATACAAGTGAATTGCACATTTCAAGTATTGAAAGTATTATCATAAGTATTATCATAAATGCATCATGGACAGAGTACTGACACTTGACAATTTTTAAATATCAGGGTTTTTGTGAACACACAATTATCATGATACTCTTACACTTAGACAAATGAAAGTAGTTTGAGGAATATTGCAGTGTTAATTATTTCCCTTTTGGATTTTGTTACAGTACAACATATTTTATTGTTTGCAAAAAAATGTCTAAATGTCTAATGAGACCATATACAATATGAGGGCTTATGAGTCTCGGCCTCATTATCAGTGACCTGAATTATTAGCCTAGAGCACATTTACGTACACCTAACTGCACTAGTCTTGGAATATTAGTATAAGGAATAAAAGTATTTTACTGTATAAGACCTACTTAGGGGAGCTGTAACATCCGTGTTAGAGAGATGCCGACCCAATCCAAACTCCCGGCTCTTTATTTGGGAAATTAAAAGGTGTTTAAACGGCTGCATGAACTTTCTGTCTGCTTCTTCAGACTAATTGGAGCTGACATATATGCCCATTTTTAGCTCCAAGGTTCATGCTGGGCTGGTTAATTGAGTTTGTTGTGGTCAGGTGGTTTTAGTCATCTGGCTTTCAGTGTGCCACCTTTTAACACTGCCCAATCACAATCTACTAAGCTTTTCTTTAATTTGACTGTTGTTGAAGGTAGCAGCTCACTCCACGTGGCCATAGATTAGAGGATGTTGTACAACTTAAAGTTAAAAAGAAAAATAACCCAGGCATGGCCTGATTATTCCATAATTACTTGTTTCTTTATGTCTGGCTGATGCCTTCTGTGAGCATTTAAAAGTTTGAATAAGTTATTGCAGTATTTAAGTCACATTTCTTTCCACTACTTTTTAATCCAACTCAAACCCTGACATTTTCTCCCACCCATGGGGATAAGTCACTTTTGTAGTCTTATGAATAATCCTTAATAATTCAGTGTGAATGCTGCCAATTTAAATGTTTTCTTTTCTTTTTTGCCATTTTTTTTTTAAGAATTCATTACTCCCTAAATGTGGAAAACTGGATTTTTGCAAGATTTTGTATTGGTCAAATGATTACTTGAGTATCTAAATCTCACTCATATAGGCATTACCAAACAAAGTACTGTCAGGCTACTGCTGAGATAAGAGATGTTTAACTGGTGAAGCTCACCGTCCACTCGTACAGACACATTCTCATAAATCAATATGTATTTCAAACCCAAAGGCCATGCTCTTCTGCAAGGCTGAACATAGCTTCCATTAAACTCCTATATGCCTCAAAGTAAATTAGGCTTACCATGGACCAAAAACTGAACAGGTCTGGCCCCCTGAGAGCTGGATTTCTTTCCCTGTGCTGTCCACACACAAACACAAACAAGCCTCCACCTATAACCCAAATTTGCCATAACCAGCCAGCCTGAACTAACTTGACATCACTGATTGGTTATCTTTTATAGAATCTGATGGCTGCCTCTCTGTGACCCATTTTTTGTTATTCTGAGCAGGATGCACACATTGAGGCTTTGCTGTGCTGAAGTCCTGACTGTCTTGGGTGTAACTGATTTTATTTAACATGTTTTATCGATTCCAGACCTTTAAAGATGATAGTTTCCCGAGTACTGCAATTTCAAACCAAAACAGAGCTTTACACATAACCCTGCACTCACCTCTAAATAGAAACGATCCTTCTTTTTGGTCCTCACAAATAGCTGTGGACTCCCACTTTGTGTGTGTGTGTGGTGTGTTTGTATATGTGTGTCTTCCCGCCCCTTCACACTGTCCTCTCTCCTCCGGAGCACAGAGCCGCACAGAGACCCGACTGTGGCACGCTGCAGGTCTGCGTCCGTGTGCTTTTCTCTCTCTCGCTCTCTGGTGTTTGGTTCTTCCAGGAAGCAAACGGCTCACTGAGCATCCATTGCGAGGTTTCCCCCCCTTCTATTTCTTTTACACCGCTTTTTCACATGCCGCCGTTACAGCGCTGGGGGTAGGGGACGCACTGTGACCGACCAAGCAGCGATGAATATGGCGTTTATTGGGGACGCGGACCCCTTCACCGCTTCGATACCTGCCACCAAAGTTGAACTGACGGTCTCGTGCAGGTGAGTGCTGACCACTTTTGCTTCACTGCGTTGAGATGTACAAAACAATAAATATTCCTTTCACTGTGATATCTGCCCGGGAGTTCCGTGCAGGCTGCATAGTAGGGAATAAACCCAGCACAAACTCGCTTTGCGCTCGTTGTTTCAATTTGATTTGTTTGTACAGTGCGGTGTGGAGTCACGCCACTTTTCTCTTTATACGAGAGCAGTGGCAGGTGAATGATTATATATTGGATTTGTGCAGGAAGGCACGTTTTCTTGCGCGTCTGTTGCCAGTAGTTTTCCTGTGGATGAGCGCCGGATGGAGGTCAGAGTTGACATGTCTTTACACTGCTGTCACGTTTCCGAGCTTCGGTGAAGCTGCCACACGCAGAGCTGCAGAAATTTATGTTTGCGCCGAAGCAAAGTGACCACCTCACCACGTCATCATCCTTACGAAATATTTATTTCATGTGGGAATTTCCTGCAGGGAGGACGGGTGGAGGATGCTGGAGCAGGCTGTTTGATTCGCGCTGTGGCAGTTTTACTACAGTGGACACGTCCAGTCAGCTTTTAAAAACACACCGACCATTTTCAGGCTGCTGCTTCTTACGTGGAAGGATTTGCTGTTTGTAATGATATGAAATATGCTATATCTGTCACTCTATCCATCCAATCATTTCTCCTCTCCGTGTATCATCTGGGGTCTCTCAGCAGGACTGTCAGGACTGTTGAGAAGATTAGGATTAAATTTAGATTCAATGAAATTTTAAAGTTGAGAAAGTAAGGTGTCATCATGGGTTTTGAGCTCTTGGATTTTTTTAAAAGCCAAGAAGACACATTTTAAATCCCATGACGCAATGAAAAGCAGCATGTGCTCTTCAATGACAAAAGTTTTTTTTAAATTGAAATATAGATCAGCGAGTAATTTTATGTTGATAGAATTGAATGTTTAGTGAACTACAAAGATCTACAGTACAGTGTGCTATTGCAGTGGATGGTAAAGCCCACTGTGTAAAGTGTCCAATCAAAGCAAAGCTTATGATTCACACATCACAGAATCTTTAAAATGGAGCAGAATGTGACTGAAGATTTACATAATAAAACAATCTGCATAAGCGCTAAATCGTTTAAGCCTCCTTTGAAGCATGAATTAAAAAGAATCAATCAATCAATTCAACACGATCAGTGCTGAATTGAAGCTGAATTTTTAATTTCTTTTTATTATGATCAAAGGTTCATTTGGTAACTTTTCAGGTGTGTGTGTGTGTGTGTGTGTGTGTGTGTGTGTGGGGGGGGGGGGGGTGCATCCATTTTCTCTTCTTCAGTTTGTCGTCTGAATGTGTAAAATCAGTAACGTGTTTTGACACAATCTGGGGATTTTTAGTTATCCTGGTTTGTTTGCCCCTAAACTGAAGAGGCAGTCACGCCCCAAACAACTTTTCAATATCATAATGCTGTATAAGAGTAAGATAAGTGACAAGGAATTCAGGGCATGTCATAAAACATTTTATTTGATTTAGTCGGTCGTTCAGGTCTATGTTCAGGCTGAGATCATGTAGTCTTTAAATCTTTATTTCACTGCAAAACTTTAATTCTTGTAAACCTTATTTGAGACTTTTAATGAACAGAAGAACAAAGACTTTGGACTCATTTAAATTCCCGCTGACCTAAAATCTGCCAGCTGTTTATGCAGATGGAGCTTCTGTTGCTGTTTTTGTCACGGTCCGGGGCAGCGGCCGTGTGAAGAGTGGAAAGGAGGACTCAAATGCAGCACTTACTCAGATGTGAAGGCGATTTATTGACAATATCAAACATAAAGTGGAGATGGCAAAACAGAACTAAGGATGAACTAAACTGGGTGAAACTACACAAAGGAGTGGCAAACCTGAACATGAAGGGAGAACAGCAGGGAGAGCACGCAGGGGATTTCACAGGGTATGAACACAGACGACGCGACGAGGAGCAGAGGAAATCACACACTATAAGTACACGAAGAGACACTGGGAAATCACACACAGGTGGGGGAAACAGCTGGACCTGATTAACCTGACGAGACAGGGGAACACTAACACCAGGGACCAACAGAGGGAGCACAAACCCAGAACCCAGTGTCTAAAATCCCAAACACAAACCATCCCAAAACAATCATGAATAATAATGAAAGTAATAACAATAAAGAACATAAACATAAAGTCACTGAGTCATGGTCGCAGGACCATGACAGTACCCCCCCCTCAAGGGCTGGCCCCCGACAGCCACAGAAACACACCACCAGATCCGGGCGGGCGGCAGGGGGCCCAGGACGGAGGGACCGGGCCAAGACCAAAGACGGAGGCCCCAGAGTCCCAAACAAATGTTCACAAAAAAAAAAAACTCACAGGGGAGCAGAGTCCAAAACACAGTTCAGGCGGCCGGCCACGAAGAAGGCCGTGGCGGCGCGTAAAGAGTTCGGGAGGCCGTCCACGAAGAAGGCCGTGACGGCGCGCAAAAAGTTCAGGGGGCCGACCGTGCGGAAGGCAACGGCGGCCACTCAGGCGAAGAGGGTCCGGGGGCCGGCCGTGCGGAAGGCAACGGCGGCCGCTCAGGCGATGGCGGTCTGAGGGCCGGCCGTGCGGAAGGCAACGGCGGCCGCTCAGGCAATGGCGGTCCGGGGGCCGGCCGTGCGGAAGGCAACGGCGGCCAGTCAGGCGACGGCGCCCGGCCAGTAGCCTAGCCAGCGGTCTAGAAAACGGCCGTTTAGCTCCAGACCCAAACGAGGCTGGGCCAGGCGAGGCTGAAGGCACAGAAGCCGGGGCCGCAGCGGGCGAAGATGCTGAAGACGCTGCTGCAGGCGATGGTGCGGATGCTGAAGACGCTGCTGCAGGCGATGATGCAGACACGAAGGCTGGACCAGACGAAGATGCAGACACGAAGGCTGGACCAGACGAGGATGCAGACACGAAAGCTGGGCCGGGCGAGGACGAAGCTGTAGCCGAAGCCGGGCTGGCCGAGGCTGAAGCAGAAGCTGAAGCTGGACCGGGCGAGGATGAAGCCGGACCAGGCGTGGATGAAGCCGGACCAGGCGTGGATGAAGCCGGACCAGGCGTGGATGAAGCTGGACCAGGCGAAGCTGACGCTGGAGCTGAAGCTGGGCCAGGCGAGGATGAAGCTGAAGCTGGGCCAGGCGAGGATGAAGCTGAAACCGGGCCAGGCGAGGATGAAACCGGACCAGGCGTGGATGAAACCGGGCCAGGCGTGGATGAAGCTGAACCAGGCGAGGATGAAGCTGAACCAGGCGAGGATGAAGCTGAAACCGGACCAGGCGTGGATGAAACTGAAACCGGGCCAGGCGTGGACGAATCCGGACCAGGTGTGGATGAAGCCGGACCAGGCGTGGATGAAGCCGGGCCAGGCGAGGATGAAGCCGGGCCAGGCGTGGATGAAGCCGGGCCAGGCGAGGCTGCGTCCTCAGGCTGAGGCGTGGTAGTAGCAGGTGGTAGCGCTGCAGGTGGTGGTACTGCAGGAGGCGGCGCTGCAGCCACGGGTGGAGAAGCAGCCACAGGTGGAGAAGCAGCCACAGGAGGCCGGACGGGCTCCTCGGGCCCCCCAGCCGACGTGGCAGCCGGTGTGGCATGAGGCCGGACGGGCTCCTCGGGCCCCCCAGCAGGCGAAGCAGGAGGCTGGACGGGCTCCTCGGGCCCCCCAGCGAAAACAGCCGCAGAACCAGCGGGCATACACAAAACAAAACTAGGAGGCACGTGGGCCTCTGGCACACACGAAACAAAACTAGGAGGCACGTGGGCCTCTGGCACACACGAAACAAAACTAGAAGGCACGTGGGCCTCTGGCACACATGAAACAAAACCAGTAGGCACGTGGGCCTCTGGCGCACGTGAAACAAAACCAGTAGGCACGTGGGCCTCTGGCGCACGTACGGAGGGCTGCAGCTGCGCAGAGCACTGACCCTGCTCAGGCAGTGACAGCCCGGTGCAGTTCACAGCTGGCATCTTGGCCTCCAGGGGTCCAGAGTAAGCTGAGGGCAGTAACCCAGCCTCTGGGGAAGCCCCGGAGTGAGCAACAGTCTCTAATGTTGCCAGCTTTTGAGGAACAGGTCCGTAGTGAAATAGTTTGTCTCCCTGCCCAGAAACAGCGGTGGAAAAACAGTGCGAAAATTGTGGCTCAGCCATTACCGGAACTGTGGGCTGTAGCGATGCTAGCGGTGGTGGTGGCTGAGTGGCTAACTGGAGCGGCGGCAGAACGGGTAATTGAGCCCTTGGGGAGGCTAACGGTTGAGCCACAGACCTGGGAGCTTGTGGCTGGACACAGAACTGAGCCGGAGAATGGTGATAAAGTCCTGGCTCAGAAGGAGCGGCAGAGAAACAGTCTCTCGGTTTTACAGAGGGTTTGTAGACGCCCACTTGCGAAGGATCCGTTACCACGAAGGTAGGTAAGCTATCTACACTGTCTCTCATCCCGCTCTGAATAGCCCCAGAAAACAGAGTCCCGGAATCTGGGGAAGCCAGAACATGTCGCTCGCTCACCGCCTCGGGCTGCTCGAAAGTAAAAGCAGACGGGGGGTGAAGTCCGAGGTCCAAAAGGAGGAACTCCCGCTCCCACGAACAAAGCGAGCCCAGAAGCCATGGGAGACCGGTCACCAGACGCTGTAGCCGCCTCTCTATAGCGCGCTGGGACGTGCCACCCGGGTTTTCCAGCCACCGGTCGATGAGCTCCTGTGTGGCATCGATGAGATTTTCCCGTAGCTCCCTGGATGGGTTAAGCGCTGCTGGGTCCATGTTGTGGTCGCGTCGTACTGTCACGGTCCGGGGCAGCGGCCGTGTGAAGAGTGGAAAGGAGGACTCAAATGCAGCACTTACTCAGATGTGAAGGCGATTTATTGACAATATCAAACATAAAGTGGAGATGGCAAAACAGAACTAAGGATGAACTAAACTGGGTGAAACTACACAAAGGAGTGGCAAACCTGAACATGAAGGGAGAACAGCAGGGAGAGCACGCAGGGGATTTCACAGGGTATGAACACAGACGACGCGACGAGGAGCAGAGGAAATCACACACTATAAGTACACGAAGAGACACTGGGAAATCACACACAGGTGGGGGAAACAGCTGGACCTGATTAACCTGACGAGACAGGGGAACACTAACACCAGGGACCAACAGAGGGAGCACAAACCCAGAACCCAGTGTCTAAAATCCCAAACACAAACCATCCCAAAACAGCCATGAATAATAATAAAAGTAATAACAATAAAGAACATAAACATAAAGTCACTGAGTCATGGTCGCAGGACCATGACAGTTTTAGTTCTAAGATAAAAGCTTTGCACAGCAAGTCAGCTTGGTAATGAACTTCATGATTTTGAGATCTGAACTTGTGAAGATATTTTGTGTTTGATTATGTATGTGTTTGTTTGTTTGTTTGTTTGTTTTAAGGGGAAAAAATGGCATCATAAAAGAAAAGCTCCCGCAAATTATGACTCATCTCCGCATTCTTATAAAAAGCTCTTTTTATTCATGCAAACATAATTTATGTGCTTTTCCTTATGCATATTCCTGACCGTGAAAAGAAGCGAGCAGTTATAGAAAATGGCATGGATGGAAAATGGACAAACTGCAGTGACATTTCTTTAATGCTTGCAAAGGCACTTTGAGTGACAGAGGCATTAGGTAATGCATTGTTTCTGTCACCACAAGCTTTCAAGCTTGTGGAGCCAAATGATAGACAAAATACACAAGTCACCTTTGACAAAATGAGTAAAGCTTCCAGGGAGCCAGTCGTGTATAGTGTTGGGATGTACAAGCTTTGCAGTTCACAACCAGCACAAAAATTATCCTAAAAAAGCTGTGCAATGGTGACGCATTAAACTGCACCACCTTTGGTTCGGGGCACTAACAACACTTGCAGTTTCATGTAGGCATTTGCTGTTATGTTTTTTCCTAATTGCAAAATTTCACCACTGTCTCATTGGAGCGTTAAACGAATTTTTAGGACTGACGACCAAAATCAAAAATAGATTCAGTTTTAGTGTCGTGTGTGTCAAAGAAAAAAGCCAAGTCCTGCATTGTAGGATTACTGCACTGCTTCATTGTTGTACACCAAACTGGCAGTCCTGGCATTTTCTTTTACCAAAGTTTGATATACTACATCATTTTGACACCGTTTTAGCTTGGTTTTCTTCTATGTTGATTTTAAAACAGGGGGAAAAAAAACCTACAGAGACAGATTCCTTGGATGAACGCATGCATTTTGTCTGGTTCTCTGAGCAGCTGCCTTATATTGGACTGTGGCAGAAATCAAGAACAGAACACCTATCTGAATCAGGTTATAGCTTAATATTGTTTTACTGTTTTTGTTTGTTTTTTGGTTAAGTGGATATTGGCTGTTAAATGCATCTTTCGTGTGAAAATCTAGTCCAATAATTCACTGTACTAGTTCATTTTTTTTTGACAGAACAAACATGCTTTAGCTTTTTGATCTGCCTGAGGTGAAACCATTAATAGCCACACCAAAACAAAATTTACCAGTCCTCAGCTTGTGGAGAGTGTGATTTTCCCACTTTTGTGTTGACGAAGCTACTGAAGCATTCAGCCCAGATAGAGTCCGTCGCTGAGTGAAAGCTCCCTCACTCAATAAATCCAAACCGTCTCCGGACCCGTCACATGTGCAGTGAAGCAGCAGAAGTGACAGATTGATTAACTCAAGACAAATATGGTGTGTTAGTGAGAAGAAAACCCCCGCACAGCCATTTGCCTGAGTTTCCTCACTCATGATCACGAGGCCTTGATGACACAAACACAAGTCAGTGGAGTTTAATTCTGTGCGTGGACAGTAGACAGTGAGCGTGGCGAGTCTGTAGAGCTGCACAGGCAAATGAACCTTGCAGACAGTTGGGCGTTTTGGGAAGTGTTTGTAGGGAATGATGTTGGTGTTCGCGTCAGCTCGGCTGTCTTGTGATCTGAGTGGTCCACAGCGGAGAGATAGTCATGACCTTTGGGCACAAAAGCTACGAAGTGTATCCCTTTGAAGAATTGACGTGCTCTGTGTAGCTGTATTGAAGCCGGACGCCGACCTGCTGAGAGGCTGGTCGATGTGTCACAGCTGATGTTGCACTTTCCACGAGGAAGGTGAAGAAAGAGACAGAAAGAGTTAGTGGAGCAGGGAAGGAAACTATAGCGTGCAGGTTTCTTAGATTTCTTTTGTTTTAGTTCTAAATACAAATGGCTTAAAACAAAAATAACTAGGTTTCTCTGGCTTTTATGAGAAGTGAAATAGCGTTGTTGTTTTTTCTCCAGTAAATTTAATGTCATTGGGAAGCACAGTTCAAGATTACTCAGCACCTGATGAAAGTGCAATCATCTGATTGGCTGCCTCTCGCAAACAGGTTTGAAATAGCAGGAGGGTGGAGCTTCTCTGCTTACAGCAGGAGCTCTGTGTCTGAAATGACCATATTAGGAATTTCCAGTGTCACCAACATCATAAAGAGGCAACAATAGAACAAAATGTGTGAAACAGTTTGAAACTTAAACTTTTGGCTGACAGGGATTTCTTTTATGCTGAATCTATTATTTTAAATGTTGTATTTAATATCAACATCCACCATAGTAACAGTAGCTGTATGACAGAAAACAGAGAAAAGTACAGCAGGTCCCCTTTAAAGCCTCTGTGTATGCTTTAAAAAGAAGCAATTTCTGGTACTGGTACTCAAATAACAGTAGCTTTCACTACCACTCTCACCCCAGGAGCCTGAGAAGAATGATGTGAAAGCAAAGAACACGCTGCGCTATTTTTCTTCAGTACGACTGTCTCATTTTCCACATACATAAACATGTAATCACACCAGCATTTTACACATTGAGGCTTTAAAGCTAGATAATGACTCCTTCACCGGAAGGCTCAGAATGGTACAGTCTCTGAAGATAAATTGTGGTTGGTGCTCTCGCTGTGGAGTCTGCAGAGATCTCCAACTGGTGCTGTGTTCTGCCAACAATTTAAACTCCTCTGTAATTACAAGAAAGAAAGCATGGCTGTGGTGAGGCTCATTTAGCAAACTAAAAGATGACACGTTTATTTGTCTGGTAACAGTGGAGCTTGATCTTTGTGTAGCACAGCTGATTGGGGCTGGTTAAAGAAATTAGACGAGGATAAATTAAAATCATTTGGTCCGGTAGAAATGAAGCTGACTGGTTTGACTGTGAATTACCTGTTAACCAGTTGGGGCTAATGATTAGAGCTAACATACAAAATGCTTTACGTCGTTGAAATATTATTTAGACATTTTGAGATTGCAGCAAAGCACCTAAGAAACAAGTTAAAAATATTAAAACATTTCAATTACATAAGATAAAAAATGTATAATTTGACCTTGACATATACAAAATGAAAAAGGCCAATTTATTTTGTATCAATATACCATCTTTCAACTTTGATAGTAAAATAAAACAGGACCAAAAAGGTACACAGTAGCCACAAAGTACAAGATAGCAGCGACATTGCTGCTGAAGATCAATCCGGTTGTTCAGTCTGACGTCACTAGCCGTGTCTGGGCCTAAACTCTGCTGCTGGTCCATATATCAAACGATCACTATGGCATTACTGAGCGTTGAAAAACTGTCTAAAGTCTTTCATCTTTAATAAAATGATCAGCGTTCTGCTCTACCAGGTGTAACAATTGAGTTTAACATCCAGGCATCCATGAAAACGAAATTTATGACATTTAACAGAGTTAGAAGTTAGCAGGAAGTTAGCTCGCTAGCTTCTATCTAAATACAATATAGCATGTCCTGACTGCGGGGTTTTGGAAACAAATTAAAACGTACAGCTCTGTTATCACTTCCAACATAAATGAAGACAGAAAACTAAACAGCAGTGACGTTTGTAGGGTTACTGAAGTTTGGCTAGCTGGTATATAATGATGTGCTACGTGACCGCTAGCGACACAGCTATGTTAGCATAATATAAACAAGCTAACTTTTTTTCCACTCAATAAAAGTTAACGTGAGTGTTCTCGTGGTCAGGAACAAATGTAATCGCATGGCAGGATGCTGTAAAAGGACCAAACTTCAGCCAGGAGAACAACTGAGATAATCCATCCACAATACGAGGTTAGTCATTCATATACTCCTGCATGGGCTGGGCTGTAGTTACATCCTAAGGTTTTAAAAACTGAGCTTAAATAAATGATCAGCGGTAATAAAAGCCGAGGAAGGTCAACAGTGATCACTGACTGTTTTAGGAGCCTTTTGAGATTAAATAGAAGAAAATACATAGCATTAAACATGTTAACAACACAAAAGCCATATTAAACGCAGACTACTTTAGGCCCGGAAATAGGATTCGCCACGTCATCACTTAAGGACCGGATAGGGGCTTCAGCTGCCTGCTAGGATATGAATGTTCTGTGGTTTTCACAAACTGGGAAAAGCTACCAGAGAAAACAGAAGCGCTGGTCTTCATTGTTTAGTTATGCATTATAATGTTCATTTACCCAGGAAATATCATAGATATCTAAATGTCAGTGGTGTGACTACACTGTATTCTACTTTGTATAATCACCATTTAGTTTACTTAACAATGAAAAGTTGCGTAAAATTATAGCTTGCCCACTTCAAATAACATCAGATCAAATGGAATGTGTTTACTATACAGTAATTACAATTTTCAAAGTCCAAAAAATGTCTGAAAAAAACTGATTCAAATACAGACTAAAAGCCCAGGACTTAGTAAGCAATAAGCAAATAGTATCACATGAAGAAATAGAAAGATCAATATGGGTTTTTTTTGTAGCTTTTTTGTATAACCAATAAAGCTTTTTCCATTATAAAAGAACTGCACACAGTAGCAGGATCTCCAACTCTCACAGGTTATTTGCACATTGTTTCACAATCTAATCACAGGGCTAAAATGATTAAAAACAACAAAGAAAGTGTTGTCATGAGGGGGAGTATTTTCAAAGCAGCAAAGCTCTTTGTGGCTGTGCACACTCTTACTGTATAATGAGGTGCTAAAATTCCTTCGTTACAGTTTATGTAATTGATCATGTTTTGTACTTTTTGTTTCAGTACCCGTTATTGCATACATTTCCACTACTGTTGTTTCCTCTTAATTGCTGCTTAGATCCACTGATTGCTAGTTAGCTCTAAAGAATTACTATTAAATCTTTAGTTCAAATAAAACTCTAATGAAGCTAAATGAAATGAAATCCGGCTAAGCTAATGTCATGTTTCCCCTCTGCTTCACTTCATCCTGCTTTACCTTGTTTCTTTGCTCCGTTCCACCTAAATTGTGAAGGATTTAGGGAGCAAAGAGCACAAAGCCAACAGATCAAGTTGGTCTCAGGTGGCGAGTCCTAAACGCAGGAAGGGTCGTGCTGGGTGGCTGCATTAATGAGTTTTCTGAAGCAGTCATTTGGTCGAATGAAGGCACCAGACAGCTGTCGGCTCTCAGAGGTAACCAGCTTTACCTGGTTACCTCTGAGAGCCGACATGCCTCCATCACATTACTAACCATCCCCCTCCCTCCCCCCACCTTTGTTCCTCTGCTTTCATCTTTTCCACAGCCACTTTCCTGCATCTGCGTGATTGCTGTGGACAGATTTGAAGACATCATGTTGATTAGTGTCCAGTATTTGATGCCTTTCTACTGAGCGCAATAGAGGATTTTTATGCAGATTTATGCAGTATTCTAAGTTCTAAGAAGCATTACTTCCAGGCTGTAAATATTAAATACATTATATGGTATTTATTGCTAAAATCCATTAAAAGTCCTCTTCAGATAATATACAGATATGCACCTGTATCTATGGACTGCGTTGTTAAAGTGCGTGTATGACTGTCCCTTTGTTCTTAGATGATAAAAAGATTATGGCAGCGATGAAGAGGATGACCAGATCGGTGATCACAGACCAAATAAGACAAAAAACTAGAGATGTCGCCATTAACTGGCCAGGGACTGGAACTGTTGGGTTTTCAGAATTCCCTGATGGCTCTATGACCGATTGGCCAACCTCACATCTGTCTAATTGTGACTTGGACCCATTCATGTTTGTGCAACATGCAGTCGCACAAATGCTTATCGCCACAAGCTAACATGTTGTTATGTCGTGGGAGTTCCTCACTGTAAATGACGACACAGCGTTTGCAGGAGAGCCATCACAAAATCTTTATAATAACAAACCTAATCAGACACTTATGCCACCCTCGCCCCGCTGAACAGGGCTAATAAATGCAAACAGACTAAAGCTAAAGCTGTCCAGAGCTCAGAGCCAGCCGCAAGACGAGAGTCTGGGTATGAAAAAGATCAAAAAGCTTGTTTGAGGAAACATTGTGGAGAAAAAGGTCGATGTCGTGTTATCTGGGGAAGCAATAAAAGCAATTAAAAATCATGTTAGTAACACTGAAATTTGTTTTGTTATATAAGCATGAGCCTGTTTTAGTTAAAAATGTCAAGTAAAGGTGAGAAGCAACTCATTTTCATTTAATTATTTCTATTTGTAATTATTTCTATTTGTAATTATTTCTATTTGTAATTATTTCTATTTTCATGTTTATTTTCAGTGAGAAAAGATCCTGAAAGAAAACTGTAAAATTTCATTTCTTTTATTATGAAAACAAAATTTTGCATTGTAGAAAAGTTTTTTTGCTTGTATTTTCTGTCAATTCTAGTTTCTCGGAAGAAAATTGGTGTTGGCAGGTCACACTTAGGAAAAAAATAAAGAATCGGATAAAAAAAACAAAACTGCAATCAATGTAGCTGCATATATCAATAATTTATCAATTATTGTATTTATTTTATTTTTTGTCAAAAAGTCTATTCAAAAACCTGAAAAGGTTTCAGTTTACTTTGAAACAGGAAAACAGAAAATCAGTCCTCACAGTGGCATCCTCAGCTGGGTCTGAATATTTTGGTATTTTTGCTTAAAAATGACCTATAATCCTTAAAATGATTGCACATTAATATTCCGTTGATTGTCTCAATGGTTATTCAACAAATCGGCGGAGCTCTTCACAAAAACGGATACTCTTTCTCGACCAGTCTTAGAAACAAGTGTTGCTAAGTGCACCGAATGACCCGATTCAGTCGCTTGAATACAGATTCTTTGGCAGCTTCATCATAAGCTATTATCAAAAATATATGGGCTAAAAATAGAATATGATGTAGCATGTGTGTAATGTAATTATGCAAATGACATTTAGAGGTTCTGGTGCAGCCTATAAAAAATGTCAGTACAATTAACATATAACCTCAGATTAATGTTTAGCTCCTGATTAAACTGCTGGAATCTTTGGGCTTTAAAAAACACAAAAACAAAAGTACAAATCGTACCTGAGAGGACATAAAACTTGACATTCCACAGCAGATTCACAAGAACTTGAAGGCATAAATCTTTGTAGTACCTGCCACATAGGTTCTGACCTTCACTCGAAGGAAATTTACCAGGACTTTGATCAAAAATGTAACCATCTTTTTTAAGTAGGGTGCTGTCATGGCAGCAGCTATTCTATTATATCTTGTCATAAATGACAAGGGAACCAGTTGAAATGCATAGTTCAGCTTACAAAAGTCCACAGCAGGAATGCACGCATATTGGATTGTGGTAGCAACATTCCTGCATTATTACTGGACTGAAGCTGGTTTGAAGCCGCCTCATTGGAGATATAAATGCCACCTTCTAATTGCATTAAAAAGACTGTTATCTTTGACCCCCCAAAAATCAGTTTCTCACCATTAGAGAAACTGTACTTTCACTAAAAGACATTAATAAGAGCATTGACCATGTTCTTCAGACTCATAAGTCATAGGTTAATTGTATCTTCCATCTATCATCTATAACACTCTTGTTTAATACTGGATCAATTTGTCATCTGAATTTAGGTTCCACCTTTGAACAGAGAGAGAAAATAGTTTGTTTGAAAAGTCTGGGTCCATATTAAACTGTTTTTCTTACCCACCTGTCTGGCCTGACATCCTGCCTACACCGAAGCTCTATAAAAATCTCACCTTTTATTTTGCTCCTTCTATGATCCACCGCACTCAAGTGTAGCTATGGCCCATAGGTTGTGCAAACAAACTCTGGGATCCTTAAGGATGGTCATTATAGAGGATTTATCATTCGTAGCAAGCAAAATATGCTTTGCTTGCTTTATAATAGCCATTAAAAATCTCCTTCTGTAACAATAGGAGCTTAAAGTGAAAGTGTTGTGAGACTTACTAATCTTTAGTTTGTAAAAAGCGTTCTCTTTAGTGGTAGCTCAACATTTAAAATATTAATAATGAAGCACACAACAAGGGAATTTTGTACCAGAAGAGCTTTTTTTAAAGGCATTAATTTCATTTATAACCCTATTACTATATAATAACTAATAATCGTTTGACTTTTGAACATAACAAGAAATCGGACTTTTGTCCCCAGTTGCCTGCACTGAAAACATATGAAGAAGAAATCGTTTCATAGCAAAGATAAGAGGAATGTCATTGTTCCAAAGCATTGTATGTTCACCTGAGGGGAATTTTCCTCTTATATGATTTAACATCAGAAGAAGAAGAGGATGGATGGAACTTTGTAGTTCACATAAATATTTAAACTATGACAATGCAACACCATAGTTACAGTTTCAAATTTTACATAATTTCTTTAACACCTATTATTGTAATTATGTCATACAACTAACACAGACTACTCAAATTGTGGCTTCTTTTCGTAAAGCAGGACTCTCGTGGTTCATTATTGGGTGAACATCAGTTTCCCTTGAAGATACAAACCCCCCTCCCACTCAGAATCTGAGAAAATCGTTCATAGTTAAGAGAGTTTCTCAGGTGTTTCAAGGCTAAACTGATCAAACCAGCCGAGTAATCTCTGTAGCTTCGATTGACTGTATTGATCTGGAGTTATCCTCCTAGCAGCTTGTGCTGTTGGTTACAGCATCTTTCGTGGGAACTTCTTCATTAACTGATGTTACGGCTCTGCAGACGACTGCTGCTGCTCCGAACAACACTCCACACTCTTGGAAGGCAGATGTCAAGCTCGTGTGCTTGCGTGAGGTTACGCTGTAAAAGTAACCACCCACTCCGCAGTTGCATGGTATCTGACTTTAAGACAGGGGTCGGCAACCCTAGGCATGCGTGCCACAGCTGGCACGCGAAGGGTTAACTGATGGCACGACCATAGCTGGACTGGCCATCCGGCATTTGCTCGGTGGGCCGATGGTGATTTTTCGTTTTCATGGGCCGATGATTTTTTTATTTTTTTTGTAACGGTATAAACAATGAAAGGTGGTGGATTGGCCAGATGCTGGCTGATGTGTAAAAATAACTCAGTTATTTGGTGGTGGCTGTGGCGGAGCTTCCACAGATTCAGTAACATTAGCAAGTGGTGGAGGCCAGCAGGTGGATGAGAGAAAGGGGAGGCAGGAGGAGAGCCCCGAGGCAGCCGCCGAGTGTCAGGTGAACTGAACTTCAGGTAAGAAGTTATGACCTGCAGTCTGTCTGGGTCAGATATAAACCAAGTTTAGGTGGAGTTTATTTTCGTTGTGCTGACTTTTTACCGTCAGTTACAATAACAAGTACTGCGTACTAGCTAGCATGACGGAGTTTCTATACAGCTGGGTGGGTGCTTTGATCAGAATCAGAATCAGAATCAGAATACTTTATTGATCCCTGGGGGAAATTATTTTTTGTTACAGTGCTCCATTTTAAACCAACATTAAGACAAGACAGACAATACGCTAACTAAGAATAGTACAATATATACATATATATACACATACATACATACATAAGTCACTTATAAATAAATATTTGGAAAAGAAACATGTGTAGTTGTAGCAGCAAACAGTGTGTTAAGTGGATGCGTTGTACAGGGAGATGGCCACAGGCAGGAATGATTTCCTGTGTCGTTCAGTGGTGCTTTTCGGTAATCTCAGTCTCTCACTGAACGAGCTCCTGATGTTATTGATAGTGAACTTTATTTTATTCATAAGGCTAATTATTAGAGTTGCCGACTGTCCTGTAAAAAACGGAATCGTCTGGTATTCAGAGAAAATATTACGTGTTTCATATTGAGCCGAAAAGGAACACAGTTTGTCCCGGACTTCAGCTACAATGAAAACGACACAAAGCTGGAGTTTTTCTGCATCTTTAAGCCGCACAGCTGCCTCTTCTTCTCTCATTCTCCCCCCTCCCTCTCCTGTTGCTACTTCAATCATGAAACTGATCAATGATCAGCTGATCGGCTTTTCTCTCTTGTTTGTTTATCGTCCACTTTGTGCCAGAAAGAGGAAACCAGCAGATGTCGCGCTAAACAACAGCAGCACGTTTAAGCTTGATCAGCTGTTGTTAGAATTTATTTAATATTACTTTCTAGTATCAGCTGATGTTTGCTGGAGCCACAGCTGTAAAAGCTGCTGGTCATGATGTTGGTTTGGATATGTGATGAGAGGGAAACATGAAGATGAAACCAGGAGATGTCCTTACTGAATCATCAGAGCTGTGATGGAGAAACAGGTTTACCTTTTAAGTGACATGAATGAGTTGAAGGGAAGTTGTGAACTGTTTCTGAGAGACAAATAACACCAGGATCCTTTTTTATGTAGCTGACAGCTGGTAACTGTGCAGGGGCGGGTCTAGCAAGATGTTGCCAGGGGTCCATGTAGGGCATTAACAGGAAAGGGGGGCACAAAGAAATACTTTCTTATTCTCATTTAAAATGTCTGGTTTTTATTAAATAATTATCTGAAGCTTACAATCAAAGTTTTTATCTGACGTAAAATGTATAAAAATCATACATATACCAACAAGACTGTACATCACTGTCACAACAGCGTTTGTTTTCATTCAAAGGCTTTATGGCTTTAATACCTGGTGGGCCGGTCTCTAGTCAAAATGCCCGGGCCGATTTTTTTGTCCCAGTTCAGCCCTGGGCACGACAATCTGAGAAGGTGCATTAAAAAATACATGGCCGCAAATGAGCAAATTCGCTCGCATACACATTAGTTGTGCCGCGACTTAATGACGGTATCTTAGCTAACAACCCCAACTGCCAGATTCAACTTGTAATTGGCTAAAAATCACTTCGCCTATCGGTGAGAAGGACGTTGTTAGCTTTCTACATTCCAACACTTCAGGAGCTTTCCGCTCAGCACAGCATCAGCACCACAGAAATACACGGATACATTCGTAGACTCGAGACAGAATTCACAATGCATTTTCAGGACTTTCAGGTGTATGGACCAATGTTTCTTTTCTGATCAAACCAGAAAGCTTTAATGAGCAGCTAGATTTGTCTCGCATTAACTGGCTGAGTTAATGCAACATTGAAGCAGCTGGAATCCACAGCTGTGCATGTTCATGGAGCTGCATTTTCACCTGCTGGACATCACTACCTGACAAGTTTAACTGTCTTCAGAACATTGCAGAGGCCTTATTGACAGTATCTCATGTTGTGACAGCCCTGTGGTCTCTCAAACTCTACGTGTACTTTTCTACTGAATTTGAGCAAGTTTTTATTTTGTTACTGTATCTGTTTATCATCTGTATCCTTAATATTAACCCCAAGAATCTTGTCGAAACTAAGGAACCATCATTTGAAGGTGAATAATAAGCAGATAAACTATCAGACTTTGTGGGAACGGGCTCTTCCTGAGGAGAGGAAGGTTTTCCACATTGCCCTGTGAACACTTTCACCATTTTATACGCTTTAAATATGGTAGAAATTGTTTACTTTGCTTTTAAAAAAAACCCCAACATCATTTGTGGTTAGAAATGCACGTGTGTCATTAGAAAAAGAATACTGGCTGATTTCCCCAGGCTAGCACTCTCACTGCTGAAGGAAAATTTAATCTCAGATGCTCTCAAAAGATGGAAGTCCCCCATCCCACCCGCACATGCAGGTATTTAAAGCTCCAGCTGCCATGTTTAGGTGCCTGTTACATAACTGGCGGGATTTCAAATGTAATTCTGGTGTTGAAGAGGGACTGCTAGCGTAAATGTTTGATGAACAACGATGCACTCTGTTTTGACCACCCAGACGTTTGCAAGGCTGCCTGTGCAGGAAAGGGCTTTTTAAAGAGTCCCCCCTCTCTCTGAGGGGCAGGTGGAAGCCCTCGGGTGTGTATGACTCATAGGGAGGTTACCGTATCCATAGAAGTGTGTGTATGTCTGCCTACACACACACACACACACACACACACACACACACACACACACACCACTTGGTGCTGTCTTTAGACTCTTGAGACACTCTGTTTTTTTCTGCTGCTTTTTTTTCTTCACTGCATCTTGTTTGCTGCCTCCACGCGTACTCCTCTGGGAGACAATCGGGTATACTATCCTCTTTATTGGACATTTATCTCATTTGGCAGGTGAAGTTGCCCACTTCTCACTCCTACGCAATCTTCCAGACTATCTGCCAGTCATAAAATACATCCCCGATATGACTAGGCTCAGTTCCATCGCTTATTGTCATTTATTTAACATCTCAAAGCTCTCAAAGGGCCAGTGGGCATGCCCTGACAGAGAAGCAGCAGAGCGTAGCGTTTTACCATCTGGGTAGCAGTGGGATTAGCACAACACGAGTGCCTGATCTAGATACATCACTAGCCATCAATGGCTTCAAGTCACTCGCTGCTTGTCACACAGGACAGGATGGGCGACTGAGTGCTTACCCTGCAGCTAGCCCTTCAACTTTTGTTCCCTGTGAGCCGTGCACAATATGGACAAAGTCGTGCTGCTGTGATTATCACAGTTTAAATTCATACACCACACAGCCTTCTTTTAAAGAGTCTAAATCTGATTTTTGTTTCTTACGCACACGTTACAGTTGACCTCAACAATCATGCTATGACTCAGTTCAGCTTTAGTTCTTGTCAGTAATAATAGATTTCAGTGATGACCATTTCATAGTGGATCATGACCTCAAAAGCCTGTTAAAAACTTCTTTTTTTTTCTTTTCACAGCCTGAGACAGCACAAACGCTTGAGCTCATCATCCTTTTAAATCTGTCTGTAGGTGTGACTTGTTTTGTATTTATTTTTGTCTCCTATTGTATATTTGCCAGTCCCCACACTTTAGAAATGTGTAGTATTTCATTGCTCTAATTCTCTGCTAATTACAAGCTATTATTGATTTTTAAACTATGTTTTTCTTTTAAAATGCAGATAACATAATCCCATCCAACAAACCCGGTTGTTTGCTATAGACAAAAGTGTTAATCTGTCTGTGTCTCTTTGTTACACTGACTCTTGGTTTTAGATTGTACATTTGTGGGTTTTTTTTCTTCTGATCATGCGAGTATTGAGCCCACATTATGCAAAAAATTGTCCAGTTTGAGAATAGAGTCGAAATTTTGAGATCAAACTCAAAAGGTTTTTCTGCAAATAAATTCAATATACCAAAAAGTCGAAATGTGGGGATCAAGTTGTTGTTCCCACGGCTGTTATACTCTCTGTGAAATGCTACAAAATACTTCAAATTTGGTTTTAGTAATAAGGAAATATTTCTCTTTTGTGCAAAGTCAGAAATGCTTTGATGCGACGATTACAGCCTCATGCCGTAAAGATGCAGTATGTTGTATCACAACACGCAGTAAGAGAGCTCTACACAAAGACTTTTGCATAATAACTTGACTTTATTCTGAAAATATTGTTCATAAAAAGCCAAGTAAACTTACGCATTACCAAGAATCTGAGTTACATTTAGTGCAAGACACTGGAAACTGGGTGGTGCTGTAAAATACTGTTGACCAGGCTACTCGTACTATTTAGCCTTTCTGGTTTGCTCAATGAAAGCTTTATGAAGTTCTAATGTAACATTTGGCAGGAGTACAAGCTGAGGGAATAAGCGAAGGGTTTGTTTTAGCCCCTTGGGTTGTTGTTGGACTTCTGACTACCTCCTCCTGAGACCTCAGGGCACTGTGAAGCAACTGACACACAGTTAAAACCACAAATGCTCCACCTCTGCTGACGTAACACGCCAGGTCTCCCTATCCTTATTCTGAGCTCGAGCTGCTTCTTGATTTCCTCATACACAGGTCTTAGGCATCTGCAACTTGTCATCTTCATTTGAATATTTAATTCCTTCAGAGCTGTCTTACTGTGGGATATCTCAGAAGCGCCGAGCATCTGCTTCGTGATGGAGCTCTTCGGTGCATTTATCCGTGCCCGTGCAGTGCTGGGAATGTCATGTAAATTTGATGGCAGCTTCCACAGTTGCTTCTGGCACTCCGGGAGAGTGCAAAAAAGTGAAAAATGCATCTTCTTTTCTGCTGCTTTTCCTGTATGTTTAAAATATAAATGGGCTGCACTTCAAGCTTGATTTGTACCGCTGCAGTGTGACTGGGTGAAATGGCTTTTGTTAATCAAGTCGTCGGAGGGTTCTGAGAAAACCAGTTGTCGGGGTCAGAATGGGAGCTAAGTAAGGAAAATTTAATGATGTAATAAATTTGTAGTTGCTCTTTATTTGTTGAAGTAGGACAGCTGAGTAATTAATTTTTTACGTTAATGGAAGTCTTTGTTTTCTTTCTCTCTCTGTCTTTCTCTTTTCTTTAGGAACCTGCTGGATAGAGACACGTTCTCCAAGTCAGATCCAAGTAAGCTTGTCTCTTATCACTCTCTCTGTGACACACATGTGCACACAAACAGATCAGTGCAACAGCTCCCAGTAGACCTAACACAAATCCACAGACACATATATATACGCACTCTCTCATGCACGTGTACAGGTGGATTTTAAATTCTACAGGCAAACAGACACAACCGCAGACAAACATCCACCACATGCAGGCAGATTTGGTACTGTGCAAACACAGCTTGCATGCACTACACATGGACACACACACTCTGCCTCGCCTGTGTGAATCAGTAGACATTTGCATATGTCAGGGGTCGTATTCGTCACTGTTCTCTGCTCCCAGTGTGAGTGAGGGGAACCAGATCATCTTCACACACAAACCAGCCGCTTCCCTCCTACAGATTAAACGGCACACATACACACTCCTCACTCACTTGATAGCAGGGGTTCAATTTGGCAACTGGTCCAGTGGTTTTTAAAGGCCCAGTGTGCAATCCAACAGCAATTTGCCTCAGTAGACGGACATTAAGAGCAGGATGAGAAGTCCATTTATTAAAAAAAAATTTTAATAAATGGACTTCTCATTTCAAAGAAGGGTTTTATGTTTAGGCAAACACTTAACACACAGGCTCTCTATCAGAACTTCATTCTTTTCTGTTACTGATTGAAATGAATTGTCACATCAACACCAGTGAAAACAAGATAACCAAACAGACACGCTGCTTCAAAAATGGAAATTAATGTTGGTGGTATTTGTTCTTCATATCTCATACACTGTCACATTTGAACCCAGAGTCCTTCTATGGTGCATTTATAATATTAACGAATAGCAGGAATACAGGCATCATCTTCAGATGTACCTATAGAATTTTTAATTGGGGGAAAAACAGGCTTGGTTTTCTTAAATAAGTACTGCAGTGCATTTTTGTTATTTAGAGAAGACGAGCAATGTTGGTACAATTGCATCTTCCTATTTTGAAGTTTGGTGGGGGGGCTAAAACTATTGTTATATCAAGAAAATCAAAGCAATTCCTGTAAAATTTGGGGAAAACAAACAAAAGGAAGATATGAGCAAATGCTGGTTTGACCCTTCAATAAGCTTGTCTACATAGGGTTAGAGACCACAGGGTTAGATACCAGTCGGCAACCCCCAGCACAACCCAGTATCGTGGCCCACCGGCATGCAGAATCTGCAGCAAGCTGCAGTACCAGCAGCGGTGAATGTTTTATGTTAAGTCAATATGAAAATAATGGCAGGAAAACATAAGAGACGATTAAGCCAGGTGGTTAAAATGTAAATATTAACCACAAGCATAATCGTTTGTGGCACAGAAGGACCCTGGAACCTACTTCATACTTTCCTTAGTCACGGCTGCTTGGCTATTGTTCCAATCTTGCTCTAAAAAAAAAAAAAAAAAAAAAGATTTCTCTTACTTTTTTATTTTTTCTATCAATTGATATCAGTATCAATTTTCCTCTGTATCAACTGGCACTGGTATCAAGTTTGAAATTCTTGTATTGTGACATCCTTGATAGGGGACGAATGGGGTTGTTGCTGTGAAAAGTGAATCCAAAGAGGAAGCACCTTAAATTTGGATTCTTTGTAACGGCTAGCTAGAGGTGACACCTCTGTTTTCAAAAAGAAGTCAGATTGCACAGAAGTCCAAGGAACAGACCAGTTTGGTTCCCTTGATCTCAGTCGAAGCTTGATGGTCTCATTCACTAGTTCCAAGTCTCCTTAAATATAACGTTTGTTTTTTAAATGATGTCTAATTTTAAAATCAAATACACAAGCAGAGTATGATTTAAGGCATTTCTGCTTTGACTGACAGTTGGATTAACAAATATGCATTTAATGACATTTACAAATCATCAAATGCAGATGGCAATGACTTGTTGATGATTGTTGTGATGGCCCATAATGGAAAGAATTGACAATATGTGATTCTAAACAATATCTGAGAAACTCAATAGCTTTGTTTGTCCTAAACACTGTGTACAGATCCTCTCATAGACAGACACACGTGCTCAGACAGGCTTAGGGATTGTAATGCATTTCCTTGTTGTTTTCATCTGTCATTCCTACTTTGTTTTCACCAGCAAACTGTGACACTCATGCCTGTTAACAGCCCGCTAAAAATAACCACGATTGAAAAAAAAACAAAAACCTCCACATTTACATGACATCTTAAAAGTTAAAATCATTTTTTAACTTCTGATCATCCGTGGTTTGTTTATCCTTCGTTTCTTTAGCTGAATTTCCTAAATATTAGCACTTTAGCACCTGAGCACTGCACAGCAAGCACTAGCATTTCTCCTTGGTTGGTGGTGTGTGAACCCATAATTGATGAGCTTCCAGAATTGCGGATTGGACCTTTAAATGTCAGATAGTGAGAAAGGAGGATGAGCATCCCTGCGTTTATGCAAGGAGGCACTTGTGCTGCGTCCATGTCTCTGCTCTGCTGACAGCACTGGCCCCAGTCACACAGCATTAGACCGCATCGGCAGAGCCACGCTCACACTCACATGCACACACAAAAGCGCACACATCCAGGGCCTCGGGCGAGCTCACGTACCATATTCATATTAGCTCATAAAACTGAACAACGGTCCAGTGTTTCTCTTTGGTGCATGCTTGTGTGCTTTTATGTGTGTTTGTGTTTTAGCAATTGTTCCCGCGGTGGGTGGATGTGCTTTGATCACACTGTTTCGACAATTGGGAAAAGCCCATTAAGAAGACGGGAACATTATCAAACTGTTTACGTTAAAAAAAGTCGCATTTGTGGTGCCTTTGTCAATCTCTTCCCCCCCTTAATTAAGGAAGAGTTAAAAGTACTGATGGTGAGGACGTATTGTGTACGGGTGTATGATCAATGGCTTTTTTTTCTCTGCACATTCACATGGAGACCATGTGTCATCCGGTCCTTCATAGCAAGATTAAAGGATGACAGTATATTCAACCAGCTGAGCCCTAGCGCACTGCACTCTGTACACTATGCAACTTATACAGACTCCAGACTGACAGACTGCCAAAACACAGCAAGTTTGAACACTTCTGCAGCCACACAGGAGGCGGGAATAAATTAGGACATGTTTTTTTTTAAGTTTGTACTCAAATTCAGTGTGAAATTTGTGAGGTGGGGAAAATAAACCCATAAAATCTACAAAACATTATTAATAGCTTATCTTGATCTTGACTCGACTCCAGGTCTATTCTAAACGATTAAATGTCAGTTTTGTGGTGGGTGGGACTTTATCAGCAAATCAACCTAACCTGATGTTGCAGGAAGATTTCTAAATCTTCATTTGAAGCTAACAAAACAAAGATTTTCACTAACGGCCACGAATGCTAATGAATACATGATTGCACTAGTCATGATATATCATCAGTTGATGACAGCTAATGCATTCACTTAGGCATAAATTTACAATTAATTAATGCTATAGTTAATTATAACGCAAGCCGTCTCAGTGGAAGGTGTTCCTTTAATAATCAGATGTCACAAAAATAAGTCTCTGGTCTGTCTGATTGCGGTTTTTTTCTGTTATTTTTTTCCTGAGAGGACCTTTCTGTTTTTAAGCTTTTATAAATAGCAGCCTCAGACGTATTTATTTCCATCTTCACCCTTAATGCTTGATGATATCAAGAAAGTATCAGAAACTGCAAATTAATAAATATGTATACCTTCATTATATACAAATAACTGTTTATTTTACTGTATTTCATCTTATCTGTATTATGAACCTTTGAATTTAAGAGCTGTTGGTGCAAGTGAACCTCTTACAGAGTTTATATAGCTGATATATGCTTTACTTAGGTAGGTAAACTCACTGAGACCAAGTTCTCATTTGCAAGAGAGACCTGACTCAGCACATGAAATGAGAAGAGGAAATGTAGCTGTAAGCAGTGATCAGAGGGCCGACTGCATACTCCCTATCATTTTCCATGTGGGGAAAAAAGATGAAAGAAAGAAAGAGGCATATTTAAAAAAAAATGAGGATTACAATAATACTGGTCTGTGCGAATCCTGTTTGTTTCCTGAGCTTCTGGTGACTTAACTCATTTTCATTCTTGATAACATAGAGCCGTTAATGTAGAGTGCCACTGTTTCTATCTAGTTGTTGGTTGACTTTTGTCAGAGTCAAGAAAAACTTTTTTAGACACAAATAATCATGTTATCTTGTTAAATAGAGACTTCATGCTAATATTGCAGTTGGGCTGAACTCCATCTTTCTCTAGCATTAATGTTTTTGTTTAATTATTAGCCGTTAGCCAGTATATAATATTGCTAATAGTTAAACCACTAACAGTAAAACGGGAGCTGTAGTGGCCCTCAACGAATTTCTTATAAAAACTGGGGCATCAGTCCTTAACATGCTTTGCCGAGTTTGTTGCGCTGCTGTTTATGTGTTCAGCTGCTAGTGAGGGGAGGGGCTGTGTCCCCGCCTGTCTGCAGCAGTACTGTGTGGAGTTGTGTGTCAGCTGAAGGCATATCAAATAAAATAAAATAGATTAAATAAAATATTCTGTGTTGGTGTTGGTTTTGTGACATACCAATTGGAGACTTGTCAGGAGCTAGGCCTACCTTAATGCATAAACTGTTTCGTTGTTCTCTTTGAATCTAATGGAGAAAATACATTATATTTTCAAAGTGATGTTTTTAAGAGTTTTAAGTAGCGATTGAGCTTTCATCATTAGAAAAGCATTAACTGACGTCAAAAAGCAACTGAGGGTGGTTTAACGACTTCTGTGGAACCAACCAAACAGTGAAGCTTCCCCCTGCTGGCCGTTAGCAGGAATGCCAGTTAACGGCACTTTCACATCGGCTTCATTTTTCAGACCCGGACACAACATCCAACTTTTTATATACAGTCTGCATTTTTAAAATTCTGTGGTAATGCTCCTTTACTTGGTCAACCTCATCACCATGTCAGTACACAAAGCAGTTGCTGAGGTATGACCTCATTTTCAGTTTCATAGCTTTGCTGTTGGAATTGAAAACGTATCCATAACTTAAGTGCTTTGTCAGCATTAGTATTCCACCATTCAACTATTCACTCTTCAAACAAATTTACAAGTGTGTGAGCTCAGAGTTTTTATGCGCTGGTAGATGACAGGTGGGTGTAAGTACAGTATTGGCTGCTCGAATCCAAATGATATGTCATGTTATTGCTACACGATTGCCTCGCTTTCTTCCCACAAGTGGTCACTCATCAAAACACACTCAAGACTCCTTTGGATGAAGATCCTCAAATGTCAAAAGGAGGACTTTCCTGCATTCAAACTAGGGCTGAACGATTATGGAAAATAATCTAATTGCAATTTTTTGCCCCAATATTGCGATGCGATATGCGATTATTTTTTAAGGTCTTTGTCTTCTGTATTATTAAACAAAGACAAGCAATACATCATATAGTATGGCCAATACTATATTACATTAATTTTAAACTGTTCTTTCCTGGAAGACAGACCTCTGTTATGATGACATGAGGTGATGCATGAATTGATGACTGACATTTTTATTTAACTTCTTCAATCACAACAGTATATTTGAACATACACAATAGTTTATTTTTAGCTTACAAACATCTGAGCATAAAGTGCTGGCAAGGAACCCTGGTGTAAACATTAAAATGAAAGTCAGTACAATGTGCAGATTGCAGAAATATACATAAACAAAATCAGTGGCTTTACCACACTCAGTTTTTCGACATCTGTGAACTACTAGACAGTCATTCAATTAAAAAATAATATTAAATAAATAAAACTAATAAATAAAAAATACACACATCTTACTGATCTCTGCAGTCAGTAACATTACACATAAAGTGCAAACATAATAGCAATTGTATAAACACACACACAAACACGCCTTTAAAGTTTAAAGGCGTGAAATTGGACGGTCTAGTTCTGATTAGCGTCACCGCTGTCTCGGTGGAGTTTAATAAACTCGGCCGTCTGCTTCTTGCTATCTAAAATATAACCAGACACTGGTGTAAATTCTCGACTGTCTCATACTTCTGTTTAATAAGTTTTCTGTTTGACGTTTAGTCAGCTGTGTGAAAACCAAGGAGGAACCCACCCGGGGGATTAATAAAGTTTTATTTTATCTAATCTAATAACTTTAATCTCAGCCAAACCGATTTACTCACGAACAAACAAAACACTGAAAAAAACCCAACAATAACATTTTTAGGTTGTCTAAGTGACTTATATATTACGTTTAACCCGAGCAGCGAAACTCCGCGGTGATCTGAAAATGATGTGCCGGGAGTTGTGCCGTTCTCGGCCGCATCAGTAACCCTCGAGCTCCCGGCTAGCTGTCGAGCTGGTGGGTAGCAGACGCCTCTGAAAACGTCG
This sequence comes from Aulonocara sp. 'chitande type north' Nkhata Bay, assembly GCF_057382095.1. Taxonomy (NCBI): domain Eukaryota; kingdom Metazoa; phylum Chordata; class Actinopteri; order Cichliformes; family Cichlidae; genus Aulonocara; species Aulonocara sp. 'chitande type north' Nkhata Bay. The sequence goes on along the minus strand of NC_141350.1, from coordinate 23,538,851 downwards.
AAGCACTTTTACAAATATGGGATATCTTGATAAACCGAGCAGATATTTGATGTTTACACAACTACTTTCTCGCCTGAAAATATGTTAAAAGTTTATTTTGTGACCCAGAAAGATTAGTATGAGTAATTTTAAAACTTAGTAGCGGCCGCCATTTCTGGAAACTGGAGTTTGGCTGGGCCGCGCTATGAATTCTGGGATATGGTAGTAATTTGGACAGCCTTCGGCACGTCGCTGTGACGTAATCGGTCTACAAATGCGGCCTCAGGAGGATGCAGCCCATGAATTTGGACATGTCCAGAGTATAATCGCAGCCTTTGCGGTTAGAAAATTGCACTTGATCATGTCGCGATATTATCGTAAATGCGATATATCGTTCAGCCCTAATTCAAACACTCACCACTCCCAGCACCATCATCCTCATCCTCCTCTTCCCTCCTTCCTCTTCTCCTCTCTGAACTATCACCATGCTACAAGGCAAAAGTTCGAGTGACATTTAATTAGGGAGTTTTCCTCTCATGCTGGGGTCCAGAGGGGCGGACTAGCTCTCAGCTGACATCTTAGCATTGTTTTGTTCAGTGTTAAATACCCTTCAGTCAATCTGACTGTCTCCTGTCTCTTTTCCCCTCCCTGCTTCTAATTCAACAGTTTGTGTCCTGTACACTCAAGGAATAGCCAACAAGGAATGGAGAGAGGTGAGTACAGCGGTGGGATTGTGAAGGCATTGTGTATAAATGGCAGCAGTGCAGCTTTTCAGTGAGTCACGCTAAAGCCGTTTAAATCCTTTTTTTTTTTCAAGTTTGCCTGTGGGCCATTTGTTGAATGATGAAACAATTGCTAGTAATGGTGTTTTTGGGACATTTGTGTTAGTTTGAATTGACCAAATTTAACCAAGCTCACTCTGTTCTTGTGCTTTCTTGTGTTAATGATAGAATCTTAACAGTTATGTGCAGACATTTCTTTTTGGAAAGCATGAAAATGTTTAATTATGTTGCTGTCATTTGGTGCGCATCCATATTTATCCATTTGTGTAATTAAACTAGCTTAGCGAGTGCTATGTGGGCTAGAGATCTTTACAGGCCATCTTTCAGGTGTCAGTGAGACCATGGCCTGATTTGGACTAATGCAATAAATCTATGCTGTAACTTTCCACATAACTTGAGATGCACTTCTCGAGAAATGTAACTACATGTCGGGTCGACGTTCAGTCTGCGACGACTGAATTACTTGTGCATGGGTCATAAAATTGTCTTTGCTACTATAAGATGAGACTATAAATATGAGTAAGGTTATGTTGCTGTGCTCCATCATTGCATGGAGATATTCCCGTGACAGTTAAGGAGAAAGGCACAGTTTCGGGAAACACTAATATGATTCCATTCACAAAACGTCTTCTTATCCCAAGTCAAATAGCACACACAATATCTCATGTGACCAAGTTAGAGTTCCTGGTGAATAAATGAATGAACAAGAAAGCAGTTTTTAAAGGAGTGGCACATGTTGTGTATGTGCTGAAGGGGAAATTTAAATATTACTAGAATTAGCCTAGTTTCATGAAAAAGTGTCTGACATGAAGCTGGTGTGCTTATATGCTGTATGATTCAGATTGTCAGTTGTCAATGTCAGTGTGTCCCGCCCCCTTATTGCTCCCAGTAATAAAATATCACCTCTGTCATTTCCCTTCTAGTTTGGTAGGACAGAAGTCATCGACAACACCCTCAACCCCGACTTTGTCCGCAAGTTCATCCTTGACTATTTCTTCGAGGAGAGACAGAATCTACGCTTTGACCTGTAAGTTAACAGCTGACTTATCCGTGCTAATGTGTGCGCGCGTGTGTTTGTTATTGTGTACTAGCGTGTGTTGCGCAGACACGGGTGCTGCTCTGTGTGAGGCGAAGTTGAGTTAGGACTGAAATATTCATGGCTTGCGCTGAGGGAGATGTACGTCTTCTCTCTTCTAAATAAAAGACAAGTTTTCGTGCCACTTTTTCACCAGCGTTTTCATTTTGAACTCATCCCATTTGTTCATTGCTTTGTGACAAAATAGGGCCAGATGGCCACGGTGAATCACACATTTTTTGATGTCTATGATTCGCTTGTTGTTGGTTATTTCATCTTGGGTTCTACTAAAAAGACAAGTTTGTCATAGAGATATTTTAAGAGCGTCAACATACCACATCTGCCTTTTTTTTTTTTAAGCCCCAGCCTTATTTTTCTAAATGTGAAGTTCTGTGTGGTGTGCATAAAAGCCCTTATGAGAGTAACAAATGACCTCCTTTTAACAGCAGATGCAGAAGATTGCTCGGTCCTAATCCTTTTAGACCTAAGTGCATCGTTTGACACAGTTGATCATACAATTTTAATTGACTGCCTTAAGCACTGGGCGGGTATCTCTGGGTCAGTGCAGAGTTTCTTGCCGCTCACATAGAAGTTGTTATGCTAAAGGAGCTGATTTTTCCATCTGCCACATCAGAAAACAACCGACACCTTCCCTCAAGACCCCCTCCTGTTCTTTCCCCCTCCCACCTTTCCTGCATGTAATTTTGCACTCTTTGCAGACATAATTTGTACGCTCATTAAAATTCAGAATATTTCCTGGTGTGTGAGTTTGTGTCACAACAGGCAACACACAAATTTGACGAATACATTAATATTTTTTTAGTCCAGAGTTTTGATCTAAAAACATCGGCTCACTTTATGGCAACACTTTGAGGCCATGCTGTAGTTTTGACTCGCTGACTTTAGAGATCACACTAAACCTTCTACAAATCTTTTATAAATACATACTCCTGGGTTGGCTGTAGCTCAGGAGGTAGAGCAGGTCACCTACCGGTACTGATCGGGAGGTTGGAGGTTTGAGCCCAAGCTCCTCCAGTCTGCATGCCAAGTATCCTTGGGCAAGATACTAACCCCAAGTTGCTCTCCGTATGAATGTGTGTGAGTGTAGTTAGAAAGCACTCAGTATAGAGGTAGTGCTTGTGATAATGGGTGTGACTGGGTGAATGTGGTGTGTTGTATAGAGCGCTTTGAGTAGTCCGTTTTGAGAGTAGAAAAGCGCTATATAAGAATCAGTCCATTTACCATTTACAATATGTAATAATAAATTACCAGTGGGAAAAAGCTGACCTCAGAGGAGTGAGTTGTGGTGGTGGTGGACTGATCTGCATTGGCACACTGCATTGGTGCGGGTGGACCACAATAAACCATTTAATAAGTTTAATCCAAAGGCTGTGCTTGTGCGCATGTGACTGACTATGAGTAGGCATTGCTAGTCTGTTGGTAGAAAAGAAGCTGATGAATAACTGTGATTGCGAAGCATGAATCACATGGCTAAAGCAGATCATCTCTTTAAAGATTAAAAATTGTGAAACTAAATATAAAAAACCCCAAACATTTAAATCATCGCATTTATCCCTGCTGAGGCTGTGTTTTCACTGAGAGCCTTGTGTCAGGTTTGTTTCTTTGTACCAGGCTGAGTTTCATCAAACTACTACGGCCACAGAAAGAAGCCGATACGATGTGGCTCTGGATCATTTTTCTTTAACGTTGTGCTGGCTGGGTATTGGCTCTAGTGGAGATCTGCACTTTCAGAGTGCCCCTCTTTCATCTGACTCCCTGTCAGCAAGATTAGAGAAAACCACCAAGCTAAATTTAACAAAACTTGACGGAGAGGTCGAGTGTAGGCAGAGGACAAAGCCATTAAATCAGGGTGTCGAATCATTTCATTTTGTCAACCGCACACAGCTCGATTGGCTCTCTAGTGGGCTGACCAGTAAAACCGCTGCAGAATGACCGATTGAAAACACCTCTGAAGTTTTGCCTTTGTTTTAGTGCAAAGAATTAAAAGTACATGTTGAAACATTTGCATTTAATGAAGTTTAAAAAAAGTACCCAGATGAACAGCCTAAGATGTTTCTAGAAAAAAGAGAGCTCAGTCCTTTTTTTCTCAGTCAGTCTTTTCACTTCTCCATTTCTATTGCTGTAAGTCAAAAACAGACATTTACACATCTCGGCTTAGCCACTTTACTTAAATGCAGTTTTATCTTTGTCAGTACGAGGCTGTAAAACTGATGGTTCGGACTCAGACTACCACTCTCCGAATACGAGGAGGGCCAGATTTGATCTGGTTCTGGTCCCTTTTTCTTTCACTTAATTGTGCTCTCTTTATATTTATGCATTTTTAAATGCACGTGGCTTTTTAAAAATGGTGTGGTACCACAGTATCTGGTAGAAAATACACAAAACAACACAAGGAAAATATAAAATATAGCTAGTACGTATGTCCCTCAAACAAATTTAATCAGTAGCTCAATGAACAAAAGAACAGTTTCCAAAATTTTCACAAGGCTGAGTTTTATTGAACACTTGTTTTACGTAAAGTTATTTCAGCTTAGTAAAATAGCTGGTGGACAATTGGCAGTTAGGCTTATTTGCATTATTGGCTATGAAGCCTGTGCAACAGTGTGAAAGTTGTCCTAGTTGGTTCATGAGGCATATTGACACTGACAGATTTTCTTATGAATTAGGAATCTGACAAAATCAAGCTGCTTATTATAGCTAATGGTATAACATGTACATGCTCTGTTATCCACACACATACTGTACATACATGCTGTATGCATCTCCAGCCGTGGTGTATGAAAATGAACAGAGAAATGGCATTAATAGACAAACTATCAAAGCAAGACTGCAGTGCATTTTTTTCCTATTGTGTTCAAGCCTCACACATCATCATTGTATTTTCCTGTGGTAGCTCATGAAATATGGAATGGCTCTTTTGTTTGTTCACTTGTTGGCCTGTCAGCATGGCCGCATGCTGCTCACAAGCTGTGGGAGGTTATAGTTAAGGTCAAGGAGGGATTCTGGGTGTGAGTTTGTGTGTAGATGCAAAGTGCTTGTGCAGGTAGTGTATTGTACTTTAAGTTGGTTAATGGTTTGTGTCAGACACTCTGGATTGTTTGAATACATTTAGTCATGTAGATATGCACTGTGTGTTCCACTTTGTTTGAGGTGTAAGTATTTATATGTGTGCGTTAGTGTTTTTTTTAAAGGGTACATGTTAAGAATATATGATGGGGCTGGGAGATGTATAGCTCTTTTATTCTTGTTAAAAATATTTACTGCTAAACAAAATTAAAGTAACACTTTGTAAAGACATCAGATCACAAAGGAAAGAAATATTATGCTGGATAGCTATACTGACATAGAGTGGGTAACAGTTTGGTAGAAATGAAAATGATCAGCCTACCGGCGGCTAAATTCAAAAACACCAAAAAATAAAAATGAAAAATGATGGACTAAAGCATAATGTCTCAGATATGTTCTATTGGATTTAAGTCAGGCAAGTGTGGGGGACAGTCAATGGTATCAGTTCCTTCATCCTCCAGGAACTGCCTGCATACTCTAGACCATAGGTGTCAAACTCTGGCTAATTACATTTGGCCCGCGAAGCCATACCAAATTTGCAAAACTTGTTTGAGTCCATAAGAAAAGATTCATTCTTATATCTGGAGGAATTTTTTTTTTTCAATAAATATTAATGTAAGCCCGCGACTTTGTTCCAGTTTTGAATTTTGGCCCACTGTGTATTTGAGTTTGACACCCCTGCTCTAGACACATGAGGCCAGGCCTTGTTGTGCACCAGGAGGAACCCAGGACCCACTGTACTAGCGTAGGATTTCATCCATGGCAGGCAGTCAGGGTGCCGCTGCCTTGCCTGTAGAGGTCTGTGCATCCCTCCGGAGATATGCCTCCCCTGACCATCACTGAACCACCACCAAACCAATCATGCTGAACGATGTTACAGGCAGTATAATGCTCTCCATGGCTTCTCCAGACCCTTTCACGGCTGTCACGTGTGTTCAGGGTAATATATATATATATATATATATATATATATATATGTATATATATATATATATATATATATATATATATATATATATATATATATATATATATATATATATATATATATATGGGGTGCAACGATACTCGTATCGATATTGAACCGTTCGATACAGTGCTTTCGGTGCTTTTGGTTCGGTACGCATATGTATCGAACAATACAAAATTTGTAATTTATTTTATCAACTTTCCTTCTGACGATGCCGTCTGTGTTGAGCGCTCAGTGAATCTGCGTTTGACTACTCCGCCTAGGCTGCACTGTCGAGTGCAGATCCACTGAGCGTTCGACACAGACAGCATCATCAGAAGGAAGAGCGCAGGGCAAGCTAGCGAGACAGAAGTTAAGCTCTCCTTGCAATATGGCAAATTGAACCTTTCCCACTCTCATTCAGATCTGGCGTTTGGAATTATTTTGGTTTTCATGTGACGTATGACCCTGAAGGTAAGCAAGTCATGGACTAAAGTAAAACAGTATGTTGGATGTGCCATGCAATGCTCAATTACATGGGTGGGAACTAGTGTGTTAGCGCAGTTAGCTCGTTAACGTGTTGGCCGTCTAGCCCCACGCAGGGGTAGCTCGTTAACGGAGATTTGCCGTGTTGTGGCGTTAACGTCATTTCAACGAGATTAACGCTGACAGCACTAGTGGGAACACAACGAATATGACTGCACATTTACGCCGACATCATCCTAGTGCAAAGACAAGTGGAAGCAGACAAAAACAACAAGCATGCATGCTACAAACTTTACCCGAGTCATTTAGACAGCCGTTAGCACATGATTCTCCTTATGGGGACCTGATATGTTTAATATTGTGGCGAGCTCAGACAATGAGGAGACGGAGGTATCGTTTGGTCTTGCTTCCCGTGAGCTAGCCAGGGAGCACAGCCGTTTATTGACATCTGCAGAAGAACACTGCCGCTAGCTAACTGCTCAGCGCGGCAACAGCACAGAACAACAACAACACACAGGGCGCCCTCTGACCCCGGAAGGACACACCGTTGCAGCGAGAAGGCGTCACCCGTCACTATGGCAACATAAACAAAACATAACTGTACAAACAGAACCCCGAACAGCCCTGACCCGCTACATAGCCCCCACCTAAGGGGTCAGTCGTCCCCGATGACCCCATTACCCCACACAAAGTCCTGCAAATGTCCAGGTGCCTTCTTTTGGCGCACCGGCCGGTCACGACCGGCGGGGAAAAGTCACTAGGGTCAGAACATGGGGTGCCACCATCATCCCACTTCTGACACCAATGTGGCGAGCTCAGACAACGAGGAGACGGAGGTGTCGTTTGGTCTTGCTTCCCGTGAGCTAGCCAGGGAGCACAGCCGTTTATTGACATCTGTAGAAGAACACTGCCGCTAGCTAACTGCTCAGCACGGCAACCGCACAGCAACAGCAACAACAACACACAGGGCGCCCTCTGACCCCGGAAGGACACACCGTCGCAGCGAGAGGGCGTCACCCGTCACTATGGCAACATAAACAAAACATAACTGTACAAACAGAACCCCGAACAGCCCTGACCCGCTACAATATGCTGCTGAGAATATAGCCCAGAAGAAGCGTATAGTATAGCTTTTATTTTGGAAAGAGCCATTTCTCTGTAATAAACTCTCTTTTCCAAAGATGAGTGATTCCTCAATCAGATACAGGTGTTACCGCGCCAGATCCGCGGCCCCGACCGTAGTAAGGAAACCTCTGGCAGTTACTTGAAGGTTCCGTAACTGACTCGTAGCCGGTGATGTGCCAAAAAGTGATTGTCTGCCAAAAACTGATTTCCGGTATTTGCCAAAAACTGATTGCTCGTATTTAAACTGGTATAAGTAACTTGTTGGCCTATAATATGTGAAACATATGTCAAATGCATGCCTCATGGATGACACAAAGTCATATTGAGCCACAAACAACATTCGTGTAACAAGGTAGAAGCCGCAATCAGTTTTTGGCAGCGACTTTTATAGAACCTTTATTTATGCAGTTAAAAAAAATCTCATTAACATTAAAAATGTCTTTTGTAAGAGTAAGACAGCAGAAATGGCAGCAAATATTACAATAGTTCTGTAAAAATATTGTAAGTGGGGAAAAAGGACCGGATTGGTTATAATGTGAGTACAATAACACAGAGTTATAAAGATACTTGAAAAAACAGATAATCTTTTAATTCTATATATAACCCCTTTGTAAACGCTGTTCACCGAAGTCTATTTACCAACATACGTAAAGATATTACACATAAAAAATACACGGAAACATTGGAAATCACTTTTTGGCAGGCAATCACTTTTTGGCACAACACCGGCAACAGCTTACTATACAGGTCGACTCCGCTAGCAAAAAGATCGAAGGAGGCGTAGGAAACTGCTTCACCGAACTTTATTTCTTCTCTAAGGCACGAACACCGCGTACAGTGAGCTGAAACAGTTTACTCACAGCGAGCATCGCCGACACAACTCTGGCTGTCGAGGGGGTTATTATATTCCTTTTATTTATTTTCTTTTAGTCTCTTCTGTAGCTAACCGTTACTTTTTCCCCTTCTCCGCTCTCTCTCTTCATACACACACCAGGCAGTCCCGCTACACACATCCCGAATACATTTCCCATCAGGCTTCATCCTTAAAGGGCCATGCCTGTAACACAGGGCTTGCAAAATCGCTAGCCTCGGGACGTCGGGCTAGCGAGAGGGTGACGCCCTCTCGCTAGCCCGACGGTGTGTCCTTCCGGGGTCAGAGGGCGCCCTGTGTGTTGTTGTTGTTGCTGTGCGGTTGCCGTGCTGAGCAGTTAGCTAGCGGCAGTGTTCTTCTGCAGATGTCAATAAACGGCTGTGCTCCCTGGCTAGCTCACGGGAAGCAAGACCAAACGACACCTCCGTCTCCTCGTTGTCTGAGCTCGCCACATTGGTGTCAGAAGTGGGATGATGGTGGCACCCCATGTTCTGACCCTAGTGACAACCCCGACGTCCCGGGGCTAGCGATTTTTCCAGTCGGACTACCAAAATCTATCTCTTCCCTGCCCGTCGGGCTATTGTAGGAAAAATATATGTCAATGCTTTTGCATTCTTTCAGAAATGTAGCTGGGTAATTATGTCATTGGCATCGGTGAGCCACTGTCAATATGTGACATATTGAAGTCGCGTTTGAATTTGCGCTTGTTTTTTTGCTTTCACTTTGCAATCGTGCGAACGGTGTATAGAGAGCGACAGCACTGATCTGTGAGTGATGATAATTTGTGCACCAATTCCTCTGACATCGTCTTATTAATCGTTAGCTTACTATGCAAACATGACAAGTGAAATCTCCCGCAGCAAGCTTAAACATGTGAGAGGTTGATCGCGCAGAGAATCGCTGAGCTTATGTGAGTGAGTGTGTAAAAGCATTTCAGTTCTGCTGAGCCAAATAAGACAGGTCAGGTTGAAGAAGTGACAGCCAAAGAAAAGCTTACCACAAAACGGAGAAGTTATGACAAATCAGACTATGAGGCAAAAAGAAAGTGCAGCTTTATGGTTTCATGGACAAAAGAATTTCTGTGGCTGCAATATGACGAACTATATAACCAGGGCTGCACATAAGTGGTCCGCAGGTGCGCATTCGCTGTCATAATAAAAAACACGCACAAGGGTTAGGGTTAAATTTTAAAACTGTACTTTTGAGTTAAAATATATATTTATAATTTTAATAAATGACAAATTAAAAATGCATGAACATTTTTTTGTATCGAAAAAATATCGAACCGTGACACCAAAGTATCGAACCGAACCGAACCGTGAATTTTGTGTATCGTTGCACCCCTAATATACATACATGTATGTATGTATGTATGTATGTATGTATGTATGTATGTATATATATATATATATATATATATATATATATATATATATATATATATACACACACATATGTGTGTGTGTGTGTGTGTGTGTGTGTGTGTGTATATATATATATATATATACAGTGGGGCAAAAAAGTATTTAGTCAGCCACCGATTGTGCAAGTTCCCCCACCTAAAATGATGACAGAGGTCAGTAATTTGCACCAGAGGTACACTTCAACTGTGAGAGACAGAATGTGAAAAAAAAATCCATGAATCCACATGGTAGGATTTGTAAAGAATTTATTTGTAAATCAGGGTGGAAAATAAGTATTTGGTCAATAAGAAAAATACAACTCAATACTTTGTAACATAACCTTTGTTGGCAATAACAGAGGTCAAACGTTTACTATAGGTCTTTACCAGGTTTGCACACACAGTAGCTGGTATTTTGGCCCATTCCTCCATGCAGATCTTCTCGAGAGCAGTGATGTTTTGGGGCTGTCGCCGAGCAACACGGACTTTCAACTCCCGCCACAGATTTTCTATGGGGTTGAGGTCTGGAGACTGGCTAGGCCACTCCAGGACTTTCAAATGCTTCTTACGGAGCCACTCCTTTGTTGCCCGGGCGGTGTGTTTTGGATCATTGTCATGTTGGAAGACCCAGCCTCGTTTCATCCTCAAAGTTCTCACTGATGGAAGGAGGTTTTGGCTCAAAATCTCACGATACATGGCCCCATTCATTCTGTCCTTAACACGGATCAGTCGTCCTGTCCCCTTGGCAGAAAAACAGCCCCATAGCATGATGTTTCCACCCCCATGCTTCACAGTAGGTATGGTGTTCTTGGGATGCAACTGAGTATTCTTCTTCCTCCAAACACGACGAGTTGAGTTTATACCAAAAAGTTCTACTTTGGTTTCATCTGACCACATGACATTCTCCCAATCCTCTGCTGTATCATCCATGTGCTCTCTGGCAAACTTCAGACGGGCCTGGACATGCACTGGCTTCAGCAGCGGAACACGTCTGGCACTGCGGGATTTGATTCCCTGCCGTTGTAGTGTGTTACTGATGGTGACCTTTGTTACTTTGGTCCCAGCTCTCTGCAGGTCATTCAGGTCCCCCCGTGTGGTTCTGGGATCTTTGCTCACCGTTCTCATGATCATTTTGACCCCACGGGATGAGATCTTGCGTGGAGCCCCAGATCGAGGGAGATTATCAGTGGTCTTGTATGTCTTCCATTTTCTGATGATTGCTCCCACAGTTGATTTTTTCCACACCAAGCTGCTTGCCTATTGTAGATTCACTCTTCCCAGTCTGGTGCAGGTCTACAATACTTTTCCTGGTGTCCTTCGAAAGCTCTTTGGTCTTGGCCATGGCGGAGTTTGGAGTCTGACTGTTTGAGGCTGTGGACAGGTGTCTTTTATACAGATGATGAGTTCAAACAGGTGCCATTCATACAGGTAACGAGTGGGGGACAGAAAAGCTTCTTACAGAGAACGTTACAGGTCTGTGAGAGCCAGAGACTTTCCTTGTTTGAGGTGACCAAATACTTATTTTCCACCCTAATTTACGAATAAATTCCTTACAAATCCTACCATGTGGATTCATGGATTTTTTTTTCACATTCTGTCTCTCACAGTTGAAGTGTACCTCTGGTGCAAATTACTGACCTCTGTCATCATTTTAGGTGGGGGAACTTGCACAATCGGTGGCTGACTAAATACTTTTTTGCCCCACTGTATATATATACATGTATATCTCCAGAAAATCTTATGTATGCAAACACACGTTGCAACTTCATATCTTGTGTGCGTTTTTTTTTTTTTTTTTGACAGCGAATGCGCACCTGCGGACCACTTATGTGCAGCCCCGATTATATAGCTCGTCATATTGCAGCCACAGAAATTCTTTTGTTCATGAAACCATAAAGCTGCACTTTCTTTATATATATATATATATATATATATATATATATATATATATACACACACACATATATATATGTGTATATATATATATATATATATTAGGGGTGCAACGATACACAAAATTCACGGTTCGGTTCGGTTCGATACTTTGGTGTCACGGTTCGATATTTTTTCGATACAAAAATAATGTTCATGCCTTTTTAATTTGTCATTTATTAAAATTATAAATATATATTTTAACTCAAAAGTACAGTTTTTAAATTTAACCCTAACGCTTGTGCGCGTTTTTTATTTTGACAGCGAATGCGCACCTGCGGACCACTTATGTGCAGCCCTGGTTATATAGCTCGTCATATTGCAGCCACAGAAATTCTTTTGTCCATGAAACCATAAAGCTGCACTTTCTTTTTGCCTTATAGTCTGATTTGTTATAACTTCTCCGTTTTGTGGTAAGCTTTTCTTTGGCTGTCACTTCTTCACCCCGACCTGTCTTATTTGGCTCAGCAGAACTCAAATATATATACTGCTGCTTTTACACACGGACTCACACAATGCTCAGCGATGCTCTGCGCGATCAACCTCTCACATGTTTAAGCTGCGGGAGATTTCACTTGTCATGTTTGCATAGTAAGCTAACGATTGATAAGACGATGTCAGAGGAATTGGTGCACAAATTATCATCACTCACAGATCAGTGCTGTCGCTCTCTATACACCGTTCGCACGATTGCAAAGTGAAAGCAAAAAAACAAGCGCAAATTCAAATGCGATTTCAATATGTCACATATTGACAGTGGCTCACCGATGCCAATGACATAATTACCCAGCTACATTTCTGAAAGAATGCAAAAGCATTGACATATAATTTTCCTACAATAGCCCGACGGGCAGGGCAGAGATAGATTTTGGTAGCCCGTCTGAAAAAAATCGCTAGCCCCAGGACGTCGGGCTAGCGATTTTGCGAGCCCTGTATCTGATTGAGGAATCACTCATCTTTGGAAAAGAGAGTTTATTACAGAGAAATGTCTCTTTCCAAAATAAAAGCTATACTATCCGCTTCTTCTGGGCTATATTCTCAGCAGCATAAGGAGAATCATGTGCTAACAGCTGTCTAAATGACTTGGCTAAAGTTAGTAGCATGCTTGTTGTTTTTGTCTTTGCACTAGGATGATGTCGGCGTAAATGTGCAGTCATATTCGTTGTGTTCCCACTAGTGCTTTCAGGTTAATCTCGTTGAAATGACCTTAACGCCACAACACGGCAAATCTCCGTTAACGAGCTACCGCCGATCGCCCCGTGCATGGGGCTAGACGGCCAACACGTTAACGAGCTAACTGCGCTAACACACTAGCTCCCACCCATGTAATTGAGCATTGCGTGGCACATCCAACATACTGTTTTACTT